>NC_090937.1:908842832-909467137 GCF_040938575.1 Ambystoma mexicanum | reverse complement strand
GCGAATTACAGAGCCTACAAAGTCGATTTGCAAATCTGACCATGGCAGTGTCATCCCCCTCTTTTGGAGAGGTGGACGGTGCGTGAGGGATGATGGCTGAAATTGTGCACACACAAGACACCCCTTCAAGTATTGGTCGAGGTCCTGCCCCATGTGTGGCCAGTATGCAACCTCTCTTAAGATTTCCAGTGTTGTGTGAAACCCCTATGACCGGCAGTGGCCGCATCATGGGCGTGTCTTAACACCAGGCTTCGGAATGAGGTAGGGACCACCCACTGATCATGGCCAGCTTGGGATTTCCTTACCAACAAACCATCATGGATTCGGACCATCTTTGGACATTTCATCAACACTCTTAGGTCCTCTTTCCCAATGTAATCGGTATCCGTTAGGGGATAGTTCTCAGGGTCCTCAATGTGTTGGTAAAACTTACCAATTATTGGATCCCCCTTTTGAGCCGTAATCAAATCAGCATCAGGGGTCTCCTTACTCCATTGTGCAGTTGAAAGATCATTGCGAGCATTTATCTGGGACTTAGTAATAGCAGTGACCTGGATTTTCCCCAACAGGGACTCTATTTCTTTTAGATCCCCTTGGATGGCCCTGGTTTTGGCCAGCTGATCAGCTAAGTCATTTCCAGTTTTGTCTGGTCCCTCTACTTTGGAATGAGCCTTGATCTTTTTCCAGTAGATGGTCATCCCATTCGATGTGACCAGATCATCAATATTTTGGATTAACTTCCCATGTTTCAGGGGTTTGTTATTAGCACATAACATGCCTCTGGTCTTCCAGTTAACTAGGTGCTCCACGAACCCGCTCCGTACATAATCCGAATCTGTGATTATGACCGGTTCATGGAGCTGATGTTGGACAGCAGTGAGGATGGCCTGATGCACAGCCATCAATTCTGCCACCTGACTACTTCAGGGACCAATTTTGTATCCAGCGGAGGGTTCTGGAAACTCCTTCACCCATGCATTCCCTACGCCGGCCACCAGTTCTTTCTCCCCGTTGTTGTCAACATGGTAAGAGCATCCATCCACATAGACAGTGGGCATTCCCTCACACTTGTCTTCTTCAAAGACTTTGTGTGGGGAATTGAGGTATGCCTCCATGTTGTCCTTGATTTTTAGACTTTCGTCCTCGAGACAGTTTTCTCTGGCACAATCATGCAAGTCAGCCAGCCCTTGCGCGAGGGGACTCTTCTTGTTTTGGCCATATCTGACCTCTACAGGAAAGCCTTGCATTGACAGAATCCAGGTAGTAATTCAGGAATTACTCACATTTCCAGCCCGGATTCTGTCACTTTGGAGGTATTGCAGAGGCTGGTGTGGAGTCTCCACTATGATGTGTTCCCCCTGGATAAACGGGTGGTAATTCTTCAATGCCCACACCGTGCCTTCTCACAATCGTTGAATTTTTCCTCCACAGAGGATAAAGTTTTGCTCGCATAGGAGATTACTTTATTGACCTTGTCATGCTTTTGGTATAATACTGCCGTCATGCATGTATTAGAAAACCCTGTCTCCAGGAAGAACTCCTTGTTTCTGACAGGGTACGCTAGGCAAGGCGCTTGTGAGAGGCTTCTCTTGAGTTGTCTTACTGCCTCGGATTGTTCTGGACCCCATTCCCACTTGACCCCATCCTTCAAGAGATGAATCAGGGGTCTAGTGATCTCTGCGAAGCCCTCAATGAACTTTCTGCTGTAATTAGTCAGTCCAAGGAGGCTCCTTAGTTCCTGCAGAGTTGTGGGATCCTTCAGTTTCTGAAGTGCTTCCACTTTCTTTTCCTGGGGACAGAGACCATGAGGAGTAATCTCATGCCCCAAGAAATTAACACGGGTTCTACACCACTGTGCTTTCTGAAAGGAAAGTTTTGCTCCGGCGGCCCTCAACTGCATCAGAACATAACGGATCTCTGCTATGTTTTCCTCCACAGATGAACTTTTGGTCGGGCATGGCCTTATGTAAGAAAATGTGGAATTCATTGCCGGAGTTGAGGTATCCGAAGGGAGTCCCGGTCCATGTGTACTGCTGGCCCCCAAAGGTAAAGCCAGTTTGTATTGGTCCTCCCTACTGACAGGCACGGTCCAGTACCCATTGGTCAGGTCTATTGCAGTGAATACCTGTGACCCCTGGATCTGGGCCAGCCCTTGGTCAATGTAGGGAAGAGGCCATCGGGAAGTATGGACCCGTTTGTTGAGCTCCCTAAGGTCAGCGCAGAGTCTCCACTGGCCGTTTGGCTTCAATATTCAGCACCGGATTATTGAAAGTGCTGTGGACTGGACGGATTATTCCCCAGGACTCAAGGTTCTTAATTATTTCAGTAAGGGAGTCCATGGATGCGAGAGGCAAGCGATATTGCTTCACAAACACTGGAGTCATGCCAGGGTCCGTGGGAATTGTTGCTGTGTGGATGTCGGTGCGACCACAGTCATATGAGTCTACCGCAAAGAGATCTTGGAAATCCAAGAAAACTTGTTTCAACTTTTGCTTCTGTTCCAGAGTCACACAGGCATCAGCTAGGTTGACTCTCTCTTCCACCAGCTGCCTGAAGCCTGGAAACACTTCTGGTTTGGCTATCTCAGCGGCCTCCTCCAGCTGGGTGGAGAAGTCCCTGGTCAGAGTGCGGATTTGGACTGGAGGCTTCAGGTGGGAAAGGCAGCCCTCATGGACCTGGAAAATCACCTCATCCCTCCTGAAGTCACAAGTCACATATTCCTTACCATAAGGGCAAGAAGTGTACACCAGGAAGTTCCCCCCATGCCGGGTGAAAATCCTGTCTGGTGTTGTATTGTCATCACTGTCACTGTCAAAACAGTCCTTGGGGATTTGTCCTAACAGTTCATATCCTAAATCAATGGAGAAATGTCGGTCATCAACCGCCATTCCAATGATGGTGCCTGCGGCTAGAGTAATACTCTGTAAGTCGCTGTTATCCACCTCTATTGGAATGGTGTCATGTTCTATGTTGACTAATGGTGTTGGTTTTACCCCCAACCCTTGCTGTTGGAGAGAAGCATTTAGATGTATATAAGCATCAGGGTTTTTCAATTTTTGTCCTCTTTTAACCTTCACTTCCAGGGAGAATTGTCGGGTCCTTTCTGGGATGGTGACTTCCTCTTTGAGCTGAATTTCAACTGCATAAGGTAGCAATTGAGCTGACCTAAATGCTTTTCCCGGATCATCAAAGCCAATGGGATTATCCGCTAATCGGGACCAGGCTTTGAAGTTTATTAGGTCCAAACTAATGGCAAAGCGATTGAGAATGTCACTGCCTAAGTAAAAGGCGGCAGTGACGTCTCGCACGACCCAACAATTATGGACTATGCTCTTGTTGCCAATGGAGATTTTGAGCATACACCTGCTTGGCAGGAGATGTTTGGAACTGGGTGTTTCCAGATCCATTTCCCATTTGTCTATCAGTTTGAATGTGGGAATGGCTGGATCTTTTGGGAGTTGGCGGAACATGGCTTTGCTGATGAAGCTCTTACCGTTGTTCACACACACTCGAGTGAGAACAGAGCCCTTCCCATCATTTAACTGAACAGGGATGAACAACTGATCTCCAAATTGCTGAATATCAGCCAGGCTCTGAGCTGATTTCACATCTTTCTGGACTATAGGAGTGAGAGTGTCTGATTGTGGATTGGTAAAGAATTTCAGAGTATTTCCTTCCAGTGTGGAATACCACCTTAAACTGGAAGGAAGGTTGATTTTCAGAAATAGAGAGGACCCCCCACCAGTCTGTTGTCCTACTGCTATTACTGTCACGTCTGGAATTTGGTTGTTCTGGAAGTGAAATTCTACTTGGTCAGATTTTTGTTCAACCATGTGGCAGGTGCCATTTAAACTAACATGGTTGACACTCTGTTTTAATTTTATTGGTCGGCTAGTCTGGGTCCAGAGGACCTTGTTTACGCAATCTATTAGGGGTGACAACCTTCTCAGGAGGTCATTCCCTAGTAAACAAGGGGTGCCCTCTGGAGTCACTACTATGACCGGGTGTTTCACCTTGTGTTGCCCAATTTTGATGTCCAAATCTGCCGTCCCCTCGACGGGAATTTCCTTCCCGTCAAAGTTCTGGAGTAGTCCAGGAAGAGAGGTGAAAGGAATACGATAGTTCTCTCCCCTTCCTAAATTCAGTTCATCAAAGGCCCTTGTGGACAGAAGGGTAGCTTGAGATCCAGTGTCCACCAGCGCTGAAATTGTACCCTGCCCCTGTATTTGTACCGGGGCATAATATCTTCCCTCCTTCTCCTCAAGGGGGCACAGATAATGCACATTTTAGGACAACTGGTGGGATAACTTTCTGGTTTTGGACATTGCTAGCGAAGAGATTTGGGCAGAATTCTGTGGAGAGCCTGGGGAATCTGAAAGAAAAAGTTGGCAACTGGAAATGGTTTTGGGTTCTGGGCCGCCCCCCCACTTTTTGGAGGCAGTCATCAGGATGGGTTTGACCCATGGGATTTTGTATTGTCGGTTCTGGGATTAGATGATGGGCGGCGGTAGCTCAGTCTCCACATCTCCCCAGTCTGAATTGGCATCCCTTGGGACCCATTTTTCCTTGGGAGGAGTTCCCCCATCTCTGAAGGAGAAGATCCTTTTCCCAGGATCTTCTGAGGATCCCTCTCCCTCAAATTGGAAGACCTGTACCTCCTCCACAAAGTGGGTCTTTTTGGGTCCTTTGTTTCTCCTACCCCCCTCTTCTCCTTGGGTGGCAGACTTTCAGGGGCAAGAGATTTTGTTTCCGGTTCCTGGTTTTCCAGGGGCTGTTTACAAGTTGGGAAGGAAGCTTCCTCCAAGGCTTTACACCCCCCTTCCCCTTGTGCCTCCTCCCTGGGAACCGGTGGGTTATCGGGGTGCTGCCCCCGTCATTGTTCTGGAGCACCAGGTCCAGAGTTTGGGGCATTCTGTTGTTGAGCCCTCAGTATGTGACCCAGATTCCGTGCCATATTTTGGACCTGGCGCTCTAACTGGGAAACCCGCTCAGGCTGATACGGGGCTCTATTTTCTCCCCCTGGGCTGATCCCGGGAAGGGTAGCTATCCCTTCTCTGGTAATACCCTGGGTTGGGAAGATTCGGGTACCCCTCCACCCTTGGCCTCCCCTCTCCTGGATTAGGTTGTCTGGGCTCAGGGAATTGGGGAAAGAAGGATGGATGATTTTGGGGCTGGAAATTGGGTGGATACCTGGGGAAAAAGTCTAAAACGGGGGCAACCTTTACCTCTGCCACCTTGGCAGCAGCAGGGGTGCTGTTGGTTTTGGGGTTTTTCTGCGCATTACTTTTATTTTCTATGGGCTTCTGCACCTCATAGATCCAGGTGGCTTGCTCAATGACCCAGTCTAGTGACCTCTTCTCGTGAAAATCTCTCACTAGCTGGGTCATGATGTATTTGGGCAAGGCATGGAAAAAAGTATTAACAAACTATTTGCTGTCTGTGCGCACCCTTTTTGTAGTCTGTGCAAAAGCACGCTTTAACTCCTGCAGAAATTCTTGTGGGGCCTGATCCTCCCCACATTGCAAATTGTAGGCTGCCTTGCGAGCCTCTTGAGGATTTCTGTGCACAGAAAAATATTTCAAGATGGCCGCCCTGTATGTGGACCACCTTGAATGGTTTTGATCCTCCAGCCCCGCAAAGAAACTGGAGTATTCTGGTGAGAAGGTCCACTTTACATATTGAATACAGCTTTGGCTGTACTTCAAATGGAAAGTCTCCATCATTTGCTCATAGAGCTCCAAGTATTCCCAAACAGAATACTTGGCGTTCTTATGATAAGGCGTGATGACACTCCTTATTGCCTTTATTTGTTTCAATGGGTCCTTAAGCAAGGCCCTTTTTGCCTTATTGGCCTTTTTGGTTCGGGTAACCCTGGTCCATTCATCCTCCGACTCAGAAGGGCTTTTCCCAGAGATGCCCGTCTGATCTTCCAGGTTTTCCCGGATTCTGCGAGCCTGGGAATGGCTGGCAGAATGTGGGGACCTGGTCTCCTGCGTCCTGTGACGCTCAGAGGAGTCTTCAGATCCCTCCTTGCTACCAGGATTTGATGGGTATCCCCCCCACTGACCTAACTGGGCAGAGGTTTTCAGGATGCCCTTAGTGGGCCTACTCTCCTGGGGTCCCCCACTAAATTGCACTGTGCTTGGGTGCCCATACCCGGATGCCCGCCCCTTCATTCCTGGGTGGTACTGGCCTTTGAGCCCCATACTTTTAGCTGGATAGTAATCTGCCATCCCTGTGGCCCCGTGCTCATGTGCGCCAGGGAACATGGGGGTGGCAGAGTCCAGGGACTGGTAGAGGTGAAGGCCTCTGGCACTAGGGCTCCTGAGGTTATGCTCAGGAGTTTCTCTTTCCCAGCGAACCTCATCTCTATCCGCCCCTGCTCCCTGTTGCAATGCTAAAGCCTGCGCTTTCAGTTCCTCAGTTAAGGCCTTACTAGACTCTATCAATCTCTCCTGCGTCGCTACCTGTTGCTGGAGCCTATCATTGTGCTGGCAGAGAGCCTCATTCTCTCTCTGTGCCTCCTGATTGGTCCTGGAGTACTGGGCCAGTCTTTGTTGCAGGAGGGTTACCTCCTGAGCTGTGTCCCTATTGGCCTGCTCCTTTCTTGCCAGAGCATCCTCCACCTTCCTGGTGTGCTCTAACAAGTTCTGGTGTTCTTTTTGGAGGTCACCCAGTCCCTGGAGGGCCAGGTGATTTTCTTCCATTTTCCTTTTTAAGTGGCCGACTTCCTGGCCTAAGGTATCCCTTTCCTGACTAAGAGCCTGCATCTGTGCCGCCAGGTCGTCCCTTTGCCTTTGGAAGGCACCAGCTTTCTGGCGCTCCTGATCAAACTCTGCCTGGGTATCCAGGTCTTTCAGAATCAATGTATTGCTTTCCTCTTTCTCTCTGTCTACCTGCTCTGTGCATGCCCTGTTGAAGTCCAGTTGTTGCTCCAGCTTTTTCTGGCTCTGCAGAAGGGAGTCCAAACCTTTTTGGTACTCCTTATGCAAGGCCAGCAATCTGGTATCCTGGTCAGTCTTTTCCTGTTGCAGCCTATCCATATCCTCCTTTATTTTAGTGATGTACTGTCTGCTCTCATTTTCTGACTCCTGGCTCCCGTGCAGCCTATGCTCAGAAGAGACCAGGTCAGATTGGGCCTTTTCTAATGCCATCTGTTGCCTATTTGCCCGATCTTGGCCTTCAGCACATTTGTCCTGCATGACTTCCATATATAGATACAAATGTGCCGCTATCCTGGCAATCTTCTTGTGTTCATCTTTTGCCTTAGGGGCCATATATAGTTCGCTCAGGGCCACATGTAGGGGACCCTGATCTCTCCATATATCGGACCTCTTTCAGTGACCTGTTGCGCGATTGCCTGCAACCAGACCGCCTGGACGTGATGAGTCCACTCACCTCTCACAAATAGCTTATGTAAGAGGTGCTCCCTCGCTATTTTCATATCTACCACGGCCGTCATGCTGGAGATTGATCTCCCTCCTGACTTACAATAGTTAGTATTTTATTTTGCAAAACAGACCGTTTCCTTAGAGCGTTCCTTTGAGGGGTGCTTTCACAGTGTAAAACAGCGTGGTGATCTAACCGGATATGTGTATCTGGTCAGTTGGCACACTGTATTAATCTGCACAAGGGGTAAATCTAACCCAGAATATCCCGGCTTTGAGCCCCCACTTTGTAAGCGATATTCAATCAACACTGCAGCTAAGTCAATGCCTAGTCTGGGATGCTGAGGAAATCCCTTATTGATGCATTTTTATGTCCAGTTTAGTACTCTAGATGACAAGATGACAACCCTTGTATAACACCCCCCTGTTAGAATCCCCCTGACCCCACTGAGCCAAGAAGTAGGTTTGTTTTCAAAATTAAAAGGTTTATTTGAAAATGTAAACAATATATATATATCACACTTCTATAAATAAATTGATAATGGATATTACACTTGTGAATAGGAGCAGTAATCAGCAAGAGGTAATTTATGAATAGGAACAGAAGAATAAGGTGGGAAAGAATGCTTTATATGGTTCAAGGAAATGCAATGATGAATGAAATGCAGTACAGAAAATAACTTGATATAGCTTCAACAAAAGACAATGTAATCACTTTTCCTTGACAATTCATTCCCCCCCCTATGCAATGTAAGAAATGGAAGGGGAGCACACAGTCTTCAAGAATCCCAACAAAATGCAATACGAAATGCAGTTCCCCCCAGCAAGCTTAGAGGAAAACAGGTAGAGGTTTGAAACACAGGCCCAAAATGCTTTCAGGGTGGGTGATATCTAGTTTATATTAGTCCAGGCTCACTTTAGCAATCCTCTATGTGTAAACAGCAGGTTAAAACGAATTTTAGCAAAGGAAAGCAAGAAGCTGCAGATTTTTACACGTGGCTGAAATTGTGCAAAATGTCAAATTGCAGCAAATTTACTCGTGCACATCGAGCGTAATTACGGAGGCACTATAAGGGGTAGGGAAGCCTAGAATCTTAGCTTTAAAATGAAAGTTAAATCTCGTTCCTAGCACAAACGGTTCCGGAGATACGGACGATTTTCTGAAAGTAGTTTTTCAGATTTGACATTTTAAAGCTCAGAATGACTGATGACAGTTTTCAGTTTTAAAGATGACAGAATTACACAATTCTAGGAGGCAATTCTAATAGGCTAAAATAGTGTGGATTACATTATTTTAAACTAAGAAAATGGTTTTGGCACAGTGAGTACTCACACTATATTTTTGAAATAAGCCGTCAAGGTCTGGTCAGGTTGGACGGGACTTCTGGCGGTTCTGCTCACAGCGGTCTGGTCTCTGGTTCTGCTCTCAGCACTGCACAGTTCTGGTCTCTCTGGATCTCTGGTCTCTCTGGATCTCTGGTCTCTGGAGGTTGATGGATTTGAAGTCTGGAGTCTCCCGGCAAAGCGTCCCGCAAGAAAGTGGAAAGTGAATCCCCTACCTCGGTTTCAGTGGCCCTTTTTATGTGTTTTGAAAATGGGTGTGTGCCTGGGTCTAGCTAAGCCTGCCCCTCTCACTTATCATTGGCCAAGCTTTCCTCTCTCCCTTGATTGGGGGGAAGAAATGGAGTGTCAGAGTGATGCTGTAGGTTTTATGGTCAGAGGAACCTCCCCTTGTCGAATTGCACACAAATCTATTTCTGACCCAAATACATATTTATCTATGTACCAGTTTTCTCATATTATAGGTCCAGTTAACATATTTTCTGTAGCACCAAACCATCCCTGTCTTTGTACAATGTCGTGTCCACTGATGACAGAATTCTCCCCTTTTTATCCAGATAACAACCTCTAAACCTTTCCAGATTTTACACAAATGTGCACCAGGGATATGGGTTACAGATGATAACGTGTCAGATTTTTAACATGCATACATTTGGAGTAACAACCTTTTTCCGCTACTATCCCCTAGAACATACCACATGGTCCCAACACCTCTTAAAATGTGCACCGAAAAATACCAAGAATAATGGTATTAATTATATAATTTTGACCAGTCCGCATTATGAGTTATCCATCTTTTTAAAATTATGCCCTGGTCAAAAAGGGGTGTGGCTTCCCACATCACATGGTGGAATAACTGGTTTATCCACTTCCCCCAAGCTCAGCTGGCTCTCACAGGCACTGCCCTCCCAGTTTCCCCCAAGAGGAAGCCACTTTACGCCCCCCCCAATATAACATTTGCCTGAGTCCAGGACAAGGCTTTGTTCAACCTCCCTCAATTCAATCAGAGAGGTGTCATCTCCTTTTGGTGGGGAAGCAGGATGCAGCTAGGCCTGGGAAGAGTGGCTGAGCAGTTTTCTCCTGTCGGGGGTAGTTGTCAGGCAGAATTCAACTAAATGTCACTTTAGTTCCCAGTTTTCTACATTCAAATCCATTTTACATGCAGCTATTTTTTATATATACATTAAATAATGGCTTCCTTCACGTCATTTCAAAATATAGTTTTACATTGTATCCACCTCTTAGCAAGTCTTTCCTTGGCCTAGTTTCAGTTCATTTGTTCAGTTTTAGACAAAAGTCTGGTGGTTTTAAAACGCCGGCTTTCTGATAGTGGTGAGCACCGGTACTGCATCCATTTTTGACATTAAGAAAATTAATTCCTCACAGTTCCGGGTTGCTTTTGGCAATCAGCATTGCCATTCCCAATGGTTTCAGGCTACTGTGTGTGTAGCCCAATGGTGGTTTTAGGCAGTGCCCTCCTGTGCTCACAACATAGGCAAAAATGGGTGGCAGCCTATTCTTCATGTTTTCCCTGTGCACTCTCTGGGGAGTTCTGGCCATCATGATGTTTTCCATGCCAGTACTGCACAGTTTTATGGTAGGGCTTGGATGCATGGGTAAAAACATCCCACATCGCCATGGAGACCACCTGTTCCAGGGTGTGATCCTTTACAAATAGTAGACTCTCCTGTATTTTCCTGTTGTTGCAACACCTTTACGCTTTAGTCTCTTATGAGGCTGTGACTCAATGTCCTACGTTTGCATTGTTTGGTGAGGCTTTGCAGTGCTGCTACATAGTGTAATAATGTGAGGTAAGGTCAGACGGACGGCCATGTCCTTTAAAAGTAAGAGCCCCCCGCACTCCCCGAGTTTGACCGCGGTCACCGTCACGGTGTTCGTGTCCGTGACCTTGTCATGGCATGTGCCAGCGGCCTCTGCAGGCCAGGATGTGGCACAAGCTGGCAGGCTCAGGCCTTTGAGCAATTTACAATCTTTTGTTTTTAAATAAAGGCCCTCGAAGTCTTATGTTTGGGGCTCAGTTTACTAGCTGCTCTCCACTACCAGGGCTCATTAGAGCTAGGAGTGTGCGAAGTTTCCTCATGTGGAAGAGGAATTCGTGATTTGCAGCATGTTTTCTGCTCCTGCGGCTTTGTGTAAAAATTCATCTTCTGTGCATTGTCCCCCTCTGTGGTGTTCGGTAATAGAACATTGATTTCTCAAGAGTCCAGATTTGTAACTGTCATTGTTTATAAATTTGCACCCTAGTGCGCATTTTTGTGCGTGTGAGGGAGTGAGAGAGTGCGCGAGTGGTGAGGGCACGGAGCTGTGGTTTTGCAAGCCTTTCTGTTTGTTTATTTGTTTGTTTATTTTATTTGTATATCGCACCAAACCCATAGGTAACTGGGCGCAAGCAGTACAGGTAGATGTTAGACTTAGGTTACAGATACAGATATTTACAGTTCCAGCATTTGCAGGATTCAAAGGTTGCAGATATTAGCAGGTTACATAGGAAACAGGGTAGTCAATATAAAGGGAACAAACAGCAAAATAAGTACAAAGAGGCATCTGCAAAAATGGTCGTACAGAGTGGATACTGTAGCATGTAGTTTGATTAGCACATGTTTTTGGAATTAGGTTCTAGGGTGGGCGTCGGTGGTTCTCAACCATTTCTGGATGTTGCGTCTGAAGCTGAGGTAGGTTTGATCAGCACGTAGTGTAAACGGGAGTGAGTCACACGTTTGTGCTGCCATAACTGGGAAGCTTCTGCTGCCAGATTTGGATAGGTTGAATCGTGGTACATTAAGGCAGAATGAGTTGGTTGCCCTGGTCGGGCGATTGGTGGTTTTCCTGACTGTACGGTTGGTGAGGTAAAGTGGGGCGGCATTGTTCAGGCATTTGAAGATCAAGGAGGTTGTGTTAAGCAGGATTCTGTCCTTGATTGTCAGCCATTGGTTTTGTCTTCTGAACTCAGATATGTGATCTTTGTGTGGGATATTTAAGGCTATTCTTAGGGCATTGTTCTGTAGTGTTGGGATCTTATTTAGGATATACTTGTTAGCTCCCAAGTAAAGGACATTACAGTAGTCCAGTCTTGAGAGTATAAGGGCGTTTGCTAAAATGATACAGTTAGATGAGGATATGTACGGCCTGCAGTGCCGGATTAATTTACAAGTATATGCTGATGTGGAAGCCAATGAGTTGAATTGTTTGCTCATGGTTAGTGTGGAGTCAAGGTAAAATCCTAAGGTTTTTACTTCCTTTACAACCTTGATGGTATTTCCATCAATGTTGAAAGAGGAGTAAATCAGGGGGGGCGCCGTTGCGCACAACTAAAATGGCCGCCTGATTGGAGTGCTCCGATCCCAAGGACATCCTTATCATAAATTAATCCTGTTTGGGGCCGCGAAGATAGGAAGCGACTACATCTGCTGTTGCCGGCACTCCTACTGCACGGTGTGTGCAAATCCTGTGTGAAACCGCAGAGGCGCGGCTGAGTTCGGAGCTTCGTTTCGTGGGGCGGCCCGCCCGGCTGACTGCAAGCCACCCCTGAGATCTGGAAGAGTCACACGCCAGACCGAGGCTCTGCAAACGCTAGAGGGCCGTGTGGGGGAGGGCCGCTGATCCCGGCAGCGCTTCCTTGATACGCGGGCCTACGGGCAGACTGTGTGTGTTGGTGCCGAGGTCCCTGCAAGACGAAGAATGACTGCTGCTACTGCCCACCTCCCGAACAACGGCTGGGTCGACGCGCGGTCTCCCACGCAGGGCCCCAGCTAGCTTTGTGGGTCTGCCGCCGATCGGGTTCCGACTGGCGCTACAAAAGCAGGTGAGGGGCTTGAAAGTGCACGGACCCAGCTGCATCGGAGCATATATACAGTGTTACTATCCTTCTTGCAGCGCCCGTCAATCGGAGACGCTGATTAACGTGGGATAGCACAATACATCCGTAGAGGGGACTTTGCGCTATATAATACCAGCAAAACCTCTGTGCTGTTAACTTGAGGGTGCTGCTCCTTGTTTTGTCGCTGGGAGGAGGCCTGTACATCTCTACTGATCCTTTGGCAGACCTGCACCATTGGGAGAAGTATGTGATCCGTGGCAATTTGGCTCCCTAACACAGCTGGCCAGACTGCGCCACAAGTGGCTGGACATTAGTTGCCATGGATGAGCGCTAAAGGCAACCCGACACACTACCAGTAATCTGTTGGAGGGTCGTGAAGAGGCTGGCTGCTGGCGTGAGTGGTGGTAGTCCTCCATATATAAGGACAGATGTGATCAGAGGCGCTGCTGCCGCGCTGCAGCTCAGCCCCAGACCCACTGTGATACTTTGGTTGGCAGCTCCTATAACGGGCATAACCCCTACCTGTAACTTACCTTCACATCTACATTATCAGGCAGGTGTGGGATGTTTTTACCCATACATCCAAGCCCTACAATAAAACTGTGCAGTACTGGCATGGAAAACATCATGATGGCCAGAACTCCCCATAGAGTGCACAGGGAAAACATGAAGAATAGGCTGCCATCCATTTTTGCCTATGTTGTGAGCAAAGGAGGGCACTGCCTAAAACCACCATTGGGCTACACACACAGTAGCCTGAAACCATTGGGAATGGCAATGCTGATTGCCAAAAAAAGCAACTCAGAACTGTGGGGAATTCATTTTCTTAATCCCAAAAATGGTTGCATTACCAGTACTCACCACTATCAGAAAGCCGGCGTTTTAAAACCACCAGACCTTTGTGTAAAACTGAACAAATGAAACAAAACCAGGCCAAGGAAAGACTTGCTAAGAGGTGGAAGAATGTAAAACTATATTCTGAAATGACTTGAAGGAAGTAATTATTTAATGCATAGGTACAAATTGTCAGTTTGATTTGAATGTAGACAACTTGGAACAAAAAGTGACATTTAGCTGAAACCTGGCTTAATGAAACTGGATTCTGCCTGACAACTACCCCCGACAGGAGAAACCTGTTCAGCCACTCTTCCCAGGCCTAGCTGCATCCTGCTGCCCCTTGCCAAAAGGAGTTGTCACCTCTCTGATTAGATTAGGGGTGGAGCACCTGGGAACTGGAAAGAACAGAACAATGCAACTTCCTTGACTCAGGCAAATGTTATATTGGGGGCGTCGTAAAATAGCTTCCTCTTGGGAGAAACTGGGGGGCAGATGTGCCTCTGTGAACAAGCTGGCTTGGGGGAAGTGGATAAACCAGTTATTCCACCCTGTGATGTGGGAAGCCACACCCCTTTTTGACCAGGGCATAATTTTAAAAAGATAGATAACTCATAGTGCGGACTTGTCAGAATTATATAAGTAATATCATTATTTTTGTGATTTTTCTGTGAACATTTTGAGAGGCGTTAGGACCCTGTGGTGTATTCTGGGGGGTTGCTAGCGGAAAATAGGGTCTCACTCCAAATGCCTGTATGTTAACAATCTGACACTTCATCAATTAATGTCCATACTTCTTGCGCACATGTGTGTAATTTTGGGTAAATGTCCGATATTGCAAAACCAGTTAAAAAGCGCAAAATGTTGTCATTTTTTAATGCAAGCCCCCAGGAAGATCAGAGGCGGACAAGCATGAACCATAAGGAATATATAATGTGCACATTTAATTTCAACAAATTGTATATCTGGGAAAGATGTATTTGAATCAAATATAGATTTGTGGGCAAACTGACCAGGGGAGGATCCTCTGACCCATAAACAGACCTCATCATGATGACAATCCATTTCCTTCCCCCAATCATGGGAGAGGGGAGAATTGGGCCAATGACAAGTAGAGAGGGGCAGGCTTAGCTAGACCCAGGCACACACCCATTTTCAAAACACATAAAAAGAGACTGCTAGGACAGGTAGAGACATTCAATTCCATTTGCTGCGGAGCATGCTTACTGACGACTTCACATCCAGAGATCCAACACTTAGACTTCCAAGCTAAACAGAGACTACAGAACTTTGAACCAAGAAGGCCCACTGCAAGCAAAAGTATTTGTCAGCAGGACTCAAAATCATTTGCAAACTATTCCACAGCCGGGCGAGCTGTCTGAATTCTTTTGCCAAGAACTTTTGCCAGCACCCAGAAAGCAGTGTTACATCCAGAATCCACTTGATCCGGAACGGAAAGCAGAGCAGTATCCAGAACCAGAGGCCTCTGAATCCAGAGAGGCTAGACCAGCAGAGCAGAGCTGACCCAGATCGCTGTGAGCAGAACCGGTGCCTAATTGACCCGCTGAGCAGATAAAACCGCAGCCGGACGTGTTGACCAGATCCGTGACGAGGCCTAAATCAAATTTATATTGTGAGTACCTAGCAGAACTGTGAAGAACCAATCTCTTAGTTAAAATAATCTAATCCAAACTATTTTAACTTAAGTAGAACTGCCTCCTAGAAATCGTGTCATCTGTCATTTTTAAAGCTGCACAACTGTCACCTGTCAATTCTGCAGCTGCAAGCTGTCACCTGTCATTTTGAGTTTACTTTAAATCCGAAAAACTACCTTTATTTAATCGTCCGTATCTCTGGAACCGTTTGGGCTAGGAACGAAATTTAACTTTATACTTTTTCTGCAATCACGATTTACGCACTCGCGAATTTTACCGCGATTTGCGATTTTGGCTCAATTTCTCCACTTGTCAAAATAGCAGCTCCATTCTTTCTTTTGTAAAAATCCGTTTGCAACTTGGTAATAACTCATAGAGCATTGTTAAAGTGAGCCTGAACTAATACCAACATGCATCCCCCACTCACCCTGAATCTCTAGAAGGGAATTAGAATCAGTTGGCACATTCTCCCATCCATTGCCATCACATTTAAAAGCATTTTGGGCCTGTGTTTCAAACTCCTACCTGTTTCCTCTAAGCTTGCTGGGGGGGAACTGAATTTCGTATTGTATTTGATTGCATTCCTGAGAACTGTGTGCTCCTCTTTCTGTCTCCTTCCATTTCTTACATTGCATAGGGGAGGGGGGTGAATTGCCAGAGAAAAAGTGATTATCTTATCTTTTGCTAAAATCATATCAAGTATTTCTGTACTGCATTTTATTCCTCATTGCTTTTCCCTTGAAATCATAAAAGTATTTTTGCTACTTTATCCATCCTATACTAACTCCTCATTGATTGTAAAGAAGTGTGCTAGTGCCAGATTACCCATTGTTCATCAACATCATATGTCTAAGTGTACTATCAGATATATATATATTGTTTAAATTCTCAAATAAACCTTTTAATTTGCAAAACAAACCTACTTCTTGGCTCAGTGGGGTCAGGGGGATTCTAAGAGGGGGGTGTTATACAAGGGTGGTCATCCAGAGTACTGAACTAGACATAAAAATACATTAATAAGGGTTTTCCTCAGCATCCCAGACTAGGCATTGACTTGGCTGTAGTGTTGATTGAATATCGCTTACACAGGATACATGGGAATATTACCGCATGCTCGATCAGCCCTGAACCCAGGAAACAACGACTCCTTTGGGTTTTGAGAGTCGATATACCGGCACTCATCGTGTAATGTAACAGAACAAACTGCACGAATGATATTATACCAGCGTGTGAGTCTGGCCTGACCCACGTCATCTATCCTTGTTCTGTAAAGACGTCTCATGGGCCGAAACGAGAAGAAAAGCGCAGGAGGGAAAAAACTGGCCCGATGGACTCCTTTGGCAGCTCCCAACCTCAGGGGACGCCGGCAGCCACAACCATGGAAAATGACATACTTGCTGAGACGGGGCATGACGCCAGAGAAGACGGTCTTATGACTGTGGTGCAGAACGGCTTCCTAGCTGTGAATGTCAAGTTAGACGATATTGTTTCGACAATCAGCTCCCTCAAGGCTAGAGTGGAAAAGGAAAGCTCTTTCATTACAGAGGCCGAAAGCAGAATCAGTACTAACGAAGATGCAATAACACAGTGTTAGGGAGAATTCTCTGTTCAGGCTGAATTTCCTAACCTAGTGAGTCCCCCAGCAGCTTTGCTGGATTTCTGGAGTTTGTTTTTTTCCATCCTGCCAAGAGTGAGACTCTTTTCTCCCACTCTTGGACATGTATGTGTGTAATTCCTTTGAAATGTCAATGTGCTCGATGGGCTATGGGGTCTTTTACTTCATAGGGTCTCATATGTTTTTCGATGTGTGTTACACCGCACCCTACGTGCCGTAACACTGGAGCGCCCTAGCGGGTCCCCCACCATATACTCCATACCCGGGGACTGACTACTGTCTCCCTGGGCATGTAAAGTCACCATTGGCTTTACTAGACCTAAATTTACTAACAGAACTAGTACCAACCATCTTATTGTGGACGTACTAGTAGGGGTAATTCGATTACTCCTGGATCTGTTACTCGAGGGGGCACTGTCCCGTCCCCCCTCGTTGAGTTTTGGCTGGTGGCAGTGGAAACTA
This sequence comes from Ambystoma mexicanum, assembly GCF_040938575.1. Lineage (NCBI taxonomy): Eukaryota > Metazoa > Chordata > Amphibia > Caudata > Ambystomatidae > Ambystoma > Ambystoma mexicanum. The sequence continues at coordinate 909,450,004 of NC_090937.1, read as the reverse complement.
CTTGTTATGTTCGACCCCGAACATAACCCTATGCGATTCGTCCCATTGTTGGAGATTGATACTTTTTCTCATTAATCTCTGACGTACCACCGATCTACTTATCTTAAATAAGTTTATCGAGTGGTATTTTCTGCCAGAACTCGGTTTGTAAAATGGCGTCTGTGTTCGTCTCTGTGACTCCTAAACCAAAGGTCGAGCCCTTTGTTCCACTTTTGGCGGGCTCTGTACAGAGACCCTCCAAAGTGGTGCCATTCTGTCTGGGTTACCACAGGGGTGTGGGAGGGGGTTTAGGAACCCTGGACCGAGTTGCCTTGCCAACTCCGGTCGCACTCTGGAGTGATTGGCCCAGGTGGTGAGCCTTCCCGCTCACCACTTAGCATGTGTTGATTTACAGCTAGGCTAAATGAATGGGGGTCTTCTGCATAAAAGCAGGGCTTTTGGGACTGGATCTTCAGAAGTCGCCACAGGAACTAAGAATCCGACGAGGGTAACGCTGAGCCGACCTGCAATGACGACACCTCCGGTGGAGCCCTGCTGAGCCGACTCACCACTTCCCGACGACAGAGGAGATCTCCCTGCCGGAGAGTCTCTTCCCCTGACTGGTGGGAACAACCAGTCCCCTTTGCTTTTTATTCGCCTCAGGACGCAGTGGTCGAATTGCCCGTGCAGAGCACCTCGGCAACCGGATAGCCACTACCCTGTACCGCGACCAAAAGGTGGTGCCTTGTGACAGAGCACTCCGCGGCTGGTCTCTTCCCTGGTGGTGCACCGGACTTCACTTTCCTTCGACGACGAGATCATCTCTACTCTTGGCCAAGGCCCGACGTGCATCCACCACCAGGAACAACTGCCCCCGCCGGAGCCGCCCTCCACAACAAGGTACCATGTCCGCCTGGCTTCCCTTTCGTTCGGTTCGAGTGAGGTGTCTTAATCCTCTCCGTTCCGCTGGGTCGCCTCCAAGCTTTGCTCATTCTTTGTTCTGAACTGGTTCAATCTGCCGATAACAATTTGCTATAAAGACTTGAATGCATCTCCACTAGAGACTTTTTGGGACATCGCGCCTTGCCTCTCTCCGAGTGGGCCTGGCTTCTGAACTTTATGATCTATTGTGATTCTTGCCTTCCTGCCTTGCATTTTATCCGCGTAGGATTGAACTGTGTTGATTTCATAACCTGCCTTTCTTTTTCTCTCCCTTCCTAACTAATATTCGAGTGTCATCTAGGTTGAGGTATACACCTATGTCTGAAAATAAGTGGTACCAGTAGAACCTAGAGTTGTCGATATTTTGCTAGGGGGATTGATCGTTTTCTACTTCATAGAGTAATTGTGTTTGATTTGTTTGCCGTGATTTGCTTTAGTGTTTTCCATAGATGTTGTGTTATAAATAAATACCTTGATATCTTTACACTAAGCCTCGTTGCGTGTTTGCTTGTCTTGCTGTGAAGAATTGCCCTATTTTGTATACTCCACATACTGCTCAACTTTTCTTGAGAGAAGTCTGACTGCTCAGCCACAGCTACCAAGTGAATCTGTGTGGTACAGACTGCTACCAAGTGGGTTCACCGCCAACGCCTGTAGTCCTAAATCTTTTGCAGTGGTCCCAGAGGGAACTGCACAGGTTTCCACCTAACACACAGCATGGCCGGGACATAGCACAGCTTAAAGATGAACTGCGCAACACTCAAGCAAAATGCGAGGACCTTGAATCTAGATCCAGGAGAAACAATATCCGTGTTGTCGGCGTTCCAGAATCCTTTTGCAAGGGTCAGATGGAGAGACAGGTAGAGGCCCTGTTGAAAACCCTTCTGGGAACGGAATCTTTCTCTGACCACTTTCTGGTTGAGAGGGCTCATCGTACACGTGCGCCACCGCCCAAGCCTGGGGCACCACCGCGCACGATCATTGTCCGTCTCCTCAATTACAGAGACAGAGACACGGTGCTCAGGCTGTCCAGGGAAAAGGGCTCTCTGCAGTACGAAGGCAACAAAGTCCACGTATATCCTGATTTTTTGACAAGCGTCCAGATGCAGCGCAGATCCTACGAACAGGCCAAAAAGCTCTTAAGATTACGCCGTGTCCCGTACGCCCTCATCTTCCCAGCAAAATTGCGGATCCAACATGGAGGCAGATCGCATTTCTTTGAGAACCCGGCAGAGGCCATTTCGTATATTGAGTCGTCCATCCCCATGCCTCCAGAAGATTATCCACAAGATCGAAATAGGCCCCCGCGACGGGGGGATGACATTCCGAGCTCAGCAGACTGAATTGAGATTATGGAAACATCCTGTTCAAGTCATGTGGCTGACCCTCTTGGGTATAACGGCCCCAGTTGTTATTGTTTTGGAAAATTTGGGATCGTGAGCCTCTACTGATGGAGGCCTGGCGACTGCAACTAGCGACCCTCAGGAACGTTCCACAGGTTATGGGGGAAGGGCTACATCATCAGGTTGGGGTTGATGGTGAGGGTGGGGGTTGGGGAAGGGCACAAATTGTTGCCATAGTTGTCAAATGTTTTAAAATACAGAGTCAGGTTGCAACAGGTACGACAGTTACGGTTTGTGGCACGGGAAAACTACTTCACTCATTGATATTGACATTATGCTATGGTACTGAGTGACAAAGTTGTAAGTGTTAAGCTCCTTTCATGGAACATACGTGGCTTTAACAACCCAATTAAATCTAGGAAAATCGCAGCATATGTTACCAGACATAGCCCCCAGATTATACTGTTGCAGGAGACGCACGCACTAGGGCAGGTTTGCTCCAATTTCCTTTCTAGGTGGAGCCAACTGAGATATTATACTGAATACTCCTCCCAATCTAGAGGAGTCCTCACCCTAATACACCCGAAACTGGGCTTCCGCACTCATGACGTTAAGATTGATCAACAGGGAAGATATGTGTTGGTATGAGGAGAGTTGGCAAGGCGAAATATGGTTTTGGTTAACACGTACGGCCCCAACATGGATGATCCCGGATTCTATAATGCTATATATAATATGTTGATTGAAGCTGAAGATAGTGTGGTTGTCTGGGGGGGAGATTTCAATACAATCCTTGACACATCTCTTGACAGGTCTACAACGTCATACAGACCTTTAACCCGAGCCCCATTAGCCATACGACAAATAATTTAACAAATGACTATGGTAGACATCTGCGAGAGTTACACCCCCTAGAGCAGCGCTTCACATTCTACTCATCAGTGCATGATTCAGAGTCTCGAATTGATTACTGGGTAATGAGCTCCACACTTGTGAATATGGTCCAGCATTGTGAGATGTATCCCCTCACTCTCTCAGATCACTCCCCTGTGTCACTTACTCTGAGTGTTGATGAGGCTGTTCCCAGGGCCAGACGCTGGAGAATGCCCCCTGCCCTATTTAGAGACCCGAATGTCTGCAAATCATTGCGTACTGAAATAGAGGAATTTTTTCAACTAAACGAGGGGTCGTGAAACTGTGCGCCACGTTATGGGAAAGATTTAAGGTGTGGGTTCAGGGTGCAATTATGGCTAAAACCACAGGCTTACTTAAAACAGTCAGACAAGAGTTGGACACCACGGAAGCCAAACTCGAGCTCCTGGAGTTTGAATACACCTGTACACATAGTAAGGAGGCCCTTCTAGATATCCACACAACATTGGCAGACTTTAATAAACTTGCTGCAAGGGAGGTACAGTATATGGCTGCCCCGATCCGAGCTCGTAGATACGGGGAAAGTAATAAAGCAGGGAAACTTCTGGCCCAGATGCTCAATGCCGAACATGGTCACCCCCCTATATCAGCCATCCAGGCGCCTGGTGGGGACGTAGTAAATGGTGAACAAGAAATTAATGACATGTTTGCTGCATTCTACAAAACATTATACTCTAATAGAGACACCAAAACTAAAGAAGAAATAGCAAGGTACCTGCATGTTATTGATCTCCCGACCTTGACCTCTGATACACGCATGTTATTGGATACCCCCATAACACTCGATGAAATTACGGAGGCAATAAAAGCGTTAACCTCTGGTAAGGCCCCTGGTCCTGACGGACTCGGCGCCGAAATTTACAAAGAATATCACAACATACTCGCCCCCCTTTTACTGACAGTGTGGGAAGAAGCAATGGAATGTGGTATACTACCAGACACCATGCGAGAGGCAGTCATAACTGTTCTGCTTAAACCTTGTAGACCCCCTCAGGACATGGGGTCATATAGACCCCTTTCGCTTATTAACACAGATGCGAAGATTTTCGCCAAAATCCTGGCCACCAGGCTGCTGCCCTATATGCCCATACTGTTGGATCCCGACCAGGCGGGCTTTGTACCAACGAGGTCTACTGCTCTCAATCTGCACAGACTCTTCGGAGTTATGGCACATATAGATCCGGCGGCAGACGCGGTGGAGGCTTCCCTTGACACCGAGAAGGAGTTTGATTCTGTCTCCTGGGCCTATCTGTTTCAGGTCCTTGAGAGATTTGGGTTGGGAAGCTGCTTTGTCAAGTGTGTTAAGCTATTGTACACCTCCCTTGGAGCGAAAATACTAACTAATCAAACCATGTCGTCCCTGTTTCGTCTGGGTAGAGGCACAAGACAGGGCTGCCCCTTTTCCCTAATCCTTTTTGCGTTTACCATAGAACCCATGGCTGAATATGTCCGACAAAACCATGCATGTAGAGGCCATCGCATGACTGGGAAACCGCAAATCATCTCCCTATATGCGGACGATACCCTATTATACATTAGGAACCCGGAAGTAAACCTAGGGCCAATCATGTTGGAGGTTGAGACGTTCTCCGAATACTCGGGATACAAGATCAACGTATCCAAGTCGGAACTGTTCCCGCTCACGCCCAGTACTAGAGAAATGTCGGATACACACGGATTTAAATGGTCGCCTATACATATCCGCTATTTGGGGATCATGGTTTCAAAAGACTGGAGCACACTGTACACGGAAAATCACGGTGAACTTTTACAATCCCTTACAGCTAAACTACAATCCTGGAATAGGCTCCCATTATCTCTATATGGGCGAATATCCTTACTTAAGATGACTGTGTTACCCAAACTCCTATATCTCTTTTGCAATATACCGATCTGGCCGGGCAGAGCCTTCTTTAATAAACTCAACACTCTAACCACCACTTTTGTATGGGGAGGGAAGACACCTAAGTTGAAATGGTCCAAAATGATAGAACCCTTTGAAAAGGGTAGGATTGCAGCCCCAGACTTTGAACTTTATTACTTAACATCTCAGGCACACTTTGCGAGACACTGATTTGACCCGGAAGACACTGCTCCACACATTCCCCTGGAAAGATTTGCAGCTTCCTCTATAGAACTACGAGTGGTCATGTTTGATCTTAAACGAAAAGAGCCATGCAAATATGACCCTGTCAATGTCACTGTACGCGCATGGTTTATGATATACAATAGGCTCGGCCTTACAACCCCGTATGACCCAGAAGTGCCACTATGGAACTTCCCAGGCATAAGCCCCACGTTTGATAGGGCCCTCCAGGGTGCTTGGGACCCACAAAAGCAATTTCGAATGCGAGATATGTTTCCAGAAGGGAAATACTGTGCTCTTGACGATTTTATTGGGCCGGTGGGTGGAGATCACCTTAAGCGATTTCAGTTTCATAGAATGAGGGCTGCCTTTGCCGCTAATTGGCCCTCGTTTCCAGAAGAACCGGCCACACATGAATTTATTGCAGCCATGACGGAACCGGGTGGACATAGTAAAAGTCTGTCTGCGCTCTATAGCCTTGTTCAAACACACTCCAAGTCAAGCAATGATATTAAAGGGAACTGGGAACGGGACCTGGGGGTGGAACTGGGTGAAGACACGTGGTTGAGATACTGCCAGTTGACCAAACATGTATCCATGAACTCAGGGCTTCGGCTCATTCAGTTTAAGGTTCTTAATCAGCTACACTATACCCAAGCTAAGCTAGCTAAATTTGTACAAGGTCACACAGGAAAATGCCCTAAATGCGATGCCCCTGATGCAGACTCTTATCATATGTACTGGGCCTGTCCACCGGTCACTGCATTCTGGGGGGAGGTGGCGGAGATCCTGGAAGACATCACGGAGATACCTGCCACACCTTTCCCACTGAAATATCTCTTTGGGGATATCAGTAAAGCCGCTACCACCACTAGACGATTATTTAACTTGGCATGTGTGGTTGCAAAACGTAATATACTGAAATGTTGGAAATCAGTACATCCTCCAAGGCGGCTGGACTTTTTGAAAGACTTGTCAATGATTAACGAACTGGAGGAACAATTTATTATAACATTGCCATTGAGATGCCGTCCCAAAGATATATGGGCACTGTTCAGGCTATATTTATGTAATATGATATCTGATGAAGAAGATACTCCGACGTTGCCGCTCTAGTACTGTTATGCAATGCGAAAACGTGCAATCTATACTTTTAATATGTGTCTATGTTGTTGTGATCGATGTGCTTCGCCAACTGCCAACCAGTTTAGTACTGTTGTAACTCTGAACAAAAATAAAAATTATTAAAAAAAAGAAAGAGGCGTAAATCAGAAACGTTTTTTGAAGTTGGCCGTGGTTCCTAGAATCAGCAGTTCAGTCTCTGGCCATCCATGCCTGAATGAGGAAATAAATTCTGTTCACAAGAGCCGTGTCACTGAGGTAATTGCCCGAATGGGGTATGAGGACCTGGGGGTCGTCTGCGTAGTTGGTGTAGGTGAGACCCAGATTATCCAATTTGTCAAACAACGCCTTTGTGAAAATGTTGTACATGGTGGGCGAGACACATGAACCTTGTGGAACACTACATTTTATAGGGATAGGGTCTGCTGAGTCTGAAGGGGAAAAGACTTGCATGGTTCTGTTATTAAGGATGATTGGACCCATGCTATTCCAATGCAAGGTGTTTACATAAGACTTCATGCTCCACCAAGTCAAAGGCGGCTGACAGGTCAAGGAGGAGCAGCATGGCGGTTTTCCTGTTGTCCTTGAATTCCTCAATTTGTATCTTTAAGTCGATTAGTGCAGATTCAGTGCCATGTTGTGGCCTAAAGCCTGATTGGCAGGCACCTAACAGGTGGTTAGTTTCAAGGTACTGTTGTATCTGAAGATACGCTACTCTGTCAAGAATCTTCAGAAGGGAAGGCACCGTTGTGATGGGCCTGTAGTTAGTTGGAATGGATGGGTCTAAAGTTTGCTTTTTAAGTAAGGGTAGGACCCAGGATTCTTTCAAGTTACTTGGGACCGTGTTAGTTGAGAATGACACGTTAATGTGTTTGGATATAAAAGGTGTCAAGTTTCTGGCTGCGTCTTTGATTAGTTGTACTGGACAATTATCGCCCTGGCATAATTTCTAACAAGGTTGTTATGTTTGACACGGTTTGGAGAACGAGTACAACAGTAATGTGTATGTGCATATGCTCATGAAAACACGCCGTTAGAATGTGCGCATAATGTCTCAATATGCCTATGTGTGTGTGATGTGGAGTCTCTTTGATGCGCAGTGTTGGGTGTCTTGGCCCACGTTCAAGTTATTATGCTGCAACACTTGGTGCTGTGGGCTTAGGAAATCCAAGAGGGCAGAAAAGCCCACATTTGTGACAGAATCCTGGAGAACCGTGCAGATTTGTGCACAGCAAAATGGTCCCCTGACCTGCCACCCACCAGTGCGAACGTGAGGGGCCAGGAGTGCCATGGGTGAAATGTGTGCCAAAGGAAAAACAGCAGTGCCGGTGGCTAAACAAAAAGGTGCTTTGAAATCACCTTTGTTTCTCTGAATGCAAGCTATAAATGCCTATATTAAACATTGCAAGATATTCAAAAATCTCAATGAACACCAGCAGACATTTGGCAGAAGGTAGACTTGTGTGCATACAAAATCTGGAAAGAGAAAGAGCCCAAAACAATGTTTATAACAAAACTGGCTGAGCTGTGGATGTCAGCAGCTGAAGTGAAATTGGACTGAAAGACACTAAAATCTAAATGTTTAAAATAAATGAGTGACCTACTGTTGAGTGGCACATAGTTTGCAACTGTTAAATGCCATAGTTTTGAACTTAGAATCAGCGTTCTAGCTGCGTGTGTAAAAATTGTCAGTTTGATTTGAATGTAGACAACTGGGAAGTAAAGTGACATTTAGCTGAAGCCTGGCTTGAAGAGATTGAATTCTGCCTGGCAACTACCCCCGACAGGAGTGAAACTTGCTCAGCCACTCTTCCCAGGCCTGGCTGCATTCTGCTGCCCCCACCAAAAGGAGATGACACCTCCCTGATTGAATCAGGGGAGGAGCACCTGGGGACTGCAGGAAACTAAACAAAGCACTGTCCTTGGCCCAGGCAAATGTTAAATTAGGGGGGTCGTAAATGGCTTCCTCTTGGAAGGAAACGGGGAGGGGCACTGCATGTGAGCAAGCTGAGCTTAGGGGAAGTGGATAATTCATAGTGCGGACTTGTAAAAATTATATAAATGACATCATCATTCTTGTGATTTTTCTGTGCACATTTTAAGAGGTGTTAGGACCCGGTGGTATGTTCTTGGGGATAGTAGCAGAAAAAAGGTTGTTACTCCAAATGTATGCATGTTAAAAATCTGACACTTTATCATCTGAAACCCATATCCCTGGTGCACATTTGTGTAAAATCTGGAAAGGTTTAGAGGTCGTTATCCGGATGAAAAGGGCAGAATTCTGTCATAAGTGGACACGACATCTTACAAAGACACGGATCGGATGGTTTGGTGCTACAGAAAATATGTTAACTGGACGTATAATATTAGAAAAATGGTACATAGATAAATATGTATTTGGATCAGAATTATATTTGTGTGCAATTTGACAAGGGGAGGATCATCTGACCATAAACCTGCCTCATCACTGTGACTCACAACCCAGTTCCCCCAATCAAGGGAGAGAGGAGGAACTGGCCAATGATAAGTTGAGGGGGTTGGGCATGCAGAATGAGTCGACCCACCCACTTTCTAAACACATAAAAGGAGACTGTGCGGGACAGGTAGGGACATTCACTTCCCACTTCAAGCTGATTTCTTGCAGAGCGTTTTGCCTGAAGACACCAGATCCAGCACTTAGACTTCAAATCCAGACAGAGACCAGAACTTTGAATTCAGACTTCATAATTTGTCAGCAGGCCTCAAAATCTTTTGCAAACTGATTCACCCCAGACTTCCAAGGGACACATCAGAGTAAAACAGCCGGCTGAGCTGTTTGATTCTGGCCTAAAACCCTGTGCCAGAAACACTCAGAAAGCAGAGCTGTACCCGGAACCAGAGACCAGACTGCCGTGCAGTGCCAAGAACTTTTGCCAGAACCAGAGATCCAGACCGCTGTGCAGTGCCGCTAGCAGAGCTGACCCAGATCGCTGTGAGCAGAACCAGGCAGAGACCGTCCGTGGCGAGGGAACCGCAGTCCAATCCTGACCCGATCCGTGGCAAAGTCGCATTCCTGTCCAAAATATAGTGTGAGTACCACCAGAACTGTGCAAAACCCAATCTCTTAGTTTAAAATAATCTAATTCAAACTATTTTAACCTATTGAGAACTGCATCCTAGAAATCTTGTGTTCCTTCTGTGATCTCAAACCTGAAAATTGTCATCTGTCATTCTGAGCTTTACTTTTATTTTGAGAGTCTACCTTCACAAAATACCTTCACGGTACCGTTATTAGCTCTGAAGTCCCTTAACGGGTCCCTTCCATAATGCCTGGTAAAACCAGGCGTTAAGGAAGGGACCCGCTAAGGGACCTCGGAATAGGGTGGTAAAGGATTACCAGCACCGGTGCCCTTACCGGTGCCGGTAATCCCTTACCGCCTACTGGGTAATGAGGCCTAGTCTCACCAGCCAGTCACTGCACCAGAGATTCTAGTATGTATAGTGGACTAACTGTGGTAGAACCAACATTACATGTTCTCCCATGTTGCTGGCAGCCACTGAAGTTGCTTGGGCCATTCAGCATACTGCCCCAGACTCTGAAATGTCCTGTGTTATGCTATGATATTGAGTCTGTCATTGCACACCATCTGCCATTTTCACACTACCCCCATCGTCCCCTCTGCATTTTTGAAGGCAAGTCAAACATATGTCTGCGGGTCCTGTGATAGAGGTCAGTAAAATATTGTGTAACGTCCTGTCATCTTAAGTCCACCCTGCCAAACGAACTGGGCCCTGTTAGTAAAATGTCTCACTTGCAATACCTACATTTGGCCCACTCTTTCCTATGAGGCTTTCTTTTTTCATCCCCTCACTTTTGCTGCATACAGTTCAGGGGGCAATGGTCATGACTTTTGAGTGAACCCAAATATCCCAATTCTGCCTCCAGCAGTTGAATTTCCTATTGAGCATACGAGGTATCAAGGCAGCGGTTTGCAAATTCATTGACTTAGTGCCTTTGCCCCCCTTTAGGTTTGCAGTGAGCAACTTCATCAGAGTGTCGGGGGGAAATTCTCCCGGGGTCAGCTGGGCCGTCCGTGGACCTCCGGGCAGGGAGGCCCCAACTCCTCCCGCGTATCCCAAAAATGAGTATGAGACACACACAAGAAGCAAGGTGGTTCTACTGTTTATTAAACAACGGCAGGGATGGGTCTAGGATCGTACGCGTCCGTCCTGACTCTCGAAATTCGTGGGGCTCGCAGGCCCTTTTTGCCTCAGTATGACGTGCTACTTGCGTCACCTGGGAAAGTTAGCAAAAAACCTATCGCCACTCTGGATTGGTTCCTCGAGTGGTAGGGTTAGTATAGCACACGTATAGAGGAGATTGTTAGTGGTTACGGGTCAGTCAGGTGGTATACTTGGGTTGTCCCTTCTATTAGATACATGAAAATTGTTACACGAAGACCCCTGATGATTGGCTAATGTTAATGGCGTCAGTGATGAGTGCCCCATGTTCTGATTGGTCCACTCGCGAGCCCCCCAGCCTGGGACCATCGTTGTTCCCAGCTCGCGGTGTACCTGTCATTTGCAACAATATGTAACTATGTGTTTGTGCAGACAATGCGTGAATTTGCTCATATGCTTGAGAGCAGACTATTCCCACCGCCGTAGGTGTCCATTGGGTCATTTCATTGTTGCAGCCTGTGTCTCAAAACGTGGGACCCAGGCAACTTCTCCCTCCTGGGTCTGGCACCCTGTCAGGTTCGGCTTGGTCACATGAGGAGAGACTGTGGTTGAGGCAGAATTCTGCACATTTAAAATTGTATTTGCCTCTGCGTGTCTGGCTTAGTTTGCAGGTGTGACCTTGGCTTCGGCTTGTGGCATGAGAGTTGCAACATTGCCCCCTTGGCTGTCAGTTCTCGCTGGGCTCATTCTGCAGGGTCAGCAATTGTACTCTTGTTCATTCAATGTTCGTGGAGGCTCTTGTTTGCGGCCTACTTGGGCCTGGTGCATAGGTGGGGATGTTTGATGCAGGGCACTTTAAGTTACGATATCATATTGCTTCATATCCAGTATCATGTCTTCATTGCATTATTCATCACAATGCATGGGTTAGGAGAAGCGTCAGCAAGCATTTTAGATGAGTGCTTTGTGCGTCTTGCGTTTCTGCATTTTGAAAACGCTATGTGAAAAATAATAAAGATGTGCGTCAGTGGGTGTGTCCGTCACCTACGTCATAGCACTGAGTATGTTCTTCGTGTGGATTGGTGTGGGAGTGTCCAGTGTGCATGGTTGCACGGGTGTTCTGACCGTTAGCTAGGTCATCATGGCATCTCTAACGATGTATTTATTTACTGTTTAATTCTTCAGTCGAGTTCATCCATGCCGCAGGTGTCGGCTTGAGCAGGGCAAGCTGGTGGGCAGGCTGGTGGGCACATCCGTATGTTCCTGTACCAGGGTATTTGGTCGTCTGGTAGATAGGCAAATTCCTCTCGTGGCGGGTGTCTGGGCTGCGATCCTCTAGGCCAGGGGCGTGAGGGATAGGGGGGAGTCTTTTGTCCCATTCTCCCACTTCAGTCCCCCCTCTTTTTCCTTATCTCCTCTTACTCTCCATATTTTAGTTACGCCTCCCAGGTGTCCATAGTGGTTGACATGGTCTTCAAATGACCAATACATATACACACAGCTTCCTCCAGGTGTGCAGTATACCCATTTCCCGATGTAGCTCCTTGGGTTTCTTGGGTTTTCGAGCTTCACGGATGGTGGGTCCAGGTGGTTGGTGATGATCTGTTTGCGCAGTTTTTCTCTTTTATTATTGTGTCTGTGTGCTGGCCATCATCCGTCGGCATCAAGGGGTGCATACCAACCATTTCGATCATTTTGTCTGTAGTGCGTGCTTTCCGGGCCTTCCAAAACCTTATTATGATCAGTGCAGCTCTAGCCAGTATTATGCATCCAACTATAATCTTCAGTCCGTCCGACAGCCATGATGGCATCCATGACCATAACATTGAAAACCAGCTGTCATCCTTCTTCACTCCTTTACTTTCTTCCATCATTTTGGAGTGCATCTGGGCCAGTTGTGATACTGCTTCTGTCAGTGTAACATTGTCAGCATCGTTAGCAGGAATAAATGTGCAGCATGATTGTCCTATCTTTGCGCAAACTCCTCCTTCCATTGCTGTAAGGAGATCTAATACATATCTGTTCTGTAGTGCTACCATCCTCACTGCTCGCAGTTCCTCTTTTATTGCGTTGAATCCATTTACTGTAGAATTAATTGTCATCATTAGCTCCCATCGGGTTATCTGGAGCGATTTTGCGTTTGCTTAAGCTTGTAGTCCCGGATGTATTATTGACGAGAAGAACATTGCTGCTCTGCTGAATAGTCTGTGTTCCGGTGGGATTGAAGTGAGTGCTGTTTCCGACCTTCCCCATAGGTAATTTCCTGTCAGAGGTTCTCCTTGTCTCTTCTTTCTATTCAGGACATTGTTGTTGTTGTTGTTTTCGTTCTCTGACCCCTTCTGAGGTTGTACAGATCTCTTCTTACTCTTGTTTCCTTCATCCATTTTAGGGAAGTTTGCCATGTTCACATGTTTCTGGGGCACACTAGTGATGGTACATTAATGTGTACCATTGTGCATATACCATTCCACAGAGGGGGCAGTGTGTGGTATGCCTTGTTTCCACAGGCCCAGTAATAGTCCATTAATACTGCTATTCCTGCTCCCCCCTCAGGTAACTCTATCACGCTTGCACAGTTGGTGTTGTATCCCACGTCCACTTCTCCTCTATGTTGGTAGCATATCTTAGGTGCAGACAGCGGCAGTATGCTCATTGGGTCTTCATCCTTCTCCATCCACGTCAGCATGGGTACGTACTTGCCCCAAATCATCCAACATCTGTTATTGTGTTCATCAATAGTTGTAATATTTTCTCTTGTTACCATGTTGCTGCCAATCACTCCAATGTCCCATTTGTTGTCCATGTACACCTTCCCTGTTATTGTTACCAGTGGTCTTTCCCAACATCCTTGTGTACCAGGAACTTCAGTGGCGTACCAGTCACATGGTAGGTATTGTAGTGTTACTTTCTTCGTCTCCCCCTTTTCAGGACCACTTGTCATGTATCTGAATGCTTCAGCATGCAAACTGCTCTTGTGGTAACTCAAATACGTCTTGAGGAAGTTGTTTTCGTATGGATATGTGTCTCGCGTTTTCCTCACCAGTCTCACCACCGTCCCTTGAAATCGCCCTCTCGTTTGGAATAGTGCCAGGTATATTATACATTGTGCTGTCTTTTCATCTATTTCTGTGGCAACGAATGTTCGAGAAGCGCTCATGGCGTATGGGATCAATGAGCAGACATAGCAGCTGTCTTCTGTTGTCTGCTTACCTATTTGGGTCATGTGTTGGTACCACATGTTGTTCGAGACGTGTGCTGAATCTGTTATGTAATTATCAATGCCTTTATTATCTGTGCTGCATTTAACTCTATTTCCCTTATGTGGAGGCTTGCTAGTACCACCTGACGTAACACCTGTTGCAGCCGTGGGTGGGGGTACATTAGGTTTGGGTGCAGCCAAAATATTGATAGCATAACTTTTCTGCCATACAGAGGCAGCCAAAAAACCAGTGATCATCAAAACCCCTATCATCTTTATTACAGAAGCTAGTCTCACCGGCATTTTGCTCTTACCTTGCTGCAGTCCGGCAGCTTATTCTTGCGACGTTAAAGTTGCCCTCCTGAAAATTCTCAATAAGCTTGTTATTAGTGTTAGTTGTTGTTTTCAAGCTCTCCCTATCAAGTAGTCGTTCAGTGCCCAGGCGAAGAGCTGTTCCCACGCCAATCTAAGTGATCTGTCTCTTAGGGCAGGCAAGTGTTGATGAAGATGGGGCATTGATTGTTCTATGGCCTAGATAAACGCTGTGTAGTAAACACGTACCCTCCTTCTTTTTAGGTACTTTGGCCTTTTTATGTGATAGACAAATTGGTGTGATAGGGCTTCAGGGTAATAATCGTCTGAGGGTAGCATCTACTCCTGGGCAATGTACGCTGTTAGTTATCTGATTTCTCAGCAATACAATAATACTCGGTACCTGCATGTGCGAGAAAGAAAAGAAAACATACAAGTGTTTACATGTGTATATGTGCAAGACAATGTCCTTCAATTGGGTGGTGGCTGTAGTGGGTAGGAGGTTTGTGGGCAGAGGGTTTGGGGCTCAACTGGCGGAAGTCTCTTTACTCTTTGATCGTGTGACCATGGGGTGGGCGGTATGGGAATTACCAGTTTCTATTTCAGTAGTTATCTCTGGGGATTCTGGGGGGTGGCAGGGTATGGAGACACTGAGGTTGTCAGCTGTGGTAGACGTCTCTTTCTCCGTGGGTGACGCTGTCACTGTTCTTCCAATGGCCCTGTCGGTGACGCTAGGGCGGGTCTGGAGTTTGCAGATTTCATGTCGTGTAGGTGATTCCACGCACGCTTATCCTGCAACTTTACTGCTCTCGTAGATACCTCCTCTACAAGGTGGGGACCAGTGAAGCGTGGGCATGTTCCACTTTCGATTGAAATTGCGGAGTAGCACGTGGTCACCTTTAGCGATTTTGCACAGTTTTTCCTTTTCCAATCCTTTGTCCGTGTCTTCTTGTTGATAACTCTTAGACCCGCCCCGCGTGCGCTCGAGCTGTTGAGACACAAACGCTAAACTAGTAATCAAAGAAGACACATATTGGTACATTTCATCACCAAGAACAGTTGCAGTGTTTTCATAGTCTGTGAATGCTCTTGATGTTGGCGTTAGAGGAAGGCGCATTTGACGTCCGGTCACCACCTCGTGAGGAGTGAGGTGGTGGTCGGAGCCTGGTCTATTCCTCAGCTCAAATAGAGCTAGCGGAAGGCAATACAACCAACTCTTCTTTGTTGTTTGCTGTATCTTTGCAATTGCCTACTTCAGTAGGCCATTCAGGCGTTCGCATATACCGTTGGCCTGCGGGTGATATGCACATGCAAATGTATGCTTGATGTTCAGTGAGGATGTGATGTGCTGGAACATTTCATTAGCGAAATGCGGGCCGTTATCCGACCGCAGTACCTCGCACACTCCCCACCTGGGGAAAACCTCCCTCACTAGAAATTTAGCTGCTCTGAATGCATCTGGATGTGAGCAGGGTCCTGCCTCAATCCACCTGGAGATTGGGCATACCACTACAATCATATACCTATTTCCTTGACATACATTGATCATATCAACGTAATCAATATGGACGTGCAGGAATGGTCCCTCTGGCCGGGGTATAGTACCTTTTATCACTTGCAGCGTGTGACCGGCAGTAAACTGTTGACATGTGAGACAGTTGCTGATAAAATTTGTCACATGGGAATTTAACTCGGGGCAGAACCAATCTTCCCTAATTCGTGCTGCAATAATTTCCTTGCCTGTATGAGCTGGGTAGTGGAGTTGGCTCAGGGCGGTGTTCAATAGTGCCAATGGCATTACCATCTTTCCAGTGTTACCCACTGGACATTGTACATCCTCTTTTTACCCATATTTCTTTTTCTGCCATTGGTGCAGCCGCTTGTAACTCCATTATCTGTGTGGCTGGGAGATTGGTGTACCCTTCTCTCATCAACATCTCTTTAGCTATCCCCCTCCCTCTCCCTCTCTCTGACTCTGGGGGGTTCCATATCTCACCAAAATATGCAGCATACTTTGCATGTGCATCTGCTGCTGCATTTCCTTTTGAGATATGATCTTCTCCATTAGTGTGTGCGATACATTTGACCAAAGCTAGTTCTTGTGGATCATTTATTACTTCAATTAACTCAGCTAATAAGAGAGCATGTTGCACTGGGGTGCCGTCAGCTCTCCTAAACCCTCTTCTCCTCCATTTTGTCAATCCTGAGTGGACAGTAGACGTGACATATGTGCTATCAGAATATATAGTTACTCTTTTGTCAAAGCTTTCCTTCAACGCCAAGATCAGTGCAACCAATTCTGCTGCTTGAGCAGAGTAATGTTGTGGTAATTGTACGCATTTCACCGCCACACACACCAATTCCTCTGTCATTTTTACCACTGCTGCCCCAGTTCTCCTTATCCCATCATTCTGGTCTATTGTTGATGACCCATCAATGAACAAGAGCTCTCCTCCATTCAGCGCATCCTCTTCAACTTTTCTAGTACATGAGTACATTTCGGTTGTCTGCGTACAATCATGTGCATAGTCGCCCTCCTCAATAACTTCCACTATAAACCTTGCAGGATTAACTGTGCTGCATCTGACAATTGATAATTCTGGTCTAGATAAGATGATCTCATAACCTGACGCTCTCTGCGTGGTTAGTGTGGATTTAGGCTTGTTCAATATTGCAAATAGTGCATGTTCCACAAATAGTGTGGTTGGGCACCTCATTGTAATAGATGATGATTTCTCTACCGCGAAGGCAGCTGCGGCGAGACCTTGTTCGCAAGGGAAATGACCTAAAATAACAGGATCCAAGTGACCGCTGTAAAATGCTACTGGTTTGTATCCCATGCTTGTTTTTTGAGCCAACACTGCCTTCATCACTGCTGAGTCGCAATGTGAAAATATAAAGAATTGTCGTTCATAATCTGGGGTGGCCAGTACCGGAGCAGTTGATATTGCGTCTTTCAGTTCATCAAAGGCCTCTTTCATTTCCATGTCCACCCCAATTTTTTCTCCCCTTTGTTAGCTTCTCTTAATGCTTCAATTAGGGGTCCTATGTATGAGCTGTAATCAAATACCCATGCTCTACAGTAGTTGCACAATCCCAGGAACTGCTGCAGCTCCCTCACTGTTTGTGGCAATGGCGTTTTTGATATAGCCTGTGCTCTTTGTGGTGCAATCTTTCTTCCATGTTGGGATATCAGCTGACCGATGTATAGTACCTGTTCCTGACAGTACTGTAACTTTTCTTTGTCTACCTTGTAACCCTTTTCAGCCAATATTGTCAGCATCTTCAATGAGTCCTCCCTGCATTTCTTTTTGCTTGTGCTGCAAATTATTATATCGTCAACATACTGCAACACTGTGCTTTCCAATTCAATGTTTCCCAAGTCCATCTGTATTACTCTGTTGAAAATTGAGGGTGACTCACAGTACCCTTGTGGCAATCTGGTGTGTTTCCATTTTGTGTTTTCTGTACGTGAATCTTGTTAGATCTTGTGAATCTTGATGCAGGGGTATTGAGAAAAAGGCATTTTTGAGGTCAATCACTGTAAATCGTGATGCCTCTGCTGGAATGCCACACAATATTGTGGCCGGGTTTGCTGCTATGGGGTATTCTGCTTCCACTATGTTGTTCAAGGCCCTGAGGTCCTGGATGAAACGCCAAGACCCTCCTTTAGCTTTGCGCACTGGATATACGGCTGTGTTACATGGTGATTCTGTTGGTACCAATATGCCATTATTTATAAGGGCCGTTATTGTTTCATATATGCCCTCATCTGCCTCTTTTGATAGTGGGTATTGCTTCACTCTAGGGAGTATTGCACCTTTTTTCAATTTTATTCTTACTCCCCCTATACTTTTTATGCACCCCACGTCATAGGGACTAGTAGTCCATAATGATGTTGGGACTTTTGCCACATCCTCCTCAAAAAAAGGAACTGGGGTGGATGTGGGTGCTTCAAGTGCCATTGCAATTTTCTGTGCCACTTCTTTGTATGTCACTCTTAGCCATATATCTACACTCATCATAAATACCATTTCACCCTCTTCCTTTTCTTCTGAAAAGAGCTCCTCGTCTGACACCTGGGTGAACCTGCATCCCTCAGCTAGGGCTATCACTGCCCTCCATGCTCTTCCTTCCCTGTCTTGGGCATGTACTGCGATATAATCAGCAGTTGCTATAATGATCTCCATGCTCACTGAAATCACCTTTCCTTCTGGTTCATTGGCTGGTGTTTCTGGTCTAAACAAATAGGCTGTTGGCCTCCTCCAGATCTTTCCTTCTATTCCTGGCATCCATGCGAATGCCATGTCTGTTCCGTACTGGAACAGTTCGCCATCTACTGGCTCAGCCCTAATCACTGTGTGTCCACAATATGCTTGCATAATTTGCCGTGCAGTGAGCATGTTTATTCCAGGAGTGGAACAAATTATGCCGTCCTCCGTAAAGGAGATCGTCATATTCAACCTGCTCATTATGTCTCTCCCAAGTATGTTTACTGGTGAGTCCCTTGAATATTAAAGCGGGACAGACATGTCATAATCCCCTATTGATAAGGGGATGTTGTCAGTAAAGGGAACCAACCCCCTAGCCCCAGAGAATCCTTGTGTGTTCATGGCCTCACCTGACATCTTAAATTTACCTTCCCTTATGCAAGACCGGGTTGCCCCGGTGTCGACAAGGAATGATAACTTTTTGTCACCTATCGTTACCTCTATGCATGGTTCCTCCGCACTATTAGAAGTTACCGACAGGATGGGACACACCAAGGCCGTCTGTGGGCTGTCCTATTGTGGGTATAATGATTGACCACTTCCTGTGTAAGGGTTGTGTCCCAGGACCGTCACCCTTCCCAGTTGTGTTTGCTGTAGCTGTGAATTGGTAGACGTTACTTTATGGTCTTGAATTTGAGCGGGTTGCTGTACTTGCTGCACTTGAGGTTGTTGTGTCATTGCTACCTGTTGTTGTGGTGGTAAATATGTATGTGGCTGTTGTTGTGTTGCTAGTTGTTGCTGCACATTTCCCGGTTGCAGTGCCTGTTGTTGTTGGTGGCCCTGCTGTTCCCTTGTGAGCCCTTGTTGTCCCTGTTCTCCCCATGCTGGTGTGCCGGGTCGCATTCTACATGTGCGTGACATGTGTCCTAGTAATCCACAAATCCAACATACCGGTGGTTCCCTGGTCTGCCATGGAAAACTCCCTGAATTGTCCTGGTATACTGGTTGCCCGGTGGGGTAGAAACTTCTGAATCCTCCCCCTTGCTGTTGTGTGTTATAGCCGTATCCCCTCCCCCTCATCATTCCTCCCCTTCCCCTGTTATAATTATAATATCCAGCTCCTGGTGTTGAGTATCCTCCTCCCAAGTTAATCGTATATGGTGGGGGCGGCTGTTGTGCTACAATCTGTGGTGATTGTATTTGGGAGGGATCTTGTGCAGCCACTACTTGTGTGGGGTTTTGGGTCATTGTTGTAGGTGTAGTTATCAGTGCACCTTCCATCGTGTATTTAGTAAGTTTTTTCTGCACCAATTTAGCCTCTTCCGCTTTTCTATCCTCTTCCTTTTGTTTCATCTTTTCTTGCCATGTCCTACAATGATGTACTATCGTCAGTTGTATTTCTGGCCATGCTTTTGCTTCCATCCCCACTACTTTCTTCAATTGTTTCTGCACTGCTTCTGGGAGCCCTTGTATTAGTATATGATAGAATATTGCTGGTGTTTTGTCCCATTGTTCTTTAGTTTCCATACGCCACTTCTCTTGAATTTCCTGGATATAATCAACAGGATCTTCGTTCTCACGCATCTTGCGTGATGTAATCGCTCCTATCTCTGATGTGTCTGGGTATTGTACCCTCAGCGCTTGCCATAATGCATGTCTGCAGTTTGCGAATGGTGCCCCGTCGTGTGATGTGTTTGTTATTGTGACCCCGGGAAAGCCTGCTCTTTTCCAGATGTCATCTGCCGCATCCCTCAATATTGATATTAGGAGGCCCTTTACATCTCCTACTGCTAGTTTCTGTCCTGCGGTGTGTTTTTCCATTTCATATATCCATTTTCCCGCACCTCCATTTAATGATGGGAGCCTGCACTTTATATATTCCTTGTCTGCATGCTTCCAAGGGACGTATTGTGGTCTAACCCCTCCCCTCTCCAAAAGTGGCATTAGGTTGTGTCCTGTTTGACCCCCTGGGTTCCCCAGAGTCGAGTCTGTGTACCCCTCCTCTTCTTCCGTATCGTCTACATCATCTGTTGTGTCCATATTTCCCCTGCTCGTAACTGTTTCTCCTCCATCTCTACCCCTTCCTTTATCATTTCCTTTATTTAATGTGGGCGTGTATATTCGTTCTTCCTGCCTGCGTCCAGGGAGGTCTCTAAGCCTGCCTGCACAGGGTGTGTGTTCGTGAGGGGCGGGTGCGGGTGTAGGTGGACATGTTGCATGGGATGAGTGCGGGGTGGTGGAGCATGTTGGACGGGATGATGAGGGTGTAGCTGCACGTGTCTGCCTTCCCGCCATTCCTTGCTCTTCCCCCTCACTTCCCCCCAGTTCTTCCTTTCTCCTGCAGGCCCATGGTGATTCCCTATTTGTCCGGGTGATGTACAATTTATCTAGACTTTCCCTTTCCCTATTTCTTCCTTCCTTCTCCATTCCTTCTTCTTCCTCACTACAAAAGTCATCCAGGAGCGACAACCCCCAATCTGTCTTTTTCCCCCTAATCGTTACTGTTTTTAAGTCTATTAAATCCGTTCCTCCCGTTTCTTCTTTAACAATTGCTCCCCTTTGTGCTGATGTTGTTGCTACTTCTGTGTCTCTGCGTACATATCTCCTTACTTCACTCTCCCCTTTCCTATCTTCTATTTCCCCTTCTCTTTTCTCCGCTATTTCTCTACCAATTTCCTCTCTTTTCTTTATTAATTCCTCCATTACTTCACTACTCATCTTTTCCAATATCCTTTCCTCGTCTCTCTTCCTTTCCCATCTCTCTCTTTCCCGCTCTAATATACTCTCTATCATCCTCCCTTCTTTGTCGTTTCTGATAGTATTCTCCTCTTCCATATTTCCATTTCTTTTTCTTTCTCTTCTTCCTCTCTTTTCTTGTCACGCAGTGCTACTCTGGATACCCTTTCTGCTACTGCCTTTACCCTTTCGGCTTCTCTCTTTCGCTCCTCAGTTCGTTCCCTCATTTTTTCCAACTCCTTCTTACTTTCTTTCCTTTCCTGTGCTCTCTCTCTTTCCTCTCTCTCAAGCTGCTTGATCAGGGCATTTTGCTCATCCCTTAATTCTGCTAATCGTTCCTCCAAAATCTCTTCCTTTTGTCGTGGCAGCTCTTCCTCCTTTCTTTTTCCCCCTTCCCCTTTCAGTTCGCTCTTTCTGTCATTATCCTCGTCCATTTTCCTTACTACCTCCTTCTCTTCTCCTGTTAATGAACCTCGTAATTTTAATAATACCTGCGCAGCTACCCACTCATCATGTCCTATTGCTGCGATTTGTTCTTCGCTAGACCTCCCCTCCCCTGCGGGCATCTTCGTATAAGTTGATCCCGTCGTACGAGTCTGCTCCCCTCCGGTGTGGCCACCTGTAGCTGTATATGGTGGCGGGCTGTATGCCGGGTTCGAGTACCCCTCAGCCGCCCTTAATTGTTCTCTCACTATTTCTCGTAGTTCCGTTAAGGGATATAACCCCCCTTCCTCTTTTTTTCACTACCTTCGCTAGGGGCATGTCGTCGCTCTGTTCCTTTTTTATTTCTTTTTCGTTTATGTTGTTACTCTTTTCTCCTCCCTCTTGTCCGTTCCCCGTGTTCTGTGTGCCTTCACTCTCTTTTTTCCCATTCTCTTCTTCCTCCTTAATCTTCTTCTCTTCCTTTGTTTCCCCGACAGTGAACATTCCGTTTGGTCCTGGTCGGGACCCCTGGAACATCCTCCATAAGTTAAACACCTCCACGTGGTGTGTCAACTTCTTCCCCTTGTATGTGTTATGCAGATGGGTTAACAGTGAGTGTTGGGTATATGGATCGAAACTGCCATTAGGCGGCCATGGTGTCGTCATTTTGTTGTCCGTCCCCTGTGTCCATTCTATGCTGTATTTGATCAGTTTCTCCCTATGGGGTGACAGTGTTTTACATATATGCTGTAGCGGGATAGTGAGGGTGTTCCCCCACCCTCCCGATCCTGTCCCGTATGACATAGTAGCACTTCAATTGTTATCCTCCCTCTATATGGTAGCGGTTATCTTGCTAATAGTGTACGCTATACAATTTCAGATCTTTACCTGGCCCCGTAATTTTGGGGACTTGCGATTGTCCGCTAAAACAAAATAGTAAAATATAGCATTTGCATTTGTATATTCTTTTCTCTCTTTTCTTCCTTCACCGAACACCGTTACGGCCCCCTACGGTTGAGGCGCACGTAGACCCCTGCGGCTGGGTGCCCTGTGTGACGTTCTTATACAGCCGTCCCACTTTATTTTACCCCTCCTCCTCTTTCTTCACTTGTCGTGGCCGGCGTTCTCCGTGCACGGCCACATCCCCCTCTTCACCTTGCCCCGATCTACTCGTTACCGTTTATCTCCGTCTCCACTCCCTTACCATTATTCTCTTCCCCACCACTCTCCAAAAAATGCCTTGTGTTCGAGATATCCTATGAAAGCCCTACTGGTGACGTCACCGACCTCTTCCAAAACTACTGGTAAGTTCTTTACATGTTTTTAAAAGTTTGAAATAAGTTTGCAATCTACCCCCGTTAACCCCACAGCTGTCCTCTTGTCACGCCTGGAACAAGGTAATCAACAATATAATCAGACTGCGCACGCTGCGTCGCCTTGCGTGTGATACGCCCCTCGACAGGAGGGCTTAAACAGCCAATTATCTTCCGTATTAGGCAACCAGCTAGCTACCGCCTACAGGGAAACGTCATCTATCTATCGAGTTTTCTGCTCGATCAATAGGGATCCTCATCTACTCATTGATCAATAATCACCAAATCGTAGGAAACCACACACACACGCCCTTACAGGTGGTCGCGACCTAGGCCAATCAGTGTCTACGAGCGGCCGCACGTGATGTTTTCGTGCTCCGCCCCCTCCTCTTTCGTAATGCAGCGGACTGCTCTCGCACTTGTCCAGCTACCATTCACTTCACCGTCAATCACTAATTTATCAAACCTTCGCTGCGCACCTGTGTAACACCTCCCACCTCCCGTATTCTATTCCTCCCCCCTCCCTCACAATTTCACATTGCTTGTTGGGCGTGGCATACTCACCAAGTTCTCTTGATGCGGGGCGCTCGACTGCGTGCACCCCTCCAAGCGGCTCGCCACCTCCCCTCGTCTGGACCACGTCTGGACACTCGCCAACCGCGGGCGGGATACTTCTCAACCGGCTCCCGAAGGCCAATATCCGGATTGCGCTGTCCGGTCTTCTCGCAGTTCCGCGATGGTCCTGTAGTCCTCAAAAGGGGGCAGCAGCAGAGGGGGCCGCGCCTCCGGGCCTCCTCGCAACGAGAGCACTCGGAAAAATAAAATAAAAGCAGATCTTAAACAGATCTCAGCAGGGCCTCCAACTTGTCGGGGGGAAATTCTCCCGGTGTCAGCTGGGCCGTCCGCGGACCTCCGGGCAGGGAGGCCCCAACTCCTCCCGCGTATCCCAAAAATGAGTATGAGACACACACAAGAAGCAAGGTGGTTCTGCTGTTTATTAAACAACGGCAGGGATGGGTCTAGGATTGTACGCGTCCGTCCTGACTCTCGAAATTCGTGGGGCTCGCAGGCCCTTTTTGCCTCAGTATGACGCGCTACTTGCGTCACCTGGGAAAGTTAGCAAAAAACCTATCGCCACTCTGGATTGGTTCCTCGAGTGGTAGGGTTATTATAGCACACGTATAGAGGAGATTGTTAGTGGTTAAGGGTCAGTCAGGTGGTATACTTGGGTTGTCCCTTCTATTAGATACATGAAAATTGTTACACGAAGACCCCTGATGATTGGCTAATGTTAATGGCGTCAGTGATGAGTGCCCCATGTTCTGATTGGTCCACTCGCGAGCCCCCCAGCCTGGGGCCATCGTTGTTCCCAGCTCGCGGTGTACCTGTCATTTGCAACAATATGTAACTATGTGTTTGTGCAGACAATGCGTGAATTTGCTCATATGCTTGAGAGCAGACTATTCCCACCGCCGTAGGTGTCCATTGGGTCATTTCATTGTTGCAGCCTGTGTCTCAAAACTTGGGACCCAGGCGACTTCTCCCTCCTGGGTCTGGCACCCTGTCAGGTTCGGCTTGGTCACGTGAGGAGAGACAGTGGTTGAGGCAGAATTCTGCACATTTAAAATTGTATTTGCCTCTGTGTGTCTGGCTTAGTTTGCAGGTGTGACCTTGGCTTCGGCTTGTGGCATGCGAGTTGCAACATTGCCCTCTTGGCTGTCAGTTCTCGCTGGGCTCATTCTGCAGGGTCAGCAATTGTACTCTTGTTCGTTCATTGTTCGTGGAGGCTCTTGTTAGCGGCCTATTTGGGTCTGGTGCATAGGTGGGGATGTTTGATGCACAGCACTTTAAGTTACGGTATCATATTGCTTCATATCCAGTATCATGTCTTCGTTGCATTTTTCATCACAATGCATGGGTTAGGAGAAGCGTCAGCAAGCATTTTAGATGAGTGCTTTGTGCGTCTTGCGTTTCTGCATTTTGAAAACCCTATGTGAAAAATAATAAAGATGTGCGTCAGTGGGTGTGTCCGTCACCTATGTCATAGCACTGAGTATGTTCTTCGTGTGGATTGGTGTGGGAGTGTCCAGTGTGCATGGTTGCACGGGTGTTCTGACCGTTAGCTAGGTCATCATGGCATCTCTAACGATGTATTTATTTACTGTCTAATTCTTCAGTCGAGTTCATCCATGCCGCAGGTGTCGGCTTGAGCAGGGCAAGCTGGTGGGCAGGCTGGTGGGCACATCCGTATGTTCCTGTACCAGGGTATTTGGTCGTCTGGTAGATAGGCAAATTCCTCTTGTGGCGGGTGTCTGGTCCGCTATCCTCTAGGCCAGGGGCGTGAGGGGATTGGGGGGAGTCTTTTGTCCCATTCTCCCACTTCAAGAGGTTCATCGTGGTGTTAGTCAGAGTCTGAGAGTCTCAGGCTGCTTTGTGGTATGCATCCTCGTTCCTGAAAACAAGGTAAGTCATACGTTACCAAGCATAAGTGGGGTGTAATTGTTTTACTGATGGGCCGGTTGTGGGTGATATAGGTCTAGCACTGAACTGGCGTGTGGGTGTCGCCCGCCATCCCCTTTGATCAAGAGAATTCAGCAGGGCTCTTTGCCGACTCCAGTCTAGTGGGCCTTGTCCTCCTATCAAGGGTGCATGGAGAGTTTTTGCTCTGGATAGCATTCACCAGCTGCACTCTACTACCAATGGAGCCACCCTATTTCCTAATGAAGTGGAAGGTTACGACTACACTGCCATCATTTTCTTCTATATCTCATGGCCCACACTTATAATGTGACCATGGAACACAAGACCCTCACCAACGTCTTCCATAGCATAGTGCTCACACTGTTTGCCCTAGTGGAACATTTGAGGCTCCATCTTTACCACGAACAATAGCATATAATGTTCTGGACAGGGATATCGTAATCGTCTGACCACGTCTCACTTCATCCAGTGTGGCAACATCCAAAAAGGATTTTGGTTCTGCAGATCTTTGCCAGGCAGAAAACCGAAATCCAGCTGCATCCTTTGTATGCTGTCTCAAGTGTTCACGGAACTCTCATTTATCCTGGATGGACTCTTGTTTAAAAGCAAATGCATATTCTGTCTGTACCGACTCTGCCAATATGTGGCAGATTTAGCTACTGTGGGCCTGTAATGTCCTGTAAATGGAATGAGGATGGAGTGAGTGGAGAGAAACCTGAAGACTACAGCATGCTCATAGCAACCTTATTTCGACAGGGTGCTGTCAAAAATGAGTTCACACTGCAGGAAAACATCTTCCTTGTGGGTATGAATGACATGGTGGAGCGGAGTGTGAGCTCTGTGAGGCCTTACCACTAGTGCACCCACTAACACCATATGCATCATCTCTCACAAATGGGAGCTGGGCAGACAGAGCACCAGCATGGACTTCTGTGTGTACCTTTTCCTTTCATCAGCAGTCTTTTGAAGTGTTGTCTTTCACAATGGTGTGGATCAGCATGTTTCATTGGGTCCTCTTTATGTGCTGTGCTGCCACCTGGCTCGACACGTGTAACCACATTTCTCTTCCCGCTCATATTTCGCAACTCCTTCCTCTATTAGTGTCAATTGTTGAACTAATCAATGTTTGATGGAACATTTGAAAAACAAACATTTCTTAAACTTTGAAGACTGAGCTGGCCCCCAAAAGTCTCTAACATCTGTGGGCAAGTACATGCTTCTTGACTTGAGCTGAGTTCGCACAGTGCACCCCCGTCAGACTCCCACCGACACTAGCTTTCATCTTTATACAGTAACATCCATGGTCAAAACTGCTTATTCATGTAAGTGATAATCTTAACCAAGGCCCTCCCCATTCTAGTATTGATCATTGTTCTTGGATGCAAACTTTAAGATGTGGAATTTTTTAGCGGAATGCCTGCAGAGGGTGGAGAGTGTGTGATTCCCAAAGTATTCAACCCTTGAATCCTAGTGGCACCTGCTAACACAATTAGGGATGCATGGCTCAAGATCTTGCTTGCTCAGGAGAAGCATGTTAGTCTGTCTTTGCACCTGCCTTGCTGTACACCCCTCCACTGTCCTGCCCCTTCGGGACAAGGGCATATGGGTGGAACAGCAAAAATACACAGATTCCGAGAGTGGCTACTAAAGAACTGGTGGTGAGAACAGCTCCATCCTGTAGCCTCCTGTGTCGGAGCCCCTTCTTACCTTAATAAAGGACGTCTATGAGTTCTTGGCCCCGGGTCTCATCACTACAGTGATGATGAATATTCAGGGGTACACAAACACCAGTTGGGCAGCCAATCCCAGAGACATGGGGTATTGCCTTACTAAGCCATTCTCCAAGCAGTTTGCCTCTCCCTGCATGTTCTCCGCCAGTTGACCCTGGCAGTGTCTCTCCACTAGCTACCATACATTCTCTCCATTGTGCACTCCTTGAGGTGCATTGCAGATGGCCTAACCACCCTCAGGAGGTATGCTGACCCTCACATGGCAACAGCTGCATGCAGTGCTTAAGTTGTAAAGAAATAAGTGTCAGGGCCCAAAAAATCTTGGCCCTATAATTTGAAATTAAACCTCTCGAGACAGATTACAGAAACATTGGACTGGTTCAAGGGTAATTGTGTACAGTTTTAGACGTAGTGCAAAAATTGCTACATGGCAAAACTCAGGGAATTCTTCCAGCGGGCTTAATGTCAAGACAATACAACATTAAAAGTAGGCCAAACTTTACCTTGGTAAAAAAAAACATCAATGCATACATTTTTCTCACTAGAGTTATATTTGCCCTTGTGCTAATATCACAGGAACACCTACTCTGCACCATTTACACTGCAATGGTTAAAAGTATTGTTTCTTTCTGAGAGTTTCGTTTTTAAAGAGGTATGTACTTGTCTCCTAAATTAGCCAGAGGACCTAAACTTTACTCTCTTATCTCTGAACATAAATGCTGACATCTATCAGAATACACAAACATGTTCACCTCTTGTGACATCTTAAAAATATGAATGTTTAATAAGAACATTTGCAGGCCTCTTGCATGTTGCCTGCTAAACTCTGGTGACGTCACGTTTCAAATATCAAATTAATATTTACATGGTGTTATCCCAATTAAAATACATGTTTGGAGAATAGGGTGCTTTCTGCAACTACTCCAACAGTAGTCCAATTAATGCTAACAGGTATTTATAGTTATATCAAGAATTCCCATACAGCCAACACCGAGGGTAAAGACCATCAGTCTTTTTAAAAAAAGATAAATAAAATGAGCTCTAGGAGGAGAAAAGAAAGTCAGAATAAACACCTTTTAAAGACTTTCTTAAATATACTTGTTCCCAAAATGTTTTTCATTCATGGTGAACCCATTCACTTTGGCATGTGGAGTTGTCATTCCGTAGATTAGCTCTGTTGCACTGATGAGGATGTGGTACATTATTCCTGCTTAAAAAGTACAGAAGTACTTTCCTGCAGATAGCAGCACATTATCTCCCACTTTTTGCACCTGCTTCACTCAGTAAGTGTTCTTACTAAAACAGTGAAGACTCTTCCTCTACATAGACAGCAGCCATGTATAATAAACTAAACAATCATCTCTATACTCCATTCTTATTACCTATCATTCACCTGTGTTACACCAAAGATTATAAAACTACTACTTCTAATACTACATGTTCACTGTTCTCCCATGATTACTTTGGATCATTCTTCTCAAGTCTAAGGATGATATTTACAGTTAATTTCTTGAAACTTTCGCCATTATTGCTCGATCACACTCTTGGTCTTTGCTCTATTTTCTTAGAAATTCTGCAATGTTCCATTCTTCATTCAAAAGTAGTGGCTAAAGAGAACTTAAATCATGTATTCAAAGCCTGTATTTCTAGTCATTTTTGCTGATACCTCTTCATGCATATTTATATCCTTGCTATTTAAAGGCTTCATATTTGTTTTTCTTGTGTCACATGTATTCTCCCCTAATTATTATTATTATTAGTAGTAGTAGTAGTAGTAGTAGTAGTAGTAGTAGTAGTAGTAGTATTCATTGGTTATTTATAACCTGCCCCAGAGGTTTCTGGGTATCCATTTTTCTTAGTGGGTCACCCCAGAATATGTTTTTCCGCATCAAAACTATTTTATACAATCGATCATATAGCAGGTTAAACATTTTTGTTAATATTTTAGTTGGGTATCCTCTTCTGTCAAAAATGTGTCACTACGTCTGTATTGGATGTGAGTCCTAGACCTGCAACATTCACAATTACTTGGTTTACTCTCATGCCAAGTAACACTACCAATATATGCTACCCACACTTATTTTCCATCTGCTTGGATCAAAATCACCAGAAGATAAACTTTACAAAATGTCTTCATCTTTGCTCGTGTTTGGTCTATATTTTTCTATTTGTCTATTTTATAGATTTTTGCACTATATGTAATTACGTATTTAATCCTTTCTTCTACTTTGCATATCCTTTCCTTTGAAGCTAGTAATATGTGTATGTCTTGTGCCATAGATTTAGTTTGCATTTCCAACAACAGAATTATATTTACATGTGCTTACATTCGGTTTAAACGTTCTGACTCTCCAATATAAACCTCATCCTATATGCAAATTATTCTGCTCCCCCAAAATGTAAAATCTTGACTTTTTTAATAACACCATCAGATGATATGAATCATGGCGGCCACCGTGGTGAAGTGTGCAGCCCATACCAGAGGCACAGACTTAGTTTCCCATGGCAATGAAGCTGCAAACGCAGAAGCAAAAAGAGCAGCACATGTTCCACAGATAGGCTAAATTACAATTTCCCCACACAAATGAGTGCTCAACATGAAGATAACATTAGTGGAATAACAAGGACATGCACCACAGACAGAACAGGACCTTTGGACAAAGCAAGGATGTCCATTATCACCCGTGACCTAGTGTGGTGACAGGATAGCACAGGAAAGTCTGTGATGTCACTCAAACTACTGACAGTAGCATTAGACCAGCTCCACTATCCAGAACACACCACAACAGAATATGTAGCAGCAGACATTTCAGAACATTGGTTGCCCCCTAACCTGCATGAGCATGTTGTTAGCTTTAATATCAATTGTGCCATGTGCCAGCAATATACCACTGGACATACCCTGAGAATGGTGAGAGGGTCATTTTTCATTTGCACATCGTCTATGTTGATATGCTCCAAATGTTGTAATGGATACTGTGATGGTGGAAATGCCTGATGGAGGGGCAGGGCCTCCTGTCCTTGTCCTACCACTTCTATGTGTGTGTTTTCTCTATGTTTTCTGCCACTGAGGTCTTACCTGGACCTCTGGCAGTGCACCTCTATATTCTTATATTTTGGTGACCATCACTCATGCAATACCCTTATGGAACCCATTGGTGGGAGCTCACCCTTGTACCCCTTATGTGTGTTTGTGGGCACCTGTGTTGCCCACAGAGCAGGGTATGGGCTGGTGACAGCTACATGCTGACTTGACAGTGGCTCTGTCTATCTTCCATTTTGGGATACAACAGCCCTACCATAGGAAAAAGTGGGTTCCACTTAGGAGGCAAGATGGCCCCTGTGGCCTTTGTTTCTGTTGCCTTTTGCCTTGTTTCCCAAAGTCCCGAGAAGCCCTGCCTCTTTCCTTTCCTCCTGAATGACTGTTGGGTGGAAACACCATAAATGTCTCTTTTGTTCACTTTCCCCCTTACTGGCTGTATGGTGGAAACACCATATATGGCTCTGGGACTGCCTCCTGTCAGTCTGACTGGAGCCTTCCCAGGTGTTGTGTGTTCTGGGTACACCCTTGGGGTGGGACCTGTGTGAATGGAGTCTGAAGTATACTCGCATTCTCTGTTGTGGGTGTCTGGTTTCTGTGTGTGTGACACAATAAATGAGACAACCCTGCCTGAAACTGACATGAATGCAGTATAGTGTGCTGAACGGCTGGGTACTTGCCCCAATCCACATTCCTTTGTTATTGGTGTCTGGGTGGAGTGGATGGCCTGAATGCTTGTGAGCATGATTGCCTGCCTGCCTGTCTGCGTGAATGCCCTATTGTGCGATTGGCTGACTGAGCCCAGCTCAGGCAGAGTGAATTAGGGACAGATGTGTATATCTGGGGAACTCTCACTTTCTAATGTTTTCAGTAGCTGAAGTCAAAGTTTAACAAAAAGAAGCTGCTCCTTGAAGCCCAGCTCGAAGATAAGTCTGCTGCTGCATTCCTTCAACATTCCGAAAGCTTTTGTGTCTCCCAAGGACTGATCCAGAGAGGACCTGCAAAGAAGACATCGCCCTGAGCTACGAGCAACCTTCATGCAAAGCTGCTACTCTTCATCGCAGTAGCCTGGGAGCCAGTCCTGTGTGCCTGGCTTCCAGAGAAGTGGTCTTTGAAATCCAGAGGAGGAGTGCCAGACATCTCAAGCCAGAGAAGTCCATTGGTGTCACCCAAGGTCAGGAGGTACATTTCGTGACTGCTGGAAGCTGTTACTGTCTACTGCCCAGAAGAGGGGTACCCTGGCATAGTGCTGCTGGACACCCGGAGCTGCGAAATTTCTAAATTGCCTAAGAACATTTGAAAGTCACCACTGACCACTTTTTCCCGCCAGAGAGAGCCCAGATTTGTTGGGTGCAGTGGAAGGTCCACATGTGGGTTTCCCACTACCAGAAGCTATTGAAGTTGTCCCGAGGGTCCAGACTTGGTGAGGGTCTGAGGTCCACTACAGCAGTCGAGTCCATGTCACCAGAAGTTGTCCACAGGGCCGTGCTGTGGCTGCAGCACCGAAGAACCAAAAGTCTCAAAACCGCAATATTCTGAAGCCTGACACCAAAAATGACATATGCATCCGTCACCGCCAGAAGTTATTGAAGGGTCCCAGGGGTCTTATCTTCATCCACCAAGCCTTTAAGGAGACCACAGCAAGTTTCTTCTTCCCAGGAC
The DNA here is from genome assembly GCF_040938575.1 of Ambystoma mexicanum. Classification (NCBI taxonomy): domain Eukaryota; kingdom Metazoa; phylum Chordata; class Amphibia; order Caudata; family Ambystomatidae; genus Ambystoma; species Ambystoma mexicanum. The sequence continues at coordinate 909,418,331 of NC_090937.1, read as the reverse complement.
TTCTACAGTCAGAGAAATTATCGACCACAGGAGAGCACCGCAAAGAGCCAAACTGCTGCCATTCCGAAAGACTTTGGTTCCTTTTTATTCTTGGACTAGGCATCCCAGTGACTCCTTCTTCCAAAGAGGGTGCATCCTTAGATGGAATCATCGAGTAAAGCCGAAAAACTCTGCCACTTCGCCTGCCAAGGCACCAAAGGCAGTGTGATGAGGAAGCGCATCATCTAGCCACAGGAGTCATCCAGGGGTCCCGGATTTGTCTCAGATCCTGTTCTCCTGTGGCATCTCAGGCACTTTGGGGTTGTAGAACCTTTTAAAAAGAAAGAACAAAGTTATTGAACAATATTTCACTGGGCTGTAAAAGACCACATACCTTACTCCCTAAATATTGTATTACATGTTGCCCAGGTGAGGGGATCCTCACTCAGAATTACTTGTCTGGTAAAAAAAAGCATTCTGCCACTGCTCATAACTAACCTGACCTTCTTTCCTATTCTATGCTGGTTACACCTTATTTATGAATTCACCTGCCATTTAAAATAACTGTCAGCAGTTAGTGCAGTTCTTACTGAATTTAAGTAGTGTATGTTACCACCCACCTAGAGTGTGTATATTTACCATTCTCTGAATATGTATTCCATGCACAAAGTGTTAATATTTATATGTATATTTGGTAGAGGTAGCAACCTTATTTTATATAAAGAAGCTGTGTTATCACCTAACATAGTGTGTGGACATTCCATTGTGGGGGCTTTGGAGAAACAGTGTACTTAAGAAAAGGCCTGCATCGCCTCCTGAAAGCTTAAACCTGGCTGCTCGGCGCGTTTGCCAAATTGCGAGCCTTGCTGCAATTGTTCTGTGCCTTTACCATATCATATAGGGGGCAGAAGTACAGATACCCCCCTACAGTCATACAGATACCAATACATGACATTGGTGGTGTGTAATTGCATAGCACCAAAAATTGCTGTAAATCCTTTACCATCACTGGACGAGGAGTGTTTGCAATTGCATCTGCTCTGACAGGTCTCACCCTACTGCCTTTATTTAATATTATCTGGCCCGAATATAATACTTCTTCCTGGCAATACTGCAATTTTTCTTTGTCCATCTAGTACCCTTTGTCAGCCAATACTGTTAGTAATGTTACTGAGTCCTACATGCTTCCTGTGTTGAGCTACACACTAACAAATCATTGACGGATTGTATGATTTGATAGTGTGATATGGTTTATGTACTCTTCCTCTTTCTCTCTCCCTCTCCTCTGCTAATCTCCTCTCTCTTTCTCTCCACCTCAATCCTCCATATCTCCCTAACTTCTGTTCAGCTTTTGCAGACTGGTCGCCTGGCTCACCTCCAGAGCATCACAGGTCCCAGGCTCCCCTGCCAGTCTTTGCACTTGCCTCCGGGCCTCTGCAGTATGCTCAGCACTACTGCACTTTCAGCATATGTTCCATGAGAAGGGTAACATCTCTGCATTTAACCCAATGCCCTACTTGACTGGGTGCTCTTGTTCCCCTCCCTACTCCCTTGCACGTCCGTCTGTACACTTGCATGACCTGAATTTACTAGGCCTAATAAATTCCGTCTTGTCCCCCCTTTGTCTCCCCTCCCCAATCTTGTTGCGCCTAAGAGAAATGCTGTCAAGCCTAGTATGCTAATTACTTTTTTGTTAGATCATTCAGAAACCTAAGAATGACTACAGTATTACCTTGCTTTCTTTCTGCCTTCAAGCGCTTTGAAGCACTTCACTTGTGTATATGCGCTGTACAAATAAGCAATTAAAATTACAATTGCAATGATGGTACTGGATGTCTGCACTTTTCCCAAGTCCACCTGAAGCATTCTGTTGAAAACACTGGGGGACTCAAAGTATCCCTGTGGAAGTGTTGTGCGTTGGAGTTGGATCCCATGGGAGGTAAACACAGTGAGATTTTGAGTATGTTTGTGTAATGGAATTGAAAGAAAGCATTATTCAAATCAATCAATGTAAAATGTGTGGTGGTGGGTGGTATTTTACCCAAAATTGTAGCTGGGTTGGACACAACCTTAAACTCTGCATCCACAATATTGTTTAAGGGGAGTAAATCTTGTATGAACCTATGAGAACCTCCCTTTCCCAATTTTACTTAGTACACCGCTGTGTTGCATGGGGATTAAGATTGTACGATAATACCTTGTTGCATCAAGGCGGCAGTCATCTCATAAATGCCTTCATATACCTCTCTTGACATTCTTGACATGGGATACTGTTTAACTCAGGGTCTAATTACTTCTTTCTTCAATTTTATTCATATTGCTCCAATCCCTTTCTGCAGACCTACATCATAAGAGCCGCTAGTCATAGTACACTTGTTAATTTTGCCAGATCTTGTTGCATATAGGATGGTCCTTTTTTAGCCAACAATATTATCTGAGGTATTTCTCTGTATTGTACCTGTAATTGATATCGAATGTATATTTCAAAAATTAATTCATCATCTGTATCATCATCTTCAAACAGCTCATCATCTGTAATGTCACTAAATCACTGTGTTGAATATAGTGCTATGGCTGTGCACCAACTAACACCTTCTTTGTCTATCCCATGCAACACTACTCTGTCCTCTCGCACTACTGCTGCTTCTAAATGTATCATTATGTCATCCCCTTCTTCCACTTCTTTGGGTACTTCTGCTCTAAACAAAAATAAAAAACTCTGTGGTTAATTGTAGCAGCTTGTCTCGTATTCTTGGAAGCCATACTGACAAGAATAATTCTGAATATAGGGGTATCCCTCGTAATGTTTTCCAGCCTTAAAATGCCAGTAGGAACCATCTTGCATTTGCATAGTACATGCCTGGTGTTGAATATATTATCCCTTCCTCAGTAAATGAAATTGTCATGTTTATTTTGGCCATTAGGACTCTTCCCAATATATTAACCAGTGTCTTTCGAGAATACAACAATGGCTCTGCCATCGTGTATTCTCCCACTGTTATAGGTAGCTCTTCTGAGAATGTAACCTTTGTCACAGCCCCAGAAAACTCTTGTGCACCCATCGTTATTTGTAACACTGGAAGCCCTCCTTCCCTGACACAAGTCTTTGTCACCCGGAGTCAACTAAAAAAGGAAAGCATCCTATCTCCTATGTTCACTCCCACCCTGGGTCCTCTTCCGGGTTGGGCTTTCACTGGACACATCAAGCTTCTCTACGGGCTGTCCTATTGTGGATAAAAGCTCTTCCCTGTTCCTGTAAAGGTGTTCCCTCCCACCACTGTTGCTCCTCCTCTCATGGATATTGTAGTTTGTGCCATTATATTCCTGTCCCACTGTCCAGATTGTTTTGTTTGCATTTGTAATGGATTCAGTGTTTGCTGCATTTGTTGTAAGTGCTGTATCTGTGGTGTGTGCTGCTGTAGTGTCAAGTGCCTCTGAGGCTGCATCTGCGGTTGCGTCTGTGGTTGTGTTTGTGGCTGTGCAGTTTATTGCAGGGGAACTCCAGACTTGCTGCTTAGGCCAGGTTGTGGTTATCCTCCATTCATTGCTGTCAGGGGCAGAACCAAGAAAGGGGCAGGCTTGCAGGGAAAACATACAATTAGTGCCATGGCAGGGGGGTGTGTAGGTACTGAACGTTGTGTTCCTCTTAAAAACACTGCTAAATCCCTGATAACCACCAAGAAGAGTATACTGCCTTATCGGAGGCTCCTTTGCCCTCTCTGTAGGCACCAAGCGCTAAAAGACTACATTACCCAGCATGCTGGGGACACAGCCGGCCAATCAGGAAGCAGATTGGGTGTGGCACGAGTCATCGTGCATGCACGAGCTACCAAGCACGGGGCTTGTGCTCGAGGACTCAACGGAGCAGGACGCACGCCGAGGAGCTCAGGCGAAAACTTCACCCGAGGGGCGCGGCCCCACCAGATCAAAGATCCGGCCCCTCGACCATTGCAAGATAAGTTGGGGAGGTGCTTCAGAGGGAGCGTGGAGGTTAAATCTAATGACGTGGGAAACGTTGCTGTGGGAGCCGGGGAAGCGCAGGGGGCACTGTCACCCGCCCATACTTAAATGCCCCTGCGCCTACATTGAAAGATAAGTGCCCGCATTTCTAAGCAACGCCAGTTACGTTGCTACCCGAGATTCAAAGGCGGGGTATTACAGGGAAAGACGAGTAAAGACGCAGGTCGCGTGTCACAGGGAGCATATCTCCAGCGCCGTGAAAAGGAAAGAAAACTTAGGAGCTGCAAGCCACACGCGGCGATGCTCGTGCTAGCACTTTGGAAAACCTAGCATTGGGGCGGGGGGGCATTTTGTGAGGACAGTGTCCGGAGACCTGTGTTTGTGAATGCATGTGTGTTGTGTGGGAAGAGAGTGACGGTCTGATACTACAATACGGGCAACAACACTGTGTTTTCTCCTTGTAGCATGAACCTTGCCTTGACCACCTCCAAGACAGCACCAGAGACTGAAAGCCTCGACGGGGGACATTAAGGCCCCTGTTACCAGACCTGGACAATTGAAAAGCTAAGTGTGCATGTGTAGATCTTAGTTAGAGTTAGTGATAGTCCAACTGACAACTTTTGTTGTTGATGCCCAGTGCTATGTGAATTGTAACATAATTGCAGAACTGTGTGGGGGTTTTAAGTGGTTAATGTTGTGAGCCAGCCAGGAGGCTCCAAGGAAGCTGCCTTGAGGAATAGAAGATAAAACGTGTGCAGCAATCTCAACCCTTCCCAATCTCCCCGGCCCTCTACCTAACCCTTTTTCCGGTTACCCTAATTCCCCCTTCCTATCCAATCAACAAGACCCTAACCCTCTTTCCCTGCTCTGGTCGCGATAGCCTGTGTAAGCACTGACTTGCAGGCATCAAGACCATTGCGGGGGTGGTTGGTTATTTCCACTCCTGCGCCAGGAACCTGCGTGACCCTTGACAATTGCCCCTCCCCTCCTACATGCCCATGCATAAATCCCTATCTTCCCGCATGCCCAACACCAAAACCTTCCTGTGCTCCAAAACCTCCAGATCATGGTTCTGTCCTGCCTAAACCTCCTCAATATCTGCCTTCAAATCCATACCCTCTTCCCCTCAGTGCATACCCTCCCTCTGGGGTAATACATATTTTCTTCTCCTCCTCCCATATATCCACTCGCATTCTCCTGTTGATATTCCTGTTCTTTATTTTCTCCTCCAACATTTGTAATCATTGCCCTTTCTACGGTGACCTTTGATCATTTCTTCTGCACCAATTTAGCTTCCTCTCGTTGTCTTTCCTCTATCTTGTGCCTCTCCTTCTCTTGTCTAAGTCAACAATAATGAACAATATTAAAGTGTATCTCGGGCCATTGTTTCATTTTGCTCCCTACAATTTTCTTCAACTGTTTCGGCACATCATTGGGAAGACCCTGCCATAGTATATGATAAAATATGGGTATATTTTTGTTCCAGCCTTCTCTTGTTTCTAAACGCCACTTCTCTTGTATTTCTTGTATGTATGCCGATGGATCCGCATCTATCCTCATTTTGCGTGTCATAATGGTACTCATGTCTGATGTATCTGGGTATTGCACTCTCAATGCCCACCAAACATCTGCTCTACAATTGTTAAACAGTGAACCGCCATGTGCATTATTTTGCGCCGTCACACAGCGTAGCCTGCGGTTTTCTATACATTGTCTGATTGTTCCCCCAATGTTGAGGCAAGTAAACTCTTCATGTCCCTAACATTACTGTCGTCCTTTTCTCTAACTCATGTATCTACTTCCCTGCTTGTGCTGTCAACAAAGGTAAAGTAGCCGTAAAATTGTACTTATCTGTTTGTGGCCATGGCACCTACTGAGCTAGCCTCCTCCCATGTTGGAGCAATGGCAACTGCATCACCCTTGCCTTGCGTATGGGTGTAGCCACACAATTCATCCCTTTCGATGGTATCACCACGCGACTTGCTCAGCGACCTGGCAAATTATTTAATCTGTTCATATATGAATTTATTGGACGAAACCCTGGGAACGATGGGCTCTCTCTCATTATTACCTCATCATCCCGCAACTCTATTAAGGAATACTCTATTCTTTCAAGTGGACCTGTTTGGGGGGCTTGTACCACCTCTTCTTCCTCTTCCTCTTCTTCATATTCCCACTCTTCTACCTTTTTCTGTTACGCTCACCTGGTCTCCACAGGGGCGCCGAACAGAACTGGACGGTCCGATGTTGAATGGCTCCTCGTGCCCCCCCTGATTCTCTCTTCCGTCACTAAAACAGGTTTGCCTAAAAGGTTAAACAAAATGTTGCCCAACTGTAAGGAGGAGGGACAATTCCTGCCTCCCGTGGCCTTCTTGTGCACCCCTCTGCTATGTCTCACCTTAGCATTATGAATGGCAGACTCTCCATCCTGCGACTGTATGCAGGGGTGCGTAGTAGTTCAAGGATCTAGTTACTTCACTGATCCTGCAGAGTTCCAGACAACAGTGACTCAATGGGGTAAGTCTTTATACCAATGGTATGGATTGCTTTAGAGTTCAAGTTGCCAGAAGTTCACTTCTGTGCCTCTTTCTTACAGTTTTTCCCCTTGGTGCGAAAAGATGAAGCGGACCGCTTCCCATGAACGTTGAACTGGATTCCAAGGTAAGCTTCACACCAGCATTATGCGATAAAGTCTTCATATGCGGTATTGTTCTTTTGCGTAACTAACCTGCTGTTTCTTTTGTATTCTGCAGGTGCTGTATCTCCGGGGTGAAGATCGCATGGTGATGCCTTTTGGGCTACCGCTAGGAAATGCAGCCTTCAGGTGAGTAGTAGCGCTGCATAAGAGTTAAATGTCCAATGAGGCCTTTCCCCAATGCGCAGCTAACCTGATGTTTTCTTTGTGTTCAACAGGTGCAACAGCTCCGGAGCGGTGATCGAGTGATGGTGGCGATCAAGTGATGATGCTTCGATGGATCGCTGGGATGAGCAGCCCTCTGGTGAGTACTAGCGTTGCGCAGGATAGCAATGTAATTTACGTGGTCTGCACGGCTGACCTGATGTCTTTTCCTTTTCAGCTCAGCAGAACCAGAGCGATTCAGATGGAGCATCAGGTAAGAGCCTTGTTCTGTTTTCTCCTCTCTCTTCCTTCCTTTGCAGGTACCTCATGAAGAACTGGACGGGCGTGGCTGAAGACAGGCCTGAAGTTAACAGACACAGTGAGCGTTACGCTGCAGGAGTGCAGAATAACATGAAGCGTGTTCTGTTCTGAGGGCATGGTTTATATAGCTTTCAGGAAGTAGTTCCCAGGTAAAGTAGTCCCTTCAGCCTGCCTCAAACAGGGTCTGCACATGGTTCTCTCCCTTTGAAACCTGCCTTATTTGTGATGGCAGAATGAGCCTGGCGTCAACGGAAGCCCTTATGGAATCCTTTGGGGCCTTAAAGGTCCCCATGGGTGCCAGTAACCTGGGCAGGTTGGTCTGTTCCTGATGTCTGGGGGCAAGTACTGTGACACTTTCCTTCCACCTCTTCTAACCCCTCATTATTTCTGTCTCCACTCACATGTACTCCTCTTTCAATCTCACCTCTTATGTTTCTGCTGATGTTGTCAGCGGCTCCTCTCATGCTCCCGTCCCCATTTCTGTCCTCCATCACCCTTCTACTAATGACGGCATTCACCTCCCTCCTATACTCTTTTCTCCTCTCCTTCTAATCCCCTCTTTCTAAAACCTTCATGTTATCATTGTTGGAACTCGGTCTGTCTAATTTAAATAATAGCTGTCCTTCTACCCATTTGACTGGTCCAACTGCTGCTCCCTGTTCCACTCCCTTCATTCTTTGCACCCTTTTAAACTCTTCTTTGTGTTCTTTTAGCTGCACCTCTAAGCTGTGTCTTTTATTGTGTTCTACTTGCTCTGCTAAGGTGCCCTTTATGCCACTTTTCTTTTCATTAACATTACCTTCCACCTCTGGGGGCACATATCGGGGATTACTGTAACCTGCAGCAGCTTGTTATGGATATAATCCTAATATGATCGAGTACGGAGGACATGGTGTAGGGGGAGAAGGCGTGGTGGGTTTCACATTACCTCTCCTACTTGTACTTTCCTTTTTAATCTGCTCCTCCTCCTCAAACATCTTTCATAAGTCGAGTAAGCTTAGTCTGCTCTGTAATTTCTTTCCCTTATGTGTGGTGTGTCTTATGTGTGGTGTGTAAATATGTATGCATATGTTGCAGTAGTTGCTTCAAATGTGTCCCTTATTGGGGACAAGGCTGGACCATTTTGCCAACTGTGTCTTTGACCCATTGTACATGAAATTTCAAAATCTTTCATTTATATTTATGACGCGACTTACACAAATGAACAATGGGGGTGTCCGCCATTATAATAATGAATGCTCAATTTACCAATATTTTCAACTGTCGCTGTTTCAGCACGCTCCCACCATTCTTTCCCTTTTTTGTCCCATCCCCCACAATTTCAATTACAATATCCATCCTAGCTTGCACCAACAATACACAATCTCAATCTACTCCATACTTAGCTCCAAACTATCCTTAGTGCTACTCTATCAACACACAACAAAGTAAGGACTCCCCTGTCCTCTGCACACCTTCTTCCTGCTAACACAGCCAATAATAATTAGACATTGGTGTATTAATTCAACAAATGAGTTAACAAACAAATAATTCACAATACACATTTCAACAAACAATTAAGCTTTAATTGTGTAGAAAAGAGGTCAACGTGTTTAAAGGGAAACCCCCCTTCTTCAGGAGCGAAACTACAAATATAAGAAGTAATAGTACAATTAGTTATGTGTAGAACCATTGTTTACAACCCTAAAGACTTATATCCATAATAGTAAAAGACTCAAACAGAATCAATGATGGCAAACTACATGTAACCCGATTAGTTAATGTCCCAATCATGAACAAATTCAGTGAAAGATTTGGAATATAAATGTATTGTGAAAAGACAACCCAATGAGGATAAAACTGATGCAAATCTCATGCAAAGAGTATAGGGAAACCAAGCAGCAGTATCAAGAGACCACCACTGTCTGCAGTATGTTAATTAGAAGCAAGCAGCCATGTGTATACATAGACATGCAGAATAGACAGTCAAGTGTGTTAACCCCTGTCTCCCAACACGCCAAAAGGTCCACATACCCAAAAATCTAACAAAGCCTACCAAAGAGGGTATGACTGTAAGCCCAAATAGTACAAGCTTTACATATATTAGATCTTGAAAGTCAAATGATAACCAACCTATCTGTATTATCTATAAACAAGTACTGGATCAAGGGAAGAAAACCCTTGCAAATCTTACGTTCTAAACTGCATTAAGTGTAAGAGGAGATAGATTAACAAACTGGCCAACATATTAGTAAATACAATGACCAATATCATATTTAACAGACCCTGGACCAGAAAGACTACCTCTTTCACTTTCGTTCTATAATTCATTCACCTCCCTTTATGCGCTCTCATTTCCTTCTCTCCCTCTCAAATTCTGCCTCTTCTCTGTCCTTGTTTGTTTGTTTGTGTTTGTTTGTTTTTTTATTTATAATGCGCGCCAGACCCGGGGGCATCATGGCGTAAAAAGCAGCAAGGATATTTTCAGCTTAGGTTACAGTGCTGTACAAATATACACAGAAAAAGCTAGTAGGAAAAACATTTGGAAACATATATACAGGCATAAAAGTGTCATAAACTGTCAGTTGTGATGCGGCAGAAGTTGCGATCTATACAATATATACAATGTAGGATAGTGGGGTGGAGGCGGTAGGAGGTGCCCAAGGTTTTAGTGGTAATTTTCTTTAAATCAATTGATGATATTACGTCTGAAGTGGGGGTAGGTTTGGTCAGCCTTTAGGGTTGGGGGTAGGGAGTTCCACAGCTGCGCGGCTTTAACTGGGAAGCTACAACCACCAGTTTTGGAGAGTTTGAATCTGGGGACAGTCAGGGAGTTAGAGTTGGCCAATCTTGTTGGACGGTTTGAAGATTGTCTCTTAAATCTTTCTATAAGGTAATGAGGGGTGGCGTTATTTAGACACGTGTGTGTAAGTGAGACTGCTTTTAGCAAGGTTTTATCGTTGGTGGTAATCCAGTTATTTGTTCTTCTTATTTCTGAGATGTGCTCTTCTTTGCATACCCAGTGCTGCTCTAAGGGCGTTATTGTGGAGGATCCTTGTTACACCTACATGTTCTTTCTTTCCTTTGTCACATTTTGCCTGCCTCTACTCCCTATACTGTTTGGCCTACCCTCTGGATGTGCATTTTCTATTTCCCTCCACCCCCTCTCCTTCTCTCTCTCCCTCTCCCACGCTATATATATTATATTCTCTGTCACCTGTCTCCCTTGCTCTCGGACTCTTCCTCATCTCCCCCGTCATTATGTCACATCATATTGTCCTCATGCTGTTCATGCTTCCCCTTCTCCCTCAATCCTAATCTGTCTCCCATACTCCCTTCCATGCATGATGTCTCTCCTATTCCTTCTCTCACTTTCTTCTCCTCTGCACCCCCTGCTCTCTCTGTCCTCTCATGTTAACATGCTCTCCTTTGCTCTTTTCCCTTTAATTTGTGCTACATCTCTCAACCCCACCAGTTCTGCCTCATCCTTTTCTCTTCCTACTATTCTGCCATTCTCATCTCCTGTTACATCGATCTTGTAACAACATATAACCCTATCTCCTCTTCCACTCTCCCTCCATAGCGCCTCTTTGTCATCTCCCTTTCTTTTTCTCTCTCCCCTTCTTCTTCACTCCCCTTATGTCTTACTCTCTCTCCTACTTCTTGATAGATATCTCTCTAGTCTTTCCTTCTTTTTCTGACCCCGAGCCTAATACAATAGTTGTGGTAGGGTTTACTTGGCCCAAGCTGGTGCAATGCTTGATCTAGGGGCTTTATTCTCCTTGTGCAAGCATAACAAGCCTAGAGTGTGACCAGTGTTGAGTGTGATGGGGAATGGGCCTATGGCACAGCCATCCTGGTCTGGGAATGGGAAGAGGCCACAGTGTGGTGGTCTCACTGTGTGAGGAGATTGGTTCTGACTTCAAAGACAAGGAAACAAACACATCCTGAATGTGCTGTCATGCTGTGTTGATTTCCCTTATCATATGGCCCTTACACTGAAGTTCACCACATTTCCCTGAGAAATAGTTGTCATGCTGTAGAATTCAGATCCCAATAACATGGCACAGATATCTCTCAGGGTGCAAGCCCTGCAGTTTAGATAACACCACCATTAACCAAATCCTGAGAGCAGAACCAAACATTATTCCAGGAGGGTTCTGAAAACAGATTGTTTCGTAGTTGCCTTCAACAGTCAGAGTACAAGGTGCTGCCAGTATTATGGCATTTAGATGCAATTGGCTGTATTACAATGATCACAACACCGCAATATTGTTTTATTGTGATATGGTATACACACATTTGTAAACCTTTCACAACATTTACAAAGCTCATACAAAATGTCATACAAAACTAGCTGTTCCCGACATAACATATGCAGTTCTAGCATACCTTAAAGGTCAATATCGGTCAGTAATTCATAGGGTCAATTCTGTCCCCCTTATTTAATATCAGAATTACCACTGATCACTTCCAGTAAGGGGCATAGGTCCCTGTGACTTATTAATGGTCATTGAAGGGCTAAACATGTAGAAAACTGTCTTGTTTTTAATGTGAAAGGCATATATGTATTAGATGGAATTAGAAGTATGCGTGTTATGAGAACAGTCTCTAAATTGAATCCATCAATTACACGAGCCTCTATGATGTGTCTTTGTAGACGCATATTCGTCAACCTTGTTCCATTGCAGAGTCCCTGTGATGGCATAAAATTGTGTAGTAGCATAACTACAGCACCTACGTTCAGTTTGAGCTTGTGAGGAGGCATTCGCCCTACAGCATTTTAGCTCTTTATAGACTGAAAAATTTAGCTGTTAATTGACTGTTCATTGGCACAGGAACAGACGTGCCCTCTGTGGAGAGAAGTGGGGATGGAAAGAAGTAACTAGAAATTATTCTGAATGTTTTCGATAGTGGAAGGTAAAGGTGACCTGGAGCAATATTAGCGAATAGGATCATCATACGTTTGACAAATGAGTGTGTTGTATTTTATTGCGGCTGGTACCAGTCCATCTGGGCTGGTCACTCTGGAGTGTTTGAGTTTTTATTATTTATTAATTGCATCTTTAATATCTTCTTGATTGAAAAAGACTTGACAGTTGTCTAAATCATACCCATTAACTTGGTTTGCATAATTATTGTTGTGTGTTGGTGAATACTTGCATAAAATATGCCACCCACTAATTAAACATGAATCTTGATTTATTAGATTGTGCACTGTTGAGTAGTTGCCATACTTTAGAGGCATTCATGTGTGAATAAATTGTCATTTTTTGCTGGCTATCTGCTCAATACATACGAAATGTATCCCCTCTCAGCCGATTTGGCTATACTTGAAACCACTGTTCATTTTCCACATGCCTATGTGGGCTAACTACCTTTATAAATGGATACAATATGTCTCAACTTTGTCCTTTTTTCAGGAACACCCGTGTGCTGTACACATGGTTAGCATCCCTGAGTTTTAGTAAACCAATCTTCTTAGGGTTTGAATTTATAAGATCTCTAAATATTAAATATATCATTCCCACACTGACCCTAACTAATAGATCATTTCTGTTATTTTTGCAGAAGACTTTATGAAGAAGATCAGTGAACTTTTCTAAGGGTGTGCAATGCCAGCATATCCCATTGCCTCTATTGTTGGGTACCACAAGGGCTAGGTGCTCTACTCTTTCAAGTGGATTTATGGATGACCATACTGTACAGGAAAGGAAGTTGTGGTCACTAAAGTCTGTCAAAGTAATTTTTGGAAGCAAACGAAATTCTAAAAAAGTGATTGGTAGAAATAGGTAATTGTTTGCTGGCTTGCCAGTACCTGTACACCATGCAGGTTATCTTTCAATATTTTCTGACTATTTAGGCTACAACATTGCCAGACCCAAATTCTCCATTAGTTCACCCCACCCGTTCCCACTATTTATCCCACCCGTTTTGTGGGGATTCTTCTAAAGTTTGTTGGAATAGTTTGTTACATTTTCGCTCAACGGACAGCTACTATTGAAGACTGCCACAATAATTATATAAGCATTATTTCCCTTCTCCAACCCTTGCGCAAATAAAATATTCAACTCATCACGTATTAATTCTTCAGGTACCGAGGCAGGATTCTAATATACGTCCACTACAAGTAGTTTGTCCAACAAGCTTTGGTCCTTGATAGCTACATTTACTGCAAGTAAACAGTCACTCATAGTATCAATCAAAGAGCATGAAGCTAAAAAATGTATATATTTTGCCCTTATCAAGGTCCCTCTATTTCTTCCTAGGATCTTGTTTTGCATATTTGTGAAATAGTGTAAAACCTTGTATAATTAATTGTTTAGTGTGACAAGTTTCCTTTAAAAGTATCAATCCATATCCTTTAAATTGAAGTACAGACTGTGCATTATTGAAAATGTCTCTATGGCCTCTAGTATTCCAGGACAATATTCTTATCAATTTCATGCTAACGGTTACGCCAGTCTGTTAGACATTCCCGTGGCTAATGTTGATGCTCACCAAGATCAATCTGACAGTTTCGATTCATTTTTCTTTGCACCATTAGGATAGAATACTAACCTTTCACAATTCTGTCCAATTCCACATTGAATTGTTAATGACAGTGAATTTGCTTATATGTAATCCTTGTTGGTGGCCTTGGCACTCTAATTCATGAAAGGTTTTGTTGTCTCTATTGGATGGAAATATCGATGCTCATCTGTTGAAAACTGTCCATTTGTTCCTAGACCAGTTTGGAAACATTTTGTGAGTAGAAATTAGAAACCATTTGGTTAATCCTCTCTTGTTGAAATTCTATGAAGTTAATGTCAGAAGATTTAATCATTCACAATGAGGGCATGTAAGAGACAATTTAGAACAGTTATGACTGATTTAATGGCTCAATTTCGGACTCTGCAATGCAGCTTTCAATCCAACTAAGCACCCATCACGATGTTCTTTGGCCGCTTACTGGCCCTGCAGAGAGGTCGCAGAACCAAGTAGAGAGGGAATAACAATTTGGGATGTAACTGTGACTGAAATGCCCTTAATGCAGCTTTAGGTCAGATGTAGGGAACATGACTCTGGATCCCCTGAATGGTTAAGTTGGCATTAAGTAAGTATGTTGCAGGTATTGGTTTAAAGCAATGTGTAGTGTCTTTTTGGAAGTCCAGTATTTTTGTTTGGTTTTTGGTTCGGCACATCTATAAAATCTTGCAATGTTAAATGTTAAACTTCTAAGACTTTTTTAAAAGATCGTATTTTATTCAAATTGGTCAATGTTTGGTTCTTAGGTTGTTCTCTGTTCTTTTTAACTTATTTGATGAGGGATCAATATACTTTTCTTTTGAGGTTTTGATTTTAGTTTTGGTTTGTAACACTTTTTGTCTATGATGTTGAACAAGCCAGGCATCAGACTCAATCTATCTCCTTTACTCGTGATTGTAGCAACTGTTCCATTGTTTGTCGTTATTGAGACTTAAATATTCTGGGTATGATAAATATTTTACTCTATTTGCATTTGAGGGTTGAGGTTATCACTTTCTTGCCCTGTTCAGGACACTGTGTTTGGAGGGATCCAACCCTTGGCATGATTCATATAGTTGTATAGTCTTGCTAGGGAATATAACACTAAATGCAACACCAATGATGGCCCCAAGTCTTCATTGGGAGATTTGGGACGGTTCTTCCCAACTAACAGAGCTTCCTGGTTTCTGTAAATTGTGTGTTGAATAATCTGTAATTTGCACAGCAAGCTCCATGATAGTTGAGTTCATCTTTAAACTCATTCATTTTGGTTCCCTACTCTGGGATATTTCATTTTACCAGCATAGATCGGAACACAATCTTAATAACTAAGAGTCGAATGAGATAGATTGAGTTCGGGCTTTAGCAGGACTTAATGAAACCCGGATATTAAAGGATGGAATCTTCTTGGACTGAGGTGGGTGTTTTGATGAAGCACGTGGACAATAATGAGTGATTTTATCTGCATCATTTTCTTTAGTGCAGGACCATGTTTGCCAGAGTGTCTCCTCTGCAATAGTTGCCCCTCCCTCACCCAACTTGCTCTTTCGTAGGGAGTCGGCATGGGGGGGAGATCAGTAGGTCTGGCTATTTACTACATGGATTGTAATCTGAGCGCTGATGTTTTGGCATTTCTGAGAGAAGATTGCTGCCTGGTAAATAAATGTTATAAATTAGCTAGCAAGATGTAAATATAGTCAACTGACCAATCACTTCTGTTAAAACCTGCTCTCCAATTAACTTTCTGTAGTCATATCTGTGGTTGAGTGCAGCAGAATGCTCTTTCAGAATGCACTTGTATGCTGCACTCAAGCCCTAGTAGGGATCTTTGATCACACCTTCTGTGCCACTGTAATTAATGTCTGGTATGTGACTCCATCTCCAACCAGGTTCTTCTTCAGGATAGCTGCAGTATACTGCAATTGGAACACCCACTTCTGAGCCACACTCCACACCTGGCAGGGGTCTTTGATCTCATCTCCTGTGCAACTGTGATTGCATTATGTTATGTGACTCAGTCTCCAACCAGGTTCCTCTTTGGGTTAGCTGCGATAGACTCCAATTGCACAGCATTCGTATGTGCTGTGCTCGGCAACTGGCAGGGTTGTTTGATCTCACCTCCTGTGCAACTGTGATTGCCATAAAGTTACTATGTCCCCAACCAGGTTCCTCTTTGGGATAGCTGTGGTAGAGTTCACTTGCGTGATGCACTTCAAAGCCATGCTCTGTGCCTGTTAGGGCTCTTTGTTCACAGCCCCCGTGTATCTGTGACTACAGTCCGTAATGTAACTCCACCTCCAATCAGCATCCTCTTCAGTATAGCTGCAGTAGACGGTACGTATGCGATGCACTTCACCTCCATACTCCATACCTGGTAGGTGTCTTTGATCACACCTCCTGTGCAACTGCAATTGAAGTCTGTAATGTGACTCCGTCTACAACCAGGTTCCTCCTAGGGATAGCTGCAGTAGACTGCACTTGTGTGATGCACTTCAGCCCCATACTCCATACCTGGTAGGTGTCTTTGATCACACCTACTGTACAACTGCAATTGCGGTCCATAATGTGACTCCATCTACAGCCAGGTTCCTCTTTGCGATAGCTGTGGTAGACTGCACTTGCGTGACACACTTCTGCGCCGTGCTCCATGCCTGATAGAGGTCACCTCCTACATTATTCTAATACCTGTTTTATCACTCAATGCTTCAAAGTGACTGTATTGAAGCATGGAATGCCTTATCAAAGACCTGCATAAATAAATACATTAATAACTATCTATGTATGGTTCCAACTCCTCGTTCCTTCCATTCCTGCTACCTCCATGTTACTGACTATTCTCCCACTATAGCGGGAAGAGCCATTAGGCCACACTCACTGCAATGATACTCAAGTGCCTGGAATCATATAGCTCACAGCTCTTACAGTGAATGTAATTTTACTTCCAACATTCCATGACCCTTCCCACAGTTGGCCCATTGTGCTGCTATCGAGGGGAAATAACTCTATTTCAAGTGTAGAAGGGGGTTTGCTCTTTACTTTATTCTGAGCTGTAGAGTAAAGCTACACCTTTTAGATTTCAGTTAATTTGATTTTCAATTCCCAGCCCTCTTACCACAACAGATCATAAGTGGCCCACTTCACATCCTTGTATCACTCTATATCCATTTCTGTGCCTATACCCATGCATTATTTCAAGCTCATTTTCCTCTCCCTTTCTCTACCACGTTCTTCTCCCAAATCACCTCTTCTAATCTTTTTCTATAGCCCTTTCTTTTTTTGTCCCCTCATGAGGTTCTGACTCCTAGGAGTTGCCTTCGAGCAGCTGCGTGCACTTGGCTCGTCCTTTTCTTTATTGTTGGGATCCTAGCTGTCATTAGGGCATGAGTTGAGAGCGAAGAAGAGGGTGGGGCAGTCGGCTAACCTGGGACATCATGAAAGAAAGAGCTGGATGTTATTGCTTAGAAATGGATTTAACATTATTGCACCTGCATAGGATTAAGCAAAGTACTAAGAGCGTGGTGTGGGGTTTGCTCAGATACATGTAGAATGTCACTGTGGAAGAAGACTGTGGTTGAGTCTGTATGGGTGCTCACATAGGTTACAGGTAATCATTCATTTTCATAAGGCAGAGAGGAGCAACTTCTGCATTCATCGTTGGGGAGAAGTGCTCAGAATTGTTTACATGACCATTGAGTTGCAATTTACAAATAGACATGGGACATCTTCATTGGTGGATATTATTGCTAGCATGAAGTAGAAAGAATGTGTAGCATTTTAAAATGGAGGTGATTTATCTATTTTAGCTTATAGCATGTGCACAATAGTATTGCTACTGAATAGTGCATGAAGCATATTCAAATGTTGTGCAAAGCTTGATATTACAGTCGATGGCTCATTTTGCAGATTGCATGAAAACCGAATGCCACTCTTCTGTTGAGTTGGTCTTGTCCTGGTGAAGCCTACTGAATTCTGCATTGCTGCTGCTGATGAGGAGGAGTTTTTGACTTCTAGCAGCCAACGATTAAAACTTTGAATAGATGTGGCAAAAGCTCAAAAGTTTGCTCAAAAGTGTCTGCCAGTGATCTCTGTATATTTTATGAAGGCATTGGGAGATCAAATCAACTCCCTAACATGTACCATGTGTGCTCTTCTAGGTCAAAGTACATGATTTGGGTGTAATTGGTGTTTCTGTTATACACCATTAGTGATCAATTGTCTTAACCTTGCAGGTGGTGCCCTGGGCGGTCACTGCCACTCTTCTGAATGGAGCTATGTGTGTGATCCGCGTAACAATCTAATTCAGAAAAGATAGAGGTGGCTCCTTTCCATGGAATTAATTTGAACTATTTATTTCTACTGCAGCTACTCCATGATAAGGACTATCCATTGAGCCATTAGATCCAACACAACACTCAACATATGCATGAACTTTGAAAGACAACCATAAGGTGCGGGACCTGGGAGCCTCCACAGCTCAATGCGCCTTGACCTATGCACATGTCAACTGTGTGTTTATGCATTACCATCTTTAAATTGACCCTGATGAAGGAGGCCTTATACAGGGGGCATAGCTGAAACTAGTTCGTTTTCTACGTTGCTTAAATCCAGCACAGCAGCAAAGCTTGAATGTCTACAGGCCTGAATGTATAAGGGCCAGATACCTGGGAATGAATGTATAGTTTTGCTATGGACTCCTGTATTATGGTTGTTAAGGCTTTCCTTTATGCCTTTTTGCATCGGGTGGTGGTTTTTTGATTTTTCAAGCAGGTGAGTGCCCCGCTTAGCATTCCAGCTGCAGATGCCCCCAAAAAAAGTATTTTCTGTATCCCCGGGCCTCCGCACCCTCTTTGTGTCCTCCTCTTCCCGTTCCTTCCTATTTCATCCAGCTCCCATCATACAACCCCACCCACCATTCGCCATTGACTAAGTGTGGCCGTGGTTTTGTTTGGTCCTAGTGACCGGCAGTAGCCTCCCTGCTTCCTTTAACGCTCAAGGCCTCTGATTGGTGGACTCATCTGGTTATACCTGAATCTCCCAAGGCAGCCCTCTGCCTGGCAGCCCCTGCAGCTAAAGAACCCCAGGCAAAGGGCGGCTCCCACAGAGGCAGCTCCAGAAAGTGTCTGCAGGTGTCCGCAGGGGAAGCCAGTGAAGCCAGTAGTGAACAGACACCACCAAAACTGTAAGTGTGGATGGGTGTGGTGTAGAGCAATTACTCTACTCCAGAAAGCCCTGCCACTCTACTTTACCTTCCCATAACGTAACTGCCAAAGACTTACACCATGCACACCTAGAGAGATCTGACCACCAACCTAATTGAAGGCTGGGCAGTAAATGTTGTCCTGCATAACATACTAACATACTTGCCAATTAACTAGTGCCACTCCCAGAGACAATGGTGACAATTTGCCAGCTTCACATTGAGACAGGTGTAACAGTGTTAGCATACGCCACACGTAGACGGAATTGTGAATGTTAGGATGTACCACATTTAAACAGAATTGTGAAGGATAGCATGTGCCACTCTTCTACGGAATTGTGAAAAATAGCATGTCCCACACTTAGACAGAATTATGAACATTAGCATGTGCCATACGTAGATGGAATTGTGAATGTTAGCATGTTCCACACCTAGACAGCATTGTAAATGTTAGCATGTGCCACACATAGACGGAATAGTGAAGGATAGCGTGTGCCACACTTGGACAGATTTATGAATGTTAGCATGTGCCTCAATTAGATAGAATTATGATTGGTAGCATATCGCTGATTTAGCTGGAATTGTAAATGATAGCATGTGCCACACTTAGATGGAATTGTGAATTATAGCATGTGCCTCATCTAGGTAGAATTATGATTGGTAGCATATCCCTGACTTAGCTGCAATTGTAAATGATAGCATGTGCCTCATCCAGATAGAATAATGATTGGTAGCATATCCCTCACTCAGTTGGGATTGTAAATGTTGGCATGTGCCGCACTTAGAATTGTAAATGATAGCATGTGCCACACTTAGATGGAAGTGTGAATGTTAGCATGTACCCCATCTAAATAGAATTAGGATTGGTAGCATACCTCTCACTTAGTTAGGATTGTGAATGATAGCATATCTCACACTGGAATAGGTAGAATGACTAGAGTGAATAGAATAGGTGGAATAGATGAAATAGATGACATAGATGGAATGGATTGAATAGACGAAGCAGAAAAATGGATGGAGTAGACTGAATGAATGGGGAAGAATAGAATGAGTGGAAACTGTTGAAACTCACCCCACGCATTGTATCACTGTGCACCTGCTCCTGTATTGTTGCCACATATCTGTATCCCCTATATATGCTATATATCTGTATCCCCTCATATATCTGTATCCCCTTATATATCTGTACGCCCAATATACCTGTACTGACCCCTGTCCCTATATATCCATATGTCGCTATGTATGTCCCCTCCGTCCTGTCCACGTGCCTGGTCTCAGGTGCTTTACAGATAACCACCATATCATACCACTACGCTTTCTCTCTACTATACACCATCATCCAACCAGAACACAGCTATACCCCTGATAATTCGGCCTAGCTGTCCACATACGAATACAACCTCATGAACACCTCATCACCCTAATAACACGCAGCTAGCTGAGCACATTCTGGCAAGTTGCTCACATAGGCGTTCCTCAGGCCTAACGCAGCCAAAACCCAGTCTGGGTGTCCACTCACCAGACTGCAAACATCCAACTGATTTCCTCAGCACCACACCTATCACTAGGAAGCAGCTATCATCCGACAACTACATCAGCTGCACACATTGCACCCACGCACCATACGACACTATCTCTCCCTACTGACCTGAACTACCGTTCCCGAGGGCGTTCAACCTACTGGCACTTTGAGGTCATAATAATGATACATAAGGCACTATATAAATGCCAAGTAACATAACATAACATAATTTAACATAACATGGCGACATGTAATATATGTTATGATTGGTATTTTATACATATGTTGTATTAATAATTTAACAGCTACTCTTTCGTATGTCCAGCATCCTACAATCTGTGTCCCACAGTAGCATTGTTTAATATATGCTGATTTATTCTGTGCAGTCCAAGATATATATACTTGTGACTGTGTTGTTTTTTCATATATGGCTTGGTTCACCTAGAGTACCACTTATTTTGTTATTACTATATGAAGAAAGAACAAGCCTGTTGTAAAACAAGACCATTGCTGAAAATGGAAGGAGTGCTGTTTTCCAACAATAGATGGGTGACAGGATTAGTGAGTTTGGCAGCAGGGGGCTTAGTGGGGTTCTCTGAAGATTTTGTGTCATTTGTCAATCAGAACTGTGGCAGGACATGGGGAAATGATGTGCCAATATTGACATGGATCGAGTTAAGTGAGACCCCAGCAAAGGTACAGAGGCCAGCTGAGTATTCTGTTTGTTTTTGAGAAAATGGTAATGTGACTGTAGGAACGAACATTCGGTGTAATAAAACGCTCTTTATCCCTGATCTGACCAAAGGCACACCAGCGTTAATGGATGTCTATTGGGTGTATACACAATATGCATACTTACACCTCCCGCCATCATGGAGGAGTGCATGTTCACTGACCACCTTGCACTCAACAATTCTGGTAGTTCCTGACACCCATATGACTGTTATAAATGTAACACCCCCAGAATCAACTAAGCCCCCATCTACCAAGCATGCCCCCCATTCGCCAAGGCTTTGTTACCAGAAAATATCAAATTATCTGTCCAAAGACTCATCCGATAAATTGAAGGCGATCCCAGACCAGTTTCAAAGATTTACCAAAACTGAAAAAATGTATCTCCCTCCTAGTGACAGGTATCCAGACTGCAGCCAATGCTAAATGGCTGCAGATTACCATGTGTGGCAAACCAATGGAGCAGGGTCTTCATTCTATAAAAACCGAGTTACAGGCAATCAGACGTATGATCTTCTAGAACAGATACCTCTGAATTTGATCACAGCTATGGAAGGGGGCATGGGCAAGAAAATTGGACTGTCCTGTTGCACATAAATCCCCCAAATGATCTTCATAACAGGTCCATGACCCATGCGATAGTGCCCCTTCATAATTTGAGGATTGCCAGGAAAAAAGAATCAGGAGTAAATTTGGATGACTGGTCCAATTCGATATTCTCGTTTGCACTGTTGTGGTTATAAATAGCCATAAGGTTAGTGGTTTCCATTGTGTTTTTCTTGCTTTTGCTTTTTGTTCCTGTCAAATGATCCTGAGATGTTGTCCGAAGACCCTGCTGAAGAGTGCAACGACGATGATGTCTAACTATGGGTAGAGCTCCTCCTTTCACAAAACATGGCCTCATCATGAGTTGGGTGGTAGCCCTTAAATGCGGTGGTAACTCTGTTACCATGGCATTTAACACTCCACCCAATCTCTAGTCTGGTGTGTTTAGTTGGTGGTAAACACGCCAGAAAAAGGCCCATTGTCGGCACAATTAACGCCAGCAGTATTACCACAAGGTAATTGTGCCGACATTTCCCCATTGGGTCCCAATGGGGAATGGGAAGTAACATTTAGCGCCAAACTCATGTTCCGGTGGTAATATCGCGAGACAAATAACACAAATAAAGTTGGGCAGTATCACAGTCGGGATACCGGCGAACTCGTGATGAGGCCCAAGTACACTCAGACAGATGGGATGGGGTTGTAAAACCAAGGATGGTGAAAATAGAGCAGGATCTCGGACCCGTGGGTACCTTGACCCCAGAATTACATAGAGCACTAGGTTGATTTAGCAGGAGATGGGGAACTGTTTTATGACATGCACCCCTGAAGAATATGTCTGAGGGTGATGGGGGATTTACATCCTGTGTGTAGGGCATGGGTACCCACAGATGATGACTTTAGAAGAAAGGATGCAGCGGGGTTAATGGAGTATTAACTAAAGGAGGGGAAGTTGGGATGCATGTACACTTGTAGTTAGCTTCGACACCCTAAGATAAACCTATTAGCGTGAACCACAGTGAAAGCACGAGGAGTTTGGCATGGCAGAAGGTGCATATACCACTTGTAGTTAGCTTTGATGCCCATTAGCTACCCACATATAGCAACACAGCAGGAGAAACAAATATATTATTTTGTGGTTGCAGAGGTCATTGATATGGCAGTGTATAGGCTCTACGAGTTATGGTTGTGGAAAATGTTATGTTTTTTTGAGAGGTGCGAGGAAAGAGCTGAAGTAAATGGAAGATGGAGTCAGAAAGGCACTGTGGAAGGAGCTAGGTCAATGTGCCAAAATGTTCCAAAATGGCCGAAGTACCGCCACATTTGGTTTTGAGACCTACTATGCAAAGAACAGAATAGAATGAAGGCCTTGTTGTGGAGCTGCGGCTCTAGTTATCTCAGACTTAAGACAAATCCCTTTTCTGTTCCCCAGGAGATTTGCTGAGGTCATAGACACCCACAGTGCACACATAAACACTAATTGTATACAGCTGCAAGACCCAAATGTGGTGGGAATGGAATGTTGGCTGTAGGGAGGGCAGGTACAGATGTGACCTTTGAATGACAAATTCATGAGAACAGGGCAAGTGGTTTTGTAGTGCCAACCAACAGGCGTGGCAAATATTCGGAGCAGTACTGCCCTCACCCAGAGGTGGCCATCCCATATGAATTACAAGCACATGCCTAACCGAAGCAAATAAATCCCTGAAATTCAGACTTGAGAGTGGTTTCCTGGTCACATCATTCCTGGGAACCTGGGGTTTGAGGGAGATAAGGGGGAGCTGTGTCTGAAACGATCAGTGATTTGGGATAGGAGGAGCAGAGCTGATGCCAATAACTTCAGTAGAAGGTCAGGGGTGCAGCTTGTGTGTGCCATGGTGTCTAGGATAATGAGAAGGCCTATTGTCTTATCAAAGCAGAGTTTGCTTTGACAGTTCACTTTAAACTTTCACGGGACGGTAACGATTTATTAGTGTGTCAATATTTAAGTAACTAATCTCGTACATGGATTCAATAGTGAGGATGTAGTGGGCCACGTGTCTAGGGGAATGGGATTTAAATAAGATTTGGCCAATCGGTCCAGGTATATATGGGGTTATTAGCATGTTCTATACGTGTTAGCTGATGTGGGTGGTGGGATAGCATTGTAACATATGCATACAGAATTTGCTGTTTTTTGCTATATAACCTGTAACTTCTTGGGGTGTGACAGGCTCTGTGTCAGTTTGGTTCTATTGGATCATCTGAGACCTTATTGCATGTAATAAGCCTTTTTTTCCCTTGCAAATTGGTGCAGTGATCATTTTGTTTCTTGGATTATTTTTATCATTCGTGTTTTGTATTGCTGTCCTCTTTACAAATTACCCATTCATCCTTTTGTGTAGTTCGTGAATACAATGTTCTTCCCAAACATCTATATAATACACTGTATTAATCTGGTTGTGACATAGTCCTAAACCATGGGTCATCAATGCCCAGTGGAGAAGTAATTTGGATAAGACTTGGGTTTGTAAGATTTCTATGTTGGGCATAGTTGAGAGATTATTGTTACTGCATATTTGACCGCAGAGCAGTATCAGTAACTGATAATAACTAATCAACAGTCAAATAGAATGTCCATGTCAACAATGTTCTCATTCCACTGTTGGCCAAAACTATTTTAGTACAGCAGCAGCAATTCTCCATAAACACACAGGCCCAATTTTGAAAGCAGCTCTCTGTAATAGTTCAGTGTATTTAATCTCATACTCATCAATATTAAGGCCAATTGTGCTGGGTTATTCCATTTGAATTTTTATAATAAAACTGGCTGTATCTTTTGTGGGATTGTCCCTGATATAAATATCTAAATCATCATAATAATAACACCTGTGATATTGTATTATTAAAGGGAGTGTGCTTTATTAACACTGGCACCCCTTCTGTTAATATCCTGAAAAGTGAGCCCTAGTGTGCAATGATCTTGAATTGAGTAGGCCCTTTTTCAGTACAAATTTAACAGCATACCCACATTTGCACAATTAATTAGTTTTAGTCCTTTATACACACGCCGGCTATCCTAGTTTAATGGTGAAACAAACAACAATCCCACTCAACAGTCACTCAGAGCCCTTGAATTTCTGAGACGATAATGGTATGCACAGTCAGAGTAAGTGAAAAAGATATATTTAACAGTTGTGATACAGCAAATAGGTCTGGCGGCGATTCTGCAATTTTTTTCAAGTACACATTAAGGGGAGAAGACAGAGGAGAACAGAAAGACGATCTTCAGGCAGAGATGCATTCAGATCATGCAAGTGCAAGACGGTCAAGGGGGTGGGGTCCAAGTGCATCCAGTCGGTAGAGGCCAGGATAACTGCGTAGAGAGAAGCTCACTTGTATTTATTCAGAAGTGCAGTAAGGGGGGTGGGGTGCAGGGCCCTGATGCAAGTGCAAATTGGACTAGCGGGGATGCCAGGAACCTGTGAGACTCTGATGTGCACCAGGCGGCCAGTCAGCAAAGCTATGGAAGAGGAGGGAGAGATGGAGAGAGCAGAGAGCTAGGTTAGCAGGGTAGGGGGGGAGAGAGACGAAGAAGGAGAAGAAGAAGGTCATGAGGAGTTTCCGGAATTTAAGAAGATCAGGCTCAAGACAGAGGGTGGCAAGGAGGCTATTCCAGAGGAAGGCGCCTGTTGAGGATAAGGATCTCCCTCCAAATCTCTGCTTGGAGAACCGGCTCACTTGCAGAAGGTTGGAGGTATATGAGAGGAAGGCTCAAGAGGGACAGGTTGCAGGTAAGTAGGTCCCAGGAGGCCCAGAAAGCCTTGTGGACAATGCAGAGGGTCTTAAATTTGATCCTTGTACCCACAGGGAGCAAGTGGAGGGATTTCAGTGCCAGAGAGATGCAGTTCCTGGGCTTGAGGCCAAGGATAACTCTTGCAGTTCTGTTCTGGATGAGTTCTAGAGGGCGCAGGGCAGGTGCAGGCAGGTTGAGGAAGAGGCTGTTGCAGTAGTCCAGCGTAGAGAGAACCAGGGCTCTGGAGACAGTGAGATACTGGGGGAAAGTGCGAAAATATACTGTGCCTCTGAGGAGGTGTAGTTGATAGATTTTTGTGAGATATCAGAAATGTAAGAGAAGGAGAGTGGAATCAAAGATAGATGACTCCAAGGTGTTTGGCCTTGGGGGTGGTTAAGGGGCCAAGGGAGGCTGGCCAGAGGGAAAGAGGAAAAGCGGAAGCAGGGGTCCCAATGCGAACAAACTCAGTTTTACTGGCCTTGAATAAAATGTGTACATATTAAAATATTGAGATAAAACATGCCCTGTCTTTAAGGAATGTTCTAAAATCACAAACTTAGAAAACACCAAAGTTACAGAAATTGGTCAGTTGCTGACTCTTGTACTCAGATATTCATTTATGGTAAAAACACCTTAATTTCTGTGTGTAGCTTCAAATGGTAATGCAATAGAAAATTTTAGATCTAAAATTATACTTTATTTCTCTGGGATGAAAGAAAGGGAGGATCTGACTCACCCATAGGGGCCTATAGATCACATCCTCTTTATCGCCATGTGCACCACAGATCTTCCATGAACGAAGAAAAATGTATGCTCATTGATGCTTTTACATAGAGACAGACCTTGTCATTTCAACAAAAAATCTGTAATGTCTAAAGATAGCAGAAATCACAGATCCAGACAGGCTATTGCCACTGCCAGTGCAATCACCCGATTATTTTGTAATTGGCATGTGCAGCCTGCACTATGTTAGATTTTAAAGATGTGTACCTTTTCAGTATTTGATGACTTCAGTTCAATTTCTTTATCAATTTCCTGTGATGGCACTGGATAGCATGACTCTTTGGTCAGTCTCTATGATTCCCTCTGGCAAAATCCTCCTTACTGCCCACAGGGACGTCATTTCACCAAAATGCCTGGGGTAGTGGAAGTGACATCACACGACCCTTGACCTCCCTGATTACATCACAGGAAGTGATACCCCCCAGGTGGCATCACAAAGGAGTGGTGGCACATGACCTTTCGCCACTTGTCATCACAGGAAGTGGCACCATATGCTTTCATACACAACTCGAATAACACGTTGCACAACACGTGTGCCATTCTAGTTCTGTTCTACTACTGGCAACTGGTAGTTATTGCTGTCGATTGGATATTTGTTGGACTATTGTATTTACTAAATGTGTATTAGATGTTTTCAGCATGCCAAATGTATGAAAGGTGACAATATTTCTCAGAATGTGCTTATTTAGGTATGTTACATGAATGTAGTATTACTAGTAATTTTTAGCTCATAGTTTTTTGCAAACTAAGCAGCAAGTTAATAATAATATTTAAAAAACGAAAGCAGCAACAATGATTGAATTGGATCTTGCCAAAAAACAAGTTATCAATCAGTTTAAAAGGGCCAATTTAGCCCATCCATAGTTTAGAATCTGCATGTGTGGTGTCTGGGCAAATCCTGCCAAGAAGCCAAGGCACTCAAGGAACCTCTGAACCCCAAAACACTTTTGTCGTGACGAGTCATGCAAAACAGAGAGTTGATTATTCTGATAAATAGTAAGCAATATGTTTGGCCTTGAATAAAATGTGTACATATTTTGAGAGTTTCTGGCCCCACCTACTGTGGGCCCATGCAAGAGTGATAGTTGTGTCAAGTTCCGTTGATTGTCATGATCTCTGCTTCCAAAAGATCAGGACATGCCCGACTCCCTTGGAAGCAGACCCATAACCCCGGTTCCAAGTGCCAGCCAGTCCCAATTGGGACCTTTTGGACCCTGTCCTGGCGCCAGTGGCACCAGGCTCATAAAGATGCCCAGTCCCAGCGCTGGAAGCGCCGGGCTCATAATGCTTGGGTGGACTTACCTGCAGCAGACCATGCTACTTACTTACCTGCCAGTTGAACCCCTGATCCTCTTCTGTTTGGGACTACTTTTCCTGTTGGGTGGGGCAGGAGCCACTCCCTAGGTTCAGAACACTGGAACTCTTCTGGAAAGCAGGAACTCTTTTCTTACCTAGGCGTGGCTGTGGAAGGAGACACCTAAGCACTACAGGAGGCTATTTAAACCACACCCGATGGATGAATCTTGCTTTGCGTTATTCTGCATTCTCTGCAGCAGAACGCTCATCGTGTCTTCTGCTTCTGATCCTGGGCCTAAGGGAACAAAGGCTTACCATCCTGGAATCCAGTCTTCAGCAGCACCTGTAAAGACAAAGAAAGAACAGGTTAGCACTACGGTCTTCAGTGGCAGCGCATCTCTTACTTGGTCCATCGGCTGTCACCAACGCCTCGCGCTGCATTCCGGCATCTGAAAGACAAAGGCTTACCTACTCTTCGCATGCTCCGGAGGTCTTCGCACTGCATTCCGGCATCTGAAAGACAAAAGCTTACCAGCTCTTCGCACGCTCCGGAGGCCTTTGGCGCTGCATCCCGCATCTGAAAGACAAAAGAAGGTGCGTTTAAAGACATTGGGCAACTTTATTACTCACGTGCCATTACTCCTTCCCACGCCGAATCCAGTGGGTATTCCAGCACCCTTCATCTTCTCTAAAGCTCCGAACTTGTACCTGCAAGATAAAAGGGACAGTTAGTGCGCATCGTGAAGCAGGCTACAAGCGCTTACTTACGTGCTTCCAGGCGCTTCTATTCCTCACGCGGGTTCGATCCTCAACTCTCATCAGCCCGCCATCCGCCATCGCCGGAACCCTGCAAAACAAGAGATATCATTACAAAAGACTTTTAAGACATTTGAAGTGCCCAGAACTTACCGTTCGTGCAGTTAACGACAGACAGCAGTCCTCTGAGGTCAAGAGGCCTGCACCCTTATCCAGTGAAGAAACTGGTTACGGCACCCTGCCCCGAGGCAGATGGAGAGCTCGGCGTTCACTTACCTAAGACATCTTACTCTTCGAGTCAGACATACAGTGCACAGAGGTCCAGCCCAAAGAGCCAACCGTGTGTTACACATCACCTTTGAAGATACGGCATTCACCCAGTCAAGACCGGCGCCTCTGCGGGAATCAGGTGAGCGTTACAGAACGCAAAGCCTACCGCAAAACTCCCACCCAGGCGCTATGGAAACCTCGGATACCGACCAGCTAGCCCAGTTACTTGGGGAACTAAGAGCAGAAGTGCATGCAGCCCGTCAGGAAACGAATGCTCTAAGAAGGGAACTGATTATTTCCAAGGAGCGAACAGACGATCTCGCTAGACAATTACTACAGTCACAAGCCGGACAAACTCTGTTACCCGCATCAGGGGCAAATCTTCCTTCAACATCCTCTACGAACCCAGTGCAGATCAACCTACCTGGGAATGTACCTCTGGCTCCGCCCGAACGATTTTCTGGTGACCCAAAGAGGTTTGCAGTATTTATTAATCAGTGCCTGTTGCACTTCCTATGCCGGCCAGCAGCCTTTCCAACTGATCAAGCTAAGGTAGCTTTCGTGCTTTCGTACCTTAGTGGCAATGCGGCAGACTGGTCGATCCCTCTAGTTAATCAAGATGATCCGGTTCTCCATGATTTTCAAGCTTTTCAGCTCAGTATGGAAAAACTGTTTGCAAGACATTCACAGGGGCAGGCCTTGGACAATGAGCTCCTTTCATTGCAACAGGGTAATCAAGACCTTTTGGCTTATATTGCGTCTTTCAACAGACTGATAGTGGAAACTCGATGGCCTGAGGACAAAAGGATTACGCTGTTTTATAGAGGTCTACGTGGAGAGCTCAAAGATGTGTTAGCCCAAGTAGTGAATCCCCCGCAAGACTGTTCGGACTATATTGACTTAGTCGTTCAAATTGACCACAGACTGCAGAACAGGAAGGCCGATCATCCCAAGTTTGATGCTCGAGTATTTTCCAAACCACCAACTCCTACCAAAGGAGTAGACTCCGGGGAACCCATGCAAATAGGGGGCCTGAAAGGACCACTAACACAAAAGGAGCGGGAAAGGAGAAAACAGCTGCAATTATGCCTCTATTGCGGAAACTCGGGGCACTTTCTTCAAGACTGTCCGGTGAAACCAGCCAAGAAGGCAGTAGGAGCTGCAGTTACCAGGGTCACAAACTCTGAGCAGGGAAACAACCTCGCCCGACAAGAATAGAGGTCCTCTTGCCGAGCGTTAAAACCAGTTCCGTGACCTCGCATTTCGTGATACCTATGGTCCTCATTAGCCCTGAACATCCGGATCGATTACATGCGATTGAAGCTTACGTCGACAGCGGTGCCATCGGCAATTATGTGGATCATGAAATGGTTTTGAGGATGAATCTGACTCTTTGTCCAAAGGCTGTAAAGGACGTCATTACTACGGTGGATGGTACGGAGATAGCCTCCGGACCAGTAACGCATACCACCCAAGAAGTGACGCTAGTAAGTCAAGATGGACACCATGAGAAGATCGTGTTCGATGTGATCAAGGCCCCTCAGTTCCAGATTATTCTAGGAATTCCTTGGTTAGAGAAGCACAATCCTCAGATTGATTGGCGAGCAAGAACGGTTCAGTTTCCAGAATGTGTCTCTACTTGTCACCCTCGACCTGGTGTTGCACTGGCAGCAATTTCCTCGGAGGCTCCCCAGTTACCGCCTGAATACCTAGAATTCCAAGATGTTTTCCGGAAGGATCAGGCTAACTCTCTACCTCCTCATAGGTCTTATGACTGCCAGATAGACCTGATACCTGGATCTACTCCTCCTTGTAGTAGAATTTATGCCCTCACCGAGCCTGAGAATCTTCACCTCCGACAATACCTGGATCAATACCTAGCGAATGGGTTTATTCGTCCTTCCAAGTCCCCTGCTTCCTCAGCTTTGTTCTTCGTTCCAAAAAAAGAAGGGGACCTTAGAACTTGTATAGATTATCGCGCCCTGAACCAGATCACCGTTAAGAATAGATATCCGTTACCTTTGATCCCTGAACTCCTGGACCAAGTCAGAAAAGCATGCATATATACAAAGCTGGATCTTAGAGGAGCCTACCACTTGGTACGAGTAAAAGAGGGCGATGAATGGAAGACGGCCCTCCGCACCAAGTATGGGCTATTTGAATATCAGGTCATGCCCTTCGGACTTTACAATGCCCCGGCTGCCTTTCAATATTTTATGAACGATGTCCTCAGAGAGCTCATAGATGTGTGTGTTGTTGTTTACATTGACGACATCCTCGTTTATTCTTCATCGGAAAATGAACATCGGAAACACGTGAAAATGGTCCTCGAGAGATTGCGTCAACACAAACTTTTCGCTAAGTTGGAAAAATGCGTTTTCAACGTGACTGAAGTTGAATTCTTGGGATTCATATTATCACCTAGCGAGTGCGTATGGATTCAAAGAAGGTCGATGCAATTCTCAAATGGCCATCGCCATCCTCCGTAAAAGGTGTTCAAAGCATGTTAGGCTTCGCTAAATTTTACCGCAGGTTTATCCCCGAATTCTCTCGAATAGTCCAGCCCATCACCGCCTTGTTAAAGAAAAACCAACGTTTTGAATGGTCTACCGAGGCGGAACAAGCTTTCCAGAATTTGAAGACTAGATTTATCTCTGCACCGATCTTAAAACATCCTCGCTCAGAACTCCCCTACATCGTTGAAACTGATGCTTCGAGCCTTGCCATGGGGGCAGTTCTATCACAAAAGGACCCAGTAACCAATCAGTTGCATCCCGTGGCATTTTGGTCCCGCAAATTCTCGCCTCCTGAAATCAATTACACTATTACTGATAAGGAATTTCTAGCTATCAAGTCCGCCTTTAAGGCTTGGCGGCATTATCTTCTAGGGGCCCGACACACCGTTACTGTGATTACAGATCACCGAAACCTGCAATATTTGAAAACCGCAAAAGCTCAATCCTCTAGGCAACTCCGTTGGGCACTATTCTTTGCCGAGTTTGACTTCATAATTACCTATCGACCTGGTACAAAAAACGGTAAAGCTGATGCCCTTTCTCGGATGGGAGTGGAAGAACATTTGATCAATCCTAAACCTGTACCTATCATTCCAGAACAAAGAATTCTGGGTGTAATCGCCACACAATCCATAGAGGAAGTTAAGGATAAAGCCAGGCTACTGGTAACTCCAGCAGACATACAGAATTGGCATCTGCAGGGAAAGGACTTTACGGTGAAGGACAACCTATTATATTTCCAAGAACGGTTATACCTGCCCAGCACAGATTTACAGAAAAAGGTAATCTCTTGTTATCACGATTCTTTAATGGAAGGACATCCCGGTATGACCAAGACCTCGGAAAAGATCAAGCGCTACTTCTGGTGGCCGTCTTGGAAAAAAGATATCAGAGACTTTATAATGTCCTGTGGAGTATGCGACCAAAACAAGAGTCAAAAGGAAAAACCAGCCAGCCTCTTACGCCCTATTGACATCCCGCCTCGCCCTTGGCATACGCTTTCTATGGACTTCATCACCGATCTACCTCCATGCTCCGGATACAATACGATCCTAGTAATCGTGGACCTTTTCTCCAAGATGGCGCATTTCATTCCACTCAAAGGCTTACCAACAGCAGCAACTCTGGCCCGAGAATTTCTCGAAAACATCATCCGACTGCATGGTTTTCCTTCAGTTCTAATTTCGGATCGAGGTAGTCAATTTATTTCTCATTTTTGGCGAAGTTGCTGTCGGTCGGCTCAAATTGATGTGAGACTTTCGACCAGCCACCACCCTCAAACCGACGGACAAACCGAGAGGACCAATCAAACTCTGGAACAGTATTTGCGCTGCATGCTACAACAAACTGAAAAAACTTGGAAAGATATCCTTTGGATAGCCGAATATGCCTACAATAACTCTGTCCACTCGGGAACTGGGAAGACCCCGTTTTTTCTTTTATACGGTAGTCACCTTCGAACCTCGGAGTTGGATCCACTCCAAGATCTTGGAACACCAGCAGTAGACCACCTGCATTCTACAATCACCCAAGCCTTTAAGGAAGCCGTTTCTCACCTTCAAAGGGCTAAAGAACAATACAAGAAGGGAGCAGACCAACATCGGAAGGAAGCCCCCCAATATCAAGTAGGAGATCAAGTCTGGTTATCCACCAAATTTCTACCTCTAAAAGGACCACGCACATTCAACCCAAGATACCTTGGTCCCTATTCCATCACTACCATAGTAAATCCAGTAGCGGTCAAGTTGGACTTGCCCCCTCACATGAAGATACATCCGGTCTTCCACGTCTCTCTATTAAAACCCGTGCAACCTCAAACCCGACTAACTACATCTCCAAAACCTATTCTAGTTGATGGAGAACTCGAGTTTGAAGTCAAAAGCATCCTGGAT
This sequence comes from Ambystoma mexicanum, assembly GCF_040938575.1. Taxonomy (NCBI): domain Eukaryota; kingdom Metazoa; phylum Chordata; class Amphibia; order Caudata; family Ambystomatidae; genus Ambystoma; species Ambystoma mexicanum. The sequence goes on along the minus strand of NC_090937.1, from coordinate 909,385,461 downwards.
TCCAAGATCTCCAAATCTAAACTATTTTACCTGATTGACTGGAAAGGCTACGGTCCCCAAGAAAGATCCTGGGAACCTGCAGAATATGTCCACGCTCCTCGTCTAATCAAAAGATTTCATCGAACATTTCCTAACAAGCCCAAACCCCCGGAGAAGCCCGGTTTGGGAGGGGCCTTGAGGGGGGGTGCTGTCATGATCTCTGCTTCCAAAAGATCAGGACTTGCCCGACTCCCTTGGAAGCAGACCCATAACCCCGGTTCCGAGTGCCAGCCAGTCCCAATTGGGATCTTTTGGACCCTGTCCTGGCGCCAGTGGCACCAGGCTCATAAAGATGCCCAGTCCCAGCGCTGGAAGCGCCGGGCTCATAATGCTTGGGTGGACTTACCTGCAGCAGACCATGCTACTTACTTACCTGCCAGTTGAACCCCTGATCCTCTTCTGTTTGGGACTACTTTTCCTGTTGGGTGGGGCAGGAGCCACTCCCTAAGTTCAGAACACTGGAACTCTTCTGGAAAGCAGGAACTCTTTTCTTACCTAGGCGTGGCTGTGGAAGGAGACACCTAAGCACTACAGGAGGCTATTTAAACCACACCCGATGGATGAATCTTGCTTTGCGTTATTCTGCATTCTCTGCAGCAGAACGCTCATCGTGTCTTCTGCTTCTGATCCTGGGCCTAAGGGAACAAAGGCTTACCATCCTGGAATCCAGTCTTCAGCAGCACCTGTAAAGACAAAGAAAGAACATGTTAGCACTACGGTCTTCAGTGGCAGCGCATCTCTTACCTGGTCCATCGGCTGTCACCAACACCTCGCGCTGCATTCCGGCATCTGAAAGACAAAGGCTTACCTACTCTTCGCATGCTCCGGAGGTCTTCGCACTGCATTCCGGCATCTGAAAGACAAAAGCTTACCAGCTCTTCGCACGCTCCGGAGGCCTTCGGCGCTGCATCCCGCATCTGAAAGACAAAAGAAGGTGCGTTTAAAGACATTGGGCAACTTTATTACTCACGTGCCATTACTCCTTCCCACGCCGAATCCAGTGGGTATTCCAGCACCCTTCAGCTTCTCTAAAGCTCCGAACTTGTACCTGCAAGATAAAAGGGACAGTTAGTGCGCATCGTGAAGCAGGCTACAAGCGCTTACTTACGTGCTTCCAGGCGCTTCTATTCCTCACGCGGTTTCGATCCTCAACTCTCATCAGCCCACCATCCGCCATCGCCGGAACCCTGCAAAACAAGAGATATCATTACAAAAGACTTTTAAGACATTTGAAGTGCCCAGAACTTACCGTTCGTGCAGTTAACGACGGACAGCAGTCCTCTGAGGTCAAGAGGCCTGCACCCTTATCCAGTGAAGAAACTGGTTACGGCACCCTGCCCCGAGGCAGATGGAGAGCTCGGCGTTCACTTACCTAAGACATCTTACTCTTTGAGTCAGACATACAGTGCACAGAGGTCCAGCCCAAAGAGCCAACCGTGTGTTACACATCACCTTTGAAGATACGGCATTCACCCAGTCAAGACCAGCGCCTCTGCGGGAATCAGGTGAGCGTTACATTGATCCTGCTGGCAGCCCACAAAAAACTCTCCTTAAAAACTCGGCACAGAGGGACCGAGACGATGGCCCAACAGGGAAAATGGGATCTTGTACCGCTGATGACATAGATGGAAGGAGAGGGATGGGGAGAGAGGCATAGAAGGAGGGACATGGATGGTGAGAGAGAGAAGTGAGAGGACGAGAGGGGAAGAGAGAGTGTAGGTGCAGAGACTGCTAGTGAGAGAAACAGAGGCGGTGTGTGTGAGAGTGTGAGTGAGTGAGAGAGAGCAAGACAGGATGGAAGAGATGGTGAGAGACAGAATAAAGTGAAAGGGGGAGAGCAAGAGAGAGGGGGCAAGAGAGATGGAGGGGGAGAGAGAGGCAGAAGGAGAGAGGTTTGTATGCCACCAGAGGGGGTGTGGAATTTCAGGCCGCATATGTGGGAGGGAGAATTATGATGTGACTGAAGCACGCGTCACCATAGGTGGGTGCTGAAAGGCTGCATGCAGGGCCACTAACAGAGAGAAGAAGGAGTCACATTAATTGTAAACAGGAAGAATTTCATTGTGTGATAAGAGGTGGCATTATAGCACCACAAAGGAAGAGGGGAGAGGCAAGGACGTCATTTCACCAAAATGTCAGGGGTTGCGGAAGTGACATCACACGACCCTTGACTCCTGTTGGAAGTGATATCGTGGGAAGCGATGGAACACGACCTTTCACCCGTTGACAAAACAGGAAGTGGCATCACATAGCATTGTACAATCCCAAAAATATGGTTACGATATCATTATAATGTGATGTACATTTCATACAAGAATGGATCACCATATGTATCGTTAAGATCAGTCTGTGTAGGCCCATATTACCAAATTACTGTGAATGCAAGCAGACGTCCATGACCAAATAGTAATGATGTGTTATTATATAGCACTTACGCTTAAGCACTTTATAGAGAAAAAATATACACCCAATATCACCCAACCGTTGTTGGTACTCATTTATTGACCTCAGAAGGATGAAAGGCTGAGTTGAGGCAGTTAAGAACAGACTAAATCAGTGACTCACCCCCTGAAAGTGTGCCTGAAATAAACCTTTAATGATTCTAGCAATTATTGTATAGAATTCCAGAAAGACACATTATTTGGTATTCATATTCTTTCTTATTTAGGGTCAGTGCTGAAAGTGTTAGACTTGTGGCACTCCTTTTCTTATTTTTCTTCTTTTTTTAAGGGGCCTGAACAAGAAAGCCAGCCAATCCAGAAGTAAACAGCCACATGGTGCTGGCCAGCCCAGGAGGTTGCATTTAAAAAAATGTATTTTTTTAAGAGGTCGCAAGGGAGACCACAGAGGTCGCAAGTGAGACCTCAGAGGTCGCAGTTGTGACCTCTGGCGACCCCTAAAAGACATCCCTGGGGAGAGTGCACAATGATATCAAGATGTCACTAGAAAACGAGAGGAATCGCGCTGTGACCGCAGAAGTCTGTACACTGGGGGTTTGATTATGGCTAAAGACAATTAACAGAGCCAACATGACATTAATACTTCCATGACTACATTCGATTTGATTTGATTTGATTTGATTTATACCATGCCCCATTGACCCTGAGGCATGAGAGCGCCAACAAAAACAAACAAATACAGAAACCAATAGCCCAAATAGGAGCACAGTAGTCTTAAACACATGAACAAGTTAAACAAGAAGAACTAATAGCAAACAAATATTAAATAAATACATGCACGAATAAAGAGATCAATTCAGAACAATTCTAAGCTTACTGGGCCAGATCTTGCCCTATAAATGTGTAATTCTGTTAAAAAACAAAGGCAAACTACTGGAACCACATCCAATAACGATACAGTCGGTATTGTCGGCTGTTCACCAATTATTAATATGTAGTCGATGGAGGACTTTCAAGTCCTGGGTTCTGACACAGTTGGGACCTCATTTTTGGTTAAGCCATTTTAGGATTGTATTCTTAAACGCCTAGATTAAAATGGTTTCGACTTGTCAACGTTTGTTATGATGATGTTTCTGGGATGGAGACCAAAGCTCCTTGCACTTGAGTCCATAATTCTAGCCATAGTTGATTTTTTATATCGAATATCCTTGGATGGAGGGGAGGCCAGTGGTGAAACAGACTTAGTAGGAGGCAGAATACCCTCCAAGGGGACTGCGCCGCCTAGGCATAGAGCAGGGGAAGCTTCCTTTGCTTGCAAGGACAAACCTGTCTGGGCGGACTCAATAAGGACTGTTTGGCAGCCTTGATGAACCCCTTTCTTACAAAGGCGGGTTTGGGAGAACTTTTCCATTTCTTGCTGGACTAGCATAGGACATGTGCGATCACAGGGCCCTGGCCCACATATCCACATCCTCAAGTAGTGGCCAAAACTTCTTACCTCCAGTTCACTCTGACTGCTTGAAAGTGCCTGCAGGAGTTTTGCTGTATGCCTACATGTGCAGGTCTAGAAAGAACAGCAGGCGTGTGTCACTCACTTCCAGTCATTTCAAAACAAAATCTCACCAGCACCTCGGCCACACACACGCATTTATTGTCGAATCGGGTGCTACTGCATTTGGGCAATAACGAACGTTGGAGCTTCCGTTTTAAAAAAAAGAAGAAAAAAACGTTGTTTTTCTTTTTTTAATACGGGGGTCACAAAGGAAAACGCAGGGGTAGCACCTGAGACCGCAGGAGCCGTGACTGAGAGCCCCAACGACCACCTAATGACGTCCTTAGCTGCCTGTACCATCTGCAGGGCTCTGATCTTTTCCCAGGAACCAAATCCACCTTTAGCTGAATACAGAAACTGGGAGAGACAGTTTCTAAAGCCTGTGAGATACATTGTGAAGTTGAATTGAGAAATACTGGACACAGACATTTGGAGAAAACATTTTAAAGTCTATAAGAGATTCGATAATGCTAAATTGAATATAAACACGAAATAACTCGTCTGTGAGAGTAAGGACCTAAAGCCTATGATAGACTTTGTGAAGTTGAACTGAGAAAGGGTTCATTCAAAAACTGGGAGAGAACGTTTCTAAAGAGGATGTCATGACATTCAGTGGCTGCAAGATGGCTGTAAGTCAGCGTGCTACGATTTAGTGGCCCGACCAAATAAGCGTTGCTTATTGCAAAGTTGAGAACAACAATCTTAGAATTGTTTTTAAGGCAAGGGTGTGCATTGCGTTGTTGTAACAGAGTGCATAGTCTTTTTGTGGTCAGACAACTTACTAGTTACAAGTAAAACGTCTTATGTCTCCTGTTTGACATTCTGTGGTTGCAAGAGACTGTGTTGTCCATTAGTGGCCATATCAACTACTAGTGGCAGAGGAAATATCCTTTAATTGTTGCTAGGCAGGAAGAGATTATATTCAGTGCATATAAATTACAGTGCCTTTTCAGTACTAAGGAGGGGAGAGTAGCAGTACAGTGCCTGACTACCTTACATGACGTAAATAAATGTGGCATTCCTTGCAACTGTGAGGAGAAGAACACAATAGAATTGTAAAGTGGCAGACAGGAGATTAGATCACATTCCATGGGTGTAAGTGACTGTGCCCTATTTTAGTAGCCCTACCAAATATGTTCTTCCTTTGAAGTTCTGAATACCACATCTAAGAATTATTTTTAGGAAAGTGAATGAGTTCAGCGACTCTAGCTGAAACTTCAACTTGTCATCTTCAGGAACCATCAAGGCCGGAGCCCCTATAAGTGCCTGAGAGGTAGGGTTGCATGCAGAGGAGCTTCCGTTTACTGTCTCAAGGGCTGACAGGAGGAGGATTTACATATTATATCTACTGACAAACTCGAAGAAACAAGCACAGGTCTGCAGAATGTGGGATGTTCCTCGTCTCCTCCACCACCACCCAAATCCACTGATGTTGAGATTGAGGTTAATGATGATGATGGTGACGACCAAGATAAAGGCATCTGGGTTCAGCAGGAAAAACCTGATTTTTGGAAGCCAATGATACAGAGGACAATAATGCCACCATTGCAGGGCTGGAGTGGGTGGAGATGGCTACTCTTCCATCGTGGTAAAGGGTCTTGCAAACACAACCTGTCGAATCTAAAAATGCAGAGCATCAGCAGCAGAACCAGTCCCATCACCAGCATCGTTTCAACCAGAATAGCATAGGAGCACATGTCTTTATGCTCCCACACAAAAAGTCCAAAGTATGGAAGTTCCACATAATACAAGAACGACATCACTGTGTATGTCTTTGTCAGGGAACATATCTGACAAAGTCTGACACAACATACTTGCAGTACCAGATAATGCAAGAACAGAACAGCAGATTAAGTAAAGCAAGATGCTAATGCCTAGCTGCAATAGCTGTGCATGCTGCAGTTTAAAAATGTAAGTATGTATAGTAAGTACAGGAGGAACATAATTCCTTGGAATTCTTCCATCTGAGCATTTTGTGACATTGTGGCAAGTTCACAAATCACAACCATATGCAACTCACATTTGGTCAATTAGTTTGATTCCAGCCTGGATTCGCTTCTTTACCTCCAATAAACCTCTGAACTAATTTCTCCGCTTCTTCACTCCCATGTCAACTAGGCTGAGAGTGTTCCAACTAAGTGGATTCTGCAACTCATTGGCCCTCATTACGATCCTGGCGGTAAGTACCAGTCATTACCGGCATGGCGCAATTACCGTGTCCGTGCTGGCAAAAGACCGCTAAAAGCGGCCCATTACGAGTTCGCAGACACAAGCTTTGCGCCATGCCGGTAATGAAATCACCGCCATGCCGCTAAAGGCTGGAAAATCCCCCTTTCCGGCATCGTATGCAGTGGAAATAGCACCTCCGGCATCCTAGCCATCGGCATTACCGGTCACCGCTAATAGCGGTCACCTCAAATAGCGGCAACCGCTATTAGCGGTGACTGTAAATAAGTGGATCCGGAAGTAGCGTCATCGCACAGGAACGGGAAAGAGCACGGCGGCCATCTTTAAAAACACAATTCATTGCCATCCACCACAACCAGGAGCCATCTGACCCCCATAACTCCCACACACCTCAACCACCACCTGTCTGAATTTAGGATGCCAAAAGTTGTGAAAAAAACTGGAGATCGGCTGCGCCAGGAGAGCTTCTCCAGAGAGGAGCTCACCATGTTAGCTGAAACACTTCAGGAGCATGCAGACGTGGTGTTTGCAACTGACATGTCCCGACCAGCGCTGCTGCGTAAAAAAGCAGTTGTGAAAAAAACTGGAGATCGGCTGCGCCAGGAGAGCTTCTCAAGAGAGGAGCTCACCATGTTGTCTGAAACACTTCAGGAGCATGCAGACGTGGTGTTTGCAACTGACATGTCCCGACCAGCGCTGCTGCGTAAAAAAGCAGATTTGGGCATTGGTCGCCCAGAGGGTCAGTGCTGTCGGCACCACACCCTGCACACCAAAACAATGCCGCAAGCGATGGGACGACCTACGTCTACGTGTGAGAAGCATAGTGTTGGCAAACAGAAACCTCGGGATGGCGGCAGGTGGAGGTGCAGAGTCGCCCCTAAAACTCCAACCTTGGGAGGAGATATGTGCCTCCACCATAGGCACCGAGTCAATAGAGGGAGTCGGGGACATGGAGAGAGGAGCCCCGTCATCAGCAGATACAGGTAGGTGTCTCAAATCAAACAATGCCAATACCACCACGATGATGTCCAGATGAACTGACAGTGCAATGATGTATATCAGGGTCCACCAGACACATAAGCACAAGACTGCCTACAGGCAGTGCAGAGCATCACCTTCTCCACATGCATGATGCACCCCATTTGTGTTGCAACCCAAATACCTCCATGCATCACCCACCCAAGAGTGAGACAACCTGTATGTCACTCCCCACAATGTGACTCATCTACCAATCCATATCAATGCAGCCACCCCAATGCATGCTCAATGCCCGTAGACCCATCACTAACCCTCTCCCTCTTTTGGTCCCCCACAGGTACACAATCAGACAGCGCTGATGAGAACACCGGTGCCACACCAATGAAGAAGGCCAGGGCCGAGGAGGGACAACACCGGCCCTCCACTTCAAGGGGCATAGGCCAACCGCTACGACATCAGAAGGTCAAGAGCACACCACAGGCCACAGCACCAATGTGCTCTATGTCCCCCACTATGGCGTCCACAACAGCCAGCATCACCCAAGTGTCGGGGAAGAAGGGACTGCATCGTCTGCAAGCAGCACAATTGGCGAAACAGCTGCCATAGCAGCAATCTCTGATGATGAAGAAGGGATGTGCTACATGTTGCAACTCCCACCACTGGCCCCCTGCATTCCCCACACGTGTCCCCATGCAGCCTGCCCGAGACCAGCATGCACGGGCTGTCTCCGGCTACCTCATGGCCGGCAACTCCCAGCCCAACCACAACTGTGCACGAGGAACACAGTATTTCGGGCACCCCTCAAACATCCACCCCAGCCCCAAACACCCAAGAGTGGATCCAGGACATTTTAAGGCGCCAGCAGCAGCTCACTGGCCTCTTGACACAGCACATTACTGAATGTGGTAGTGTAAGGGAGGAAATCCGTGAATGTGCTGCTTCCCTGAAGTCAGCAATAGAGTCGAGCTCAAAGGACATATGCGCAGAACTGGCCGCAGTGCGGCACATTCTGTCTGAGATGGTGGCAGCAATGCGGGACATGCGTCCATCCGAGCAACCAAGTACATCCTCAGCTGCTAGTTTCACCAGGACCAGCCCCATGCGCAGGTCTGGCAGGAACGTACGGCGATCAGACAGGGGGACACCTGGTGCTGGAAGAGGGGGATGCCAGTAGGCACAGCCTTGCGTACTGGTGCCATGTGGTCCACTGGTGGACAGTACTGCACACCATGTGTTGGGGAGTTGAGGAGGGAGGGGGGAGTGGGTGTGTTGGGGAGTTGAGGGGGTAGGAGGGAGTGGGTGTGTTGGGGAGTTGAGGGTGGAGGGGGGAGTGGGTATGTTGGGGAGTTGAGGGGGAAGTGGGTGTGTTGGGGAGTTGAGGGGGGAGGAGGGAGTGGGTGTGTGGGGTGGAGGGCTTGTTCACCTAGTTATGCTTCTTCAATACACATTTTGGTTACTCATAATTCACATGTATGGACATTGCTTATTGCGTACGTGTGCTTTATTGGTTAACAGTCTACAGTGTCCATGTCCCTGACACACCCAGTGCCCCGAGTGCCATCTCCATGTAACACCCCCCGTCCATGTGTGCTAGAAACATTGGTTGATCAGAGTCTGACGCATGGCACGTCCCTCCTGTGCATTGCTTCCTCCCTGAGGTGCTGCCCCATCCCCACCCTCCTCATCCTCTTTGTCAGGTGGTTGCAGTTCAGCGTCAGGGGGTAGGGGCACATTCCGTCTGATGCACATATTGTGTAGCATGACACATGCCATGACGATCTTTGCCACCTTCTCATGGCGGTACGGGAGTGCCCCACCAGATCTGCTGAGGTAGCGAAACCGTGCCTTCAAGAGGCCAAATGTCTGCTCAATCACCACATGGGTCCGTGTATGGGCACGATTATAGTCCTCCTCGTGCCTGTTCGGTTCCATACTGGGGTAAGGAGCCACCTCTTCAAGGGATAGCCTGCATCACCTGCATGTGGGCAACAATGTATGTGTAAGTTATCACATCATATTTGACCTCATTAAATGACACCATGGCATGCATTTATTTCTTAATTTCGACCCCATTTCCATGCATGAATGGAGACACACGATGTGACTGCTATGTGTGAATTCCTCTTATGGACTGGTTTGCATGCCATCAACTAGTGGGCGGAGGGGGGTCCATTTCCTTGTGAGTGCCCATGCACTGTGTTAGTCCACAGCGGTTGTTTCTGTGATCTGGCAGATGTCCAGTAATTTGTATGCTTTCATCCTGGCACCGTTGATGTCAGCCTCATGATGATCGCACTACGCACAACAAATGGTATCATGCAATTCTGTTGGGCCTCTGTGTCAGTGTAGTGGTGTATTGATGTATTTGACCCTCATGTGACTCCTTTGTACGCAGTAATGGGGACTGTCCTTTCAGTTGATGGTGTTTGGTGCTGTGTCTTGGCTATAGTCATTGCTTGAAGCAGCATTTTGTTGAGGGGGCTGTGGTCTGATTTGGTACAGTGCACATGCAGATGGCTGTGGAATGGTTGTGACACTGCTTCATTTACATGGTAGGGCTGCTTACATCTTGCATTATGTGGTCAGGTGTCAGCTCCAGTCTGGGCTGCTTTGGGGTATGAGCATGCTCCATTCCCTCTGGAACTCGCAGCCAGGTGAAGTATGCATCCCCCCCTCCCATCTCAGCCAGGTGAAGTATGCATCTCTACCCCATCTCAGCCAGGTGAAGTATGCATCCCCCCCCCCCCATCTCAGCCAGGTGAAGTATGCATCTCCCCCCCCATCTCAGCCAGGTGAAGTATGCATCTCTCCCCCCCATCTCAGCCAGGTGAAGTATGCATCCCCCCCCCATCTCAGCCAGGTGAAGTATGCATCTCTCCCCCCCATCTCAGCCAGGTGAAGTATGCATCCCCCCCATCTCAGCCAGACGAAGTATGCATATCTCCCCCCCATCTCAGCCAGGTGAAGTATGCATCTCTCCCCCCATCTCAGCCAGGTGAAGTATGCATCTCCCCACCACCCCCATCTCAGCCAGGCGAAGTATGCATCTATACCTCAATCACCTACCCACATCACATTTCCATGGGCATAACATGCGACTCACCGAGAAGCCAGGATCTCTGCCCTGCATGTCGCTCCATGTAGCATGGTATCGTGGAGTTCCGCAGGACCATTGAATCATGGGTTGATCCGGGGAATCGGGCACAACAATGTGTGATGATACTGTTCGAGTCACATACCATTTGCATTTTGATTGAGTGGTATAGCTTACGGTTGTGGTATGCTACCTCCATGGCATGTGGGACCACCAATTCCACATGGGTGCAGTCGATGGCGCCAATGCAACCAAGTATGCCGGCCAGTGAATGGAAACCTACTTTGATTTTTGAGATCTCCTGGGCAGACCATGGTAAGTAAATGTGGTCGTCTGTGTGCTTGAGGAGGGCATCAAGCACTTGGGTGGGGTGTGCTCCTTTTGTGCTTGCCAAGTCGGTATTGCCTCCACCTGTGCTGATTGCGTGCACCTGTGGCAGTTGGGAACACTGCACATGGCCGTTTACGGTTGGTCCGCGATGGCAGTATTTGCACCATGGCGGTAAGGTACTTTACGGCCTTCACAAGGGCGTTAATTGCATGTCCGTGCAACTCGTAATGTTCCCCACTTTGCGTCATGCAGGTATTTACGGCATGGGAGGTCGCGTGCCTGCGCCCTTGGTGCTTTTAGCGGCACTGTTAATCACGGTGCCGCTAATAGCGCTTTATCGGGTCAGAATCGGCCGTAGCGGTAAACGATGCCAGCAATTTTTTACCGGCATCCTTTTTCACTTACCGGCAGGGTCATAATGAGGGCCATTGTGTCTCTCTTGCACTCTGGTTGAGCCACCTCCCACAATATTTGGAAACTATCCCTATCCCAAGTCTGATAACAGTCACTCCACCTGCTCTTTCCGACCCTCTTACCGAATGCCCGCTCAGACAACTGAAAGACGGTAGAGAGGTTGGTTTGTTTGTTTATTTATTTTATATAGTGCTCTAGACCCAGGGGTAAAAGGGCGCTTAAGGACAGGTTACATAGGTACAATATATATAGATTATGCAGTTATACAATTGTAGAGGAAATATGTAATATACAGTACATACAGGCAGGGTAGTTAGATTGCGCGGTTAAACATTTCTACGATATGTACAGTATATACAGTTTGTAGTGTGTTTAGTCTATCTTAGGATTGGTTTCTCTAGAAGCCAACTAATGACTAATTTCCTAAACAGATGGAAGGAATTGGTCGATTTGATGTTCAGTGGCAGGGTGTTCCAGAGTTGAGGGGCAAGGACAGTGAATCTCGAGCCTCCCGCTCTTTTGGAGGTGAATCTGGGCACAGTGAGGCAGAGGGTATTGGAGGATCTAGTGATTCTCGTGCAAGGTTTCAAAGTGAGTTTGTTGTGAGATAAGGGGGGGCTAGGTGGTTAAGGGCTTTGTAGGTAAGGCAAAGGGTTTTTAAGTCAATGTTTTTGTTGAATGGATAGCCATTTGCAAGATATTCTTATGTGGGAGATGTGTTCTCTTCTGGCAATATTTAGTGCTGCTCGCAGCGCATTGTTTTGTAGTATCTGAAGTTTATTAATTATAGCTTGGTTGGCACCTAGGTGGAGGCTGTTGCAATAGTCGAGTTTCGATTGTATGAGGGCCCTGGCCAAAGTGAGGCAGCTGTTTGTAGATAGGAAAGGTCTGCAGGCCCTAATTAGTTTCCCAGTGTAGGCGGTGGCAGAGGCGGTCATGTTGACTTGTTTGGAGAGGTTGGTGTTAGCGCCAAGGAAGAAGCCTAAGGTTTTCACGTTTTTAACAACTGGGATGATGTTGCCATCTATGATGAAATTGGAGTACTCAGGGCTAAGTTTCTGTAGGTTGTGAGGGGATCCGACTAGGAGGAGCTCAGTCTTCTCAGCATTTAGGCAGAGGCCGTGTGTGGCCATCCATGCCTGAATGATGGAGAAGATTTTGTTAATCCTAGTGGCGTCTGTATTGTAGTTGCCAATAATGGTGAGGAGTATCTGGGTGTCATCTGCGTTGTTAGTGTAGGTGACACCCAGATGGTCCAACTTATCAAAGAGGGGTTTTGTAAAGATATTATAGAGGGTAGGGGAGACGCAGGGCCCTTGTGGGACACCGCAGGTGATGGGGTTGGGGTCTGCTGCTGCCACAGGTGAGAAGACCCTCATGGTTCTGTTGGCTAAGAAGGATTGTATCCACAGGACAGCAGAGGGGGAGAAGTGGGCAGCAGATGAGAGGTGGTTTAACAAACACTGAGGCTGTGGATTTATTAAAATCGCATAACTGGATTTTTTTTCACAGGAGACTTGGCTCATTGACTGATCGATCATGGAAGGGTATGTAGTTTATGTGGAACCTGCTGATAAAGGTTCTTGTGGCTGTCCATCAGGAGGCTTTCTTGTTGCAATTAAACACTGTTAGTGATTAGTGGTTAACCAAATATCTTCCACCTTGCAGGGGGTTCTATTAGTTGAATTATTGATTAGTGGGGATGGGTCGCCTATTGAAGTACTCCTGATAAATATTTATTGGAACAAAGCATATTGTTAGTAGGATATATTCCTTGGGGGTTTAGCTGTTAAGGATTTCCATCGGGCAATACACCCTGGTATCAGCCTAGTATGCAGTGCGCAAATGAAATGCATATTTTATTGTGTCTATAGGTTCAATATTCTGAGTGATATACCACTCATATCACACACCTTCTCAAAATACCTCCAGGTCACAATGGACCAGGAATCAGGCTGGTTGGTAAAGGTAATATTTATGTATGTATTTAAAATTCATATCAAACATATGTTTTAATATATGGGGCAGCAATCACCAATGTGGTGACAAAACAAATAAGAAAGTAGGTAAGGCAATTTAATTCACTTCTAGCAACACAGAATAAAAAACATAGAGAAAATAACAGTTTTGGCTTGTTTGAAAGGTAGCGCTTGAGTTAAGATTTCCCCCTGCAAATTTCTCAAATCACAAATAAGCAATTCTACACAGATGTAAGGGAGCAGCAGGCAGTGCTTAATTTGTGGCAGTGTTTGCCAGACCCCAACACCGGCAGAGTTTTTTCGGCACCGGAACTCATTGTGTGCCTGCCTTCATTGCCTAATCATATAAAACGGCGCTTCCCGCCTGGGGCACGGCAGACGCGGTCAACGGCTTATTTTATTTTTCTTGCCTGACCTGCACTGCCGACGTGCGGCTTGAAGGTCAGGTCATGTCATGGGTCACCTGGTTTGTGAACGTGTTGGGAATGTAATTAACGCATTCTCGTGAAGAACGAGTAGAGTGCACAGGCCTGATTTACAAAAGGCTTTTAAATGGCATATTCCCTTTGAAAAAAGCCTTTGCAAATCAGGCCTGCTATCTTTAAATGAGCGCGAATACATTTTCTTTTCAATACATTCTGAAATGGGCATGGCACACAAACATTTGGGACCTGATTCACAAAGCGTTTCTCAATGGATGGAAAATCCCATTGAGAAAAGATTTGTTAATCTGATATGTATTTGATTTGCTCTGAGCTGGAGTGGCGCCGATTTTTTTTTTTGTTGCACGATGTTGTGTACTGCGTACACCAAGTACGCATGCGCGGGCAGCCATGGGGCTCGCGCATGCGTATTATTTTAATAAAGGCGGTGCCCGGCAGTTCGCGCCGGAGACCGGAGCCATCACACGTCTCCGGCGTGTCGTCCTTGCATGCATGGGTGCGTGTGATTGTGTGCGTGTGTAACGGCTGGAGGCCGACTCCAGCACATACAAAATTGGCGACGAGGATGGGATCGGAGCTGTTCTTCCTGTTTCCGACGACACCGGCGAAACGAAGCACAACTCCGCAGTCGCGGACCCGCTCTAACAGCTGGTGGCCATTTTGAGTGCTCACTCATGACGACACACACAGTGGTTGCGGCCCGTTCCGGGTGCTCGTGCGCCATCTGCCCGCTTGCAGTAATTTTTGGACACTTCACAGCCCAGCTGAACCAGGGCTGTGACATCAAAAAAAAAAAAAAAAAGAGGCAGAAGAGCCAACAGGTAAACTCTGCCACAGTTGGGAGTTGGATCATCCGTCAGCCTGCCAAGACAATACAGTGAGTACCTATCGTGATGGGTGAAGAAACCGATGATGAGGGCGCCGTTGCCCCAATACCACGCAGAGTGCGCACCACTTTGGCTCCCATGCCCGAATTTGATACTATGGGGCCCCCATCCAAACTTGGGCCAAAATGGCTCACATGGGTCAAAAGACTGGAAATGATGTTCAGAGCCTCGGGGGAGACTGAAGACGAAGCAAAGATCGCCATCATGATGTACTCTGCAGGCACTGAAGTCCAGAAAATATATGACTCCCTTGACATTCCTGTGGCAACTTATGACGCTGTCAAGCAAGCACTTCGGGATCACTTCCTACCATTGGCCAATGTTGACTTCGACAGGTTTGTCATGGGGGCAGAAAAACAACGAAGCGAAGAGTCACTGGACCAGTTTTGTGCTCGTTTGAGACACCTAGCGAGCTCCTGCAGGTGGGTCAACGAAGAGGAAATGGTCCGCAACCAACTGCTGCAAGGTTGCTGCTCAGGAAAACTGAGGAGACAAGTCCTGAGGGAACCAGGGCTGACCCTCCGGCAAATCCTGGACATGGGAAGAGCGTATGAGCTGGCAGAGGCCAGAGGATCGAAAATGGACGCAGCCACACATTCCAAGTATGAGGAGGAGGCTCTAGCAGTTGGACGGTTCACACCTGGGAAGGCCAGATGGACACCGAAGAAGGGTGAAGGACCCACGACTTCAGGTACACCTCAGTCGTGCTCCTACTGTGGATATGACCTCCCACACAGGGGCGAATGCTCAGCCAAATCACGAACATGCGGCAGGTGTGGGATACCGGGGCATTACGCAAGGATGTGTAGGGCCGCCATGCCCGTAGCAGCAAGCAGAGGACCAGAGAGGGCCGGTAGAGGAGGCGCTCGCACGGCAAGGGGCATATCCTCCCTTGAACAGGATGTGCACGACCTAAACATTGCCGAAGAAGAGGAAGAAGAGGAGGAAGAAGTTTTCTTCATTTCCAGCATCGCAAATGTCCCCGGCACCAGACGAAGGCCCATATGTACTGTGGACATTGGAGAGATTCCCACCCCAGTCCTCATTGACACGGGAGCTTCAGTCTGTGTACTGGTGGACAGACATTACAACGCACTAGCAGGCCCACCCACCCTGTCGCCCTCCAAAGCCCAGATATACGCTTTTGGTGAAGATACCCTGCTACCCATCCAAGGGGTATTTGTAGCCCCAGTGACCCATGGCCAAAACAGCATCAAAGCGAGGTTTTTTGTAACCAACGTCAGTCCGCACTCTCTTTTAAGCTGCGCCGCATCTGAAGCACTCGACCTGGTTCATTTCACGTTTGCTGTATATCACACGGATCTGGACAGCCTGCTGACACGCTTTAAAAAGCTCTTCAGGGGCATAGGGAAACTGAAGGCGGAGCCAATAAGGCTCCACATTGACGAGTCAGTCAGACCAACAGCGCTGAAACATCGTCGCATACCGTTTCATCTGAGGGCTCAGGT
Organism: Ambystoma mexicanum; assembly: GCF_040938575.1. Lineage (NCBI taxonomy): Eukaryota > Metazoa > Chordata > Amphibia > Caudata > Ambystomatidae > Ambystoma > Ambystoma mexicanum. The sequence goes on along the minus strand of NC_090937.1, from coordinate 909,369,690 downwards.
GGAAAAGGAGCTACAAGACCTGGTGGAACGAGATATCATTGAAAAGGTGGAAGGGCCCAACCCGTGGGTCTCTCCCATTGTAGTGGCTCCAAAGCCCAAACAGCCTGGGGCTGTATGTATTTGTGTGGACATGAGACTTCCAAATCTAGCCATAAAAAGAGAATGTCATCTTACTCCCACTCTGGACGACATCGTTGGTGAACTTCAGGGTGCGAAATTCTTTTCGAAACTAGACCTGAGAGCGGGTTATCACCAGTTGGAGCTCCACCCAGAGTCCCGATATATTACAACCTTTACTACACACGAAGGACTGTACCAATATAAAAGGCTCAGTTTTGGAATTTCCTCGGCGGCAGAAGTCTTCCAGAATGCCATCAGGGGTGCTCTGTCCGGACTAAAAGGAGTAATAAACATGTCAGACGACATCCTAGTCTTTGCCAAATCTGAAGCGGAGCACATCAAGCGCCTGGAAAACACTTTTCAAAGGCTCCACAACCTTGGCCTGACGCTGCACCAAGAAAAGTGCGAATTCCTGAAGGACAGCCTGGAATTTTTTGGATTTGTCTTCCATGCGGGAGGCATATCCCCTGACCCTGAGAAGGTGAGAGACATTTGAGAAGCGTCACCTCCCACGTCCCCGGCAGAAGTCCGCAGTTTCTTAGGGATGGTGAACTACTGTGGGCGGTTTAATCGAGACTTAGCATCTCTCTCCGAACCCCTGAGAGCACTCACGAGGAACGAAGTGGCATGGACGTGGACTGGCAAGGAACAGAGAGCATTCACGGCCATCAAGGACGCCCTGTCTGAACAAGACACCATGGCGTATTTCAACCCAGCCCGGGAGTCCAAAATCATAGTGGACGCCAGTCCAGTGGGACTTGGGGCGGTTCTCGTGCAGGCGGATCAACAGGGATCCATGCGACCCGTTGCATACGCCAGCAAGGCTCTGACAGACACAGAGAGAAGATATTCCCAAATTGAACGCGAAGCCCTCGCAATACTATGGGGCTGTAAACATTTTAGATTATATATTCTGGGGAAACCAGTTGTTCTGGTAACGGACCACAAACCCCTACTGCCCATCCTGGCTGGCGCTTCGTCCAAACCGCCACCTCGGATAGAGAGGTGGATGCTATCCCTCATGGAGTACGGGGTGAAACTGGTATACCGCCCAGGCACGCACAACCCTGCAGACTATTTGTCTCGCCACCCCGGCACAGGAAGACCCAGAGACACTACGGAGGTTGCAAACTGTACAGACACCATTCACATGGTTGTCGAGTCGGCGCTTCTCATTGCCCTGACAAGACAGGAAATTGCCAGCGAATCGAACTCGGACGAGGCTTTTCTGAGAGTAAAGGGGGCGGTAGCCATAGGAGCATGGCGGGAACTCCTTCTGAATAATGCCCGAAGAAACGCAGAAACGCAAAGGGACCTGCAATTGCTCTGGTGCGCACGACACGAGCTGTCCGTGACTGTTGATGGTCTCCTGCTGAGAGGGCACCGGATTGTGATCCCCAGCTCACTCGTGCCGAAGGTCCTTCAGTTGGCGCACAACGGACACCAAGGGATGACCAGAATGAAGGCACGTCTCAGACTCAAAGTGTGGTTCCCTGAATTGGAAAAAAAAGTGGAAGAGTATGTAAGGGCCTGCATCCCGTGCCAAGCAACGAGCCCGGCGGAGAAGGGACCCCCGGTTCAGTCCATGGCAAGGAGCGATTCACCCTGGGGGACAGTACATGCCGACTTTGGCTCAACCGGAAGAGGACTACACTTCCTAGTAGTGACTGACCAATGGTCCCGATATCCAGAGGTGGAACTGGTCGAGTCCCAGGCCACCGATCACACCACCCTGGCCTTGGACAAGATATTTGCTACCCATGGTTTTCCCCTTGAGTTATGTTCGGACAACGTGTCACCTTTCCAAGGACAATCATTTGCTCGATACTGCGAAGAGAGAGGCATAAAACACTGAAAGGTCACCCCACTTTGGCCAAGAGCCAATGGAGAAGTGGAGCTCTTCATGCGGACACTAAACAAGGTGTTTCGCATATCTGAAAATGGTGGGGAAGACCTCCGACGGAATTTGGTCGAATTCCTCCGGGAGTATCGCACAACACCACATCGATCAACTGGAATAGCACCGGCTGAGGCACTTTTCAAGAGGATCCCAAGGGGACTCATACCGGAGTCAGAGGGGAGACAACCAGGAGTAATCGACAATGACCAAGTACAACTAGAAAGGTCATGGAGGAATGAAAATGAAACAGCGCGGAGGAGACTGCCAGAAAAACAGATCGCGGTCGGGGATACCGTGTTGGTACGAAATAGGAGAGCAGAAGGGAAGCTGTCGACAACGTATGAGACCCAACCACTGGGAGTAACACACGTGAAAGGCACAATGGTCACCGCCGCCAATGCCAGAGGAACTGTCACCAGAAACGTGTCGTTTTTCAAGCGCATCAAAGCCGCGAGTGACGAGGAAACAGCCGAACAAGTCCCGGAACAAGGGGAAGAGACAAGGGTGGAAGAAGCCACTCCACTTGCAGATCACGAGACATCGGAGGCCCCTAGTGACGGGGCACCCCGGTACCCGAGCTGGGCCGGACGACGACTTCCCCAGAGGTTCAGAGACTTCATCATGGACCCTGCACCATAGGTGGGAAAGGTGTTGTTGCAAATCCGAAGAAGGAACCAGCTTGTACTTCTGCAGTCCGTTGTTAATTGTTAGTGTTTCTGCAATGAAGTGTTAATTGTTTATTTCCGGGGAAAAGGAGGGATGTTGTGTACTGCGTACACCAAGTACGCATGCGCGGGCAGCCACGGGGCTCGCGCATGCGCATTAGTTTAATAAAGGCGGTGGCCAGCAGTTCGCGCCTGAGACCGGAGCCATCACACGTCTCCGGCGTGTCGTCCTTGCATGCATGGGTGCGTGTGATTGTGTGCGTGTGTAACGGCTGGAGGCCGACTCCAGCACATACAAAACACCCCTGCCCCCTCCGCTCCACGTTGCTTTGCAAGGGAGCAGGCCAGTGCAAACTTATTTTTTTTAGTTCTTGGCGCGCACGCCTGACGCGCTCAGTGCTGGTTGCTATGCAACCACTGTATCCATGCAAAGGTCGGCCCCGGGCCAACCATTCCTACACAGAAGCGCTGGGCCCGGCCACCCCTTCCGCAGTGCACCAGCTCCTTGGTTTTTGAAGGCGAACAGGTCTCCAGATTGTAAAACGGTGTCCGCCTGCCGTCCCTTTCTCTGCCAGCTGCTCTCTATGTGCTGAGCAGCTCTGTGTCCAGGCTGCTGCTGCCACTGTGCCTGGGCTGACCAACCGAAGAAGACTCTTCTTCCGAAGGTAAGCACTGCAGTGTCAGCAGCTAGCCAAGCATTATTTTAATGTTATGTTAATGTTATGTGTATATGCCTGCGTGCCATGAATGCTGTTGCGTGCGTGCGTGTTTGTTATGTGTGTAATGTCGGAAATCAATGTCTATATAAACATTGAGTGACTTGTGACTGAGGGACTGTGGTGTTCTCGTGTGTGTTTGGTGTTAGCAGAGAGTTAGTATAATGTGTGTATGCAAGTGTGTCTGAGTGAACGTATGCTCATTGGGTTGACTGAATAAAGTAGGCATCTATGCAATATCTATCATTACTACTGCTGTAAGGATAGATACTGCATAGATGCCAACCAACCAGGTGTACAGTAAGTGCCCAAGCATTTCGGCAGTGAGGAGGGCTAAGAGGCCTCACTGCGCATCATTCTGCAAGGTCCTTCATGCCTGCCTATTGCCGCCTTCAATACAGCCACGGGTGCAGGGAAGTAACCAGCATTGCAAGAGTGGGGGGAGGGAAGGAGGGTGAGCCACGAAATAAGTCCTGCTACAGTGTTCTTTTCCCCACAAATGAAGTGCACGCAATTGCATACGGTCTCATTCACACCCCCTAAACTGCCCACTTCTGCCCCAATCTACTTTCGTTTTAACATAAGTGCCAGATGGCATTTTAACACATAACAAAAAAAGTTAAACTGCAGAATCATAACTGATGCAAAATCTCACCTATTGGACCTCTTCAAGGCGCTCTGGAGCAAAACAAAGGAAAACCTCCTAATTTGCATATGGATTGCACCAACAGATGTGAGTTCACAGAAAAGGACTGGACATCACAATAAGCATAATCAGTCTTTGATACTTGGACGCACCATGGAAGCGAGCTCAATTGACTAAGTGACAAATAACCTTTTGGTGCAAAATACCTAAATTGCGCTTTTATTATATATGGAGCAACTCTGTAGGCATTTGTTTTTATTTTTATAATAGCATGATATATTAACATAAGCTTTGAAGTGAATCAGAATCACTTACAGGGCTGCAGATAAGACACAGTGTGATCAAACGATCTGCCCAGAATCACACAATTAGGGTAAATGGTGAAACTGGGATGCGGACAATTTAAGCAACTGTGCACATCTTCCCAGGCTTAGTTGGTATAGATGTTTATTTAGGTTTTGCTTTGCATTTCATGTGCTTAAATAATTATTTATTTATAGCAATGCCTTGGAAGCAAACCACATTACATATTAAACTAGCCTTTCATAGTAAACTAAATATGCACTGTATACATTGTCATAGAAATCTATTGAGCAATACAAGTATGGCTTTTTTATGGTGATTTAGGGAGGCGCTGCCAGGCCTGAACAAATTTGTGTTGGTGGGGCTGACTTCCATCTTCAAAAAGGCAGTGGATCTGAAGCTGAGGAAGCAGCTATGGCTACAGTCTACCGGGCCCAGTATTAGGGGGCCAAGATTTTTTGTGACTGGCACTTATTTTTCTTACAAATTAAGCACTGGCAGCAGGTATTCAGGAATAAAGAGCAATCAACAGAATTTAAAGATAACCTTCCTTCCCCAAACAAGAGAGAACATTTTTTTGGGAAATCTTACACTTTTAAAATTACATTCGAAAATGGCTGAGCAAAACAATGAAAAATGTGCAAAAGTCCTTAGATCAATATAATCTCTATGGGAGCAACATGGGAAATATGCTAACAAACATAAGCTATAGTATGAGCCAAATTACACACTTTAAATCTTAATGGAAGTTTGGAAATAATTAAAATTGAAAATCACACGTGTAAAACCTTTACAGAAATGCAAATTCCCACCTAAATTTCTTCACTAAGCAGTTTATAAGAAAAATGGGTCAAATACACTGCATTTGGATGCATATTTGTGTTGGTATGTAGCAACAGGTCTTATGTTTAAGTCAGAGTTGAAATTAAGTCTCTAGCTGTTAAATTGAGGAAGTTCTGCAAGTTTCAATAAGAGGTGTTTTTAGAAAAATAGAACAGAGAAAAGCAGAAAATCGGTTTTAAAATGACAGGTTGATTTTACTTAAACTAGATTTAATGGCTAAGAAAAAGTGAATGCCACCCGTGAATCTCCACAGTTACATGGCCGCTTGTAACCCTTCACGTTGCGGATTCCCCATTTTCTTCATGGGAATTATTTTATTTAATCCAAATCACTAATGGCTTATGGTCTAGTAAAACAAAAATGAAGAAAAAATCAGCGCTAACACTCGGAATCACAGACAGGGTTGCAAGAATGGTTCTGACAATATTATAGGTTCTGAAGGTACAAATAGGATGGTTTATAGATTGGGATAAGACAAGGCAATGCAAAATATGCTATGGTTTACTATGATTCCTATTGATACTTACAGTCTACTTTAATTTTACATTTGGGCTGTCAGGGGTTCTGGTCATCACAGATCAGGTCTAAGGACATCAGGGCACTTCTGGTGGAATTAGGTCAGCTGGACTGGCACCTCGGACTAGACTGGCACCTCAGACTGGACTGCACTGGACTGCGCTGGTTACTGGACACTGTAGATCAGTGGGATGGTGAGTTGGGAGTAGGCAAGCATTTAGTGGTAGCAAGCCAAACTTGATCAAAATTGCTTCCCTTAGGTTTTGGGATGGTTTCAGGATTTGGGCCTAGCTGAAAAGGAGTTCAGCAATGCTGAGGCCTTGGCTTTGCAAAGAAATCTGGATCAGGAACAAGATGGAGAAATTCAGGAACAGGGAACCACGCGGAAATCAGGGTGGAGTCAGGACTCCGTGTGTTGTGAGGTTCCCTTATTTATCCTGCCAAATGACATCACTCAGTTTATGGTAGGGGCAGACTTACAACCCACACCCACAAGGCTATGATTGGGCAAGAGCACAGTTCCTGCCTTGCTCTTTGCTAGTTGGATGACAGAAAGGGTTGTCATGTTTTATGATATGATCTGGAAACCTCCCATAGTTATTGGGACAAAAATCTAACTTTCCCACAAATACATATTTATGTACTTATGCCCTCTAAGAAAATCGGATACATAAATTACATATTTCGTGGGTCACATTTACATCCAACTCCCAAGTCGGTTGGGACTTGGTTTTGTCTTTCTGTTTAATTTTGACAATTTTAACCATAAAAGGTTTGGCCTAACATTTCCTAATTTGGTACATATATGTGCAATCACTCCTAAGACATGCGTACACAATATTAGATTTGCAGCATTAATAGTTTCTGCGCACTTGTTCATTCTTCATAACTTCTGTTCCTTACGCAGTAAGAAATCCTACCAAGTTTTTAACTGGCCAGCATAAATTCAGATTTATATGTATGTACTTTTCACTTGTTTACTTATACTTGCTGCCACGTTAAATGTCTTGAAGTTCAGTTGCAAAATAAGCATTTCAAACCCAAAAATCACATGTCAGTTTTTTATCTTCCTTCCCAAGTGTGAGCAAATGGCAAGTCCTTTGAAGTTCAATGAGAAGCCTCCTCATGGAGAGTGGAGCTTCCTACCACTCGCCTGGAAGGATGAGCGTTCAAGCCTCCTACTGTCTTTGCCTGGGGCCCATATGAATGTCTAATGAAACCCATTGACATGAGTATGCGAGGCCTCCCAACAGCAATTAGCCTTTCCTGACAGCAATGAATTGTCAACCTTTCCCAGGCTAAGGACTGTCAGGGCACAATTGTTTTAAAAAAAAAATTAGTTTATTAACTCAAGACTGGGTTTAATTTTAAGTTTCACCAAAATCTTTCATTTAAACATATAAAATGAACACAGTTTATAGGTGGATTTTTACATTAGCAATCCTTTGACATTCTTAAAGAATTAAGCCTTTGAACAAAAACATGCTTTCACAACAGGCAATTTTGCACTTCATTCATGAAAAAGCACATTAAACTGATTTCTTTAAATCCGATTTTCCTCGGCAGCACAAGCACGTTTTAGTCAGCACTAGTTCTTCCCTTGAGTGCTGGGATTGTTTGCAGTCTGGATACATGTATGCTGCCTTTGTTTAGAGTTTCTCTCTGCACAGCTGATCCTGTTACTTGCTGCAAAGTTAGCTGCGTTTTTCCCGTGGAAAATGAAAACAAGGGCTCCTGGGTTGCTTTTTCATTAGATACATTTTATAGAGCTGTCAGTCAATGAGGTCCGGTTCCTCTGAGCCACACTGGATGATCCTGGGCATTGCAGTACCCTTTTAATCTCAATGATTCAATGGAAATTAATGGATCTAGCGCCAAACAAAGCACTTTTTAAGGTTACAAAGCTAACATTTTAAAAGGCATTTTCGGATTTCCAGCACATTTCTGCTGCTTTGCTCCATGTTGAATGTGTCAGAGCCCCCTGGCATACTCCTGCAGTGAAAACTCTGTTTTTCACCCCCCCTGACTGTGTGTGGCATGGTGTGCAGCCTTTTTCTGGTTGTAACCCAAATGCAGTTTTGAAGATTTTGGTGTGCACAAGAGTCAGCACATCCATTTTGGGCTGTTTCTTTCACCATTTATAAAGTGATGCAGTGGGGCACATTGAAATGGGTCAACATATCCCACAGAGCAGAGATTGTAACTAATTGGAAATCTGCTCATGTACAGGGATTAGCCCTCCTGGTGGGGGACCTAAACTCGCACTGTCCTTTAATTGATACTGATGATGATTTTATGCAATTTAGTTTCCCAAAATTAGGTCAAACGGTTGAAGAGCAAAAAGGCTCAAAGTGTTCTACTACAATTTACTCACTTGGTCTACAAATGACAAATGGGGCTGTCTCTGGTGATATCCCGAGTCAGCCAACATGGCACAGGGAAACATGTGAATCTGTTCTAGATTATTTTCTATTGACCATTTACTAATTGACTACTGTAGAAAGGTGAGCGTCATGTCAACTAAGTGGAGTGACCATCATATGTTGAGTCTAGAATTTGATTTTCATATGAGATATGTGGAGTTGGGTGCTCCTGTGGGCCTCTCACTGAATAGTGGCAAAAACAATGTAAAATGTAATGACGGTACAATTGAACGAATCAATTGTAAAATGAATGCACTGATGGCTGCAACGCCATATGAATGGGAGCTTCTTTCTTTTAATTTAGTGAATTCTGAGCAGTCAATATCTGATATTGTGTCTCTGTCTTTTTTAATAAGCATAGTCAACAATTGGCCAAAAAAAGGCGGCTCTGGTGCATGATTTTAATATAGAAGTAGAACAAGCGAAAAAACAATTGAGATGGGAGCTAAGACAAATTGAAAAGTCTGCTTTTGACATGGTGCTCAATATTGAGTTGGAAAAAAAGGCTAGGTCAAGATACAAAAGGAGGCGGCATGCTCAGATTTTACAACGGGATGCAGAGTATATTTTAGGGACATTTAGGGACAAAGATTTGAAGGCCTGTTGGACAATAATAAACAAGCTTGACCATGGGCCGGCAGCTTTTCAGATTAACCCAGTCTCTGAGGCGGATTGTGTGGATCACTTCTCCTCTCTTTATTCTTGTGATAAGAAGTCCTCCTTCGATAGTATTGAGGATGGTTTCAATGAATGGCAATTGGAAATTGACCAGGCATTGGTAATAGAAGTTATTTGCACTGCAAATGACTCAAGGGGGCCTGGCCCTAACAATCTCTCTAATAAACCGTTTCAAAAGGACCTGTTTTTTGGTCCTCAGTTTTGACTATCTTGTTTAGGGAAATTGCTCGAGGGGAGGTGAGAGCTTTCCACAGCACTGGCTAAATTCGTGTGTTATACCTATCTATAAGAGGGGTGCGAGGACCGACCCTAAGAATTGTTTCCCTAATACCATCTTGGAGTGAATAATAGAAAACACAGTAATATCACCACTCCAACACACACTATGTAAAATATATACAGTCACTTTGGTCAATGCGGTAAAGTGCAGAACCCTGCCAAAACCTGTATGGTTATCACATTGACAATCTTCATAGATGGGTTACCCTAACTTTATAAGTCCAGCCCTACGATGAATGGAGTCTTGTGCTCAATGTTAGATGTGCGTGTAAAAGTACTCGGTCATGCGTAGACTCACAAAGTACAATATCTAAGAAGCTGGCAAAGTTAGAGACAGGATTCTGAAATTTGGAAAACAGGTTCTGAGAGTCAGGGGAGGATCTGCTGTAGAGAACAAAGCTATTCCCAACCTTTGGAGGGCTTTAGGAAGCGGAAGCCACCCAAGCCAAGGCAAAGTCAAAGGATCCTTTGTGCATAAAGATGCAATGAAAGAACTAAGGGCCACTTGTAAGTTGTTACAGCACTCACCGCCCTTAACTCACTCCGGGTCCAAACTTGGCAGGTCTGGAGAGGGTCACATGGAGTACTATTTCCCACCCTTGTTTCATCTTCAAAGTGCACCCACCTGCGGGTGTAGATGCGGGTCCGGTTTACACCTGAGCTATATTTCACTGAAGCAGCTTGTCTCAGGATACTTGAATAAAGATGGGAAAGTCACCAGCAACGACCGTCACTGTTGCACAGTGGTGCAGGTGCATGCAAGTCTCGTGGTCTGACACACGCTTCTTTCTTGAACCCCAAAGCAGCTGGGATGATGACATTTGTCAAGACGTTGCCTTGCAGTGCAAGCTAAGATTCCCCCAAAGCTCGAGGCAAAACTCAATAATACAACACTGCTGCATGAATGCCAAGGGACATGCTGGACAGTCCATTAGATGGCCCAGGGATACTTCTGCAGTGTAAACAGGAGACGTTGAGAGTGATTGGTCCCACCACTCCAAGGGATTGAAGCACCATTACAGATCTTTGGAGATCCAGAGCAAAGCAGGGCTCTACCAGGACAACAGCAGGCTCAGGGTGCCAACCATCTTCTGTACGGTTCTGGATAGTCCTTGGGTCTGCTCGGCTCTTCTGGATACTTGGCTCTGTCTAAAGGTCTATTCGGACCTATTACTGGTATCTGAGTCTGCATTCAGGACCCCATCTCATATCCACAAGTCCAGTGAGTGCTCGCAACCGGCTGGCCATTGAGGATATCTGCCCCACTCATGCACGCCAGCAGTTCTCCAATCAGGTACCGCCATGGCTCTCATGCCTTCATATACACTAGACATCCTGGCACCAGTAGAGTGGATTGGGACCAGACAGTCTCAGCACGCTTCATGGGTCCCTACACACGTGACATGCAGTAGCTCATGAAAAGAATCAGATTTTGCATGTCCAAATAAGGATTTCCTAAGTCACAAACACCAGGGGGAAGGCAAATGGACAAAATTGCCAAAGGAGAAGACCAATGACCTTGTGGCATGGCCATGACAGATACTAGCCACAGTCGTGAGCCAAACGCAGTAAGCACTGTATGGCTTGCTAAAATGTTGTAAAAATACATGAAAACGCTTCTGCTGCCACCAGTCTATTTCTAGGCACATTATCCAGTTATGAAAAAATCCTCAGTGGATGTCTACGACCCAAAAACTCAAGGACCCCATTGTGTAGTACAGTAATGTACTTTGTGCAATGAAATACAGTTGCCAAAAGTGGCAACAAGGTTGAAAGACTAAGTAAAACAAAGTTTCTCAGTACTGACAGTCTGAAGGACACGTCGGTTTCCCCATAATGATGAGTGAAAGCCCAGTGGAGGGCAGCTGAAGGCTGTGCTCAACTGGCAAAAGTCACTACAGGAGGCTCTAACAAAAGCAGAATGTTTGGGGGGGTCCACAAATATAGCGGTAAATCAGCAGTAAGTGACATTTTCCCTAACACTTGCCCCTCAGAGACTAACCACAGGGCAGACTTAATCCACCCCCGAATGAGTCTCATGTTCAGATTGGTTAAACATTCTGGACAACCCATTAGCATTGCTATGTTGGACACCTGGCCTATGCTCAATAGTGAAGTCAAAGCCTTGGAAGCTGATGGACCACTTAAGCAATTTAGGATTCTCACCCTTCACGTTAATCAGCCACTATAAGGGCCCTTGGTCAGTCTGCACAATGAAGTGGGTCCCATAGAGATAGGACCTCATCTTTCTTAGGGCTCACACAATAGAAAAGCATTATTTTTCTACAGTAAACCACATGAACTCTATGTCCTTAAACTAGCGAATGATTAATCCAATAAGGTGTTCCCCACCTTTCTCATCTAGCTGTTCTAGAACTGCACCTATCCCAGTGTCAGAGGCATCTGGCTGCATAATAAAATATGTCTGATTATCAGGGGCCTTAGAACAGGGGCCTGGCACAAGGAGTCCTTTAAGCCTTGCAAGGTCTTCTCACACTCTTCAGACCAAGTTACCTTCTTGAGTTTCTTTGGAGTAATGAGGTCAATCAGGGTGGCAGCTATTGTACCATAATCTAGCATGACATTTCTATAATACTCAGTGAGGCACACGAAAGCCTTCACTTGGTTTTGGGTGTTGGGGTAGACCAGTCTTGTACTGCTTGTACCTCACTGGGAAGCGGCTGAATTCTACCTCCTCCAACTTCATGCCCAAGGCAGACCACTGAGCCCTGACCAGTTTGACACTTGCTGACCTTTATGGTCGGGAGGGCTTTCTGAAGAGCATGCAACACTATCCCTAGATGTCTCAGCTATTGCTCCCAAGTGGGGCTGAATACTGCTGTATAACCCAGATATGTAATGTAGAATTCATCCGAAACCATTCAGAACATGGTTAACTAACCTCTGGAAAGTGGCAGGTGCATTCTGCAATTCAAATGGCATTACCATGAATTGGTAAAGCCCTTCTGGAGTTGAGAATGCAGATTTCTCCTTGGCATTCGCTGTCAGGGATATTTGTCAATGTCCTGCAGCGAGATCAAAAAAGCTGAGATACTTGGCAGCACCCAGCGTGTCTACCAATTTGTCTGTTGTTGGTAGGGGGTGAGCATATGTCCTGATGAAAGCATTCAGAGCCCTGTCATCCACATAGATCCTCAACTCGCACGAGTACCACAGCACTGCACCATGGACTTCTGGATGGTCCCATCACTCCTAGATCCAACAGTATTAGCATACTTGATCGAAAAACATTTGACCTTTTTGATTTGACCAAATTCTTTTGATCATTTTTTCGGTCAAATAAATAAATATATGGGGAGGGGTAAGGGAATAGGTTGATGTGGAGGGAAATGGAGGTGGGTAAGGTTGAGGGTGGTCTCCCCCTGCATTTTCGATCCCAAAAATGACCAAAAGAAATTAGGTCAATTTGGAAAAGTTGAAATAGTCAAATATTTTCAACCAAGTAGTCCTAAACAGATCCAATATCTTGTTGACCTCAGACTTGATGTGGGACCTAACTTTGACATCGTATAGCTCCTACATTTGGTAGGGATACTATATCCAGTCTTAATGTCATGTTTGCGGCAAGGGAAGTGGCGTTTGAGAGCCCGACCAAAATGGCGGACTCTCGTTGAGCTCTGTGCGAGGGCTCTGATTAATCCTGACAATAGCTGCATCGAGGCAGCCTTAATGGTCTACCTGGTGTGTGCGGAGAACGGTGTGCAGTACCCCCCCATATTGCGTACTCCACAGCGGCTGAGGACCCTGTTACAGCTGCCTGGATGATGGAGCCGGTGATCCGCTGTTGGTGTGAGCCCCGTGGCTGTGCTCCCCCGCTGGTGGGACGACAGGGTGGCGCCCCCGAGCTAGGTGAGTGGTCTGCTCCAGCGGGACCATTGGGCTGAAAGCAGTGGGGGAAAAGGCGCCATAGCACTGTACCATGCAGCCCAGGAGTGGAGGCAGTCTGGAGCCCACTTCTGGCACCAGAAACATTGGCCAAGGCCACCAGATCACCCGAAAGGTAGAGTGAAGTAGCGGTGAACAACAGGCAATGGTCCAGACCACGGTGCTGACATAAGGAGGAGTCGGTGAGCTGTTGCGGGTGTGGGTTCTGTGACTAGCCTCTCCTGCTGGAGTGATGACAGGGTGGTGCCCCTCGCCCCTGAGCTGGGCGAGCAGGCTTTTTGGGAGAACCAACGGGCCGATAACAGCAGGGAGTGGTCCTACGGTGTAACGCTGTGAAGCCAGGGTCCCGGAGGCAGTTTGGAGCCCGCTCCTGAAATATCAGCAAAGGCCACCAGTTAGCACGGCGAAACAGTGGGGAGCACCAGGTGAGGTGGCAGTCGGGCCCAAGGTCCACCCCTTCTCCCCCTCTATCTCCCCAGACATCCGGGAGGGTGGGGAAACACAGTCAAACACTGAGACTGCTTGGGATACTGCTCAGGTCACGTGCTGACAGATGAAACTGACCATTGCAGAGTGGGTTACTGTCTGGCCCTGAGCTGTGGGGCTGTGGTGGAGCTGGGGTGGTGGAGCTGGGGTGGAGCTGGGGCTGGAGGCGAAGACTTGTGAAACCATGGTCCATTGATAGCGGGCTCTTCGGATTATCCCATTAATCAGTAGCTCTACTTTAACCCTTGGACTGTCATCTTTAAGGTCACACAAAATAAAGAGTCTGGACATTCAGCTAAGACCAGTCACCAGCTGACACACATTTCCCCTAAGAAGAATGGATGGCACAGAAACAGGAGGAGCTGTGCTGCGCTGAATTACCCCCCTCCCTGTCAGGGGGGGATCAGATGATCTCCCTGCTCCCCATGACTACACCATATCACCAGTGGAGGTTCCCATAGTCTCACATTTCTGCCAGTCTATTCCCACATCTACCTTCACTGAGTCCTATCGTATACCCACAGCCCTGGGTGGGTGCCTCGGTAGTGGGTCTGGCCTGGATTGTTTTCACTGTCCTTGAATGACATGGGGCCCTGTGGGGGACCGTTAACCCCCTGAGGCCAGGTCCTCTGTCCGGACACTCCTCACTAGCAGTCCAGGGCCCACAGTGGGCTTCCTCAAACATGGATGGGGAAATCTGCCAAACCACAGTAGAAGCTTACCTTTGAGGGGGGCCCTCCTCCAGGGCACCCAAGGCACAACACTAGGTGGAGACGCCAGAATCGATGGAGGCGATGATGGAAGGAGCCGCCCAGCTGCTGGAATTACATTAGGGAAATAATACTGGATCTCAAGGCGGGCATTGGAGGGCTAGACTCTAAATTGGACTCACGCTCCTCCAAGGCCAACCTACTGCAGCACCGGCTAGACAAACACAGCGATCGCCTAGACGAGGTGGAACATAGAGTGTCCGGTTTGGAGGATGGATCAACTTTACTTGTCACCAGGGTGTCCATCCTCGAGGTACAAATCAAGTCGGTGACCACCAAGAATGAGGACCTGGAAGGAAGGGCCTGCAGGAACAATATTCACTTGGTGGGCATCAGAGCATGTCAGAGGCAGTTCAAGATGGTGGAATTTGTTGAAACGTTGTGCAAGGAGCTCTTTAGAGGATTCAAGCTTTCCCCCTTGTTTGTGGTGTAGAGGACCCACCATATACCGGCCGCTCGACCAATACCTGGAGTGTCCCCCGACCCCATCATTGCTCACCACCTGCACTATAGGAACCTGGACACGATCCTTCGTTTGGCCAGACTGAAAGGAGATCTCCAGTAAAATGGGGATAAAATCCAGATTTATCCAGATTTTTCAGCAGCAGTGCAGGCGTCAAGACAGTCCTTTGCAGGGGTTAAAATATGCCTTAGAGACTGTAGTATTCCTTACTCCATGCTGTTCCCTGCAAAACTCTGTATTCAGCACGAAGGGAAGACACAATTGTTTACCTCTACGGAGGAAGCAAACTCTTTTTTGGATGAGATTGGCAGGCGTCCTCCCTGTAACAATCCAAGGCCACAAGATAGTGTTGGGGACCGGGCCGAATAGATCCTTGAAGTGGGGGCTCATGACAGTCGCAGTGGAATGGGAAAGTATGGTGGTTGAATAACGCTGGGGGTGCCTCCGGCTTCCTTGTTTCTTAGACCAGGCTGCCCGGAGCACAGCATTGGTTTTGGTTTATGTTTGTGGGGGAGGGCAGAAGGGGGGATCCAGTGGGCGGGTTGGGGGTTGTCCGTCAGCGAGGAAGGACTGGGTGGGATATGGTATGGTGGACGAGGGGTTAACAGGGGCACATTTGGGTCAGTTGTGGGTGGCTCATGGGGGTGGGGACAGCGGATCAGTGTTAGTACAGCGGGAAGAGGGGTCACAAGGGTTGACTGGGGGGGACTTGGTTTTGTTCTGTTTGTCAGGAATCCGATTCTCAACCTGGCCTCTCTCCATCATGTCCTTCAATCGCAGCTCGATCCCGCTCAACAGGTGACAGTTACATGGGTGAGGAAAAGCTGTCTCCAACAATTGAGCATCTCTTGGGCAGATGATATTCTGGGTAGGAACATGGAACATTGGGGGGGACAACCCCTCCAAGGCCCCTTCTGTGCCCAAATATATTGAATCTGTCTGGTGCGCTTAAGAAATTCCTCAAAATCAAAATCAAGATCAGAAAGGTTGCACAATACCTGAGAAGGCATCAGGTAGAGGTGGCCTTCTTCCAAGAAACCCATATCCCTCCCTCCTCCAAACACAAATGGGGCACCCATTGGGTATGTCATAGGTATGTCTCCTCCTACTCCTCATATGCAAGGCTGGTAGCTATCCTGATCAGTAGGGGAGTTAAGCTTTTTTTGGTCTCAACGGCAAGAGACTTTGAAGGGAGGGCACTTCTGGTGTGTGGTGTCCTTGAGGGTGTACTGGTGGCCTGGTGAACTCGTACAGCCCCAACGCAGACAATATTAATTAATTTGACTGGATCATTGTGATGCTGGAAATGCATCGGAGGGACAGGGCCTCTGTATCCCTATCCTTTACTGCCTTTTATTGTGTGTTCTGTTGTGTTTCCTGTGCAGGATTTCATGTAGGACTCCTGGCGGTGCAGCTCTCTCTTTTCGTTTGGTGCACAGACCCATGGGATACCCATATGGCACCCATGGGTGGGGGTACAACCCTGGGCCCCTAGTGTATGTTTTTGGGCACCTGTGTATGGCCCACAGAGTATGGTATGTGCTGGTGGCAGCTCCATGCTGAATTTGACAGGTGCTCTGAGTATCCTCCATTTTGGGATACCCAGGCCCTGCCATTGGAATCAGTTGATTCCTGATAGGAAACAAGATGACCCTGTGGCCTCTTGTTTTCTATTGCCTGTTACCTTGTTTTCCCAAAGTCCTGGGAAGCCCTGACTCTGTCCCTTCCCCCTGACTGACTGTTGGGTGGAAGTTCCATATATGGTGCTGTTGTAAAATCCAGGCCAGACTGGCTGGAGCCTTCCCAGTGACTCTATGTTGTGGGTGGGACCTGGATGAATGGAGTGTGTGATGAATATGCATTCTGTTTTGTGGATGCCTAATATCTGGTGTTTGGCACAATGACTGAGACAGCCCTGCCCGAAACTGGTATGAATGCAGTGTGGAGTGCTGAATGGCTGGGTACTTGTCCCAATACACATACATTGTTTTGAGTGTCTGGATAGAAGTGAATGGCCTCAATGCACTATGCACCTGACTGGCTACCTGCATGAATGCCCTTCTGACTGATTGGTTGCCTGAGTGGGACCCAGCAGAACGAATGGGAGATCAAATAGTACATCTGGGGACCTCTCACTGCTAGAATTCATGTTCAGAAGCTGAAGTCCAAACTATGAAGATTAACTGGAGTGAAACTGAAGCTTGACCTTGAAGCCCTGCTGGAAGAGAAGAATTGCTGTTGCCCTTCTTCATCAATCTGAAAGCTGCTGTGTCTCCAAGGACTGACCCAGAGAGGACCTGGCCAGGCGCCCTCTTTGCGAGCTACGAGGGACCATCGTGTACCAGCTGATCTTTGCCAAAGCTCCCTGGTAGACAGACCTACGACAGGCTGCCGACCGGAGACGGGGACTGCCGTGGAATCCCAAAGAGAAGCACCCAGACTGTTGTCCGCCACCATCGATGACCGCTATCGCTGACCGGATCCACCGTGCTCCCGTTGCCTAAGTAACATTTGATCCAAGGACGCTCTCGCCTGCACCGTCGCCCGTTTTGTCCCGCCGGAGAAAGTCGAGGCCGCTGACGCGCCGACGAGCATCTGCCAGTGGGTTTCCCGCCATCCAAAGACCTCAGAGGTGCCAACGACTGGACGCCTTTGCTGGGCCACAGTTCTTCAAACTCTTTGCGGTTCAGAACTATCGACATCGAGGTGCCCTGCATGCCTCTTCCTTGCAGGACGTTACACTTCCCCGTCGATGAGCACTGCTAGGAACGAAGCTGCCACTTCAACGCCGTTGTTCATTGTGTTCATCGACGGACGTTCGACAACCTGTGGCTCCTGCAACACCAGGTACTTTGGGGTTGTTGAACTATTGGGAAGATTCTTGTGAACAATACATGGACTGGGCTTGTGATATATCTTTATTTTACAGGTTGCCCATATGGGTGGATCGCCACACAGATCTGTGTCTAGGTAAACGGGGCCAGTATTCTGCCTATTGTTCTAACCAACTACTTTCCTCTTATATCTATTGTTGGTTTCCTTTACAAACTGATTTGTGGGACATTTAACCATACAGTCGATGCACTTTAATGAGATCTAATAGTAATAGTGGTACCACGTAGAACTGTATATTTTCCATTGTAGATAACCGAGTACAAAGCGAGCGATCGTGATATTGCACCTAACCTTGAATATTAATTATATAAAGACTGTGTTTTAACTAATACAGTGTGCGGACATTCCTTTGTGCTTTCTGGGGGCTTGGGGACTACACTGTACTTAAGAACCAGCCTACATCACCTCCTGAAAAGCTAGGCCTTGATTGCTCGACCACGTACCAATAACAGAGAATCTTGGCTGGGGTCCTCTGTGCCTCTCCTCTACCATATAGAGAGCAGAAGTACAGCCACCCCCCTCCAGTCTTTACAGTCATGGTGAAATTGGATGGGGGTCAAGGCACCGTTATCGTGTGGGGCGTGGATCTAAATACGGAGATAGACCCTCTCAGGGATAGATCCGGGATGGGTCAGGGCCTTGTGATTAAGATGAGCTTGCAGGTGCAAGAAATATGCAGGACATATGATCTTATTGACGGTTGGCGACATCAACACAGGGATGAACAGGACTACACCTTCCACTACTGGGTTCACAGACCCAGCTCCAGGCTGTACTACCTATTGGTATCCCACGAAAGGGAGTTCACGTGGGGCGACAGCTGGATACTTCCTCGAATACTGTTAGACCACTCTCCTGTGCTCTTGGAATGCCGGCTGGGAAGGGTGGAGAAGGAGAGCCACTCCTGGTGATTTAAACCTGGCGCACTGCAGGACCCAGTGTTTTGCCAGGAACTACAGGAGTAATTTCAATCTTTCCTTCAATACAATAAGGCTCTGTCTCCTCGGTAAGGGCACTTTGGGACTGACTTAAATGTCATGTTAGGGGTTTGTCTATGACCAAAGACAATGGGATTCTCCGGGGCATTAGGAGGGACCTCATGGAAGGGGAATCTTGGATCAAGGATTTGGAGGTAGAATGTGCATCTGCAGTGGACCCCCGAACCCAGGCGATGCTCCGCGAGGAACTCGATAGGTTAAGGGCCAATGCCGATCAGGAAAACTGGTTCTTGGGCTGAGGTCATCAGATATGTCAGTACAGGGAGCCCTTCTGGCTCAGTTATTAGAGGATGACAAGATACCCCCTCATGTGAAATGCATTAGGGTCCCTGCACACAGAAGAGGGTATTGCTGTGGAATTCTGAGCGTTTTACAGAAACCTATATGGATCCAAAGATTCGTAGGACCTGCACCATTATTTGGGGGAGGTGGATCTGCACTAGGTGGAGTCATAACTCTGTGAGCCTCTCAATCGGGAGGTTTCATTGGAAGAAATGCTAGCTGTGATTAAGGAGCTCCCGGGATCAAAATCGCCGGGGCCTGATGGTTTAACCGGGGAGTTTTATAAGACATATGCTCCAATTCTAGCTCCAGTCCTCCTGCGGGTATATGAGGAATCACTTGCTATTGGGATGCTTCACCCCCACAATACGTGAGCCAAACATACTACTTTTGCATAAACAGGGGAAACTGCCCAAGGATTGTGTCTCATCTCTCTCTAATTAATGTCGACAACAAAATATTTGCCAAAGTCCTCGCAAATCGCCTGCTCCCATTGATACCCGGCTTGGTGCTGGCGGATCAGGCTGTGGTTATCCCGGGAAGAAACACCACTTATGACTTTTGTCACCTCTTTGGGATTATTGAGGCACTGAGCATATGTCCCAGGTGGTTGCTGTTTAACTAGATGCTAAAAAGTCCTTTGCCTATGTCTAATGGCCCTTCCTGTTTGCAGTGCTCCAAAAGCTGGGACTCAGCTCCTACTTCGTCAAACTGGTCTCTCTCCTATATGTCAACCCCTGGGTGAAAATGTTCATGGGACGAGCAAGATCTGATAGCTTTGAGATGGGGAGGTGGACACAGCGGGGTTGCCCTCCCTTCCCACTACTGTTTGCCCTTGCAATGGAGCCAGTGGTGGCGATCCTGCGAGAGCGACACATTAAGAGTGGACTAAGCCTTGACCCGCACAGGTTGATCATTTCTCTGTATGCCGATGATGTTGCCCTCTTTGTCGACAATCTGACGGACAACTTGAGCCCTGTGATGTGGGAGGTGCTGAGGTTTGGGGAATTTTCAGGCCTGAGATACTACCAGAGTCTGCTACCTGGGGGTACTGGTGTCTTGTGATTGGGAAGACCTGTTTCGTGACAACTACGGAGGAAAATTGAAAAACTCCAGGAGGCGGTGGTAAGATGGCTGTTGCTCCCACCCATGCTACTTGGATGCATTTCCATTGTCAAAATGTTTGTGCTCCCTAAATTTCGGCAACTTTTTCTCAAAGTTCCCTTGCTGTTGTTGGGAGGCTTTTTCCCGCACTTGTGTGGACTCATGCTTGACTTGCCATGGGCTTAGCTCTACCAGATCTTGAGCTGTACTATTGGGCAGTGCAGGCACACTTTCTTAGACACTGGTATGCTACACATTTTGTAAGCCCATATGTACAGCGTGCGATGATTCGTGGGATGGCCAGAGTATCGGCCAATACCCTGAATAATGTCAAGATTACCTGTGCGGATTGGAAAAAAATTGCAGGAAAAATGGGTCTCTTCACTCTGTATTCACCTCTCCTCCCAGCACGGCATGTGCCCGGGCTGGCCATAACAAGTGAGTGTGTCTATCTATAGTCGGCAGGTAAACTTGGTATCGTAACCTTTGGGGAGCTGTTTGTTGATGGTGTATTACTCTCTGTTCAGCAGGCAAGGGAGAGAGGAGGGAGCTCAGCACTGTTTTTCTTTGTTTTCACTTACGACAAGCACGTAAGGCTCTGTTTACGTTGCTCCCTTGCAACCCTCTGTGTGGCCACTATTGCAGGGGATGATCCTGTCCCAGGACAAGGGCTGCTTGGTCGCATGAATTTATAGTACCATTATGTCAGATACACCGTGGGAAGGGGAGGCCCCAAGTAGACAGAGGGAGGCAGCCCTGAGGAGAACTATAGAAGACGAAGACAGGGCATATGTGCTGAGACTAACCCAGAAAGTATCTTTAAACTACAAATTCAAGTTAATACATTTCAACTTCCTACACCAGGTCTATCACACTCTGGCCAGGCTCCACAGACATTTCCCTAACACTCCAGCTGCTTGTGCCAGGTGTGACTTTGCTCTGGCAGGATTTCTCCATCTGGCCTAGGAGTGCCCGCGGGTTTCCAAATTATTTCCAATAATTTTTTTTAAAACGTTTGCGGCAAGGTGTCAAAACATGGCGTGAAAACAAGGGGGTGAATTGCTTCAGCAAAGTTCTCGCCTCACCTTGCTGCTGATGAGACAGTTGACGAGCCAATTTGACCATCAATGGAGCCATCTGAAAGACTTCCTTGGAATAGATTAGGGAGGGGTTCAGATTCCTCTTCCTCTCTGTCTGATGGCAAGAACAGAGCAGCCATTTCAACCCTAAGGGAGGGAACATGGGAAAATGCAGAGATAACATTTTTACTAGGCTTTTCGTCTTTTAGAATGAGCAAGTGTTATAAGCGTTAAAGGTACAAACATAGAACACTATAGAGAACATAAAGTCAGCAGACACAAGAACATAGAACAGAACTGTTGTACTAGGTCTGATGGCAATTCAGAGAGTGTAACAGCTTTGACATGAATGAGGAAAGAGGGGAGGGAGGAAGAAAGGGGAAAGGACAGACAAGAACAAAAAACAGGTACTAACTGTCATACCAGGCCTGATGGCATTTCAGAGAGTGTGAGAGCTAAGACACAAATGAGGAAAGGGGGGGCCAACTTTCAGTGCTATGCGGATGACAATCAGCTAATTTTCAGGCTCCCTTGTGCCACCTCTTCTCCTTCTCTCATCTCTGTCTGTCCGCTATCCAGGAGTGGTGTGCCACCAACGATCTCTGCCTTAATGCCAGTAAGACTGAGATTCTCCTCAATGGCACACCTGCTCCCTCCTTTCCTGGTGCTCTCTGGCCGGCCAGTCTTGGCCCTCTTCCTTCTCCCACCTGTGAGGCTACAAACCACAGGGTCATCTTTGATTCCACTTTCTCCTTCTCTCCTCACATCTCAGATGGAACTAAGAAGTCACACTACCAGCTGCACCTCCTCAGAGGTAGTCTTCGCTTCCTCTATTTCCCCAGAAGCTTACTGTCTCCAGAGCTCTGGTTCTCTCTAGGCTGGACTACTGCAACAGCCACTTTTTAAATCTGTCTGATTCTACTCTCCGCCCTCTGCAACTCATCCAGAACAGGACTGCAAGACTTGTCCTTGGCCTCAAGCCCAGGGATCGTATCTCTCCAGGACAGGACTGAAATCTCTGCACTGGTCCCAGTGGCTGCAAGGATTAAGTTCAAAGCCCTCTGCATTGTCCAGAAGGCCTTCTGGGGACTGGGGCCTCATTACCTCCAACTCTCTCTTCCTAAATATCTTCCTTCTCTAGCTCTTCGCTCATCTGCCTCCAACTTCCTCAGGGTCAGTCACTTCTCCAAGCAACGAGTTGGTGGTAGATCTCTTTCTTCGGCTGGGGCCTCCCTCTGAAACAGCCTCCTTGCCAGGGAACACTTCTGACAACATAGCCAGATCAATTCATAGTATCTTGCAGAGCAGTCAAGGCCAAGTCACAGGAGGAGTGGGGGTGATGTGAGGTATTTGATGAGCACATACAGACACCAAGAATTACACTTAGACAGTAGAATATGAAAATATACAATGTATTAGGCCCAAGAATAAACACACGTGAATAATGGAAAACACAGTAATGTCACCACTTTCCTCTTTCGATAGTATTGAGGATGGTTTCAATGAATGGCAATTGGAAATTGAACAGGCATTGGTAATAGAAGTTATTCGCAATGTAAGTGACTCAAGGGTGCCTGGCTCTAACAATCTCTAATAAACTGTTTAAAAATTACCTGGCTTTTTGGTCCTCAGTTTTGACTATCTTGTTTAGGGAAATTGCTTGGGGGGGGGAGAGGAGAGCTTTCCAGAGTACTGGCTCAATGCATATGTTATACCTGTCTATAAGAGGGGTACGAGGGCCGACTCTAATTATTGCTGCCCTAATACCATCTTGGAGTGAATAATGGAAAACACAGTAATAGCAGCACTCAAACACGCCTCATCACGACTTCGGCGGTAACCCTTAAATCCGGCGGTAGCACTATTACCGCCGGATTTAAGGGTCCGCCGAATCAGGGCTTTGGCGGATTTCACCCCAGCTCTGAGCTGGGGGGAAATCCGCCGAAAATTTGCGCTATTACCGCCGGCGGGAAATCCGCCAGCTGTATTAGCGCGAAGATTCCCCATTGAGCCCAATGGGGAATGGGGCATTCCTGAATGGGCTCAGTGGGGAATGGGGACTTACATTACCGCTGAACTCGTGATCTGGCGCTATTAGCGCCGGGGAGTTCGGCGGTAGGGCTAATACCGCCCGCGCTAATAGCGTTACCATTACCGCCCAAGTCGTGATGAGGCCCACACTATGTAAAATGTATACAGTCACTTGGTCAATGCGGTAAAGTGCAGAATCCTGCCAAAACCTGTAAGGGAAAAGGGCATGCACGCTTTATAACACTGACAATCTTCAGAGATGGAGTACCCTAACTTTATAAGTCCAGCCCTACGATGAATGGAGCCTTGTGCTCAATGTCGGTCATGTGTGATGTGACAAAGTACAATATCTAAGGGACAGTCAAAGTTAGAGACAGGATTCTGAAGTGTGTAATACAGGTTCCGAGAGTCATGGGCAGATCAGCTGTGGAGAACAGAGCTATTCCCAACTTTCAGAGGGTTTAAGGAAGCAGAGGCCACCCAAGCCAAGGCAAGGACCGCAAGGGATCCTTGTGTGTGTAAAGATGCAATGGATGAACTTTGGCCCACTGGTATGTGGTTTCAGTACTCACTGTCCTTAGCTCACCCTGTGTCCAAACTTGGCAGGTCTGGAGAGGGTTGCCTATAGTACAATTTCCAACCCTTGTTTCATCTTCAAAGTGCACAGGCGCTGCGGGTGCAGATGCTGGTCCGGTTAACACCAAGAGCTATGTCTCTCGTCTTGGTTGCAGGACAAAGAAATCACCAATGCAGCTGGTCTAAGGACACTTGAAGAAAGGTGGGAAAGTCACCAGCAGCAACCGTCACTGTTGCACAGAGACGCAGGGGCACACAAGTCTCGTGGTCTGATGCACCATTCTCTCTCGCAGCCCAAAGCAGCTGGGCTGATGACGTTTGGCAAGAAGGTGCTTTGCAAGGCTAGTTAGGAATCCTCTAAGGCTCGAGGCAAAGCTGGATAACCCAACGCTCCTACATGGATGCCAGGGTTTAAGCTGGATGGTCCACTGGATGGCCCAGGAACACTTCAGAGAAGGATCTTTTGTAGGGCATCCAGGAGACTTTGAGCATGATTGGTCCCATCACTCCAAGTGGTTAAAGCACCCTTATAGGTCTTCAGAGGTCGAGCACCAAGCAGGGATCTAACGGGACAACAGCAGCCTCAGGGTGCCAACCTTCATCTGTGCGGTTTCCGGATAGTCCTTGGGTCTCCTCGGCACTTCTGGATACTTGGCTATGTCTTCAGCTCTATTCCGACATGTTGCTGATCTCCGGGGCTGCATAAAGGACCCCTCCTCATATCCACAAGTCCAGTGAGTGCTTGCACCCAGCTGGCCAATGAGGAGATCTGCTCCACTCATACACACCATCAGTGTCCCAATCAGGGACCACTGCAGCTCTCTTGCCCTTCTATATACCCGACCTCCTGGCACCAGTAGTGTGGATTGGGACCAGACAGTCCCAGCCCACTTCCTGGGTGACCTGCAGTAGCCTGCTAAAAGCGGCGGCTTTCGCAGGTGACGTCAATCCCAAATAAGGGTTTCCTGTGTCACAACGACTAGGTGGAAGGCCAACGGACACAATGGCCAAAGGAGAAGACAAAAGACCCTGTGGCACAGGCATGTCAGACACTAGCCACAGTCATGAGCCAAACATGGTAAGCATAGTATGACTCAGTAAAATGTTGTAAAATAACATGAAAAAGCTCCTGCTGCCACCAGTCAAGGCACATTGTCCATTTAGCAAAAAATCCTTAGTGAATGTCTAGGGCCGGAAAACACAAGGACCCCATTGTATGGTCCAGTGATGTACTTTGCGCAATGAAATACAGTTTCCTAAAGTGGCAGCAAAGTCAAAAGACTAAGAGAAACAAAGTTTCTCAGTACTGACAGTCTGAAGGACATGTCAGTTTCCCAATAATGATTATCGAAAGCCCAGTGGCGTGCAGCTGAAGGCTATGCTTCACTGGCAAAGTCAGGGCAGGAGGCTTTAACAAAAGCAAAAGGTTTGGGGGGTCCACAAATATATAGGTAAATTAGCAGTAAGTGAAGTTTTCCCTAACAGCTTGCCCCTTTGTTTTAGCCAAAATTAAAGCAAAGCTACCACCAACCTATTCACAATCACACTTGGGCAGAAATGGGGTGCTTGATAAATGGAGTGCTGAATACCATATACTTGAAAAAGGTAAAAAGGGATGTAACGGTAGGGGGACTTCAGGAGAAGACACCAAAAATAGATCAAGGAACTAGAAAATGCTGGGGGAAATGTCAAATGTTGAGGGGCCCCAAGAAGTGGCCATAAAACCCCCACAATTGAAATTTGGGCTTAACACTCTCCAATTATTCTCTTGGATCATTTGGGTGTACCATTCTGGGGTTATCTCACTTTAACACAATGTCATTGGTGAAATGTTACTATTAATTTGAAATTGCATCAGTCTCTGTAGGGATGGAAGTGGTTCAGCTAAACTCCCTTTCATGCCAATATCTCTTTTTAAATAAGTAGGTGTTCACAGGTCACAATTTATCAATCAGTCATGGAAATGTGGAATTTGAACACCCTGTCAACAATCCAGTGCCAGACTATAACTGTGAAAATGACAGGGTGCAGTTATTTGGCTATGATTTACAAAATGCTACACCTTGTGTATTGGGAAATTCTAGCTTTTTTAAACACACAGGGCCACAGCACAGTGATAGGCAGAAATATGATATTTGTTTTTATCTAAATATAATCTCATGCTTTGAATACACTGAAAGTATGATATATTTCATACTAACTTGCCTTTAAATATAGTGAGAAAACAATGTTACATGTTACATTTCACACTAAAATGGTGAATCATTCTTTTTTAAATGAGTCCCCTCATCCACCCCCCGCCCTCCCGTGGCATTCCCTCTCAGTCCACCCACTCATGGGACTTAGCAGAGAAATAGTTCTTGGAGTCTATCTCTAATTATATTTGGGAATGTTCACACACACTTTTGAATAATTCTTTAAGGCACCAAGCCAGCAAGGACCCTCAAGAGTTTCCAGACAACCCTCAGTCAGATAGGAACTTCTGGAATGTAATCTCTCTCTAGGAAATCAGGCCTGCTTCTGGTTAAATCTGCTTCCGGCTTCTTCACGAATAATGCGCCTAAACCTTCAGATATTAACAAGCTCAATAGTAAATCGAAACATTTTTCACAGGTATTGCTTGTTAACAGGATCGAAAGACAGTCTACCTGTGTGTTGGTACTGATCCTAATATCCAAAGTTACCCCAGAGAAAACCTGTCTGCTGAAAACTCTGTCCAAAGTTTCAATAGCTGGCAGGTGGCAGTAAAGAATGACGATGATGGGCTTGAGCAAGCATGATATAATTGTGAAATAGTCAATCATTGACAGAAGTGAGTGATGAAAAACAGTTCAAAAGTGCATGTTTCAGGACACTTAGTATCTGTGAGACCTGCTAGACTTGTGACTGTAAAGCACCAGAGGTCCTTCAGAGAGACTGTTCCCTTTGTGGAGGAAGTCAGAGTTCTTCCTGCTGTAAATGTCTGTCACTGAAGGTGCAGAGAGATAGGTTTCAGGTCCTGCCTCTATGTGTAAGGTAAGTAGGGACACATCCTTGCCACGATTAATCAGACGGCCACTCTCAACTCAAGGAGGTCCATTCGCCCCCAAGCAAGGTGGCGCGCACCCAAAATACGTATACAGATTCAATTTTAGTGAGGCCTCCAACCTGTCTCGCACTACCCCAACAAATACCCTATGTACCACCAATGAGATAGGAACCAAGCTTGTTTATAGTAAAAATATATATTTATTTAAGGTTTGGAAAAATGTAATAGCAATCAAAACTTCAGCCACCAATGCGGTGGCATTACACAATATCACAAATTTAAAGTTCTTGCACCAATCGACTGATTTATATTTCTAATGAAGTTACAGATACTGCAACACACAGTTAAAATTTTGAAGTAGGAAGTCACAATTTACATCAGATTTCTTGCTAATTAACGAATAGGCAACATACAAAACACACAGTGATTGATTAGTTTGACACAATATTCCTTTCTTCCAGTAACCCCCACCCTCCAGGCATCAATTAGATATGACCCCTCTGAGTGAGAATACAGTGGCAAAATTCCCCATTCCACCATGGCGGACTCCGGCATCGACCATGGTGCTAATAGCACCATGGTTTTCCGCCAGAGTCCTAATGAGGGCCAATACAATTTAAATGGATAGGGTAATTTTCTATAGTGGAATTAATTTGAATTAATTTTAATAAAATGTGCCACGGGTCTCATAGTACCACACTCCTACCCGCTATGCGAGATGGAGATTAAGGCTGGAAGATCCCCCACTGCACTTTTGATAGCTTTAGGATATATCTACTTACATGGGAGGCCTTGGCTTTGGGGCATCCAGGGAAACAGCAGGGCTCCTCTGAGGACAGCACAGATCTAGTCAAAAGGTTTCGGTCAAGGGTAGTCCCCAGCACACAGACTTCTTCTAGCTCCTCAAATGGCAGGCCCAGCTAGCTTCTATATTTCCCAGTCTCTGTCTCCCACACAATGTTTAAGGCCCAGCAATAGGTTGGGAAATTCAAGGGAAACATTAAAAGTCCAAAGAAAGGTCCCAAGAGTCGAACTGTCAAAGAAAGATCAGCAAGTCAGTCCCTCTCAGAAAGAAAACCGAGCTCTTATATGGGTGGTGACACTCCACTATTATCATATTTCCCACACTATGGATTGGCCAGTTCTATCCCTTCACTTCCCACCAAGACGCCCACTCACTGTTGATAGGACCAGATGTTGGGAGGTATGGGTTATGGAAGCTGAGGGAGGATGAAAAATACATCTCCCAAAAATGACAGGTGGTTTTTACCTCTTTGTGTTGAAAAGTCTCACAGCGTGGCAGCTACCCTGATTTTTCAGATAACTGCATGAACCTATGTATTTTTGGATTATACTTTTAATGGCAAGTCAGACAATATAGATTTTATGTCAGCACACCCTCCTTAGGCGCAGCTATTGTTTTTTGCAATTTTCTCCTGAGCCAAAAAAGTCATACATCTTCTCCCAGACTTACTTCCATAACCTATCATCACAACAACTTTCTATTCCCTTGGAATTATGGAAGGCCGGAATCACAATTACTCTCATAACTCAAGTTGTATCCACCCCCACAAAATCCCTTTTTACATGGTCCTGACAGGCTTTTTATCCCCTTTAAAATGAGTCTGGGTTGAGCTCAGGGAAACACACAATGCTCTTTTTATTTAAGGAAATGTGTTAAATGTTAAACATATGGCATTGCATTACATGTGAGGTAACTCCATTTCTAGCCCCCACCTATTCTTAGGTTTCATTTCCCTTCTATGACCTGATCAGGGCATCTGGCTGGCCCATGTGATGATGCCCTGCCCTCTGGGGCTTCAAAGGTTTTTGTTTGAAGCTAATGCACAGTTGATGCCGAACAAAATAGGCCTTTCTTTTTACAGGCTGTCATTTTATATGATGAACATTTAGTCTCTTTATTCCTGATAAACGCAATCTGTCACTTGACTTTATTTCTTAAATGTCAGGCATCATTCCTCCTTGGTATTTTTCACATGGCTATCCTTTCAAAGTATATTTTCACATGTGTACTGAGGCAGTTTTGAATCTGCAAAAAGGTGCCTTTTCCCAGTTTACACAAAGTCAGCATCTGCAGCACATGTGTCTTTTTGTTTGCCTCCATTGGACACAGTTGCAATCACAGTTCTAAGGCACACTCTCCTTCAACTCAGTGGGCCTCATTGCGAGTCTGGCGGTAACCGTGCCTGAAATTCCGGCAGGTTACCACCAGACTCGTATTACCATTCCGCCTCTGTGATTCCAGGAATCACCGGGGCATTACGACCCCGGTGACCCGGGAATTCCGGAGGTGGAATATGGTAAATCCCCATTCCCTTTGAGTCCCTCAATGGGAATGGGTAAGTGGGAACACCGGCACCATCTCGTGATGGTGCTGGTGTTTCCATGTCCGCCTGCAGGCGGGTGGTGTTAAACCCGCCAGGTCAGACCTGGCGGGAATGACACCTCCCGCCTGCAGAAATCGAGATCACCCGGTCTGGAAACAACAATGGCAGCGGATTTACCGGCACCGTTATTTCCAGACCTGGTGACTCGTAATATGGCCCAGTGTCTTTGCATTTTACTGAAGTTGGAATAGGCCCATTACTGTTCATTCACTAGGCCTTAAATCTGAAAACAATGTTTTGAACTTGCATTTATATTTCAATGGAATTCCACATTTGCCAGCTTCAATCACGCAATAGGGGCCTATCATGGCCTCCCAATCTCTGTCACTCCGGGGCTGATTTTTGCCCCACACCCTTTCATCTTCGGGATTGATTAATCATAGATTACAACAGTTTCACAACCACACTGCGCATGTACCGTTGATATAAGATAAATCAAATGTTTAATGGAGATAAGACAGCCGACACGTGTTTCAACCACAGGTCTTCTTCCAGGCTGGTATCCGCATACCAAGAAACACAATATTGTAATGCACATCACACATACATAAAATCAAAATACAGTGTGGTTAAGCGCACCAGAAATGTAAATCAGGGAACAAGGTCAAGGGACGCAAAGCATGGTGGTCCAATATATGTGTTGACAATATTGCAATAAGACAGATTAACCATTCATGAATTAAAGCAAGAAAGATCACACAGGATACCCGTATAGCATGTACCAATCCATGGAAAGAAAACAGAAAAAAAACATAGGCACATAATGAGAAAACAGATACACCATAAACACATAATGGAATAGACATATAGTCAGCCATAAGCAACCACTGTTATGAATAAAACTCCACCATTGAAAAATAAGCTGTATTGTTCTGCCAAGTGTGTGACATCAGACCCAATGCACCATAAAGCATGCTTATTCATGCAGTGAATGACCCTTATCTTTGCTAGTGCACCAAGGTATATTGGAAAATGTGCACTGTAATAAGACCAATGAATGCCACATTGATCTGATATTTATAACTTGGGAAGACAAAGTGACCAATTATACTTATTGTACCAGATTTTGAAAACCCACATGACAGTGATTTAGCAACCCAATGGGAAGAAAATCTCTCTGCTAGTTCCAATACTATGATCATGCTGATTAACGAGCATACTGAACGTGAACCTGCACGCATTATTGTACAAATTGGTTCTCTTAAACAAGAGTTTGAAGTTGCTGATGCACCTGCAGCTACCAAAGAGAAACATTCTACAACAATGTATTCTATTGTCCGCCAGCATCAGGACGAGATTAAACTAAGAAAGTCTTGTAAATTCTCAAGGGATGATAGAGTTACCCTTATCAACCCAAATATAATGAAATACTAAGATCAAGGGCCTGCAGTGTGGCCTCATCACCAGCGAGTTCTGATATAGAAAGTGATCCTGATGCTCAAACAGCCAGTATGAGTTATAATGTTCCAACACCACGAGTGGAACTGCAAACGAGGCTGTACGCTCTGTTTCTTCTTTTTTGGAGCAAATATGCTGCTTCAAGATAGAAAATAGGAGGCAAACATAAAAACAAGTCAGGTTCCAAGACCCTCTTGTCACTAAAATTATAACACTGGTCACAAATTTAGGGGCAGTAGAGGTGGGAAGCAATGCAGGAGGAAGCGATCCTTTACCAGGACGGCCAGTGGCACGAGCCTCGCAGCTGAAACACTTGAATCAGAGCAGACCACCAATTTAGTTTATAACTTGTCTACTTACCAGCTCTCTCCAGAAATGGCTGTATTGAATAAGGGCTTATCATTTGCACCATCAGTATGTAACAACTATATAGATATTCAAATTGATGTGTTCAAATTTGTACATAAATTAAAGTTGAAAACGTGTTTTGCAACTCAAGTCAGACAATATGTGCCTTCGGAAATTCAATTACCGCCATTCAGTATATCATTGCAAACAATGTTATCTGCTCATGTATTGGCTTCATTGGAAGATAGGGTATGTGAACCAGAATTGACCGTCCTTGATATGTTAAAGGAATTGAATATGGAACAACAGAACATGGCCAATAAAGAGTTAATGAGTAAATCTCAGTTTACCTCCATGTTATCTGGTGAAAATGTGATTGATACATTCCATAAAGCTGTCAGCAGAGATTTTCATGCAATCGCAGATAGAAGAAGCTCCAAAACATCCTTCAACTTCACCGTTTCTGGATCTAAGGCTATAAAAAATCTATTAGGAAACACCTGACACATTATTAAGGAAGTCAACAATTGAGGCAATGTAGTCATATTAGACAGGGTTGACTGAAGCATCTCAATACACCAGGTTGCTACACTATTTTAACAACGTACCCTACAATGAGTATCGTATCATCTGCGAGTCAGTTGATTCTCAAAGGGCACAACAAGGAGCTACTGACCGATGCTGAAAAACAATTCTTGCTGGTGGAACATCCAACCATCCCAACCATTTATTTCCTTCCAAAAATACACAAACAATATGATCGGATTCCAGAAGGTAGGCCAGTCATGAGGGGAAAGGGCTGGGTGACTGAGCCTCTGTCACAGTACATTAATGAATGTTTGATATTAGAAGTTGAACACATACTGACATATATCCGGGACACCATGCATGTTCTAAAGATATTTAATGTATTGCAAATGGGCAATAGCCATACTTTGGATGTGAAGTCCTTATATACTTCCATTCAACATGATCTAGCAATTGAGAGTGTGAATTACACATTCAGGGAAGTCTGCCTCATTTTATGAGCACATAGAGATAGTGAAAAACAATTAATATTTGCATTATACAACAATGTACTTTTGTTTAATGGTTCTTTCATAAACAGCAGGTGGGCATTACCATGGGAGCTAGTTTCGTGCTAGCTTTGCCAAATATATTCATGCACCAATTCGAACAACTGTATGCACTGGTTAACCCCTCCTTCCAGCCATATATACACCTATGGCAGCAATATATTGATGATTTTATTATGGTTTGGACAGGCCCAGCAAGTGACCTATCTAATTTTGTTACATATCTCAATTCAAATGACTTGTGGTTGTCATTCACCTACATATCCAGTACATCTAGCTTAGACGTTCTGGACTTATGAATTACAATGACTCCAATTGGATACATGACTCATACTTTCAGAAAACCCACATAGGTAAATTCAGTGTTACATGCTACGAGCTGTCATAGGAAAACCCTTATTGCAAACATACCAAAAGGGGAATATATAAGAGCCAAACGGAATTGTAGTCGGGAATGTGATAATCAGGTGGAATGTGAAAATATCAGAAAAATATTTTTGTCCAGAGGCTATTAATCTGTAGCACTTGATGCAGCACATCATGAAGTGAAACTGTTGGAGAGAGTCTCATTGTTGACACCTAAGTTAAAAGAGGATGCTATGGGCTCCGAAACGCTCAGGTTCATCACAAGGTATAATTTGGACAGCCAGCATCTGTTTCATATTTTACCAAAAAATTGGCACCTCTTAAAACTCGATAAAGATTAGGTGGAGCATCTTGACATCAAACCACATGTTACATACAGTAAGGCTCCTTCATTGAAGAATTTACCATGTCTCTCATACATGAGAGACACTCCCCAGACTGGGGATTGGTTGCAGAAAATGCGCAAACGAGACTTCCATAAATGTGTCCATTTGCCTTTGAAACCAATTAAATCAATTTTGGAAATGTAGATACTCATAAAGTGGACACATGTATCAATTGTAATTCCCACTTTGTAATTTATTGCATCATATGTGTATGTGGCTCACATTATATAGGTAGCACAATCCGTGCTTTAAAAGTTAGGATCCGTAATCAAGATGCCAAATACCCATTGGCCATGCATTGGCAACGCTAACATCAAATGGACAATACCAAAGATGTGGGGTTTGTAGGAATGACACAAGTATCCTCACCGCCTAGAGGTGGGAATTGAGATATAAAGTTGAGGCAATTGGAATCTTGCCTCATCTGTAAATATAGGACTGTACATTGTGGTCTTAAAACAGACCAGTTTTCAGTTTTTCTGTAAAAATGTAATTTTATTTCATACACTTAGAAATTGAAGAACTGTCTTATCAATGCCCAGTAAGTGGTACTTTGACTGTCTGCAATTATATATTCCAATCAGCAATGTGCATTATTGGATCTGCCGATGAGCAATATTCATATCAAGGGTATTCAAGCATGACATTTAGACTTTCATGTATACCTGTGTGCTCTGTATTATGTGTACAACTGTATGACCTATTGGATTTATATATACACCTAATTTTCTGCATTTAGGACTAGACTAAGATCTCCATGCATATCTATGCATTCTGCTTATTGTGTCCAATCGTTTTGTCTTTCGGACTTATATATATAAAATGGTTGCAGAAATAATGGAAAAAAAATGTGTTTCACATTATCACACTTGGGGAACATCAGAGACAAGGCAGCGGTTTGCCTTATTGTTCTGATTCTTGTCACTCCATTCCAAGATGCTAACCTGTGTGGTCAAACAAAGGACTTCCGGTTTTCTCTAGCGGTTGCTACAAGAAGTGTAGTTTGAACTCAGATGCCTTAGAGAGTTGTTGTTTGGCGATCTGCTAATGATGAGTTTCTAATGTTACATGGAATCGGGTTACCAATGTTTTACTTTTACAAACAAATGGTAACTGCAATGCCATTTCTCCTTTCTTTTCTCTCATTCCTTACCTATAAAGGATAGAGGTGGGGCGTCCCCACTTGTGGCATAATTATCTACTTAAAATAAGGTATGTCTAGTATTGTAGTGTACCTGTGGTGGTATTCACCAGTGAAAAGGTTGAGTAAGTGGCATTAAATGAAGCGATTGCTTAGTTGTTTCGAATTACAGTTTACCATAATCTCCCAAAACTGGGGGTTCGAAAACACAGTGAAGGCACTTGGATAATTGGTCACTTCGTCTTCCGAAGTATAAATATCAGATCACTGTGGCATTCATTGGTCTTATTCCAGTGCATATTTCCCCATATATCTTGGAGCACTAGCAAAGATAAGGGTATTTCACTGCATGAATATGCATGCTTTATGGTGCACTTGTCTCTGATGTCACCCATTTGGGCAGAACAATATGGCTTATCGCCTACATGTATTTTTCAATGCTGGAGTTGTATACATAACAGTGGTTGTTTAATGTATGGCTGACTATATGTCTATCCCATTATGTGTTCATGTTTCATCTGTTTTCTCATTATGTGCCTATGTCTTTTTCTGTTTTCTTTCCATGGATTGTTACATGATATACTGGTATCCTGTGTGATCTTTCTTGCTTTAATTCATGAATGATTAATCTGTTTTATTGCAATATTGTCAAGACATATATTGGACCGCCATACCTTGTGTAAGTGATTTCAATCCGGCACTTCACCTAAGTCAACGCCTAGCGTGAAATGCACAACTGAAATCCTTATTTATTTATGTCTAAAAGTTCTTTTATTCTGAACGATGTGCCACTCATATCACGCCCCTCTTTTGGAACCCCCCCACCCCCAGTCACGCTGAACCAGGAATCATGCTGGTTTGCAAAGTTAAAATATTTATTTATGTAGTTACAAATTTATCACACTATGTTTAATGGGTACACAATAATCACCAATGGGGTGATGTAACACTAAGGGGCCGATTCATGGAACAAACGTGCGCCGAAAATCTTGGCGCACGGAGGCGCAAGCAGGTGCACGCATGAAAAAACAGGCACACGCGCACGCATGCGATTCATGGAAGTCCCTGAGCGTGTTTTCCTTGGGATGTGCGCCAAACCCGAGCTTGGCGCACACGGGCGCACACGTCATTGCAACAGCTCAAACGCTGTGCGCGACGCGCACAGGGAAAGCACACAACGTCCGCGCACACACTAAAAAGGGGGCGGGACACAGAGCATAACACGCGGAATGGGGAACAACGCATGAAAAAGAAGGCGTAACTGGAGAAGTACTGCTGGGAAGTACACGGAACGCCCACACGCACGCGAACCACACGTATTCATGGAATCGAATAGGGCAAACCCACGCACGGGCAAAGACATGCACAGGCCTAACACTTGCGCATTACAAAAGTGTGTGCAAACAAAAAGCACGTATACAGCTATGATGAATGTCCCGTACTGTGGCCCCCTAGGATAAATGACGTGCACGCAACACACAGGCACCCCATAAAAAGAAGAAAAACAGACAAGCGCCTCCCAGTAGCCCACGTGCGTGTAAAAATGACACACGTAGTACAGTGTGGCAGCCAGGAGCCCAAAAAAAACGTACGCAATCAACAGGCAGGCCAGTATGGCTGTAAAAAAAAGGGGTACACGAAAAACACGGACACCCACTGTGTGAAAAATAGCGTGTGTGTGTATTTCGGGGGTGCGCGAGAAGTTTCACATGCGATAGGCCCTGTGTGAGTGGGGTACGTGTATTACTGGGGTTCGCGGGAAGTTTTACACGCGAAAGGGCCCTGTGCGAGTGGGGTACGTGTATTACTGGAGTTCGTGGGAAGTTTTACACGGAAAAGGGCCCTGTGCGAGTGGGGTATGTGTATTACTGGGGTTCGCGGGAAGTTTTACGCGTGAAAGGGCCCTGTGCGAGTGGGGTACGTGTATTACTGGGGTGCGTGGGAAGTTTTACACGCGAAAGGGCCCTGTGCGAGCGGGGTACGTGTATTACTGGGGTTCACGGGAAGTTTTACACACGAAAAGGCCCTGTGCGAGTGGGGTACGTGCATTACTGGGGTGCATGGGAAGTTTTACACGTGAATGAGCCTGTGCGAGTGGGGTACGTGTATTCCTGGGGTTCGCGGGAAGTTTCACATGCGAAAGGGCCCTGTGCGAGTGGGGTACGTGAATTACTGGGGTGCGTGGGAAGTTTCACACGCGATTGGCCCTGTGTGAGTGGGGTAGGTTTATTACTGGGGTTCGCAGGAAGTTTTACACGCAAAAGGGCCCTGTGTGAGTGGGGTATGTGTATTACTGGGTTTCGCGGGAAGTTTCACATGTGATTGGCTCTGTGCGAGTGGGGTACGTATATTACTGGGTTCGCGGGAAGTTGTACACGCGAAAGGGCCCTGTGCAAGTGGGGTACGTGTATTACTGGGGGTCGCTGGAAGTTTTACACGCGAAAGGGCCCTGTGCGAGTGGGGTACGTGTATTCCTGGGGTTCGCGGGAAGTTTCACATGCGATTGGCCCTGTGCGAGTGGGGTACGTGTATTCCTGGGGTTCGCAGGAAATTTCACACGCGATTGGCCTTGTGCGAGTGGGGTACATGTATTACTGGGGTTCCCGGGTAGTTTCACACACGATTGGCCCTGGGCGAGCGGGATACCACTCACCATTTGCCTTGTGTGTAGAAAAACGCGTAGCCAACACCCAACCGCTGCGAAGTAATAGCGTGTGAACCCCAACGGCTGGAAAATACACACCCGCACCCCACGAAAAACACGTACAGAGCAATGGAAAGCCACGTGGGATCTTCAACCCGTGCCAGGGCAACGCCCCTGCGCGATACGTCACAGATGCGCTTACGCGCTAAGGGCCTTTGGTCCAATGAAATCGCATACGTGTGCTGACGCGCTTACGCGCTAAGGGCCTTTCCTCGGATTTCACACCGATCTGCACTTTTTTTCACGTGCCAATTCACTCCGTATCAAGCTGGCCATGCGTACACACACGGAAGACCACGCTCCAGCCCTGAAGGCCATTTTCCTGCCCCCCAGAGCCCCGAGCACGCTCCCACCTGCCATCTGCTGCTGCCTGACTGCCTGCTGCCCATGTGCCCTGCTATTTGGTGCCTGCACGTCAGCCAGGGTTCCAGTTGCTGTGTCCACCCCTGCTGGAACAGAAGACTCCCGACTGGGATACCATCGCTCCACAGCCCAGCCCCAGGACCCAGTTGCCCACCCACGCATGTCGGGGCAAACACCATCTGAGACCACTGGCGACCCCCAGCCAGAGAGGCAGAGGGCCACCAGCTTCAGTGTGAAGGAAGTTGGTGTCCTGGTGGAGCATGTCCTGGGGCATTATGATGCCCTCTTCGGAACATCACGCGCCAACAAGAAAGGACGGGAGAGGATCTGGGACGACGTAGTGGTTGCCATCAAAGCGGAGGGGTTGGCAATTTGCGACATCCAGCACGTCAAGAAGCGCTGGGTGGACTTCAGATCCAGGACCCTCCACAAGGCCCGGCGCCTCGCTGAGGGGGGCCGGGTCAGCATGAGTGACATCCAGATGAGGGTCCTGGAACACGTATGCCCAGCGCTCCACGCCCAGATCCTTCAGAGGAAGACCCGTCTGGAGTTGAGCGGTAAGTGGCCAAGCATTGGTGTGGGAGACAGGGCATGTTGCAGTGTGCTGGTAGTCTGATACTTGCCTGTATGTGTGACATGGTCCATGTATGGATGTGTGTGTGCAGGGACATCATGGTCATGCATGTGAGATCAGTAATGTGCGAACCACATGGTTCGTGCATGAGTTCCAATGCTACGTGGGGAGCTGTATGGCAAATGCACACATGAAAGCATGCCAGTGTCTGTTCTTGCACATGATGGGGGTGTGAGGGATGGGTGTTGCTGTCATGTACATGTATGGTGCACATGTGTGTGTGTCTGAGAAGTGTGTCTGTGACTTCGATACGCCATGGATTCATGCTACATGTCCATGATGATGTGTAGATTCACTCATGCAGTGCGGTCACCGTTGTATGCACTGTGTCTATCCACTGTGTCTGTGGTGTACAAGGCATGATGCATGACCCTCCGGTGATGTGTGTGCATGGGATCAGTGTGAGCCAGGATGCATGTGAGTTTGAAGGCAACATTTTGATTAATAGAGGCCCTTGTACATGGATGCTGATGTTGATTGCAGGCGCCATGCCTGTTTATGCATGTGTGTTGCGTGCATTCACCCATGTGTTGTGGAGGGACAGAATGAAAGTGACGTTAGACACTGCCACTCATGTGTTATTGCTTCCTGTATAGGGGAATATTGTACTGTACCCTGATGCTTGTGTTCTATGTCTCCCTCTACGCAGCGTCAAGTGAAGAAGAGGGTGGAGACGGCACTGTGGAGCCAAGTGGCGGGGATGCCTCCACTGGGCGGCGACGCAAGGCCCAGCCACCCTTCCAGGACTTGCCATCATCCGGGATCAAGGGGGCT
The DNA here is from genome assembly GCF_040938575.1 of Ambystoma mexicanum. Lineage (NCBI taxonomy): Eukaryota > Metazoa > Chordata > Amphibia > Caudata > Ambystomatidae > Ambystoma > Ambystoma mexicanum. The sequence continues at coordinate 909,331,385 of NC_090937.1, read as the reverse complement.
GATGCCGCGTCTGCCACTACGGCTGTGGCGGAAGGGCCGGGTGTGCCCCCACAGGGGCTTGCAATGGCAGAAGACGGTACGGAGACATCCAGGTTGGTGGTCTCCACAGAGGAGGAGGAGCCCGCTACTGAGCCGCACATGGGGCCTGGTGGAGGTAGTACCACTGGTGCAAGTGGTACAGTCCAGAGCCAGGGTCATGAGGCAGCACAGGTCACCGCGGAGGGGCCTGTGCATGTCCCTGTCCTTGACCCTGTGACTGCACCACCATGCACCAGCAGGGAGGCCCCGTCCCAGGCCCGTCCGCAGGTAGGGGAGAGTGCCATGTCATCTGCCTCTCCAATACCTGCGTACGAGGGGTCCCATGAATGTATGGGTTCCGTCCTGATTGGTGTCACGTTGCGCACACGTGACATTCGTGATGACGTGCGTTCTTCCTGGGCAGAGAACGCACACCATCACGAAGAGCAGCGTCGCGACGTGGCACTGTTGGGAGGGGCCCTGGTTGGTGGGTTCCTACATGTGACACGCACTCAGGCGGACCTCTCCTCCTCTGTGGAGACTATGCACCAGCAGTTCTCCCTGCCGTCTTCTGGCCCAGATTCTATCAGGGCCCCCTGTGGACCTGACCTGACCAACAAAGCCAGCTTGCTGGAGATCCCATCCCTGCCACAGTCGGGAGTCGGCGGTCCAGCAAGGGTGGACACCACAACTGGAGACCAGCTGATGGAGGATGTGCAGGCATATTCGGACAGGGCACATGGACAGCAGCAGCAGCAACAGCAGGAGCAGGCTCTAGGTGGGAGCAATGATGGCTCAGGGCCATCGACATCAGGGGGGCAGGCATCGGCCAGAGGGCAGGAGGAACCTGGAATGGATTTGTGTTCCGTGTGGCTGCGGTTGGGCCAGCGTATAGGTGCAGAGCGGCGGCGGGCTGAAGAGGTGCGGCTCACCATGGTCAAGGCGGAGTTCTCCATGCGTCGGGCATTGAGGCAGGCAGAGTGCCTCGAGGCGGCTCGCAGGGAGTTGGAACAGGCCATGAGTGCCTCCCTGTGAGACCTCGGGGCCAGGGAAGGAGGGCCCGCCTCGGGACATCAAAATGGAGTTCGATGATGCACACCACAGAGTGAGCCGCAGGACTTGCCCGCCGCCATTGCATATAGTTAGATAGTGTTAGGTTTCCGTTCCTTTTTTTAAAAATTTTGGTTGTGCTTGGACAATGCACCACGTTTTTGTATATAGTTTTTTATTAGGTAGTATTTTTTGTAGGTTTCAATTCATCAGTTGGGCTCATGGACCCTGGATTGTTCATTTGTACATAGTTCACCATTGGATTATTCTCATTTTTTTATTTTCACCATGGAGCAATGGTAAAAATTATACACGTACCCCACTCGCACAGGGCCTATCGCGTGTGAAACTTCCCGCGCACCCTAGTAATACACATACCCCACTTGCACAGGGCCAATCGCATATCAAACTTACCGCGCACCCCCCGAAAAACACGTACCCCGCTCAAATCGCGTGTGAGACTTCACGCGAACCCCAGTTATACACATACCCCGCTCGCACAGGGCCAATCGCGTGTGAAACTTCCCGTGAACCCCAGTAATACACGTACCCCACTCGCACAGGGCCAATCGCGTGTGAAACTTCCTGCGCACCCCCCGAAATACAGGTACCCTGCTCAAATCACGTGTGAGACTTCACGCGAATCCCAGTTATACACGTACCTTGCTCGCACAGGGCCATTCGCGTGTGAAACTTCCCGCGAACCCCAGTAATACACGTACCCCACTCGCACAGGCCCTTTTGCGTGTGAAACTTCCTGCGAACCCCAGTAATATACGTACCCCACTCGCAAAGGGCCTATCGCGTGTGAAACTTCCCGCGAGCACCAGTAATACACATACTCCACTTGCACAGGGCCAATCGCGTGTGAAACTTCCCGCGAACCCCAGTAATACACGTACCCCACTCGCAAAGAGCCAATCGCGTGTGAAACTTCCCGTGAACCCCAGTAATACACATAACCCACTCGCACAGGGCCAATCGCGTGTGAAACTTCTCACGAACCCCAGTAATACACGTTCCCCGCTTGCCGTGTGGCGGCCATTTATACTGGTACAGGGTTAGCGCAGCCCTTTGCACTGGATTGGGGATTTTGATGGCTTTTCCCTGCACGAGGGGCGTTCTTGGGGGCGTAACTGGCGCTGCTGCAGGGTCGCTGCGCCACTGTGCGCCACGGCTGGTTTTGGTAGCTAAAATCCATGAATACGCTGTGCGCGGAAATGGATTTTAGTGCACGCGGCTGGCGCAGAGATTTGCACGCACACACTGTGCGCCAGCCGCGTGCACCACTTGTGCACTAAATTCTATGAATTACCCCCTTAATCTCTTCAATCACAAGGAGTAACAGTGAGCAAAACAATTCAGCACAGAAATAATGCATTTATGTGTGTGTTCAGATCAGATTAGCAGTGTGGCTACTATTTCCCCCTACACACCCCTCAACCCCCCCTCTAGACAATGTAAAGAGATAGGAGGAGATAACAGGTTTCAGGAATGGCAGAATACAAACAAAATAACAATCCCAATTTCCCCCCAGCCACACAAGAGAAAAACAGAATTGATGGGTAAGCTGTCAAAATGGTTTTAAAGTTATCTTGAGAATGGATTGGGTGAAAACACTAAATATGATCTAAATTGCTGAAATGGTTTAAATTGTTATCGGAGCCGCTTTGGATAGTTGCAAACAAACACTAGCAATGATTTAATACTAAGAAGCAATGTGAAATCTTAAAACTGAGGTCGGAAGCAATCAAAAGCTGTTTTACATGTGTCAGAAATTACCTAAAACGAAATTTGCAGCAAACTTTTCAGTGGCGGTAATCGCGATTACGGGAGAACCATATGGATTTGGGATGACATTTTTTTTCTAGCCCAAAAATTGAGGAAGTAATGGACGTTTTGGTGGAGGATGTTTTTTTCGAGATAGGCGCAGAGATGGAAAACGGGAATGCACTTTTAAATGATAAATGGGATTTCGTACACTAGATTATGACTATAGAAAAAGAGAATGCCACACATGAATCTCCACAGTCCTGGCCAGGGACCCTTCACGTGGTGGATACTCACTTTCTTTCTGGGATTCAATTTATTTGTTCACAACACTAATGATTTATGATTTTAGAAAACAAATGAGAGAAACTTAGCGCAAGAAAAGTTCTGGCGATTCAAAATACTCCTAACACTACTGGTTCTGAATACAAGAGAGGATGGGTTTAAGATAGGTATTAACTATGGACAGTACATAGGCTAGTGACACAGTCCTATCTATAGATACTCAATAGATATGTTTAAAACGGAACCGTCAGGATTCTGGTCCGTCAAGACTTCGGGTCAGGGAAAGGAACCTGGGTCTTGGATAGACAGCTGGGCACACTGAACTGAACTAGGTCTGTTCATAGCACGGCACAGAACTGGATTGGATCTCTTGGTTCTGATGATAATTATTTCAGCAATACAGCACAGCCTGGCTGTTTGTTTGATATTCCCCTTAGGTTGGGGGATTCTGGTTCTGGAATTTAAGGCCCAGCTGAAAATGGTTCAGCTAATGGAATGGGACTTTCTGCTTTGCCAAGTTTTTGGAGTCTGGAGCAAGGAAGATGGATGGTTCTCTAGCAGGGTGCTACGCCAGCAACCGGTTAGTGGGTGAATCTGTGTGTGTCCTTTTCCATTCCAGTCCTGAGCTGTCTCTATTTATGCTTATGATAAAGGGGTGTGGGTGTGCTGGTTTATCCTAAGCTCGCCCCTTGGGCAGGCAATTGGCCAGAGTCTCCTCTCTACCTTGATAGGAGGAGAAAAACAGGGTGTCACCTTTATGATGTGGGTTTACGAGGCCTAGAGTCCACCCCTAGCCTCTTGAACACAAAATCTACTTTTGGTACAATACATATTTCCATGTGTGCAACCTCTATAATAACAACATATATGGATTACATATTTTGTTTAGCAGATACTCCTCCAAACCCCGTCGCTGTAAGAACTTGTGTCTGCTTTCCACCGAATTTCGCCCTTTTTATCAGGAACACATTGTCCAGTCTATTAAAAAAAGTGTACACATGTGCGCGTTGAACATGGACATAAGTGTATGAAGTTTCATGCTTCTATCAAAAATACATTTTGTGTAACATCACATGTTCCACTGTTTCTTCCTAGAACATCCCACAGAGTTCTGGTGCCTTTTAACATGTGCAGCCAATATTTACATTAACAATGCTGTTGTTTTTGTGTTTTTAACAATTTTACACAGTAAGTTATCAGTCTTGTCAAAATGTGTCTTCTGTTCTTGTTAAGCAACCAGTGGAGTAACTTTGCTGAAAATGTTGGGGGGGACAGGGTGGAGTGGAGGGAGGGCAGATGGTGGCTCTTAGGGAACGTTTCAGCCAAATTGTTTGAAAGAATTTGGTTGAATGGTGGATTTGACTGAATTCGGTCACCACCATTAGTTTGAAGCCGAAGCTACCGAATATGAAGAGCTGGGGTTGCGGGGGTGTCCCCCGCTCCCCATGTTCGGTATTTTTGGCTTTGGCAGTTGCAGGGCTGCCCCCCGCTTCCTCAACATTGGCGGCAGGGGACCCAACAAAAAAAAGAAGCAAAAGGGACCTTGGAGCGTCAGATTCAACCCGCGTTAAATGGATGGATCTGACGCTGCAGGGTACACTAGAGGCGGCGGATGGAGAAAACGTAAGTAGGGGTGGTTAAGGGTGTACTGGCGGCTTGGGGGGACATGGGTTTGGTTTTTTGTACCGTGGTAAAACGTATTTGCAGCTAAAATGACTACGGTCAATTCTGCCGTGATTTTGTACATCGTTCAAACAACCTAAACCCTTGAGGGATAACACTAAACTACTACACCACAAGAGTCCATTGCTGACACTCTTTAATAACTTCCATAAGACTGGTGGCATTTCTTTTAAATTCAATTGGGCCCCCACACATCTTCAGCCGGCCCGCCATGCACCCAGTGACACAACATAACATTCACAAACTTAATTCCAATAGAAAGAAGAAAATACCTCACAGTTCTCACTTGGTAAATGCAGCTCTACAACATGTTTTACAAAAGAGTATTCGGTTTTAGTAACGCTTGAGTTAAAAGTCATTGGGCCTCATTACGCGGTAGGAGGTAAGGGATTACCGGCACTGGTAAGGGTGCCGGTGCCAGTAATCCCGTACCTCTATATTCTGAGGTCCCTTAGTGAGTCCCTTCCTTAACGCCTTGTCTGACCAGGTGTTAAGGACGGGACCCTCTAAAGGACTTCAGAGCTAATAACGGTACCGCAGATTGCGGTACCGTTATTAGCTACTTCCCCATTCCCATTGAGCCCTATGGGGGCTCAAATGGGAATGGGAATGGTTCTCAGAATGGGGACTTACCGGGTCCTTCAAGGTTGGAATGACCCGGTAAGTACCCATTCTGAGAACCCGGACCCGGTATGCGGTAAAGGGGTAGCCATGGTGCTAATAGCACCATGGCTACTTCCTACCGGTTAATGAGGCCCATATAGTCTTAAGTGGGCTTGTTAAGTCCAGTTTATTTTCTTGTGCAAAAGACCAGCCAACATGTGATTCGACATGATGTCCTTTTCAAGGCTATTAAATTCTTGATGCATTACCAGATTTGATACTTGAAGCATCCTGTAAGGAATCACCTCCAAAACTACCATCTACGTATGTCAGGTCCCTCACCTTGTGTGGCCTGACTCAAAGTCAGCAGCCAGGGTGCTGAACTGGGTGTTGCAGGGCCTGATGTCTGTGCTGCCACACTAGCAGCAGCACTTCCAGGGGCCGCAGTGCAGAGAATCGCTTTCCGGCTTTGTGTTTGTGCGACACACAGAAAGGAACTGGGAAGCTCATTCAGCTTGCTGGTTTCTGTCTGGAGGTGCAGGGGGGGAACAATCATCACATTCAGGGCTGTGGGATGCCCTGAGTCTGGAGGTGCTTGAGTGCGATGTTAGGTCGGTGTAACATGAGACGTGACCCGTGCGGCATTTGAAAGCAGAGCAGGGGCACTTTTTTTTAGTTTTCTATAATTTTTAATTGTGTTTGTGTATATTTGTTGGGGGGCTGGGCTGCTGGCAGACCCTAGTGAGGGTGCGTGTCACACTTGGAAAATGTGAGCAGAGCTCACAGTACACATTAAGGCCCCAGGTAAAAGACACACAAACAGTGCATTCTCTGTGGCAAGCTACAGCTCTACAACGCCTCTAAAATTAGTCTTGCCACTTTTCAGATGCTACTAAAGCACCACCATCCTAATTTCAAAATGAAGTTGGCAAAAGGTGCGCCCTCCCCAAGTAGAGTGGAAAGAGTCAAGCTGAGAAAACCTATGACCCAAAACTGTCGTACTCTGCAAATTCTGTGAAATGAAGCCGAGTGCTATACGCCTTCCAAATATGGTGAACTTTTGTTAAGTAGTTTTTGCTCTTGGTGCGCAGAAGGAACTGTATGGGATTTTGTGTTAAAACCACACGTTTAAGAGCCCTTGCCCTGCCACCAAAAATAATCGTCACCAACCTGGCAAAAAGCATTTCAAGTTTTGCAGACACTTTTTAAAAAAACATTTATTTGGTTTAATTGTAATACAGTTTTACAATTTTTACAAAAGATTCGTCCCTCCAGTTTAAAATTAAATTGCAGACCCTTTATAAGGACGGTTTGGTGCAAATGAGTAAATGAGTGTCATAGTTCAGGTTACAGGCCACCAAAAACTGCTTCACTTACCAAACTAAGCAGGGGAGTATCCAGCATTGTAAGAGTGTGGAGGCCTGGGGGTGAGCACTGAAATGCAGTGTGTGGAATTCCACATGGTCTCATTGGCACTCCCAAACCGCCCACCCCTGCCCCAAACTTCTTTTCTGGTAACAATAGTGGAAGATGGCGTTTTAAACCACAAAAAAAAGATGAAACTACAGGATCATGCACAAAACTCATTTATTAGAGCTCTGTCCAAGCCCTCTGAGGCAAAATACATGCAAACTTCCTAATTATTATATGGATTGCACCAACAGAATTGACTTCACAGAAATGGACATTGCAAGGCGCATCATCAGTCTTTGATAGTTGGAGGCACAATGGAAGTGACTTTAGTCTAAGTTGCCATAAATAAGCCAAGTGACAAATAACTTTGTGGTGCCCAATACCTAAATTGCACTATAGGTATATGTGGAGCAACTTTATAGTCATTAGGCTTTTCCATTATAATACCATGATACATTAACATAAGCTTTGAAGAGAATCAGAGTCACTTGCAGAGCTGCAGAAAAGGCACACTGTGATTAAATGATTTGCTCAGGATCACACACTTGGGTAAATGGTGAAACTGGGATGTGGACAATTTAAGCGGCCACGCACATCTTTCCAGGTTTAGTTAATATAGATGTTTATTAAGGTTTTTTTTTACATTTCATGTGCTTAAATAATTATTTATAGAAATGCCTTGGAAGCAAACCACATTTCATAATAAAGTAGCCTTTCATAATAAACTAACCATACACTATATTCATTGTCATAGAAATATGTTGAGCAATGGGAGTATGGCTTAAATCACAAAAGCATCATGTAGATTAATGTGAGTCTTACAAATCCCCCTTGGGTTTTAAAGCCATAGTCATTATTTCATAAAACATGCAACATTATGCACCCTTCTCACTTCTGATCACTCCCTCCGATTCACATTTCTAAAGGGACAAAAGTCCCTGCTAATAGAATCCCTCCCTCCCATCAGTGCCTTATGGCCCACATTGTAATGCTCTGTTGATAGAGAGAAACGTGAGGACCCCCCTGCCCTCCCTCCAAAAGATGGGGGGACAAAAAGGCATACTACAGAAGTTGGGGGGGGACAAAACCCCCTCCCCCCCTATAATTACGCCCATGTAAGCAACAAATGGTTGTTTGTCTCCGCCTTCTTCGGTCTCTCTGCAGTTCAGAAGCAGTCTCCTCCCAGTTCCTCCTGGGCCCAGGCCATTTACGACCCTTCACACCTGGCACTCCTTTGAGCTGGAGGAAGTCCATTGTTTCCTTCCCCCTGCATAATCATCACTTAGGTGTGATTTCCTGGTGGAGGAAAGCAGAAAGGAGAGGCATAGCCTCTCTGGGGGAAGCTGTTATACTGGTTTGGGTGGCTTTGGTCAGGCTTAAATTAAATGTTATTTCTGTTGCATTTCTCTTGGTTTAAAAACAACTTGTGATTTCAAACTAGCAGCTAGAACACTTATTTCCGATGCTAAACCATGGGATTAACAATTATAACATAGGTTACTCTCAGGAACATGTCATTTACATTGCAAACATTTGCTTTCAGTTTATACATTTTTAAGGTTAATCAGGCAGGCTTCTGACAGCTCATGTCATGGCAAACCTGTTTCAAATAAATTGAGAATTTGGTTATTCCGGCAATTTTGAAAATGTGACTATTTAGCCTGCAAGAATTATACAAATTATTTTTTCAATGTTTCTTGTTGGATATAATAATCTGTTTATATTTTTTTCAAGATTTTAATGTTTCTTATTTCAATTTTCACTAATAATTAAATCACAATAATTAAAAATATTCCTTTTTTCATATTTTGTTTTGTTCTGGCTGATTGTTTATTTTAACTACAAAGGTAACATTAGGCCACAGATATCTAATGATACTGATATCATAAAGTAGATTGAATTCATTTCAAAAATTGGGCAAAATATATACTTGTATAAGCAGACTTTTGGAAGCTTTACATGTTTTGTGTTATACAGTCCCCCACCGAAAGCTGCTTAATTAGGGGCAAACCCCTTTTTTTGTTAACAAGGCTTCTGACAGCTGTCATTCAGGCGGCCGAGGGTACTGCACCCAGATTTTGACAGATTCCACAGGCAGGCAACTTTTGCTGTGGATGTTTTTATGACAAATTCAGCTTTCCAAGACATTGTAATATCACAATGATTTCTTGAACTAAATGAATTGTAGCACCCAGCAAGAATATTGGATGTTTCAGGGTGTCTTGTACCGGCATTCTGCAGTTTCAGCAACCAAGAAAAAAAGGTTTTAAAAGCAAGATTTTGGATTTCTTTCAGCAAAGCACTGCTTTTCCCTCTGTGCTCCATGTATCTTGTTGTGAAGCCCAGTGACATGTTTCAGGAGTGAGATCTCTGTTCCACCACTGACAACATGCATGGCAGATTGGGCCGCCATCTTTTTGTGTTGCAAAGCGCGATTTTCAGCGATTCTGGCACGCACAAGGGTGTTGTGGCCATTTTGTTATTTCTGGCACCATCAGAACACAGGGATGCCGCACGACAGAGCAAAAGTGGGTCAAGACATCCCACACTTGCGTCCCTTGACCTTATGCCCCAATTTGCATTTCTGGTGCACTTAACCACATTGTACTTTGATTTTATGTATGTGTGATCTACATTACATTTTTGTGTTTCTTGGTATGTGGATACCAGCCTGGAAGAAGACCCGTGGTTGAAACATGTGTCAGCTGTCTTATCTTCATTAAACATTTGATTTACCTTATACCAACAGTACATGCACAGTGTGGTTGTGAAACTGTTGTAATTGTTGTGTTGTTGGTCACCTTGGGCATAGGGTCCATCTTGCCACACCCACTGCCTGCAGTAACACCAATCCTAGTAATTGTTACTCTATAATTATACCATCACTGTTTACCTAAGAAAAGGTCACAGTACTGACAAGCACTTTGGGTTCCAGTCTTATGCCACACATTTCCTTTGATTAATCATAGGTTTATGATAGCACATTAATCCTATCAACATGTTCACCTTTCATGGCAAGTACAACAAATCTCCCTGTTAGCATAGGGTTCCAAACTAGAGCTTGTTCTTGGGTATAGGTGCCCATAACCAGAGATGCACCAGTCTAGGCCAGTTCTTTGTGTTTAGCAGATCAAATCCAGGCCAACTTCCCCTACTGACCAATCCTCTAATTCTGAGAAATATATCATCACACATCAGTGAGCCTACAGTCCCAAGCAGTAGCACAACATCCACATTTCTGGGCATCTCTGCATATGATTGTAGTGCTTTCTCTCAGTAGTAAATGGATAGGCCTGAAGTCATCTCAATTTTTTTAATTATTTTATTTTATTTAAACAGATTGTGTGGTTTCCTTATTTGAAACCTTTAACCTGAGCATGTCCGTTCTTTCATCATGATTCTTCGTTTGGTATACAGTATCTTAGTAGCAGTGTTTGGTAGCATCTTATTAGTCCTGGGTTATGTTGTTGATCTCTTCTGGTTTCTTAAGGATTAGAATCACTATCTCAATAGTCTTCAGTGTATCACTGCGTGCGTATTTACACCTGCCTCTGCTACTACCACACACAGTCCCTCAAGAACAGGGACCTGGCACTGTTGACAGCTACCTGAACGTCACGCAACATAGGGTCTCATTACTGTCACACTAACATGTTTGTCCACTGGACCAGAGAGTGAGCTAATGCTACGCTGCACTGTTCTGCCCCATTACTGGAAGCAGGAACCAAAAGTCTCCCACACCCAAGGAATAAACGCTGTGTGCATGTTACAAATCAATGTGTAATGTGCTTGCTCTCCCCCATACCAAATGTAGAAGTGGAAGGGGTTAATAACAAACAAGTTTCATGTATCCTTTCTTGTGTACCGCTATTATTGTGTCTAGAGAGTGACTTATTCCCATGGTAGGACCCTCAATTAGCAAGAATGTGACGTAGATATATTCATTAGTGGATGGTTCTTCCATAGGTACTTCCCCCAAATAAAGTAACAGCAGTGTACAGATCCTTTTAGTTGCCTAATACTGTAAATCATGAACTCGTGCTCTTTCGTGTCACAGAAGCATACATCTCATCTAGGCACTCCAGTAGCTTATCTCTTTAAGTATCCCCCTTTCATAGTGTAGCAGAAATAGAAATCGCCTCCATTAGCAAGTCAGCAACCGTCACGTGATAGCTCACGTCCTTGCGGAGCTGCAGATACAGCGAGTTCCTGCAGGACGAATATCGGGCCAGGACCCGTTCATGCTTAATTTGATGGAGCATCAACACCCCCCCTCTTCTACTTTTAAGAAACCTAATTAATTCGGCATAGCCCTGATGCCGTAGGGTACACAGTGCTCGGATTGCTTTGTTTAACATCATCGGAGTGCGTGACCCGGTGCGATAATGTATTAAAAAAAAAAAGCAGGGTGCCCACACTGGCACAGAGGCCAACGCGGGAATCTCCAGGCGTCGCTGTAGGCAAGTTAGCTGCCTTTCATGACGTGATCAAACATTGGCCCAAAACTAAGTCTGCGTCTGTTTGGACAACAAAAAACGGCTCATGTACAGACGTTGGGCATAACATTTGCCACATCATTTATGATGCCCTAATAAACATATGCATAGAGGTGAGCGGCGGAGTGTGTTTATGCCTTGACACATCGGTTATGGAGCACAATTCACCGGAGGCACTCTGCTTACTTCACTGCCCGAGTGTCTGCTCAGTGTTCATTCTTGAGTGACGCGAGGTTTATTTGTAGTTTCAAAATCTTACAACAGTCGGCTGTGCACGGTGATTTATGAGGCTGTGATAGTGTGTATAAATATAACACATAACGCGAGTTTGCCTTCTACTGTACACATTCCCTGCAGATGCAAGTGTGGGTATGTGGTTAGAAACACGATTTAACCTTGGTGCTTAAGGGAAACAATGTGTGGCTGATAAAGTATAACTTATAGCATCAGGGAGAAAAGAAAAAAATAAGGCCAGCAGTTGAAATAGTAGACTGCAACCATAAAGAGTAACCCTAAATCACTCGGTCACCTGATGCGTTTTAGTCCCTCTGTGTTCTTGTTGTGATTAACATAAAAACACAAGCATTCATTACAATCATTCCAGAAGCAAGTCAGTCTGCTACTGGGATTGCTAGATTTCTGTTGTGGTTAGTAGACTTCAAAATATATAATGTGGCATGAAAAACAACCCGAACACAGAAGGACCTTTATTTTTTCAGGTTAAAGTGACGACACTTTAAGGAGAAGAAGTGGTGGTGTGAGAATTGTGTTCTTGTTCAGTGCGCTGCGTGATGCACGACATCGATGATATTGCAGTGTATGTATGGGCATGAAAAGTGTGTTCTTGTTCAGTGTGCTGCATGATGCATGGCACCGATGATATTGCATTGCATGTATGGGTGTGATAATTGTGTTCTAGTTCAGCACGCTGCGTGATGCACGACAACGATGATATTGCAGTGTATGTATGGGTATGAAAAGTGTGGTCCTGTTCAGTGTGCTGCATGATTAGTGCCACTGATGATATTGCAGTGTATGCATGGGTATGAAAAGTGTCCTCCTGTTCAGTGTGCTGCATGATGCCTGCCACCGATGATATTACAGTGTATGCATGGGTATGAAAAGTGTGCTCCTGTTCAGTGTGCTGCATCATTAGTGCCACCGATGATATTGCAGTGTATGCATGGGTATGAAAAGTGTGCTCCTGTTCAGTGTGCTGCATCATTAGTGCCACCGATGATATTGCAGTGTATGCATGGGTATGAAAAGTGTGCTGCTGTTCAGTGTGCTGCATCATTAGTGCCACTGATGATAATGCAGTGTATGCATGGGTATGAAAAGTGTCCTCCTGTTCAGTGTGCTGCATGATGCCTGCCACCGATGATATTAAAGTGTATGCATGGGTATGAAAAGTGTGCTCCTGTTCAGTGTGCTGCATCATTAGTGCCACCAATGATATTACAGTGTATGCATGGGTATGAAAAGTGTGCTCCTGTTCAGTGTGCTGCATCATTAGTGCCACCGATGATATTGCAGTGTATGCATGGGTATGAAAAGTGTGCTCCTGTTCAGTGTGCTGCATCATTAGTGCCACCGATGATATTGCAGTGTATGCATGGGTATGAAAAGTGTGCTGCTGTTCAGTGTGCTGCATCATTAGTGCCACCGATGATAATGCAGTGTATGCATGGGTATGAAAAGTGTCCTCCTGTTCAGTGTGCTGCATGATGCCTGCCACCGATGATATTACAGTGTATGCATGGGTATGAAAAGTGTGCTCCTGTTCAGTGTGCTGCATCATTAGTGCCACCGATGATATTGCAGTGTATGCATGGGTATGAAAAGTGTGCTCCTGTTCAGTGTGCAGCATAATGAATTCCACCGATGATATTGCAGTATACACTTGTCTATTTTTATTGTTCAATAAACGGTGGTTTTGCACCCATAAAGCACAGACATGATGCTGCATTGTGCTCCTCGGTGTCCCAGGCATGACCTGCAGCCCTGAAAGGGATGCAATGTCAAATCCAACAATGACACAGGATATGTATGGCCTTTTGCCATACCCTAAGAGAATGTTCCTAGCTGCAATTTCCACAGTGCATGTCCCCTGTCAATCCCCTGTGGTAACTGCATCCCAAGCGGGACCTGTAGTCATGCCTTGGTGCAGTGCCCTATGAGAAATACACGCAGAGCATTATCTGTGTCCATTCCCAGAGCTGTGTCCATGGATGCATTGCCTAGCCCTGCCCAGAAGGGCAGAGAGGCAGAACAGTGACTACCTCCATGTTGAGGAGAGCTAGAGTGATGAGGAGACCACTGCTGGTGCATGCAGGTAAGTGTACTTATTGTGCGGGCCTCTGTTTATGAATGCATATGCAAGGTCTGTGAAGAGGACAAGACAACGTGTACAGGGCAATGTTAGCATACATTTGTGGTGCACTTTCAGTTTCAGTGCAGTACTGGCATATGTGGGCTCTTTGAGCAGTAACACGTTTGTGGCATGGAAAATCTGGCTTATTCGCCCACTGTCAGCGGGATAGTGGGGTTTCTGACGTATGTGGTCACTGTGAGCATGACGGGCACTTTGATCATGAAAGTGTGTTTTGCAGTGGCATTGCAGGCATATATTGTGAACAAAGCCTCATGAGCTCGTCCAGTTGTTCATACATGTAACCAATGTAGAATCTCTTCAGTGTAATACAAATTAACATGCATCTTGTGTTGCAAAAATAATCGAAGAAGCCTCATGTAATGCAGGTAAAACATTTGTGGTCTAAAATAGGTGACAACATGCAGATAGATTCTCGCTCTCCCATGTTAAAAATGAGTAGTGTACAAAATAAGCATACTATCACAAACAGTTCCTTCTCAATTAATGGCTGCAAAGTGCCACAGAAAGGCATTTTTAGCAAGAAAGAATCTGAAGAACAAGGCATGTCTTTAATTATGTGCCCAAGTGGCAGCTGGGCTTTCCCCTCTGCTGGCGCAAGCATCAGACATTGTGATGTCACAACACAATTATAATACGTTATTTGTTGCAGGAGGACGGCAGACAGGTACTGCACGAGGGTGCAGTGGGCACTTCAAAGGGAGGGAGTTTCTGGGGGTGAGAGGCTGGTTGCTGCAGTGCAGTAGAGAGAGAGGCTGCAGATATTGGCCGATTGGTGGCAAGGGCGCTTTAGATGATGTTAGCACTTAGTTCATTGCTGTCAATGATGGCATACTTGCTGTGGGCGACATGAAATGTAGGGAATGCTGGCGTTGCTTCACATACTGTGTGGCATTCCTTGATTAATATAGACGGTGTTTAGCATGCTGGAGCTATGTGGAGGGTGACTTGCCATGGCAATGACGCATCTCATGTTGGATCTAATGTAGATCACTGGCACGGCCAGTTGCTCCACGTGCCAGGGGATATATCTGGGCTGCTGTCCTGCTATTGTTATTGGAGCCAGTGTAGCTTGTTGGCATGATGATGGTGCTTTACATGTTGGGGATCACTGGTCTACTGGCATGGCAATGTGTGCTTTACATTCCTGGGCATCGTGGCATAATCCCCAACTTGATGGTTAACTCTTATTTGAAGACTAAACCTGTTAGACTAGTAAACTGACTTGTCCTAGTAGTCTGTGAACTCTCCTGGCAACTCTCAAGCACAACAAGCACCCCCTGTGTTCAGTGAGCACCTCTGGCATTTCCGGTAAACAATGGGAAGCTGATACACTGAGCAGAACTCTGGCGCATCTGAGCAGCACCACCGACAGTCTGGCACACTGAGTATTATATTATCCGGGGAGCCTGGAATGTGTGGGTACAACCTTCACCATCCTCAGTAAACCAGAACATGTAAACAAACCTCAAATACACACAGGTTATTTTAAAACGTGTTTTCCTCCTGGCATAAGATCGTCGGTGGGCATTTTAGTAAGGAACATGGATCATGTGTTTCTGTTGAGTACACAATACCACTCTAGCCCCGTGCTGTAAGGAGATAGTGCTCCCGTGGCCCGTGGCAGACCGTGAAGTCTAGTAGTATTATGTCAGTTACCCTTTGGAACTATCAGTTAAACATATATTAATGTCAAATATATAGCTTTCAAAAGCCTAATTTTAAAACCACCATTCAGCTTAATTTCCTTCAAAATGTTATTGAGTGTAACCTCCAAAACCTGCCAGGAGAGGGCCAGGAAGTGCTCGCTGGCTCGTTGCATGTGGGGCTGCTGTGATATAATTTTCCAGCAGTGTCTTTGGTTCCCATTCAAGCCCCGTGTGAGCCTTCTTCGATTTGGCTACCCCCTCCCCATTTGACCCCAACTTTCCCCAAACTAGCTGAGGAGGCGCTCTGTCACTACTGAAAGAGGAAGGGGTGAGATTAGAGAGGAGCGCCAGGAAGGGAGCGGAGATAAACTGCCATCTTCAAAAGAAAGGTCAGACTAACTGGGTAATAATGATCCTCCCGGGGTCACTAATCCAGTCACTGATAACGGCGGGTTTGTGTGAGACTGTATGAACAGCGTGAAAGATCCAATCGCGCGCCCTCGCCTCTCCACCAGAGCCTTGTCTAAAAAGTGAACTGCCTCGGCATTGCCAGCTGCGCTCCCACTTGTGTCTAATAATAAGACAGTAGCTACGCTACCTAAGAAGAAAATGGGGAACTGAAAAACTGAAAAACAAACAAAAGAAAGGAGATCGTTGAAAGCATCGGCTGATAGCTTATAGGATGGCAAGGTGGCAGGTTTTCCCTGCTCCTGCTCGCTCCATGTCCAGTGACCCAGCAACTTCATTAGCGCTTGCAGTGCTCTCTGACTCTATTCCAGCACATTGGACCTGTGCAAAAAGGGTGGGTATTTGAGTCATGGAGTCATGGAGTCCACTTAGTCGGTAACTCAGTGTATAAAATAGGTCGAGAAATGTCTTTACATTGGTACTTTGCCCTGTCAGAACTGTTATGTTATGTTACATGTTGCAATGTGCTCAGTTAAGTTATGTAACGCTGGTATGTTAAAGGTAAATGTTATATCATGTTATGCTTTGAAATGTGGCATTCCGCTGTGCTATGCTGTTATGTTATGCTATGTTATGACATGCTATTTAAAGTTATATTCTGTTATCGTACTGTGTATCACCTGTGTATACAGGTGACATGTGAACTCTGCTCAGGAAACCTTTTCCGAAGGACGGTTTCCCGGATCAGGCTTTGCCACTGAAGGGAATCACATTTGGTTTCTCGCTCCCTTTCCAAGGGCCTAACGCCAGATGTCACCAATATATTTGAAGGGATGATTGGCGATGACAAGAATCTCATTATTCGAGGGGTTACATTTGAAAAAAGTCCTACATTTCCACCACGGTTCAGGAAACGTTATAGGCTTCCCACCAGGCGTAAGTGAAAACATGAACGTGATTTCCCTGTCATTCGCCTAATTCAAAATTGGAGATTTGAAAGATTTGGCCACATAAGTCAGTTACCATTAGAGTCAGCAAATGGCAACAGTAAAGGATACAGGGGAGAACTCTTTTGGGAATGGGAACTCTGAGCGGGACTTATCATCATTGATTTAATAAATGGTTTGTCAACAATCTGACCGCAAGGATCTCACAAGTTAACTGTGGTGCCCCGATTCTTCGTGGGTGCATAATGTTGTGATGGTTTGGGTCTATCTGACTTAAAACATTTGACCTAATCACATTTGATCAAATTTATTTTACCTTTTTCGGTCTAAAATGCGGGTGGTGGCCCCCCGCAACCCTTCCCACTTCCCCTCAACCTAATCTCTACCCTTACCCACCCCCATACATATATTTAATACATTTGACCAAAAAAAGGTCAAAATATTCAATCAAATGTTTAGGTAAAATGTGTTTAGGTCAATTATGCTACTACCATTATGATAGATGTTGTATGGTGCAGAGTATCCCAGTAAGGGTGGCACAGGTGGCCCAGTTCTCATAGCAGATCCTTCTTAGATCCTTTAGTAAGTTCACCGCTACTACTCCTGTATCCTAGTCTGAATGTAACATGTTGGATGTTCAGTTTATATATTTAATAATCTCCTGTAATTGCTTGAACACAGGTCTTTCGAAAAGAAAATGCGGATCATAGAATATTCAAGTTGGTGCCATAGTTACCCAGTAGGTTTTCATGCAAGTGTTATTCAGGATAATTGGCACACTTGAAGTAGAGTTTCGTGTGTTAATGATTTACTAATGCATTTTCCCAATGTCTTACTCATCAAAGAGCTGGAAGACAGCTACAAGGAGATCATCAGGTGGTAAAGAATGCTTGCAATTTCTTATCATTCTCGACACCTGCTCTAATGTGAGCAGCTGGAAAGACTGAAAAGAAAAATACGGAATAGTGATTGCCTATGCGCTGAATAAGGAATTACCCAATCTAACTGTCTACATTTGGTCGTTGGGTAATTTTGACGTAATTATAGGTCTTACTATTGACCGTTTTTCTTTTTGACCTTATTACTTGAACACGAAGAGGGAGGACTGCAGGGGCCCCGATTTCTCATGTTCAAGTATCTGCAACCTTAGGGATTGGGGCTGTCCCCCGCTTCCTTAACCATGGAGGCAGGGGGCAAAAATTGCTCGGCCCACGTTTTCATGAGCGGTCAAAACAGGGGCCCAAACAGTTTTACTGCGGGCAGTCTGCCAGCGAACAAAACGTTTGCGGGCAGATCGTATACATCCCTGGATAATGAAGGCATTGCACAGCATGAACATCTGTTTAGCTTCATTTTTTGACTCGAGTTATTTTAGTACCAAAAACGTGTGCCAGATTGTTGGAAAAAGACTTAATTGGTAGATTTTGCCACATTCGAAAAGAATACGAAAAAGTTATTTTTGAGAGAAAACAAAATGTCCAATTCTCTCCTTGTTTTCAGTTTTGATCAAACCCCAGTTTTTTTTTGGTTCATTGCAGGCAGGCTTTTCTGTATTTGAGGGTATATCTTTATCTCTATTTGCACTACAGCTGTTGTGGAATGACCTGGTGTAGACCTAACTAATGTTGACTTTCCCTCCACTAAGAATCTTGATCAATCATCAGAATGATACTGTGTTCTCCCTCTCCCAGAGAGAGTTACTACTAACCCTCCGAGGACAAGTGCGAGGAGTATTACCCTAACTACATGCTGCAATATTTCACTTAATACCCCATCAGCATCGGATCATTTGAAACAGATTGAATCAATTCTAAAAGGTTGGACAAACACATGCTATACTTGGCACCTTAGAGGGGTGGATTGTAAAGAGGGTGGCAACGTAATCAATTATTATTAGAGACTAAATGATCTCTTAAACCAATCCTATGGCGAGAAATATGGAACTTTGTTGCAATCATCATGGGAGGTGCCCTGAAGTCCTTAATTGGTCAACTGTGTCATTGGTTTCATGCAGTATGAGTGGTCTGAGAAGAAACCTAAGAAGGTACTACAAGATTGCTTCAGATTTCTGATTTAATGCTGCAGGGGACATACTGTGTGGAAAAAAACACACCTCCCAGTGGCTTTCCCTCAAAAACATGTATCTATCATAGACACCCAGTGATGGGTTAATCACTACAATTTCACACAGGTTGGAGAAGAAGGCCACTGGGTTACATCTGTTAGCAGACAATACAGTGGGTGTTCAGCTAGAATGTTCTGCCACAAAATTAAGCATCAATGGGATTTTTTATGCAAAATTCAAACCCGCCGAATTTCCAATGTGTTTGCCAGGTCAAAGTTTATGGGTTTTACCAGAGGTTCAAGATATGAGGTTCTACTAGGTTTAACCTCTTGTTTATATAAAAATAGGCAAGGTGAAGCTCGGGACTACGTTGGTTGGCATTTCGGGAGACGGGAGTGGCTCAGGCTTTTAGTGAAGGGTTTTGTAGGATAGTTATGCTAGAGTTCAATTATATCCATAATAAGACTTAGGTAGAGTTACAGGATTAGGTTGACATTTTTGGGGGGGTTGGGTTCGGGCGCTGGGTGCACATGATTTGTGGTTGGGTGAGACAGTACAACCCACATGCTTTTTGTAGGTGCAGGAGAAGGCTAATGCACCAATAACCTCATGAGCAATTTGTAGACATAGGAGAAGGCTAAGGCACGGAGAACCCTACCTAAATATTTTAATCAGAGGAGAAGGCCAAAGCACTAAGAACTCCACATGCATTTTGTAGGCACAGGTGAATGCCAAAGCACTCAGGGCACCATGTGCCTTTTATACATTCAGGAGGTCTAAGCACCAAGAACCCCTTGTTTATTTTGTAGGCAGAAGAGAAGAAAGCCTAACAACTGAGTATCCCACTGCAAAACCCCCATGTGTATTTTCTATACAAAAGAGCAGATGAAAGCACAGAGAACCCCACATGCATTTTCTAGGCAGAGTAAAAGGTGAAATCACTGAGAGCCCGGCATGCATTTTGTAGGAAGATAAGAAGTCTAGAATGCTGAGAACCCCACATCCATTTTGAAGGTGTAAGAGAAGGCCAGAGCACTGAGAAGCCCACATACATTTACAATGTGTAGGCAAAGCCACAAATGCATTTTTGTAGGTAAGGAGAAGGCCAAGGCATTGAGTACAACACATGCATTTAATAGGCAGTAGAGAAGGCCACATCAGTATTAAACCCAGGTGTATATATTAAAGGGCAAAGTGAACTAAATTAACATATCTGAATTTACTTCAGGATACAAACATGATTGGGGACTGGGTTAAGTGTCAGGGGAGGACTGTATCTGTTGGGCCAGAGAGTACAGGGTTCTCAAGGCTGGGCCCATCGTGCAGTCAGTAGCTATTGATCTCTTCCTCTTCAAAAAACAGAAGTATTTCTCTCAAAATAATCGGCCGCATGAGAAGTCATGTAATGTATCTCTTGTCAGAGGAGGGAGTTCAGGATGGGGAGGAGAGGGAAATTGAGTCGCCACCAACTGGGGGGCAAAGGGAGAAGATATACGGTCAGCTCAGCAACAAAGAGACCATTCCATTGGTGAGGAAGAAGAATGATTCCTGAAAATGCTCCATCTCTGATTTCTTTGTAAATAAAAACATTGAAGAGCATGGCAAAGATTATGCTCCATCCCCTGATTCAAGATGGAGAACCAGACACCTTTACTTGACAATGCACAGACAGGGTGACTAACATACATTGCAAGAGGGTGCAGGCTTTGCTGAACCATTGCAAATGTCAAACGCACGAGCTCATCACTCAACAGCACCCCAACAACATCCACTGCAGAGAGGGGATAGGGTTTGTCTCATCCCCTCCCATCCCCTCCCAAAAACGGGAGTGTGGAGGTATTTTACAGTGGAACCTACATGCACATCGTTGCACCTGCCATTTCTGCAAAGAAAGTGTCTTGTAAGAGACGTCAGATACACATTTGGGCACCTCTTCCCTGAGAAATTCATATGAATGTCTGGCACAATGAAAGGGGGGAGGAGAGCTTCCTGACCCTCAATTGTGGGCACAAGAAACATTTGCACCATCATCACGCACCACTACACTTCCTGATTAACAGATTTTCACAAGGTTTGTTGGAGCAATTTGGTTGGAAGAAAGAACAGGTACATCTCTCGAAAGACATCTAAACGACTCCTCAAGTGATAAACAACGGTGTGCAAGCCAGCTTCAGTCTGGCAAATGAAGTGGCATGGAGAAAAGCGGTGGAGACCTTGACTGAGGTTGGTTAGTGGTTAGTGATTGAGTGCATTGCAAAAATAAATCTTTTGCTTTTCCTTCATCATCAATTTATTTACCTCTACCAACCATGGAGCCATTATCCAAGTCCTAGTATCACACTCACAAACTTAAGGTTCTGCTTCAATTTATTTAGCTCCAGCAAACAGCGGAACCACAGAACACCCTCTGCATAGTGTTATATTCTCGACTTCTTCAGTCTGGTTAACACCAATATTGCATTCAGTGGTGGGTCTGTCTCTAATTATTTGGCTCTACCAAGCAGCAGACCTAATAATGATTTTCTTCTGCACTCCCCATTGCAAAATGTCCTCTCATTTACTACCTTCTTATGCAGTCATCTAGAAGGGGATAGAGTGGTACAGGGACATGTGCTTCTCCATTAGCTTGTCCTCCAGGTTACAGCGATAACAGAGGTCAGCAAAGCACAGTATGTTCTTCCTTTTCACTCTAGCTCATCTGTTTGGCCAAAATGGCACCGCACCCTGAATTCTATCACCACCAACAGAAGGCTCCGCAGCTAGTGTTGGGAAAGTGGCCGTGCTAGGAATTGGTCTCATTGGTCTCCTTGAACACACTATTGTGCCACAGCCAACAGAGTTTGCAAATCGAACAGGTGTCAAAGGCACTCTTACGTGGGCTACCTAGATCATCTTCTGTCAGATGTTGCATATTATGCTCCCTGCCTCTCATCTGACAGTCACACCATCTAGCCACTTGAAGTAGTCCCACACCCACGACCATATGTGCAGTGATGTCGTGGGTGGGTATGTCTTCACCCTCTTGACGAAGGCTGCACTCAGAATGCACCCTTCGGACATGTAGGCAATGGTCCAGTGGCTCCAGTCTCCAGCTCCTGAGCTATCTGCTGAGTGGCCATCTCTGGCCCTCCATCTGGTGGTCTTCAGTCTCCTGCAGTACCACAGGCTTCTGTTATCCCCTCTGCCCTTCATCCCCTGCACTTCTCCGACTATCTCACATTGCTTCTCCTAGACTACATCCTCTTCCCCGCCAACACCAAGGTCATAATACTTAACCACCTTCTGCAGGTACACCTCAAGAGACTGTGCCGACACCACACCCTATCCCAAATTGGTAGCTACATATTCCTCTGCAACCACTGGCTCGCCCTCCTTAAACACAATCTCCCCCTCCTCAACTACCAGCTCCCCTGCCACAATCAGAATCACCCCTGCCTCAACAAATGTCTCCCTTATCTCAACCCCTGTCTTCCCCTGCTCAACTACTGTATTTCCCTCCTCATGCTCCATCTCATCCTCCGCCCCATCCTGCTCAGGCTCTCACTCTACCTAATACGCTAACACACAGGTTGAGAAGTACTCCAACTCATGTTCTCCCCACTCTCTCATATAAAATGACTTGTTGCCTAAATCAATGTCCAAAACCCAAATGTTTGTAATGTGCCGAAGGAGTCAATGTACAAAGCACAAACAAGGGAGAAAGACAAAGGAATTCTCGCACGACTCACATAATGAGAAAGGGTTTTTAAACACACAAATAGTAGGGGAGGTGACTGAGAACAGCACAGGAAGCCTTCTCAGTTTCACATACAAATGTTTCTCTACAAGCACAGAAAAGCAGAGTTAGGGAACTTGTTGGCCTTTTTAAAGTTTTTGGTGTGAGGAACCATTTTTAAATCTCTTTTAAAGGAAGATTAGAGAGAAACAAACAGGCAAAAGGAAATAAAACAGGGATTAAGAAACACCAAAAACACCACTAACAACTAACAAATGTCTCCAAAATATTCGAAAAGTCTCCTAAACTCGCCGAGATCATAACAATATGCCTCCAAAACCATTGGTTTGTGAGCCTATTCAGCCCACTAATAATTCAACAGTTATACAAAATCCACAAAGAAAGCAGGAAGCAGGAAGCAATTTGAATGTTTTTAAATATCAGCAAACATGTTTTAGAAGGCCTTTGGCCAAATGTTTGGCTGATTGAACTCCATCAAGTCTCTGGCTTTGCAATTGGACTGCAAGCCTCAAACTCCACCTTGAAACCCACACCATGGTTCAATCTTCAGGAAATCCTGCGGGATTCCCTAGGGGCATTTATACCTGCCCAGAAAAGATCTACTTTCCGGCAGGGTACATCGTGGGAAAGAACGAGCTTCCCTGTGAAAAATATGCCCAGCCAGGACTTTTGTTCTATAATGAATGGTGGACTAATTAGCCTTGCTATTAGTTAACTATTCATTGATTTCTTTATTGGGTGCCCATCGGAGGCACCAGGTGTCTTGTGGGAGGTGTATTTTGGGATGGCAGACCTCTCAATGTGCCTCCAAAATAAAATACATTTTCAAAGGCCTAGTTTAATATCCTTTCGGACTAATTAGCCTCTTGGAATGCTAAAAAGATAGGTATAGAGTACTAGAGGAATTATATTCAAATTAATTTTAAAAAGTGCCTAAATCAATCATTGCACATTCATAACAGGTGACTTCGTTTTGCAAGTGCTCACATTCTTTTGTCTTAAAATGAAGGATGATCTTTACACGAAGAACTGATATTTTAAAAGTTGTTGATCAGTAAAGTAATTCTGCAAGTAAACCACTTGGCATTAACGTTGGATGTTTTATGATATTTGCTTTGTTTGTTGGATTACACAATTCCTGATCCATGATATACATTCTGCTTCTTTGGAGTCTCTGCCTAAGCCTAACATGTGATTTGGTAGGGAGGTCTTTGTTGGAAAAAATATATACATTAAAATTGCTCACCGACAATAGCAGCTAATGTGAATAGACCTACTGATTTAGCTTTAGAGATCCGATAATTCAGATGTAGTTCTTTAGTGAGAAGAATAAGAGTTTTGTAATGTCTGACAGCAAGCCTATATAAAGTAAGGCTTGTCTCAGTCGGGTGCTTTCGCCATGATCATTCTAGCTGACATTTTGTTGCACAAGCTTCAGTTATCTCAGCTGAAAAAGGGACATAAGATAGATTATTTCCCTTTTTTAAAGAGGGTTTAAGAGGGGCGAGTGCATCAAATGCTACATCAACTGCAGATCTTATATTGGATACAAGGCTTCAAGAGATATTGGTTCTTCAAGTGATGGCAGTAAAGGGAGAACTGCATCGCGAAAAACATGTTGCATGATTTTACGTATATTCCTAGTCATACAAGATGTAGATGACTGTTTGTCAATACTAACAGTATTGTGGTGATCTGTCTCAAAACGTATTAAATGATGATCTGACCAAATGCACTTATCCACTACAATATTAGTGATGGGAGCGTTTTTAGATAAGACCCAGTCTAATGTGTTACCACCTATATGAGTGGGAACCTTGATATGCTGAGCAAAAAATAGAGATGATAAGGACTCGGCAAAGGAAAGAGAGGTTCCATCCGATAAGATTGAAGTCTCCTATAATAATGGTAGGAGAGTGTGGTTTACAGGAGTTGCCAATAAAGGCCAATATTTGTTCTTCAAAAAGAGGTGTGTTAATGGGAGGTCTATAAAGCAGCAATATATTAAAAGAAGATGTTGGATCAAGACCAAGTTTAAGGAAAAGCACCTCGCACTGATCCAGTACGGGTTTGCCTGATTCATGCAATTTAAGGGTAGATCTATATATAAGAGCCACTCCTCCACCCCGTTTTTCATGTCTGTTTGAATAGAAAAACAGATAACCAGGTGGGATAGCCATTTGAAGGGAATGAATAGCTGCATCATGTACCCGCGTTTCTGTTAAAGCACAGATATCCACTTGGGTTTGTACTATGAGATCAGCCACCTCATGGCAGTGCTTGACCAGTGAACGTGTGTTCAGTAGCAAGTACTTTACTATTTTGTCCTTGGATGTGATTTTAGTCAAAGGACCTCATTACGACCCCGGCGCTAAACCATGGTGCTATTAGCACCATGGTCCATGCCGGGGTCCGCCATGGTGAATGGCGGAATTACCGCCCCATTCCAAGGTTGGTGGGGTGGTAATTCCCCATTCACCATGGGCCCTTCCCCATTCCCATTTTTTCCCCATAGGGCTCAATGGGAATGGGGAAGGCGCTAAGTACGGTGCCGCAAATTGCGGCACCGTACTTAACACCAAGGTCCCTTTGCGGCACCCTACTTTAATGCCTGCTAAAAGCAGGCATTAAGGTCGGGTCCCGCAAAGGGAACTCGTAATCAGGCGTTAAGGGTTTAACGGCGCCAACACCTTTTACGGCGCCGTTAAACCCTTAACGCCAGGGTCGTAATGAGGCCCAAAGTGTTGGAAACCACACATGGAATGGAGTCCAATGGCAAACCCTGCTTAGGTTGACCACAGATAAGATTTTCAGATGTGGGGGATGCAGTCATCGGTTTAGGAACAATTAAAGGGGTTGCAATGGCATTCTCGTATATTACCGAGTGCAGCCTATTTCTTCGATTCCGTGAGATTTTTGTTACAAGATCACACCGAGATGTCATATTTAGCTAAGAATAAAATTTAAAAGAGAATAAATAGTAGTAAGGATAATGGCGGGTACAGGTACTCACAGCCACGAACCACTACAAACCGTCCCAGATGCACCGGTGCTGACGCGCCTGACGTGTCAAGAAGAACGGTAAGAAACTACAAATCCAAAGGGAGTTGTAGTCCTGGCACACTGCGGTTCAGCAAGTAGTGCACAGTGGAGTCCCCTGATTCAAAAAATTACTGAAGTGGTAAAATTGTACTTTTTAAAGAAAGCAGTGCTATTTTAAAAGTGAAATAAACAAATGTTTTACTATAAAATGCTAAGTAAAGCTAGCCTGAACGAACAATATTCCAATTACGATGTGCTTCAAAGTTCTAAACACAGATTTAAAAAATACACAATTCTAAACAGTTGTAGGCATAGGTGTGCTAAAATAGTAAAGTATTACCAAATAGACGTGTGGTCAGTGTTTAAAAACACCGCCACAAACCGTCCCAGATGCGCCGGCGCTGACGCACCTGACGTGTCAAGAAGAACGGTAAGAAACTACAAATCCGAAGGGAGTTGTAGTCCTGGCACACTGCGGTTCAGCAAGTAGTGCACAGTGGAGTCCCCTGATTCAAAAAATTACTGGAGTGGTAAAATTTTATTTTTTAAAGAAATCAGTGCAATTTTAAAAGTGAATTAAACAAATGTTTTACTATAAAATGCTAAGTAATGCTAGCCTGAACAAACAGTATTCTAATTACGTGATGCTTCAAAGGTCTAAACACAGATTTAAAAAATACACAATTCTAAACAATTCTAAGCATACTGTACTTCATGCTTGTAGCCTTTGGTGTCAAGATATCCATAATAGTTTCATTAATAAAACCTCCACTCACCAAAATAATATTAACACCCAGGTCAAACTTATTTCCAATCATACAATCCCTTTATTAGATAACATAGAACCTGTTAAGGATTCTTCTGTCTTTTCCTTCAGCTCAGTCTCTACAGAAGATGTTATTGAGATAGTTTCTAGGCTTAAACCTACCTCGTGCAAAGGGGATGTATTTCCTGCCACACTATTGAAAGAATACATTACTATCATCGCCCCATGGGTGACAACCTTTATTAATCGGTCCTTCCATGAGTCTTTCGCACCTGAAAACATAAAGGACGCGTGGGTTACACCCTTGCTTAAGAAGGAAAATCTAGATCCAGCAGAGGCTGGCATCTATCGGCCGATCACAAATGTTCCTTTTAACCTGAAGTTTTTGGATAACATTTCCTATAGTCAATATCAGATGTTTGTTGAAGAACAAGATATACTAGCTACACAACAGTCCGGATTTCGGCCCAATCATGGGACTGAGACGGCACTGCTGGATTTAAAATCTTATATTGCTGGCATAGTCGATGAGGGTAATAGGGCTTTGCTACTGCTTTTGGATCTGTCCGCCGCATTTGATCTTGTTGATCACCAACTTTTGACAGACAGGTTAATGTCAGTTGGCAAATGTACCAAAGAAGCAATGACCTGGTTTAAATCTTTTCTAGGCCCACGAAATATGAGAGTAACTAAGGACAACACCTTTTTCCATTGCTTCTACCCTATTATGTGGTGTTCCTCAGGGGTAGTGTTTATCACCCCTGCTTTTTAATATTTACTCACGTCTTCTCTGTGCTCTTCTGTCGGCCATGGGCATATATTTTGTTAATTATGCTGACCATACGCAGATTGTCATCAAACTCACTGGTGAGTATCAAAAAGATCTAGAGCGTATCAATTACATCTTTGTGGAATTTCAGAATTGGATGGCCTTGAACTCTTTGGCCCTTAATATTGCCAAAACTGAGTTGCTCATTTTGGGCACTCAGCAACGGATAAAGAAGCTGGATGTGAAATATGACAACTTCCTGATTGGTCAGCATGTTATTTACGTATCAAAAAACATAACATTTCTTGGGGTCTTCTTTGACGCTCAGCTGTCTTTCACTCGGCAGACTAATTACCTTAAGTCTTCATGCTATTTTTACTTTCAACTCCTGTGGCAGATCCGGCCCTATCTGTCCAGAGAAAATCTTGCATTGATAGCGGCTGCTATTGAGAACTGCAAGCTGGATTACTGTAATAGTCTTCTGATTGGTACATCCCAGGCCAATCTTAGAACATTACAGGTGATCCAGAACAGCGCTGTGCGAGCTGTGCTTGGACTTGGGCGTAATATGCATGTGTCCGAAGCTAGGCGCAGTCTGCACTGGTTGCCTGTTCATCAACGGCTACATCATACGGGGCTATCCTTTGTGCATAAATGCTTGCATGGCAAGGCCCGTCATACGTTAAGACCAGGTTAAAAAAGAAACCTGTTGGTCGTTTACCACAATCAAATGGCAATATCTCTCTGATCCAACCCCTGTCTACATTGAAGGGGTTTGGAGGAGCCAGCTTTAACTCCTGGGACCCTACCCTATGGAATTCTATGCCAAAGCATCTGGCCAATATTAGTTCAGTAACCATTTATAAGAAACAACTGAAAACTCTCCTGTTTAATATAGGCCATGGTTAATGCTCCCTCTCCATTTGCTACTGATATTATCCCCACTGTATTCTATCTGTATCACATTTTATGACTCCTCTTTTCCCTTGCAGTGTGAGCTCTGCCCCCTACCATCTTGTCCTACTCTAACTCCATGTTTTCTGTTGTCTGTCCCTTCTTTTCCCTTAGCGTTAGTGGCGCACTATAAGAACACAGATAGATAGATAGACAGACAGACAGACAGACAGACAGACAGACAGACAGACAGATAGATAGATAGATAGATAGATAGATAGATAGATAGATAGATAGATAGATAGATAGACAATGCATTAAACAGAAATCTAAATAACGGACGTGATTGAGAAAAGGGACCTGTGAATCTTCTGGCTAATCCTGCAGATTGGTTTCTCTGATTCTCCTGGTGAGACAATTCATTTACAAACTGTCATGGCTTCCCTCAAAACATTGATGATCATGTGGCCCAGATGACCTTCCTGATATCAAATGTATGTTTTTTTGCAAATGGTGAAGTCACCCAATATGTAAAGAAAATTAATCTCTGCATTTCGAGGCCTATGAATCCTTTTTTCTTATAAGGCCATTGTTTACATTTCTGTTGGTCAATCTTGTATCATAAGTATAGTTGATCTGCCCCAGTCCAGAAGAATACATCCCAATGCTACTATAAGTGCTGTTACCATCCATCTTTGCCAATCTTTATCTGGAACTACTATGTTCAGCAAATCATGTAGTATGTTTGCTTGTGATGTATTTAGAAAAGGTTTACCCAATACATTTGTGACTCTTGTATGTAGAAGAAACACATTAACAGTACCATAATATATAAGTAATATGTGCTTCATTCCTTTCACATCGTCAACGTTCATCCTTACCAATATTTCTGGCTTTAGAGAGTTTGAAGGGTTTTCAGTGCCAATGATTTAATATGTTAATCTACATGAATTTCTGCTGCACATGAAACAGTGTTGTGAACAATCCATTGTTCCTCAGAGAAGACGCAATCTAATTATTTTCCCATGTTTTGCATAAGGTAGAAGAAATGGAATTGTATATATCTTTTTTTTAAGAAGGGTTTGTAATAGGCTATTGCTATGTCTTTTCCTCTTCCCCACTGTGTTATGCGTTAGTAATTCTGTTAATACAACAGCAGTATTCCAAGGACTGGCAAGACCACACCCTGTCGTGTTGATTCACTGATTTGTGTCTGAGTATTTATTTTGTAGAACCAAAAAAGGGAAGCGTGGTTTATAGTTATGGAGAAGAAGATGATGGGAGGAAATATGGTGTGGTTATTCAGCAAATCATTATGTTACACAACTCATAAAACATGACAAGATGGAGAGGGAGATTTTACTAGTGAAAGTAGGTATTGATAAAAACCAAATTAATAGTAGGATCCCTTCATGCACTGAATGGCTTAAATAGACTGCATTTGGAAATGTGTTCTTGCCATATGATGGGTTCTTTCCAGATGATATTAAGAGGAGGTTGGAACATTGAACAAAATCCAGTGATTGATCACTCAGGAAGGCGGGAGAGAGGCCAGTGTAATGATTGAAGAGCTGTGGTAACATGGTTGTGTTTTCTGTGTTTCACTAACATTCAGTGCAGTGTTTTGTAGTCTCTGTAATCTTAAAATCATATATTTTGAAATACATAGATACATCCTACTATTAAAATCAAGCCAGGTGGAAACCAGGGAATTCATTACCAGGACCTGGTGTGGAAATGCTAGATATGGAAGAAGTTTCTTTTTTCCTGTTCATGATGTAACAAGGCTTGGTTACTGCCACCACTTGAGTATTCATTGGTAATTTACAATCCAGAATAATACCTAGGTTCTTGACCTCTGGGCTTGGTATGAGACAGGGTCTAAATGTACTTGGCCAACATGATGGTGTCCAGGTATTGGGTTTTTCATTTACTATCAGAGTTTGGTCTGGATTTATTTTCTTAAAGTTTGTGTCCACCCAGACCTTGACAGCAAAGAGACAGTCTCTAAACTTACCACACAGATTGACATCTCCTTCTTTAAGGTACACCAGAACCTGTGTGTCATCATCATAATTAAATTAAAGGAAGTTACTGTAAAGCACCGGGGGGGTATCTGTTCTCATACTCTCTATATGGCACAGAGCACCCCAGCAAAGATTCTCTATTGGGTAGCGAAGGTTGAGCAATCAAGGCTTAAACTCTCTGGAGGTGATGCGGGCTGGTTCTTAAGTACAGTGTAGTCCCCAAGTACCCACAAATTAATGTCCACACACTATGTTAGTGAAAACACAGTTCTTTATATAAATAAGGTTCACATTATGTACACAATTACAATAACACACGTTGTGCTCTTGCAATTGGTAAATATATACAGTTTCTATGTGGTACCATTATTACTCTGATTCCATTAAAATGCATCAACTGTAGACAGTTCAAACAGCATACAAATCCATATAGCAAAAGGTATCAACAATATACATAGGAGGAAAGCAAGGGTTTAGACGATTGGCAGAACCATGGGCCCCTACCATCAGGCACCGTTCTGTGTGAGGATACCCCACCTGGTCAACCTGTAAATAAGATATACCACAAGCCCAGTCCATATATTGTTCATATGAGTCTTATTTCCCTCTAAATATGTTCTACCACCCCAACGTACCTGGAATAGCAGAGTTCAACATCGGGTTGAAGACGGATCCTTCTTGAGCGGCTCCCACTAAGGCAGGAGCCACGGATCGTCAAGATCCCACGAGGAAATGGTGAACAAAGGTGTCAAGGCAGCAGCTTTGGTCCTGGTGGTGCCTGTCGAAGATCAGTCGTGGACGTCCTGTGAAGATGAGGCATTTGGTGCATCTTGACAATGATAATTTGTTGTGGCAAAGAGTTACTGAAGAACTTTGGCCCAGCAAGGGCGTCAGGTCGTCGGCATCTCTGTGGTCTTTGGGTGACGGGTAAACCCACTGGCGGATTCTCCTTGGTGCGTTGGCAGCCTTGAATTTCTCCAGCGGGACAAAGCGGTTATCAGTGATGAGCAAGGGAGTCCTTGTTTCAATGGGTTCTTAGGCAGAGGAGCATGGCAGCGGCGGACGGCGAAGGTGATGGACTTCAATGTCCGGGCACTTTGCTTCGTGATTCCACGGCAGTCCCCTTCTCCTGTTGGCAGCCTTTCGAGGACTGACTTCCAGGGCATTTCGGCGAAGGTCAGCTGGTCCCTTGTAGCTCGGGAAGAGGTCTCCTAGCCAGGTCCTCTCTTGTATCAGTTCCTTGAAGGCACAGCAGCTTTCAGATTGGCAAAGGACAGCAGCAGCAATTCTTCTTACTGTGGACTTCAAGGTTAAGCACCAAGTATCAACTTCAGCTTCTGAACAATTTCTATCAGTGAGAGGTCCCCAGATATATTGTTTGGTTTCTCATTCACTCTGCTGGGTCACACTCAGGCAACCAATCATTCAGAAGGGCATTCAGGCAGGCAGGCAGCCAATCAGGCTCACGGTGCATTCAGGGCATTTCCCTCCCTCCGGACACTCACAACAAGGAATGTGTATTGGGACAAGTGACCAGCCATTCAGCACTCGATATTGCATTTATAACAGTTTCGGGCAGGGCTGTCTCAGTCTCTGTGTCACATACCAGAAACCAGACACCCATAACAAGAAGTGCATATTGGTCACACACTCCATTCACCCAGGTCCCACCCCAAGGGAGTACCCACAACATACAGTCACTGGAAAGGCTCCAGCCAGTCTGGCCTGGACGTCCCCATAATACCATATATGGAACTTCCACCCAACAGCCAGTCAGGGAGAAGGGACAGAGTCAGGGCTTCCTGGGACTTTGGGAAAAACAAGGTAACAGGCAATAGAAAGCAAGAAGCCACAGGGGCCATTGTGTCTTCTATCAGGAATCAACTGATTCCAATGGCAGGGCCAGGGTATCCCAAAATGGAGGATACTAAGAACACCTGTCAAATTGAGCATGGAGCTGCCACCAGCCCATACATACCCTGCTCTGTGGGCCACACACAGGTGCCCAAAAAGATACACTAGGAGTAAAGGGTGGTACACTCACCCATGGGTGCCATAAGGGTATCCCAAGGGTCTGTACACCAAATCAAAAAGGGGAAGAGCTGCACTACCAGGAGTCCCACATGGATTCCTGGGCAGAAAATAACACAGAACATACACGAAAAAGGACTACAGAACAAGGACAGGGAGGCCCTGTCCATCCAATGCATTTCCAGCATTACAGTTACACCACATCCATTAACAGCAAAGGAAACCTGGTCTTGACACAAATTTATATCATGGAAAAGGAGCATGCAGACGTATTATCAATGGTGCCCCAGATGGGATGAACTAGACACTTCTTTGCTTCCAAAACTGAATAGAAAGTTAATGGAGGCATGTAAAACTGAAATATGTAATTGTGAAAGTAATTGTAACTCTGTGATGGAAGGCCAGATCGTGAAAAAACAAATAGCATTTTGTAAGTAGAAGTTATATCTACCAAGCCATGTAAAAATGTACATATTGTGCCACACAAAGATTAAGGGGAAAATGGCAAAAACAAGTAACTCCTCCACATTTGATCACAGCGCAATCAATCATACATCTGATTGTGTGCATTGATCTAGAGATTATAGTAATCTATTTTGTATTTATCTCACATTTATAATTCCAGATTAAGGGCATGCAAATTGAATTAGCATTTTCTCAAATGGATCCACTTTTCCCCCAATCTTTTCAGGATCACAGAACTGGAAAACCACACCTCTGTAAAGACTGAGAGGAGTTAAACATTTTAGAAAACTACCAGACCACTAGCCATGGCTTTTGCCCACTGTATTTTTTAAATCACTAACAGACGACTAGCCATGGACTTCAGCCATGCCAGTGGACACTGCTCTGTAGTTTTAAAATCACTACCTGCTCACTAGCCATGGCCTTTGGCTGTACCCAAAGTCCATTTTAGAACACTACCAGACCTCTAGCCATGGATTTTATCCATGGCCAGTGGGCACGGAGCTTAGCCGTGTCCACTGTCAATTTTAAAGCATTACCAGACCGCTAGCCATGTGCCTTGTCCGTGCCAACTGTTCATTTTTGGAATACTACCAGACTGTGCCCACTGTAAATTTGCTGTAAATCCTTTTTTGAAATATTTACAAGGAGCTTGGGGTTGGTCACCCTGAGTTACCTGTGGGCAACTAGACGTGGACTCCCTGCTCACTGTGCTCAGAGAGACACAGCTTCACCTCACTGATGAGGCCCAACAAGGCTGAAACACGTGTATGGGGTTGTTGTAGGTACTCTTGTTCAGAGAGGAATTGCCATAGCATTTCGGTGCTGGACTGCCCATGTGGGCGGGACAAAGACTGATATGCAAATGGATATTTCCCATCTGTGAAAGGTACAGTGAGCAAAAAGCGTGTGCTGCAAACTCTCATCTCAGACCAGGTTATCATGCCATGTTCTTTCTGGAGAGGAGCGCCTGCTACCTTTTTTGAAATATTTACAAGGAGTTTGGGGTTGGTCACCCTGAGTTACCTGGGGGCAACCAGACGTGGACTCCCTGCTCACTGTGCTCACAGAGACACAGCTTCACCTCACTGATGAAGCCCAACAAGGCTGAAACACGTGTATGGGGTTGCTGTAGGTACTCTTGTTCAGAGAGGAATTTCCATAGCATTTCGGTGCTGGTCTGCCCATGTGGGCGAGACAAAGACTGATATGCAAATGGATATTTCCCATCTGTGAAAGGTACAGTGAGCAAAAAGCGTGTGCTGCAAACTCTCATCTCAGAACAGGTTATCATGCCATGTTCCTTCTGGAGAGGAGCGCCTGCTACCTTTTTTGAAATATTTACAAGGAGCTTGGGGTTGGTCACCCTGAGTTACCTGGGGGCAACCAGACGTGGACTCCCTGCTCACTGTGCTCACAGAGACACAGCTTCACCTCACTGATGAGGCCCAACAAGGCTGAAACACGTGTATGGCGTTGCTGTAGGTACTCTTGTTCAGAGAGGAATTGCCATAGCATTTCGGTGCTGGACTGCCCATGTGGGCGAGACAAAGACTGATATGCAAATGGATATTTCCCATCTGTGAAAGGTACAGCGAGCAAAAAGCGTGTGCTGCAAACTCTCATCTCAGAACAGGTTATCATGCCATGTTCTTTCTGGAGAGGAGTGCCTGCTACCTTTTTTGAAATATTTACAAGGAGTTTGGGGTTGGTCACCCAGAGTTACCTGGGGGCAACCAGACGTGGACTCTCTGCTCACTGTGCTCAGAGAGACACAGCTTCACCTCACTGATGAGGCTCAACAAGGCTGAAAAACGTGTATGGGGTTGCTGTAGGTACTCTTGTTTAGAGAGGAATTGCCATAGCATTTCGGTGTTGGACTGCCCATGTGGGCGGGACAAAGACTGATGTGCAAATTGATATTTCCCATCTGTGAAAGGTACAGTGAGCAAAAAGTGTGTGCTGCAAACTCTCATCTCAGAACAGGTTATCATGCCATGTTCTTTCTGGAGAGGAGCGCCTGCTACCTTTTTTGAAATATTTACAAGGAGCTTGGGGTTGGTCACCCTGAGTTACCTGGGGGCAACCAGACGTGGACTCCCTGCTCACTGTGCTCACAGAGACACAGCTTCACCTCACTGATGAAGCCCAACAAGGCTGAAACACGTGTATGGCGTTGCTGTAGGTACTCTTGTTCAGAGAGGAATTACCATAGCATTTCGGTGCTGGACTGCCCATGTGGGCGAGACAAAGACTGATATGCAAATGGATATTTCCCATCTGTGAAAGGTACAGTGAGCAAAAAGCATGTGCTGCAAACTCTCATCTCAGAACAGGTTATCATGCCATGTTCTTTCTGGAGAGGAGCGCCTGCTACCTTTTTTGAAATATTTACAAGGAGCTTGGGGTTGGTCACCCTGAGTTACCTGGGGGCAACCAGACGTGGAGTCCCTGCTCACTGTGCTCACAGAGACACAGCTTCACCTCACTGATGAGGCCCAACAAGGCTGAAACACGTGTATGGCGTTGCTGTAGGTACTCTTGTTCAGAGAGGAATTGCCATAGCATTTCGGTGCTGGACTGCCCATGTGGGCGAGACAAAGGCTGATATGCAAATGGATATTTCCCATCTGTGAAAGGTACAGCGAGCAAAAAGTGTGTGCTGCAAACTCTCATCTCAGAACAGGTTATCATGCCATGTTCTTTCTGGAGAGGAGCGCCTGCTACCTTTTTTGAAATATTTACAAGGAGCTTGGGGTTGGTCACCCTGAGTTACCTGGGGGCAACCAGACGTGGACTCCCTGCTCACTGTGCTCACAGAGACACAGCTTCACCTCACTGATGAAGCCCAACAAGGCTGAAACACGTGTATGGCGTTGCTGTAGGTACTCTTGTTCAGAGAGGAATTGCCATAGCATTTCGGTGCTGGACTGCCCATGTGGGCGAGACAAAGACTGATATGCAAATGGATATTTCCCATCTGTGAAAGGTACAGTGAGCAAAAAGCATGTGCTGCAAACTCTCATCTCAGAACAGGTTATCATGCCATGTTCTTTCTGGAGAGGAGCGCCTGCTACCTTTTTTGAAATATTTACAAGGAGCTTGGGGTTGGTCACCCTGAGTTACCTGGGGGCAACCAGACGTGGACTCCCTGCTCACTGTGCTCACAGAGACACAGCTTCACCTCACTGATGAGGCCCAACAAGGCTGAAACACGTGTATGGCGTTGCTGTAGGTACTCTTGTTCAGAGAGGAATTGCCATAGCATTTCGGTGCTGGACTGCCCATGTGGGCGAGACAAAGGCTGATATGCAAATGGATATTTCCCATCTGTGAAAGGTACAGCGAGCAAAAAGCGTGTGCTGCAAACTCTCATCTCAGAACAGGTTATCATGCCATGTTCTTTCTGGAGAGGAGTGCCTGCTACCTTTTTTGAAATATTTACAAGGAGCTTGGGGTTGGTCACCCAGAGTTACCTGGGGGCAGCCAGACGTGGACTCCCTGCTCACTGTGCTCAGAGAGACACAGCTTCACCTCACTGATGAGGCCCAACAAGGCTGAAAAACGTGTGTGGGTTTGCTGTAGGTACTCTTGTTTAGAGAGGAATTGCCATAGCATTTTGGTGCTGGACTGCCCATGTGGGCGGGACAAAGACTGATGTGCAAATTAATATTTCCCATCTGTGAAAGGTACAGTGAGCAAAAAGCGTGTGCTGCAAACTCTCATCTCAGAACAGGTTATCATGCCATGTTCTTTCTGGAGAGGAGCGCCTGCTACCTTTTTTGAAATATTTACAAGGAGCTTGGGGTTGGTCACCCTGAGTTACCTGGGGGCAACCAGACGTGGACTCCCTGCTCACTGTGCTCAGAGAGACACAGCTTCACCTCACTGATGAGGCGCAACAAGGCTGAAACATGTGTATGGGGTTTCTGTAGGTACTCTTGTTCAGAGAGGAATTGCCATATCATTTCGGTGCTGGACTGCCCATGTGGGCGGGACAAAGACTGATATGCAAATTGATATTTCCCATCTGTGAAAGGTACAGTGAGCAAAAAGTGTGTGCTGCAAACTCTCATCTCAGAACAGGTTATCATGCCATGTTCTTTCTGGAGAGGAATGCCTGCTACCTTTTTTGAAATATTTACAAGGAGCTTGGGGTTGGTCACCCAGAGTTACCTGGGGGCAACCAAACGTGGACTTCCTGCTCACTGTGCTCAGAGAGACACAGCTTCACCTCACTGATGAGGCCCAACAAGGCTGAAAAACGTGTATGGGGTTTTGAAATATCAACCCACAGGAACAGCACTTTTTGGGCGGCTTATAACCTCGCCCCCCTGGAACGAATCCTCAAGAAACTTTGTTAAAAAAGTATATGGCCCCGTCAGACTGATTGTGCTAGGTTTGTTGAGGTTTCATAAAGGTGGGGGGGGTCAAAGTTAAAAGGAGGGTCCCAAAATGTATGGTTTTTCCCATAGATGAAATGGAAGACCAAATTTGCTCATGCCTACAGTCCAAACCACTGGATGGATTTTCACCAAATTTTCCGCAAGGAGCAGAAGCTTGGGCCCGAAACTGTGTTTTTGTAAATTTGCTGTAAATCCGTCCAGTAGTCTTTTTTTTAAACAACCAAAAAGTAGGTAAAAATAACTGTGTGATATCTAAGTTCCCTCCACGGATTCACTTCCCTGTTCATTTCTCAGACGGGCCTCCAATTGGTCCAGGGGCTGACGTGATATCCATGGACATCGGATGACCCCGCTGATCAGATGGTGAAAATCGTGAGATGCTTCAGATTTTCTGAATAACCTGTCCTGTTTCATTCGTGGACAGCGGATATAAAAAATCACAACGTTGCACTTGTGAAACTAATGAAGCAATCTCTGGGAGGTGAGGGGTGATGAGATTGGGATGGGATATTGACATAAAAAGCCAAAAAACTGTTGTTTTTGTTCTCCGATGTCCGTGAACAGTCCAGGGCAGTTCTGTGGTGGTCGTGAACATCTGAGATGTTTGGGGCATCTATGCTTATTTCTGGATTACAGGGTTGGGGAAAAGCAGCTTTTGGATGGCTTATAACTTTGGCGCCACTCAATGAAACTGAATGACATTTTGGAATATAATAGACCTGATTCTAAATGGTTTTGCAAAGCTTGGTGGGATTTTGTCAAGAGGGGGAAAATTAGCAGGGGGTCTCAACATTGTTATATGGCTTATAACTGACAAATATGGACAAAAGATTTCAGAATGGTTATAGACCCAACCTTGAATGTTTGTGCAAATATGCTTGGATTTTGTAAAGTGGGGACAATTTTTTTGACTCTTTTGAAAAAATAAAACCTGGCCAGATTTGCATCAAACTTGTATAATGAGCATTGGCAAGGACCTGAAAGCATGGTTTTGTTAAATGTGTCAGTGTTTTAGTTTTTGAAAAGTGTCATAATGTAGGTACATAAAATAGTGATATACCTTTGATGACTGAGGTATAGCCTGTGGCCATAGGCAGTGGCCAGATTGTCTGGGGCATGGCAGGCCATGCCCCAGACAATCTGGCTACTGGCCATGACCACGTGGGACCAGCAATGGGGTTAAAGTGGGCATGGCCACTAGGGACCAGCTAATTGGTCAAGTCTTTCAAAATTAGGATAGGTTTGAATGGGAAAATAAAATGTGCTTGTGGGTACAGGTTGAAGTGCTGGATCGGACTGAAGCAATATGCACAAGGAGGATCAGCAAGAACTTGAAAGCATGGTTTTGCAAATATGTCCTGTATTTTATTTTTTCAAAGGTGTAAAATGTAAGTACACAACACAGTGATATAACATTGGTGTCTGGACAAAGGACCTGGCCGTTAGCAAGGAGAAATGTGTGCTGTAATTTGGTTATTCAGGCATGTTGCATGGACGTAGCAGTAGTTTTGAATGTGAAAACATTTGAAAAAATGTTCTGCTTGCGGTTACAGCCTGAAGTGGTGAGCATTAGCAAAGATTTTAACTCATGTTTTTGGAAATATGTCTTGTGTTTTATTTTTCAAATGTGTAAGAATGTAAGTAGAACAACTAGTGATGTACATTTTTTTGTGTGGGTAGTGGGCCTGGCCCTCGGCAAACACAAATGTATACTCTGATTTGCTTATTGGGGAATGGCCGAAGCCTATGCCCCATAGATTTGGAGACTGGCCAAGGCTGCAAGTCATGAGCACTTGCCATTAGTTACATTATTAGGGTATAGTGGACACTGAACTAGGATGCAGGTTAGGTGCAGTGAATAATAGGGGTGGTTTGGTTTGGCTGGGGTCATGGTGGAGCCTTATGCTGTAGGCAATTGAACAATTATTTCCATCCCTTGCATGTGCTGATGATAACAACAGACATAAGTATGTGTTGCAAAAAATATGTTTCTTAAAGGAGGTTTATAGTTCTTTCATATATCTGAAAAGAGGAATTATTAATAACTTATATACAGTGATGTAACACCATGAAACATTTTGAGTAATAAAAACCTATCAAATTGACAAAAAAAACGTTGTTAAAGGGATGTTACGGTTAAGATGCATCCCACGCTTGGGACTCCTCTGCTCCAGTAGTTAGCCAGTGGCGTCCTACCTTGGCATCACTTAGCATTTCCCTCCTAGGTTCTCATGAGCACTTTCCAATTTGTACTGCCCCTTCTATTTATGCACTTCTCGCACTGCACTGTAAGATGATTCAATTCAATACTACAGCTAAGTCAATGCCTAGTCTGGGATACTGAATGGAAACCCTTATTGATATATCTTTATGTCCAGTTCATGCGTTCTGGATGACTACCCCTATATAACACCCCTCTCTTGGAATCCCCCTGACCCCACTGAGCCAAGAAGTAGTTCTGTTTTGCAAGTTAGAAGGTTTATTTGATAATTTAAACAATAGATATATATATATCACACTTTATCATAAATTAATAATTGAATATCGCACTTAATCTGAGCAGTAATCAATAATGGATAGTCCGGCACTAGCACACTTCTTTATAATCAATGATGAGTGGTTATAGGATGGATAAAATAGCAACAATGCTTTTATGGTTTCAAACGGATGCAAGGTGGAATGAAAATGCAGTAAGAAAATACTCAATATGATTTCAACAAAACAATGTAATCACTTTTCTCTGGCAATCCACTCCCCCCCCTTTATGCAATGCAAGGAAATGGAAGGAAAGCACACAGTTCTCAGAAATGCAATCAAATGTAATTCAGTTCACCCCAGCAACCTTAGACTACAGAAGTTTGAAACACAGGCCCAAAATGCTTTTATATGTGCTGGCAATGAAGTGAAAAATATGCTAAAATGCTTTTAATTCCCTCTAGAGGTTCAGGGTGAGTGGTATCTAGTTAATATTAGTCCAGGCTCACTCTAGCAATGATTCAGGGATGGTTCTTAAGAGGCAAACGAAATTTAGCAGTTCAGGCAAAACAGCTATCTTTTTACAAGTAAAGAAATCGGGCCAAATCGCAAATCGCGGCAAAATTCGCGAATGCGAGAATCGTGATTACGGAGAATGTGTAAGGAGTAGGAAGTCGGTTCTAAGCTTCTTGAAAAGCTGAGATTCTAAGCTTTCAGATGAAAGTTAAACAAAGTTCCTAGCCCAAACGGTTATCGAGTTACGGACAATTAAATAAAGGTAGTTTTTCGGATTTGAAATTTTAAAAGTTCAAAGCGACAGGTTACAGCTTGCAACTAGAAAATGACAGGTGACAGTTAGGAGGCAGTTCTACTTAGATTAAAATAGCTTGGATTAGATTATTTTAACTAAGAGATTGGTTCTGCACAGTTCTGCTAGGTACTCACAATATATTTAGAAATAGAATGGGCCTCGCCACGGATCTGGTCAACAGGTTTTCTTCACTTGCCACGGACGATCTCTGCGCACAGCGTCTGGGTCAGCTCTACTCTGCTGGTCTGGTCTGGGTCTCTGGTTCTTATCAGGTCTGTGGGTCTCCAGTTCAACTGGTCTCTCTCTGGATACAACACTGCTTTCTGGCAAATGGCAAGAGTTCTTGCAAAGAATTCAAACAGCTCGCCTGGCTGTGAATAGCGGCAATGATTTGAGTCCTGCTAAAGAGGGATTTAGCTTGTAGTTGACCTCTCTGCTACAAATTCTGAAGTAAAGTCTCTGAAGGTGGATAGATTGAAGTCTCTATGTTGGCTCTCTGGAGGTTGATGGAGATAAAGTATGGATTTTCCCAGCAGAGTGACTCGCAGCAGATGGAATAGAATGTCCCTATCTGTCCTGACTGTCTGCTTTTATGTGTTTTGAAAGTGGGTGGAGAGGCTAGCTTTCTAGACCCTACCCCTCTCCACTTGTCATTGGCCACTTCCTCCTCTTCCCCTTGATTGGGGGAATGAAGTGGAGTGTCAGAGCGATGTCATTTAATGGCTTGCAGAGAGGACACTCCCCTGTCAAATTTGCACACACTCTATATCTGGTCCAAATGCATATTTGCACAGGTACACATTTGTTTAAAATTACATGCACCCATCACATATCACATGAGGTATCCCCTGTTCAAACTCTGCTCTTCCTGGGGGCTTGCATTAAAAAATGGCAACATATTTCACTTTTTGGTCTGGTTACCAATATTGGATTTGTCCCCGCATTTACACAAATGTTCGCAAAGCATGTGGGCATTAGGTGGTGGAGTATCAGATTTTTAACATACATACATTTAGAGTAATATCCTCTTTTCCGCTAAAAACCCCCCTGAACATACCACCGTGTCCTAACACGTCTTCAAATGTGCACAGAAAAATCACAAGAATAATGATATCACTTATAGAATTTTCACAAGTCCGCTCTATGAATGATCCATCTTTTTAGATTTATGTTCTGGCCCCAAAGGGGTGTGGTTTCCCCCCAGCACAAGGTTGAATTTCTGGTTTTTCCAGTTCTGCCAAGCCAGCTTGCTCTCATAGGCAGTGCTCCTCCCCTTTCCTTCCAGGAGGAAGCCACATTTACGACTCCCACCAATAAAACATTTGCCTGAGTCAGGACAGGGCTTTGTTCAATTTCCTGCAGAGCCCAGGTAATTCAATCAGAGAAGTGTCATATCCCTTTTGGTGGGAACAGCAAAAGGCAGCTAGGCCTGAGAACTGCTGTGGATCCAGTTTCACTCCAATTGGGGGGAAGTTGTCAAGCAGAATCCAGTTCCTTAAGCCAGGCCCCAGCTAATGTCACTTTTAGTTACCCAGTTTTCTGCATTCAAATAAAACTAACAATTTTTACATATGCAGCTAGAATGCTGATTCTAAGTTTAAAACTATGACATTTAAACAATTGCAACCTATGTGACACTCAAAAGTAGGTCACTCATTTCTTTTAAACATTTAGATTTTTAGTGTCTTTCAGTCCAAATTTACTTAAACTGCTGAAATCCACAGCTCAG
Organism: Ambystoma mexicanum; assembly: GCF_040938575.1. Taxonomy (NCBI): domain Eukaryota; kingdom Metazoa; phylum Chordata; class Amphibia; order Caudata; family Ambystomatidae; genus Ambystoma; species Ambystoma mexicanum. The sequence goes on along the minus strand of NC_090937.1, from coordinate 909,289,455 downwards.
CCAGTCTTGTTATAAACCTTCAAGTCACTTCAGAATATAACGTTACATTGTATCCACCTCTCAGTAAGTCTTTCTTTGGCCTGCTTTGGGTTCATTTATTCAGTTTTACACAAAAAAGTCTGGTGTTGTTTTAAAACGCCGGCTTTTTGATAGTGGTGAGTACTGGTAATGCACCCATTTTTGGGATTTAAGAAAATGAATTCCCCACAATTCTAGGTTGCTTTTGGCAATCAGCATTGCCATTCCCAATGGTTTCAGGCTACTGTGTGGGTAGTCCAATGGTGGTTTTAGGCAGTGCCCTTCTGTGCCCATAACATCGGCAAAATGGGTGGCAGCCTATTCTTCATGCATTTCCCTGGGTATTTTCTGGGAAGCTCTGGCCATCATGATGTTTTCAATGCCAGTACTGCACAGTTTTTGAGGTAGGGCTCGGATGCATGGGTAAAAACATCCCACAGCACAATGCCTATGTGCATTTATAAGAGCATTGTGTACAACTATTTTGTATAAGTAAGGGAAATGCAGATGCAAAAGATTTGTAGAAGATTGTTAAGCGGCAGTTGGTGTGTGGAAGCTTAATATGGTCATAGGGTTGTATATACAAGCGGATCTCACCGCAAAGAGAGAGGCAGCCACGTACTACAACACGAGGCGAACACCCGAAGCTGCGTAGGCTGGAGATCGCGCATACAACGGGCGCCAAAGACACTGGCAAGTGACAAAATTGGGATCACCCAATTCCCCCTGCAACGGGGCCTCCGACGCCCCTGCATAACACATCAGCTGGGGCCCGGACACACAGGGCAGGCCACCATAACCAAGCACAAGCAAGCAAATAACGGGCCCGACACGTCGTAAGAAGGCAATAGGTTCCCAAACTGAATAAGGACGGAGGCGAGATGCACATGTGAGTCTGCACCTACGTAACTCAAACATTATAATATTGGCCAAGGGCGAAGAGTAACAACCAAGGACCCACATGCAGAGGCAGCACCAGGTACACTCTTCCCCATACATGAGAGCTGCACCCCCATAGAACTAGACCTGGGACACGAAACACAGTCATAGAGTAAGCCAAGGAGTGAGCCCTGAACGTCACTGAGGGACCCCCACACGCGAGGGGCACTGCACAAGTTGGCAAATGGCAAGACACACAGATTTCATCCATCATAAACCTAACGCACTCACTGAAGGCGACAAGCCTGCAAGACACAAAAGGGCCACAACCTAACAACAGCACAGAGCACTGAGATCCACCCAGCCATTGCATGCTGAGATCAGCAAAGTGGGTCCCCAGCCCCAAAGACGCCCCGAGCAGACAAGCAGTTGTCAAGGGACCACAACAAAGTGACACTGTAAGACAGGGCGGAGTCCCTGGAACCCGGAACCATGATCCGGTGAGCAAAATGCGAGGGCACACGACCAACATACCCGAAACAGGCGCCGGGCATATCGAAAGACCCTACTGGGGGACATCAGCAATATGAACCTGCAGTGTGTGCATGACCAACACCACGCCCTAATCCTACTTTGATTGCAGCGCAATCATGCCGACATCAAAAAACAAAAAAGACGCCACGATCATGGACTCCTTCAATGCCACCAAGCAGAAAGGGCAAGCGCACAGTAGCCAGGAAGCACCCACAACACAGACAGACAAGGAGATCGCCATCAAAGACGGCCAGGTGCTGGAGGCAATAGCAGCTCTTAGAGCTTTCATCGACACCAAGATAGAAAAAGTTAAATCCGACGTACAGTTGATGAGGCAAGATGTCCGTAACCTCACAGAAAGGGTCACTACCGCTGAAACGGAGCTCCAAGAGACAACAGAAACCACTAAAGATCTAGAAAAGCGGCTAACAGAGCTTGAAAGGAAGAACGCAGCACTAGAAGCCCAAGCGGAGGATGCAGAAGGGCACGCCCGCCGCAACAATGTACGCCTACTGGGGATCCCAGAAGGAATGGAGGGATCCAACCCGACAGACTTTGTGGAAAACATGATCCTAAAGGAAATTGGGGCAGAATCATTGTCACAGGGATTTGTGGTAGAGAGGGCACACAGATCCCTGCAGAAGAGACCTCCACCAGGATCACATCCATGCCCCATGAAAGCAAAAATACTAAACTTTCATGACAGGGAGACCATCCTAAAATTCTCCAGAGAGGGAGGGGAGGTCTGCTGTGACAACGCTTTTGTGGCCATATACCCGCACTATACACCCGCAGTGCAAAGAGCAAGGAACTCATTTGTGCCAATCAAGGCCAAACTACAGAAACTGAACCTCAAGTACATGCTAGTGTACCCAGCCAGGCTCAAGGTGCTCTATAAAGGAAGGCCTGTTTTCCTGGAGACGCCGGAGGCAATCACAATGTGGCTGGAACACAACAACTTGGACGATGGCCAGGACGCAAACACGTGAACAATGGATGGTCCAAGGGCGGAATGGGGGGCAGACGGGACCCACCAACAGCAGATATGAGAGCGACTGACACGGAGCAATGGGACACCTTGTATTACGAAATGGCAGGAGCAAACCTGAACTTTTGAGCAGACCAAGCAAACGCATCCCCAATACTGGTGAGCGTCAGCCAGTTGCTAACGCACCATAGCCCGCATGCCAAAGCCCGGATGGGCCAACCAGATGCGGGGGCGCTCGAGCACCACAGTTGGAAAGTGGTTCAGTTTGTTAGTTTTAGTTTGGTTTGGAAGTTGTGAAGTTGTGACGGTTGGAACCCTACACGGAGCAAGGTATGTGTTGGAAAATGTGTGAATGTGACCCTACATGCTGGGGCCAGGGGCCGGGGCTATCTCAGGAATGAAGCAGTTGGGACTTGGGGGGGTGGCCTAAGATCAGGGGGGCAGGAGGGAGGGGGCAGGGGAACTGCACCCTGAAATGACTAGTGAAATCAGAGTGAAGACCTGGAATGTCCGAGGCCTGGGAACATACAGGCGAAGGAACCGGGTGAAATCCTTCCTCAGCAGGAAGAGGGTGGGCATCGCACTGCTCCAAGAGACCCATCTAACTAAGAGAACCATGGCCACAGTAATAGAACACTGGGACGGCCAGTGCTACGGTGCCCCCTACTCCAAATACTCCAGGGGAGTGCTCGTTTGGGTAAGCCCAACAATACCATTCAAACTAATGAGCTGGGAAGCAGACCCAGAGGGCAGATACCTAATAGTAAGGGGATTCATAGAGCTGACGGAGGTCTGTATAATAAATTCATGATTCCCCAACCACGGGATCCCAAAACACCTAGACACGCTGAGGGCCAAGTTAGCCCAAAGCCGAGAGAGGTTCATCATATGGGGAGGAGACCTCAACTGTGTTAGGGACTGGGAAATGGACAGGTCTAAACCGATTGCAACTAAAAATGACGCTGCAAATGGGGCACTGAATACAATGGTGGAAGCCCTGGACCTAGTAGATGTGTGGAGAAAACTACACTCTGCAGAAAGAGGTTACTGTTACTACTCATCACCCCACTCCCTGCACACGAGAATTGACAACATATTCGTAGCCAGGGGACATAAAATACAAATTATACTGGCACAGTACCTGGGTAGGACAATATCCGACCACTCACCATTGCTGACTCACTGGAAAACCTGGGGGCCTAGACCACCCATACCACAATAGCGCATGGCACCAGGCGCCCTAACAGACCCGGCCTTCACTGAGGAGCTCCGACATAAAATAGAAGAATATATGGAAAAGAATGTAGGAAGCGTTGAAAGATGGGGCACAATCTGGGAAGCAATGAAAGTAGTGGTGAGGGGAGAGGCCATTGCGAGAGCAGGGGGCATACGAAGGACACTGAGAGCTCAACTAGACAAACTGGAAGAGGAAATAAAACACAGAGAATCAGGCACAAGGGGAACAAGGGAGGAGGAGGTGGCACTAGTAAAATTGAGAGGAGATTGCCAAGATGCATGGGGGAGGCTTGCCAAATTTGATTACACGGTGAAAACCGCAAAATCGCACACCGAGGGCGACAAGCCAGGCAGGCTGCTGGCCTGGCTGTGCAGGAGAGAGAACCCACGATCTCTGATTACAGAGATCCAATACACTATGGGCACTACACGTAGGACGCAGCAAGAAGGTAATGACACCTTCCGAGAATTCTACTCCCGCCTGTACAGCCACGACCACCAGGTCCCACAAGTAGACATACTAAACACCCTGGACGAAATAGGCCTTCTCAAACTGGACTCGACACAGCAGGAAACATTAGAGGCCGAAATAACAGAAGAAGACATTGCAAAGGCAATACGATTTCTTGCCTCTAGTAAAACACTGGGAAGCGACAGCAAAACGAATGAGGCATCCCTTACACCAATACTGCTTGAAGTTTTCCAGGAGGCATACATTAATGGGCAATTGCCAGAATCCATTCGGGAGACCCTAATCATACCAATACCCAAACCCGGGACACCAGTGAACGAATGTGATTCGTATCGCCCGCTAATGATGCTGAATTACGATGTCAAAATCTTAATCACCATATTAGCCAAGCGCCTAAACAGGATAGTGGGGAGCCTGATACACAAGTGATCAAAATGGTTTTATACCCGGGCGCAGCACAGCACTGAAGTTACGCAGACTAAAACACCTACTCGAACAAACAACCACATCCCAAGAACACTACGCCATACTTTCTCTAGACGCCACAAAGGCGTTTGACTCGATTTTTTGGGAATGGTTAGCGGCAATACTGAGGGAATATGGATTCGAGGAAAGATTCATCTGGTCGGTGCGCATAGTATACCCAAACCCAAAAGCTAGGGTTAAAACAGGGCAGCTGGCGTCTGCGATTTGGGACATCAAGAGGGGGACAAGACAGGGGTGCCCACTATCCCCAATGTTATACGTCCTGGGCCTCAAGCCCATAGCAATATATCTTAGGAAACAACACCTGGATGCTGGCATCTGGGTTGGGGTTGAGGGACACTTGCTGTCACTCTATGCAGACGATGTGCCGCTGTATGTGAGAGACCTGCATCTGAATTTACCAGTAATCCTTGACATACTTGATAACTACGCGAAGGTGTCGGGGATCCACTTCAGCAAAACCAAATCCTGCATATTTCCACTAGCGGGGCTGAAAGGGAAGGAAGTAGGTGAATTACCTGAGGTGGGACTCAAATGGGAGGTGGACACATTCAAATATTTGTGAGTGAACACCAGACACACAGCAGAGCAAATGCACGAACACAATACAGCAAAGGTGGTCCATGGATTGAAGGGATCCATGAAGTTCTGGTCGAAGCTGCCACTATCACTTTTGGGTAGTGTGGCCATTACCAAAATGATTATCCTCCCGAGGTTTTTGTACTTCTTCAATAACATGCACTATTACGTAAAGGCATCCTTCTTCCGCTCCCTGCCCTGAGGCTTCTTATGAGGCACCAATTGTCATAGACTCCCGTTAACAACGCTATACCTACCCTACGACAAGGGTGGGGTGAAACTACCATACCTTGAAAGGTATTACCTAGCAGCACAACTTAGTCATGTAACTCAATGGTCAGCTGATGAGTCCATCTCGGAAACGGAACTGTTACAACACCTAATTGCTCCCACCAGAATGAAAGAAATACTGTGGGTGAAACAAGGGGAACAGAAACACACTCCACTAATGATAACACTGGGCAGGAGGGTCTGGAGGAGGACACTAATTCTACCGAAATTGGCAGACCCCTACTCACCGGAAATGCCAATAGCGGCAGACACATGCAAAGACAACACAGACATGGCTGTAGCGAGAAAATGGGAAGAGATAGGGATATGCACCTGAGGTGATGTTTATGAAGATGGGGTCTTCCGTGAATTCGAGTCCTGCAAGAAAGGGAGGGACTACCGAGTGGGCAATTCATCTGGTACCGCAGAGTCTGGGAAACGGCCAAAGAAAGATGGGAGGGCTGGCCGGAGGAACCGCAGGTAAACCCACTCCTGACCCTGATGTACAATCTGAATGACGGCTGGAGGCTGACCTCCAGGATCTACTGTATGCTGATAGATGTACCCAACCCCAAGAGCACAGTACTAAAGCGACAATGGAAGAAAGACATAGGTGCAGCCATAACTGAGAAAGAATGGGAAAGAATATTGGGCTTCCCGAAGGCGGTATCAAAGAATCAACGCTTCAAGCTGATACAAATGATTGTGCTGTCTCGCACATATATAACCCTGCACAGGATAGCCATGTTTAAGAAGGAAGCAAGCTCCCAGTGTCCATGGTGTAAAGGCGAGGATGCTGACATGCTGCACATGTTCTGGGGGTGTATAAGAGTGCGAAGCTTCTGGGCGTGTATAGAGCAGGTATGTAGGGGGGCCGGAATACAGAGGTATGAATGGTATTTGAAAGAGTGCCTGCTAGGTGCCTACCCCCGGATGAGCAAACACAAGCATGTGGTCACGTTCATGGATCTGGCATGTATAATAGCTATAAGAACCATTGCCATGGCCTGGAAAACAGCTCCTAGGCCACAATATGCAAAATGGCGTAAGGAATTTGAAAAATGGGCAGATGCGGAGACTGCGGCTTGGGTGGAGGGGGCGAACAGGTCGGATGCAGATGGCACGGACAAATGCGAGGCATGGAAAGCTCTGATCTGGGGCATGTTCCACCTGTCCGATGATATGCCCCCATAAGCACTCTGATCATGGCAGGAAATACTTGGGGTGTGCCCGATCAACTAACAATAAGCAGCACTCCCCAACATGAACACTATATCTGTAACCTCAGCCCCAAACACTGAGGTGCCTGACCCGGCAAAGAACAAGCACAGCACAAGCATGTGTAGGAAGTTGTTTGTTGATGGTTGTTTGTTGTTATTATTAAATGCAGGCATGCGATACACAAACCAAAATGCACGATTGTAATGATATAAATGCCAATAAAAACATTTAAAAATAAAATAGGGTTGTATGTACAGTTTTTGGAAGTGATTGGTGGATGGATGTGTGACTGAAAGCAGGCATTAAGGGAGTATTACAAATATAAAATGAAAAAGCATAGATGTGCGATGGTGTGCATGTGCCATCCGGGTCTTTTAATGATACATGGGCTGGAAAGGGGACTTTGGAGACCCCGGATAGTTATAAAGGTTAATCGATTATGGTCCTTATTGTATACTAGAGAAAAATATTTAGGACAGAAAATTGTTTCTGTCATGTTATATTTTTCTCTAGTATACAATTGGCCATTAGCACCCTGGGTTGGGGAGCCAGCCAATAAGGTGGCTAGGAAACGGGCTTGAACCACTGGTACAAACCCATGTTCCAAGCCGCCTGATGGCCGGCTCTCCCTGCCGCCATCTCCCCCCCCCCCCCTCTCACCCATCTCTTTTTTTTTCACGCCCCCCCCCCAGCCTGCTACTTACCTTATTTCGGCAGCAGCGGGTGCAGCTGCCGCATTCGCTCCTTCTCTTCACCTCATGCAGGCAGCCATGGAAAGGGAAGAGGGGCTCGTATGGGGCCCCGCCTTCCCTTTCCATGGCGGCCATCTTGGAAAAGGATTTTCCTTCCTATAGCAGGACGCTGCACGCATCCCACTGTAGGAAGGAAAATACTATTTTTTTGCATCATGGGTTACCGTTTTGGCAACCCGGAGTGACAATGGCCTTCCTCCCCAGTTGCATAGGCTGGAATGGGGATAAGCGCCTGCAGCCCTTGTTATCCACACTTGCTTCTCTTGGGCCAATAACTTGGGCTGTCGGGCCATTATTCCCCATTCAAACCTTTGGAACGGGGGATGAACGCCACATTTTTCCCATTAGCATAACACAAAATGCTAATGGAAATCTTGGAGAATCTTATTGACTATGTCTACTTTATTGAGAAATGTAAAGTAGATGGAGTCTATAAGATCATTTTTTTAGTTCTATTTTTTAACTGTGAGAGGTGGTTCCTAAAGGAACCTTTATTTTATTTTATATTTTTTGCAGGAGAGGTCAGAAAGTAAGGGTGGAGGGAAATGAGGGAAGAGGCACCAACTACTAATATGGAGGAGCAGGTGGACAGGGGAAGATATTGCGCATGTGTTACATCTAAAATGGGCACACTTGCAAAACCATGCTTTCAGGTCCTTGTCAAAATGTACGTACATAGAATAGTCATATAACTTAGCCCTTACTTGCCAAAATCCATTCAGACTTTGCACAAACATTCAAGGTTGAGTCTATAATCTGTCTGAAAACGTTTGCCCACATTCATCAAACAGCAACAAAGTTATAAGCCATCGAAACATGTTGAGACGTCCCCTCTAATTTTGCCACCTCTTGACAAAATCCCATCAAACTTTGCAGAAACCTTCATGTCAAGGTCTTAAATCGTTTTGCAAAACACTGTTCAGATTTGTTGACTGGAACCACATTTATAAGCCTTTAAAATATTTTGGGACCCTCCTCTAATTCTGTTCCCTAGTGGCAAAACAGCACCACAGAACTATTCAGAGTCAGGTCTAGAATGTGTTTCCAGAATTTCATGCAGTTTCATTGAGTGGAAACAAAGTTATAAGCCATTCAAAAACTGCTTTTCACCAAACCTGTAATGCAGAAATAGGCATAGATGTCCCCGAACATCTGAAATGTTCGCGAACATCGCAGGACTGCCCTGGACATCCGGACTGTTCAGGGACATCGGAGTCGAAAAACACCCATTTTGGGAGAGGAAGGTTTCAGGCCATATGCCATCATCCTCACCCCCACCTCAACAGAGATAGTTTAATTATTTTGACAAGCTCCTGCCATAAATTTGAAGTTATACGCCAGCATGGGTGTGATATGGTGCAGTGGTTGTGGTTGTGATATGCTGCAGTGGTTGTGGCAGGACCTAGAGTCTTGGGTGCATGGGCAAAGGCCGTAGGTCGTAGGCCATACACCCAAGACTCTAGGCCCTGGCCACGACCACTGCAGCATATCACACCCATAGATTACACCCATAGAATTGAATATCTATCAGGTGGTTGTGGGCAGGGCCTAGAGTCTTGGGTGCATGTGCAAAGGCCATGCACCCAAGACCGAAATTATAGGTACTGAAGTTATAAGCCAGCATGGGTGTGATATGCTGCAGTGGTTGTGGTTGTGATATGTTGTGGTGGTTGTGGCAAAGGCCATGCACCCAAGACCTAAGTTATAAGTATTGAAGTTATAAGCCACCATGGGTGTGATATGCTGCGGTGGTTGTGAGCAGGGCCTAGAGTCTCGGTGCATGGCCAAAGGCCATGCACCCAAGACCAAAGTTATATGCACTGAAGTTATAAATCAGCATGGGTGTGATATGCTGCGATGGTTGTGGGTGTGATATGCTGCGGTGGTTGTGGCCAGTGCCTAGAGTCTTGGGTGCATGGCATACCACTGCAGCATATCACACCCATAGATCACACCCATAGAATCGAATATCTATCCAATGTTTGAAATCTACAGTCTCTGTACTGTTTGATTTGTATAGTTTGTATGTGAAGTTTTGGTTACGTCATGTTATTAAGTTTGTAGAGTTTGGTAACAAGCACTGTAGTATAACATATCCATGGAAATGAACATTTTGTATTGTGGTGTATGGTTAGATGTTCGCTTCTATGGTTCTGTTATGCAGCAGTATGTATGTGTTCTATTAGAATATACTTACTGTTTGATTTGGTGAGATTGGATATATTTTTTCATGAGTTTGGTAACTTGAGTACATATTCTTTTTCAATTTCTGTGATAAAAGAAAAGAGCATGTTAGTGTATGTATTTTATAAAGACTTATTACATTGCATAATTAGCATTTCAGCTTTTTTTTTTACCCTCATATTTAGTTTACAAACCATTGTACTGCGCAATTTGCTCAGTTTCTGTGTTTGTTTTTCAAATCATTGGGTCTGTGGGAAAAAATATCCATGTCGGATTAAAAAAAAAACCTTTTTTTTATGCTACAGTCTATTTGTTTGTATGTTTTCAATGTTCACTTGTTGTTTCTGGCTAATGTTAGCTTGTTGCAGATTTTTGGAGCAGTTAGATACCTGTTGGCGTATTCTGTCGATTCTTTGTTATAATTTAGTGGTATTCATTTATCTGTTTGGTTGTTATAGAATCTTGGGGCAGGTAGATACCTGTTGGCGTATTCTAACAGTTTATAGTTTTTTAATTTAATTTTTGTTAATGTTTAAGTACAGATTAGTTATTAAATTTTGGTTTTAAGAAGATTAAATAAGCGTTTGTAAGATTTGCTGGTAATATTTGCTTTAGAGTAATGGTACTATCATTACATTCAAACCATCTACATTTCTTTTTTATATATGCTGTGTAGTGACCTGAATTGGTTGTGGCTCCTGAGTGGTAGATTATACCTATTGTTGTGAAGGTTTTCCTACCAAGTGATACTTGACTGTGTGTGAATCCAGTCAGCTTGCAGTTGTTTTGGTACCATCTGCATTGTAATGTAGAAGCATTAGTATTACGTAGTTACTATGTGTTTGTATTAGTAAGGTGGAGCGATTATCTGAATTGCAGGTATTACATAATCTACCATGGTTTGCATTTTGTACAAGTTGCTGAAATGTAATGGATTCACAATTAGGTATGGACACATACACGAAGCGCTCATTAGGGATTTGTTCCTGTGTCACGTTGTTGCAGAGTGCATGTATGTTTCCACATGTATGAAATCTGGAAGATTTCATTTATAGGTATGTTTTTGTTTTCCAGTACTTGTAGTAAGTACATTAGACATTCTTGTGGATCTTCTTGTGAGTTTATAGTGAAATTCACCATTTCAGCACAGTAGTCCAATTCTTGTCTTATTCCATGAACACTATACATGTTGTCAGGATTGTTTGTTGTGTTTCTATGAAGGACTAACATTTTCAAACACAATTGGTCTTTACTGTGTAAGTAAATGTTGTCAACAATTGGTGGCAATTGAAATAGAATATTCATTGCTACTTTTGCATAGCAACTTACACCAGTTATATTTGAAAATTTGAATGAATTATTTTGAGGTGTGTGTTGCTGTGGAACAGGATATGTTTTTAGATGGGGGGTGTATATTGAACGTAGTCTATTGTATTCTAAAATGCAAGGAATATCAGTGTTTACTTTACTTGCATCAAAGTTGATTAGAAATAGACTGTCAAGTGTACGTAAGCATGCTAGTGCCACATAGCTCATGCCTTCTTTAAAGACTGTGTTACCAATATCTATCAATGCTTTGTCTAGGGTAAGACCTTGTGATTTATGAATGGTGACTGCATATGCTAGAGTTAGAGAAAATTGTTCTCTGCGTACATACATGTCTTTGAAGAGAAGGAATCGAGCTGTTGAGCGCCCTCTCCTTTTTACTTCTGAAAGTTTGTCAAAGGGAATATTGACAAACTGAATGTTGTTGTCACGTGGGTATGTTTGAAAGCCAACAACTGTACCCAGTGCTCCATTAACTAGTCATTGCTCCACGTCAAGGTTACGTTTAAGCATTACTCTACAGTTTAAGGATCATTTTAATATTTGGTCCAAACCAGCTGTGTTGGAGATAGAATTTTCTAAGGTATTTAGTCTTGTTGTGGCTTGTTGACACATTGGCAGTGTCATACCATGTACGTCCTGTTTGTCTGTGGAGAAAATTTCAATTATTGGTTGCATTTCTTTTTTCAACATTGTTTCATTGAATATGGAACAGCTTGCAAGAGTTGGCATTGAGGACATACAATTGACATTTGTGTGCGGTAATTGTTCCATTACATCAGTAGCACATGAGTTATGGCCATAAAGTGCATGGATGTGCCGGGTTTTTAATATTGCTTGTGCTTCTTGAGATAGTACACCAACTCTATTTCTTTTTAAAATGTTGGCATAAGTGAGGTCTGCAGCTTGGCGCAGGTTTTCTGTTTGTATTTGTATTTATTTTATTTATAAAGCGCAGCCAGGCCCTCGGGCATACGGGCGTGTTAATTCTCTGTATTGGAAATGTTGCCAAAGGTTGACATTTCCTATGCTGCCAAGGTGTCAATTGAGAAGATCTCCGAAAACAATAATGTGTTTTCCTCCAAAGAGCTCTTTGTAGTTTGTTTTAAGTACTTCTTGCAGTCTGAGGTGAATTAAAGCTAACATTAGGTTGGAGACCATGCTCACTTCATCTTTTAGTAGCATTTTCATTAGTTTTAACACTCTGAGTAGTTCCATTGCAGCTTCTGTAGAACGTTTGTAATATTCTAATTTGTTTTGGTGTTCTACTGGAAGGAGTAGTAATCGTTGTAAAGTGACAATGCCTATGTTGTAGGCAGCTAAACCCGTTGGGGCAGTTACAACAGCTGACAGTTTGTTATTTGTCAATTGTTGAAGAAACTTGCTGATGATTTTGATTAAGAATGTTTTGCCTGAACTAGCTTCACCACTGATGTATAGTAGTATAGGTTTGTAATTTTGGCAGGTACATTCTTTATTTTCATGTTGTACACCATGTGCAATTTCTTTTGTTACTTCTTCAAAAATGGTGTGCTGCTCTTTGTTTAGTTTTGATTGTAGTACAGTTAAGTCTTCTGTATCTTCTTCATAGTGACACATGGTGTTTTCTACTTCTGTCATAGCTAATTCTGCCTCATTTGCTATTAGTGGCTGTCCCAGTGGTTCTTGGCTTCCTGTTACAGAAGGTTGACTACTGTCGGGAGTGTCCTCATGCATTTGGGCCTGGAGTTCTTCTTCATGTTGCTGTTCATTGTGCAACATTGTTTTGTACTGTGTAAAGTTTACATCGGTGATAGAGATTTCATTTGCTTTGAAAGCATCTTCATAGGAGTCATAGTTATCTAGTAACTCTTCTTCTTTTCTCCATGGTTTAAAAAGTTGTAGCAGGTACATGTAATATAGTTCTTTCTGTTGATGAGTTTTTATTGACAATTTGATATGATTAATTAAGCTTCGTTTGGTAAGTTTCACTAAGCTGCCTTCACAATCTGTGAATCTATATCTACCTTTTTGTTCATCGGGTTTTATATTATTTTTGTATACAAAGTTTTGGGCTATGTGGTATAGACACATGGTTTCCAAAGTGGTACTCCTGTTCAGGTAGTATGTGTCTAGTACATTGTTTTTCAAAATGTCTTGGCTGTTGGGATCCTTTTTGGCTATTGTTTATATGTCCTCATATGATTTGAGAACTCTTTTCAAGATTTAGCAGGAGCAAGACTTAGCCATACTATATTTTCAGATTTTCCATACAAAGCAGTAGCGGTTAAATGATCTGCAGCTTCATAGGAGCCACATTCTCTATGAGAGAGCATGTTTATGCCTAAGCTGTAGAATTTCTGAGATAGTGTTTTGTCTGATGAAAGGTCATTCCAGAGGTCTTGAAGCTCTGTTTTTTTCTGCTTTTGTTAAGTACGCTGTAACATATTGTGCAACTGCAGTGGAATGGACTGCAATGTACTGCACATCTATGTTTGCATTCCATAAGAGGGCAATGATTGCATCGTAATCATTGATATATATTGATTCTTCTGTTCTTTTTATGTAATACGTGTTCTTAGGGGATTTACCTTTAACACTATGTCTAACTGAAGACATGAAGTTGTTCACTTCACCTGTTTCTGTAACTGGTCTAGGAAAACCCAAGCGGCATTTGGTGTAGTATTTCCCTTTGTTTTTGTATTTGCGACAACCATATTTGCCACATTTGTGTCTTTGAAATTGTACAATTTGTGCATGAAGGTCACTATGTCTCGTTTGTGAAGGTATTTCACAAGTGACATATTTTTGGATGAACTGCAGAACAGTGGCATCACTGTCCTGACCAAATTTAGGAGCATCTTTAATCCATAAAAGCATGTAGATATGTGGTGCTCCTCTGGCATGGTATTCTTTTCTCCAAAAGAAGTGTTGCATTTCTCCGAGGGGAGGAACAGTTTTATTACAAATAAAGTGTAGCATACCAATGAAATGATGGTGGAAATATCTTGAAACATTAACAGGATCTAGAGAGCAAAGTTCTCCAGGTGTTAGTATGTTTATGTTTGTTTTGTTTTTGTTTGATATGTGTAGGAAATCATGTAAATCTTCCCATGCATATTCTGCACATCTTAATGTAAGAAACCAAGTGGGTGGGCCAAGGTTTCTTATCATACAACGTACATCTCCGTGACGTTGGAACCAGTACTCTTTCGTACCACGCATGTTTGCGAACAGATTTGCAATGCTTGATTGTAAAACTTCATCTTTTTCTTGCACTTTTTGTATTCATTGAGTAGCTGACATATTTTGGAAGTGGGTTCCTGATTTCAATATGTGTGCAACTCCGTAGCATAGAGTTGCTAGTTCACTTTCAAAGAGTAGATGGAATATGTATTGCACATTTTGTCTAAATCTGGGATCTTCAGAATACATTCGTTATGAGCGGTATTCTGATGCTGTTACCTGAGTGGGTCTATCATTGTATCTTCCTCCTTTGCCATTAGGAAATAGTAGAGGAAAAGCATGTGCTTCTATACTTTTTTTCCCATATGCTCATTGGTGATCCCTTGGTTTGTCACATTTGGTACATTTCCAGTGCATCATCTATGGTGTCATTAGAGTGTAATGGAGGAATTGTATAATGGTCTAAAATATTGGATACTGTAGCAGGATCTAGAAGTTCAAATTGAACAGTTTCTGGTGACTCATGAAATATTTCAGTTATTTCCTTTAAGTTTTCTTCAATATTTATTTCTTTGTAGTAGTCATTATTGTCTTTTAGCTATTGCAAGGCTTGTCTAATTTTATGTAAGTCCACGAGTTGTTGCCAAATTATTTTGTCTTTTGTTGGTACACCATTTACTAAGACAATTAAAGATTGCTCTATTTGACGTTGCACTCCTAGAGTGTGCACATTTTCTTTCAGAGCCAATGGTAAATAAACTTCTTTGCCACGAATGCCTTTCACCAATTCAGAGGGAGGTAATTTTGCTGTTTTTGGTTGAAGGCATATTATTGCTTGAAATGGGTGCACCGTTTGAATTATGATGCTCTCATATAAATTGAGTTGTTGCAGGGGTTTTGGTAGAAGGAAAAATTCCAAGTTATTTGTGATAGCTCGGGAAGGAATTTGGTTGTTGTCAAGTTTTGTAGTGCAGTAACTGCAAAGTATTAAGGGGTCAGTTATTTCGTATTTGTTTTCTGCTACAAGGTAGATAGCTAATTCAAACCATTTGGAATCTTCATTGTCTTCTATTTTGTATGTTACGTCTATTGTTTTTGTGTTACTTTTGTAAAATGTTCTGCGTCAACACACACACACATGGTTTGGTACTTCAGCGGATGTACTTTAAAATTTTAGTATTTCTTTTTTGTATGTGTTTAGTAGAAGATTGCCATGTACAGAATTGTTGCTAGTCTGTTGTAAAGCTATTGCATTTTGTAAGTGGCTTTCACTTCGTAAATATTTTCTCTGGATATGGTCGATTTCTTCTTGTAGGTCTTTGGGTGTACCATGTAGAAGAGTTTTATTTAAATTGGCTAGTTCTAAAGCAGGACTTTTAGCATAGTACAGTTTATAGACTAGATTTCTAATAGTTGAATGATGTGTTGATATCATTTTGATATCATGGAAGGTGCTTTTGTAAATAGGTCCTGAAATGTAGGCTTACGAATGTCCTTGTGGTCCTTTGTATTTGCGCACTAGGCAGGTATCCATATTTTGCAGCACTTTCATTTTGATTTTGTCTTTACCTTTCACATACTGATTGAGGAAATGGCGTAAAGATTTGAAAGATTTTTTGGGAATGTTACACATTGACGTGCATGGCCATTTGTATACTGGACATTCTGGTTCAGTTGAATGGAGAGGTAGTTCTGAGTTTTCTGGGGATATTTTTGTAAGCAGTATTTCTTGTTCCATTATGGTATTATTAATTTTTTCATAACCTCGTCCACTGCTATGGATGGCAATTGTGTTTGTTTGGTTTTGTTTGTATGCTTCTTCATTAAAATATGGTTCTATGGTCGTGGTGTGACTCCATTCACCTCCATAGATATTTAAGACGTTATTTTTGTTGATATTCAGTTTATTGAGAAGTGTTTTTGTAGTTTAGTAGTTAGTTTTGTTAGTGGTTTCATCCTGTTTAAAACTAAAATAAATAACTTCCTTTTGAGAAGGATTGCACTGTCTACAAGAGCTTCTAGGATTCATTTTCTATGTTAGGTTTTAAGGGTTGTGTATGATTTCGCTCCTGTTTTTATAAGATTCTGAAGGACTCTGTGGCAGAACATTTTTGCTAAAATACTTTTTTTGGTATGGTTACTTGCTGTATATCAAGATTTATAGGAGCAGTTTTAGCAGTAGTGGTAGTCGAATTCCTGTTAAGCATTTTTTGTTTTGTTTTACATTTTGATAGAGGAGGCAAAGTTTCTGTACTAGATGCTTGTTTTGTTTCGCTAAATGACTGTATTAGCTGTTTTGTTTGAACGTTTTGTACAAACTCTGGTAGAGATGGATGCTTATTTTGGACACTTTTATTTTCATTTGCTCTATTTCTGCTTTGCTTTCTAGATACTTTCTTTTTGGTAGGCATTCTTTGGGGTCTGTTGAAAAAAAAAGAAGGTATGGGTTGGCCCGTTTTGCAATGTATGTGTGCTGTGTGCATGAGTGCCTGAGTATGATGGGAAAGATGTATGTGGTAGTGTGTGATTGTGCATTGGGCAGTTACAATGAGTTGGGAAGGCTATTCTCCTATTTGTGTGTTCTTAACTGCGGTTCAGATGATAGTAGAAAGTGAGCCAGTGGTGAGGAGAAGCATTAATAGTAAACATAATTGTATAAAAATAAAACAGTTCTTTGTTTTGTAGTACTAACATTCGCAGGGTTGAGTATGTTATTTGTGTTCCAAAAAAACAAGGATTTGTGTGCCATTGTGCCTGCTAATCTCTGTTTAATAAATGGGGATTTGTGGACAGAATGGTTCAGAAATCGCAGTTTTTTTTGGTGCGCAAATTACATGAATGAATGAATGAAGCACACAGTGGGCCTCATTACACGTTGTGCGGTAATGGAATACCGGTACCGGTAAAGATTTACCAGTACCGTTAATTCCCTAAGCCAATCACGACCCGAACCCACCGCTATCTGCGCACCCGTTAATTACGGTGCCACTAATAGCGGCAAGGCCGCGGGCGCGCGACCCCCAGGCCGGAATTAGCGCCATGGCGCTAATACCAGGCCATCACAAGCCATGCGGACATGGTATTAGCGGCATGTAAAACACCCAAAAACCCCTTACCGGCATGACGCTAATAACGGCATCGAAAAGCACCCGTTAAGAGACCTGAGCAGTGTACCCATCAACTACAGGTGGACACAATCAGCACAGGTGCATGCAATGGAGACAGGCAGCACAAAAGAGCACACCACACCCCTACCCACACCCCTTCCCACACCAAGATGGTGCCAATAGCAGCAGCATGACATGATAGCAGTGCAGCACCAACAACAACAGCCCACACCAGAGGTGACCCGTAACAGGTACCCATTCCTCACACCATACAGGCAATGCCAGCGATCCACTGAGGAGGTGGCTCCCAACACCTGTACGGAACCCACAGAACCAGCAGGAAGAAGACAACAATATAGTACATCCCTCCAATGACAGTGCTCCGCTGCCTAAGCGGCCTGGGTGTGGCACTCCTGTACGGCCGTGTCAAAGTGGCAAAGACAACCATGGCATGTGTAGAGCATCACAAAATGTGCATATGATGGAACGTGCCTATGCCACCTGAAATTGACATGCAACCACCAGAAGAGTATGATGTGGCTGAGGATGAGTGCGGGTGGAATGCCCCGGCAGGACATGAAACAGGCAGTGCCAAGGAGGCACACGATGTGCATCAGCATCTGATTCTGTAATCTCATCATGCACCAAGGTGAAATAGCATGGACGTAGATGGGAATTGTTGCCCTGGTGCATGTTTCGAGGCCCACAAAGGACCCTGTCCACAATGAATGACACATACACAATAATGGAGACCACGCTTGGGTTTCAAACTCTGAACAGTGTATATTGAACATATTGTGGTACGAAAGTGCATAACCCAAACTCCTAAAATACACCCTTACCCGCCTCCCCCCTCAACACACCCAAACAGACCCTTACCCCCCTCCCCCCTCAACACACCCAAACAGACCCTTACCCCCCTCCCCCCTCAACACACCCAAACAGACCCTTACCCCCCTCCACCATCAACACTCCCATGTGAGTCTCATGACATGATTGTGTCCATTGCCAAATGTGGCACACGAATCCTGGTGGCCCTATTTGCCAGTGCCTGCATCGTCATCTGGTGGTTGTGAAGCCATGCGCCGCAGGTTCCGCATAGACCGGCGCAGGGGACTAGTCTGGCGTGAACTCCCAGACGAGGAGGGGCCTGGTACTTCCTGGGCCGTGAGTGGGCACCGACGCTCAATAGCGTCTGCTATGCGGTTCATGGCCTGCCGCAGTTGGGCCATTTCACTGCAGATTCGGCTGGTGCATGCCTCCATGCCCTCCCTTGTCTGATGTGCCAATGTAGCAATGTCCTCCCTCAGGCGGACTGTCTCTGCCACATGTTGACCTACTAGGCCACTAATCTCGTTCTGCCTCTGGTAGATGGACGAGAGGTCATGTCGCATGGTGGGTGCTGGTGGGATGGCTGATGCACCTGGTCCCATTGCACTTGCATCAGGAGAGGATATCTGGGGGCTCCATATCCCTTCAGGGGTGGGTGAATCTCCATGACTACCCGGACCTGAGGAGTACCTCGGGCTTGCCAGTAAGGGGCTTGTTGGTCTGGGGCTCTGGCTATCAGCATCAATGGCAGGTGTGTCCTCCTCATCTGAAGGTGGGGCCGTGGCTGCTGCTTCACCGGTTGAGCTGGTGGCAGCAGAGTGCATTCCCTTGATGCTGCCCTCACCTGCTGGGAGACACACTTCCGTGGGTGCCACGACGGGAGCAGCCATGGCCTGTGGATGCGTGCAACTGGTGTTCCGGCTGCTTTTGTCCCTGTGGTCATGGACACTCGTCCTGGCTGCCCTTGTGGATGTGGCGGTGTCCCCTGTGGCATCCCTCCTTGCTTCTTTGCTGGATGTGGGAGCAGGTGTGGAAGTTCGTGCCTCCTCAGTGTCAGTGTGTGATCCTGCAAGGGTGAGAAATGTTGACAACCATCAGTAATGGGTCGACCTGCCTTGAGCAAAATGAATACGTCATGCCGTTCTATGCATTCCGGGCTCTTCAGTGTGGATGCAGGTAATGGGGATGTTGGGTAGGTCATGCATGAATGGGTCTGTGTTGTTTGGGCATGTGGTGATGCATGCATGTCTGTTTGTGGCTGGAGCCACGGCATTGATATGGACACATGATTGGGGGGAACATCACACTTCACTGTGCATTGTTTGATGCATACACTCACCTCCATCGGACGAAACGGCCACGCCATGCTCCATTTGTCCAACTCCCTCAATGCATTCCACCCCGATGGTTGATGCGCATGTCTCCTCCCACTCAGTGAGCTTGATTGGTGATTCACTGCCTCCTCATGTGCCCGTAGCCAGGTTGCGGTTCACGGATAGAATGTTCCGCACACGGAGCCGGAGGTCATCCCACCTCTTTCGGCAGTGTTTGACTGTGCGGGTTGTGGTGCCTACCGCGCTGACCTTGTGGGCTACCTCTTCCCAGATGGCCTTCTTCTTCACAATGGTCTCCTGACGCATGTCGTTGTTGAAGACGACATGAGCATTGTCTTCTAGTGTCTGCGTTAGCATCAGGAGCTCCTCCTTGCAAAACTTCTCCTTGCGTTGCCGCTCAGACGATTTTTTAATGGCCTTGGGCATCTTCACGGTGTCCTTGGTGTATTTCCCAACGTGGTTCCTGGTAAGGTGTCCTGGATAAGGGGGATGGCAATGGATTGTGTTTTTAAAGATGGCCGCCGTGCTCTTTCCCGTTCCGGTGCGATGACGCTATTTCCGTTTCCGCAATATAGCGGTGACCGCTATTAGCGGTGACCGCTAATGGCGGTGACCGCTATTTGCGGAAACCGCTATTTGCATGTGGCGGCAGGGCGGAAGTGCTAACAGCGCTTTCGAGGATGCCGTTAAGGGACTTTTTGGGGACTTTTGCGGCATGGCGGTAGGCTCATTACCGGCATGGCGGTAGGCTTGTGCCCGCGATCTCGTAATGGCATGCAATTTGCGGCCTCTTGCGAGGGCGGACACGCTATTTACGCCATGCCGGTAATTGCCGTTTTTTACCGCCTACCGTGTAATGAGGCCCAGTGTCTTTGAGGAACAGTAAGAATATTAAGGTAGTATTGTACTTACTCTTTTTTTGTGGAATGAGCCGGTTTATTCGGATATGTTATTTGTTGTTTAAATGCTGCTGATTTTCAGGAGGGTGGTCTTCACTGCAATTGTAAAAGAATGAAGTTAGTCATTTTGTGTGTTTATAGCACTGATGTTAATGTAGACGTTCATTTTTATGTTTTTGTGGTGATATTCTTGTTTGATATCTGAACATAGTGTATGCATGCATTTCATTTGACTATGTGCAGCATTTATATTTTATTTACAATATGTTAGTTCAACATACTTTGCAAATGAGTAGAATTTTAAGTCCATGAAATTCACTTGGTTTTTTAAAGCTGTGTTGTAGATAGCAGACAGGTTTGTAAGTGACAGTTGATTATAGTAGATGGGAAAAATTTCAATAAGTTAATTTTATAGGTAGACATGCCAACAATCGGGAGCCTCAGAGAGGGAGATTTCAGCATAGCAATCGGAAACATTTATTTTTCTCATAGGATTGCATTGGGATTAGCATTAATTTAGGTGGGAGACAGTAAAAAATGGTGCGATTTTTCACTGAAAAAACAGGAGTCTCGCGCCTAAATCGGGAGGGTTGGCATGTATGTATAGGTTATGCGGGAGACAGTAAAAAATGTTGTGATTTTTCTATGAAAAATCAAGAGTCTCGCGCTTAAATTGGGAGCATTGGCATATATGTATAGGCTATGCAGGTTTAGTGGCATTACTCTATTTATATGGATTCGTAAGAGTTGTACATGTACTCTGAATAAAATATGCATGCCTGTAGTTTGTAATCATACATGTGGATATGCATGGAGCTGTAGGTAGAATTTGAGACTTGTACAGTAGTTTTTGTAGTAGGTGCTTTCCAATGATATGAGACTTGTACTCAGAGTGATCAACAGTACAGTTGAAGTGCGGAACTCTGATGATGGAGTTAGATGTAGAGGTCTTGGATGTGATTGGTGGATGGTTGTGTGTCTGCTTAGCTGTATCCAATGATGGAATGGCACCGAGAGTGATGTGGAAAGGGTAGAAGGGCTAGCTAAGAGTTATGTGCCGCGCGGACACAACGGCTGTCTGCGGGTAAGGCGTGCCACATCCGGGGTTTTCCAGCAAATCCAGTATGGAAAGGGGACTGTAGGAATCAGCCAATCAGATGTTGACATTGTGGATTTGTGTAGAAAGAGAGTATGTGTAGTGAAGATGGCAGAGGTGGAGAAAGTCAGGGTGTTGGTGCTCGGAGATATGTTTGTGTATGGTTTACAGCAGTATTCTCAATGCAGGCATGTGGCTACAATTTTGATGTTAAAGGAGTGGAGCTGGTGTGGAGCGCTGTGCCTGATTGCAATGTAGAGGCAATTCTCCAAGTTTGTGAAGATATGCGTAGGATGAACAGTCCTCATCTGGTAGTTTTGCACTATGGTGCTTTCCATTTGGGCTACGTGAGTGCCCTTACTTTGTTGGCAGATTTGGAATAGTTGGTTCAAGCAGTAATGAACATCCTTCCAAATGCAAAAGTATTTTTTTCTGGATTACTACCTAGGGCAATATGGGACAGTAGTTCTGTTTTTTGTCCTCAGCAAAACATTGCTAGGTGTGTAATCAATCGAGGCATGCGTGCTTTCATGCTTAGACCTGGTATGTTTTTCTGTAACAATGAGAATATTGATTTGAGTAATGCTGTTTATTTTGAAGAAGATGGTGTTTCTTTATCTTTTTTGGGAAATGCCATGCTGTTTTGAAATGTAAGGGTTGCTTTGGAAAAGGTTATGTGAAGATTTTAGTTGTAAAGTAAGAAGAACCCCCCCCCCCAAAAAAATACAAAATAACAGGTGTCTGTCAGGCATCTGCAAAAAAAACAAAAAAAACAAAAAAACAAAAAAAACCTCAAAGGGGAAATGGGGCACACTATTTAAATGTATATTCACCACGCTCAGATCTTCCATACGTCCGCGGACATGGCGGTAGTCTGCGGACAGCGCGTATTACATACAGGGATTCTGGGGTGGAGAGGCATGCAAATGAGAATGTGTGGAGCTAGGGATGGGTCATTCAAGTTTAGTGGGTGTGTTGTGTAAGGAGAGATTTTGTGAGAATGTCTTTTTCCTGAGAGAAGAACAGATAGCTATGGTTGTGTGTTTTTGAAAACAGATTATCTGGATTTTGGGAGACTCATGGATACATTGGTTGGAGGTGCATGCAGAACGTTGTGGAGTAGCTGCAGATCTTGGATTCCCGCATGTAGAAGTGCACTGGCATGGAGTGCGTGGAATGAAGTGGCTGGACTTGGTACCTCTCTGTGCTACTTTCGAGACAGAGCATCATCCAGACATAATTACAATTCACTGTGGAGGGAACAGTTTAGGACATGTGTCTGGAATTTCTTTGCAATTTGCAATGAAAGAAGGACTTGAGAAGGTTATGGACATGTTTCCAAATTCCCAAGTAATTTGTTCTTGTATTACGCAAATACAAATGTGGCTGCGTTCCTCTTCATTTGGTCCACAAATGGAGAAAGCGAGGTGCAATGTCAATAAGGCTGTTTGTGCCTTTCTAAGAGATGTTGGCATGTCCTCTTTTCACAATGAAAATATTATGTTTCGTAGCACATATATTTTTCGCAGATATGGAGTCCATCTTACATATGCTGGCAATCAGATTTTTCTGAGAAATGTACAAAATGCATTGCAACCTTTTTTGGAATTATAGTCATCTATTTTGCAGTAGATGTTGACGATTCCTAGTTTTTCAAACACACAAAAACACCACCAAAAGGCTCTTTTCAGAGCTACCACTTCCTCCCAGAGAAAAGTGGATTGGTTTTGCTAGGGCAGCACCCCAAAATTCCATCTGTCCTAGGACTGTCTGCGGACTTTCAAAAAATGTGCGGGGCCCTGCACTTTTTATTTGACACTTCTATTTTTAAACTGTGAAAGGCGGCTCTGAAAAGAGCCTTTTTTTTGGAGTTTTGTTTTTTTATTTTTTTGTGCTTTTTTACACATGACACACTAGGAGAGGAGGGGAAAGGAGGGTAAGGAAGGGACACCCGACCACGGGGATAAGAAAGGGCAGGTGGAGAGAGGAAGATGTAGGGTGGGCCTTATTTATGGAGGTAGCAGGTCTTCTGGTGGTCCGTGACCGTAGTCTCGAAAGCACTTCGAAGACTCCCCCTCTGTAGAGTACTGCGTCACTGTACATACACAATATTATGACCCTCGAAATGTAAGGGTCAACAGCATCGCGAATGGCCTGTGAAGCAGCTGGAGGTATGCGCTCTCCCACAGGAGTGTCTCTTGTGGTGAGAGGAGCGGAAACAGAGGATGCTGTAGAGGAACTCAACCTACTACGTTTATACAACCTTGTTAATGCCCGCACTGTGGAGCGAAGTTAGGTGTCGCATCATGGATGTCATAACAAAGCTGTATGAACCACGTCTCCCACGACTCAGCACCAATTTGCACTGGTTACAGGTGACCTTGTTCGCACATGCTTTTGGTACGTTACTATAAACGGTAAACAAGCGCCACAGCCAAGACTCCTGGCGAGTGCTGGGTTGGGAGTTCCTCGACCTCATTCTTTTCATCCTCTTCATCCTCATTCTCTACATCCTCATGCGTGTTCCCCTCTGCAGGCCCTTGGGAAGGTGGTGGAGGGTTTGGGGATGGTGCTGAGGCAGATGTAGCAACAGCAGCCATGGATGCCATTAGGGTTGATGAGATAATCTTAGCAAGAGCAGCAAAAACAGCAAAAGTCAATCTGCAATAGCCAGAAGTACAATGAAGATCAGCTCTGGGGTGTGGCCTTTTATAGGAGTGGAGGGATGCGTCTCGCGACCATATCGAACGCTCAAAAGCGTTCAAAAAGTTACAACAGTATGTGGAAAGCCAGGGCCATTGTCTGGGACATGTGAAATGGTGACTTTTTACTGTAAAATAATTTGGATTGTCTGAATAAGTTCTTTTAAAATGTTTGGGAACCGGACAGAGTCTGCAAATTAGGACACATGCTCAGCGTGGGTGCAGTCATATGATGATGTCGGGAACATGTCCGCGAAGGGAACGGGTGTCCGCAGGACACGAAATGCACAGAAACAGTTGTGCGCATGCACGTGGTTGTTCTGCGGACAGTGTTCGGGTCCTGAAACTAATTAAAAGTGTGACACAAGTAAGATGGACAGTTACGGACAGGCGCGATGTTCGCAGGACTTACGGGTGTGGTGCGCATGTGCATAGATGTTCTGCAGACTGAACGGCCACCTCCATTTTCTTTGACTACGGACAGCTCGGACACTGCACGTGTTGTACGAACAGTTCCATCTTGGTTGCGAAAGGTACGGACAGGCATAGTGTCCTTAGGACACCACCATTTTGTTCATTTACAGACATCCAGGAAACCTAGTGTGTTGTAAGAACAGTTTCATCTTGGTTGCGAATGGTATGGAGAGGTATAGTGTCCTTAGGACACCCCCATTTTGTTTATTTACAGACATCCCGGACAGCTGGTGTGTTCTAAGAACAGTTCCATCTTGGTTGCGAATGGTACGGACAGGTGTAGTATCCTTAGGACATCCACATTATGTTAATTATGGACAGGCCGGACAGGCGCGCTGTCCACAGACATTTTAACAGCTTTTTTAAAAAAAATAAGACACACAGAATTTCATTAAAAGAAACATAACATTTTTTTAATTATATACATATACACAATTTATGAAAGAAAGCGGGAAGCAGAAACTGATACAAATAAAGGGGAATTAGGGGTTTGGAGAGGATGGATGGGAGGGGATGAAGGGATGGAAGTCTCCTCAAAACGTTTATCTTGGTGTTCAGGGTTTGGGGATAGTTCACTGGGACATGGAGAGGGGGCACAGGTACAGGTGGGACAATGGTACTTAATTTTTTCTTTTAAGTGGTCCTCCACTAACTGTTTCCAACCATTGAAATTTTCCTTGAGCATGTCTATTTTCTGTTCCATGCATTCCAGAGTCTTTTCCAATGTGTCTTTTGATGTAATATTTTCAATGTTTGTATGGTCTGTTAAAAATAAATATATATATGTTAAGTACACATAAAGTAATAATTATTAATTTGCTTATATAGAGAAGTGTCTACCATTATTATCACTGTCTTCAGACATTTCCTCACGTGGAAAATTGTCCTCAAGCCACACCAAAGTACTGCACATTTCTGTGTGAAAAACTCAAAAATATATTAATTGTACTGTACCCCATACAAAAAGTTTAGAAATATATAAGAAAAATGAAGTTTACTTACTAGTTTCTGGTAAATTGTATTTGTAGTGTTGTGTAGATCTACTGTTGCTTCTAGCTCTGCAGTTTCTGTGAGGTAATTATGTTGGAGGCATATATTTTTTGTCATGGTATAACCATTTTATTACATATGGTATTTAAATGGATGGTTGATGTGTTAAATATGTAGATTCCACTGCTTATTTATTATTATATATAATGTGTTTATGTGCTGCTTTTTGAACTTGTGCAGTGTTCATATGGTGTGATAGAACAATTTGAAATACCCCCTGAGTGTTTGGGTAGTGTTGATGTCATCCGTGACCATCCGCGGACATCAAAGTCATTAGCGGGGTGTTTGGTATGTTCTGTATTACATGTATATAAAGTAAGGGAATCGTAGTAAACATCTATCAAATTCACACTATAAAAATGTGTATTCAGTAAAAAAAAAACTTTGATAAAGGGAGGTTATGGTTAAGTTGCGCTACTAAAAAGCTATGAAATTCAGGCAAACAACTTTGTTAAAGGGACATTATGGTTCCAAGTAAAACCAAAAAAACTGAAATTCGCCAGTTATGGTAAGCTAAGCAACCATAACCCACGCCACCACCGTGCACTGCTAAGACTAACACCCAGGGCATCAAATATGACATCACAAATGTCATTGATGACATCATTGATGACATCACATGTCTCTGGCTCTCTCTTTTTTCCTTTACTGATATATCTAGGACAGTAAGAGTCAGGAACTAAAAATTCACTGTACTATAGTACAAAGTACTATATTTGTTGACTTATACTTCAAATATGTTCTTACAATAATTCACATAGGGTCCACTAAAAGCATATGAAACATATACAAAGGGGAAAAAACAGACTTCGAAGACAGCAATGCTTTCTATGGATGAAGATGACTAGTAAGGTTATCAACATTGTCTTATAGTTCTGTGTTTTTTTTATTACTGTACTTTCCCTGGATATACTCATATTTGTACACATTGCACTTACTCTACTTTCTTTAGGGTCTAGTCGCCATATGTGATAGTTATACATAGGGAAGTAGTAGCTTTGAAGCTGAGCAATCATTTCTGAGCATGAAGATAATCAGTTAGGTTATGAATATTGTCGGGTAATACTACTGTTTTTTCTTTACTTCACTTTCCCTGTATATGCTCTATTTGTATGTGTTGTTCTCTGTTTGTGTTTTGTGTGCAGTAATGCAATAATGGATTTAGTGGGTTTGATTAGGTACTTATTAAATATTTCACAGTATGCAAGACTCTAATAAGAAAGCATTTATAATTTTGGGATGTAACATGGCAAGATTATTAAAATATTGTATATGTCTGCTACACACTATGCCTATGTTACTACATTTGAACCTTGGTATATTGGAAAAAACTTTGTAAAACAATGCTATTTGGATTAATGCAGTACTTACTCCACTATATACCTCATGATATTTAGTCCAATGATCCTTGACACTTTTTTATTAACGTTACAATAAGAATCCACTGTGCAGACTTTTCATAAAAAGGGAAATGCACATGTGATGTCATCAGTGATGACATGGGTATTAGTCTTAGCAGTGCACGGTGCTGGCGCGAGTTATGGTTGCTTAGCTTACCAAATGGCGAATTTCAGGGGGTTTTCGGTTTTACTTATAACCATAACGTCCCATAGCATACAACAAAGACACTGAACATGTTCAAAGAGCAGCGCATAAATGAATTACAAACAAAAATAAAATAGAAGTTCAAAGTGTGTACTTAAGAAACCAACAATGCAGTTATATAGGATGTACAGCATAATGGATCATACCAAAAACTAAAATTACCTCTGCCACCAGCAGAATTACCTCACTACTGCTTTATACAGAAACTGCACAGCAAATATCAACAGCACACCTACAAAGCACTAACAACAAAACTGAAAAACAAACTGGTAAGTAAATTACATTAATTCCTATAGCAACACACTTTGTTTAGTAGGGTACACAAAAACATAATTTCTCTTTTTTTACACAGAAATGACTAGCACCCTGGAGTGGCTTGATGAAAATGTTCACTGGGATGAAATGAGTGAAGACACTGATACTACTGGTACACACTGCAGTTCCCAAAGTAAGCCAATTAATACACATTATTGCACATGTACCTGACACATTTATTTTTTTATTTAACAGTACATACAGAAAATAACAACAATGCCCCAAAAACAGTACATCATGTAGAACTACATCAACATAACTGAGACTGTGGAAAATTATCTACTGCACTTAGAAGAAAACATTGATCAATTATTGAACAATTTTCTTGATTTGAAAGACTTTGTACAAAGACATATCATGGAGAATATTAAATATCACTGCCCCACACAAACCTGTATCCCATCTCCCTGTCCCAATCAACCATCCCCACAAATTCCCCATCACCAAAAATGTTACGATGAGACCTCAATCCTTCCTCCCCTAACACCCTACCTCTAGAAAACCCCAATTCCCCTGTATATGTCTCCATTTCTGCTTCCCCCTCTCTTTCATAATGTGTATATTTTTGTGTGTAAATAAACTTATATGTATACTGTTGTTGTATGTGTCTGCGTTTTTTTTTAAAAGCCCGTTTCTGAGTCAGTGGACGGCACAACTGTCTGGAATGTCCATCATGAATCAAAATGGGGGTGTCCTATGGACACTTAACCTGTTCATACTGTCTGCAATCAAAATAGAGATGTCCGTAGAACACCTACACTGTCCGCATGTCTGCAAAGTTGTGACGCTCATTTAATTAGTTCGGGGACCCTAGACCTGTCCGGTGGACACCGGTCCTCATGTGCGTTTCACCTTTAGGGTCCTACGAACAAGGTGTCTGTCCGGAATGTCCATAATTAATCAAAATGGGGGTGTCCTACAGACACTTAACCGATCTGGTCTGTTTGCAATCAAAATGGAGGTTTCCGTAGAACACCTGCCCTGTCTGCATGTCCACAAAGTTGTGACGCACCTTTAATTAGTCCGGGTACACTGGCCCTGTCCGGCGGACACTTGTGTGCATGCGCATCCCACCCTTGAGATCCTACGAACATCGCGCCTGTCCGGAACTGTCTGCTGCATGTGTGTCACACTTATAAATAGTTCGGGGACCCAAACCCTGTCCGTAGAACACCCATGAGCATGCGTACAACTGATCCCGCGCAATAGGTGTCCTACGGACATCCGTCCCATTTCCGAACATGTCCGTGATGTCATCATGTCACCGCACCCACGCTGAGTGCAGGCCCTTGACCACAGATAGTGTCCGTGCCACCAGACACCGAAAAAACACTTTTTTGAGCAATCCAAGATATTATTATATGAAACTTCACCCTTGTAGAGGTCCCAGACTATGCCCCTACCGATCTGGATACTTTAAAAAAAAAATTTGAGCCCTTTTTGGTGTTCGAAGTGTCCGCAGATAGTATGCTGTCTGCGAGGCGCGTACCAGCACCCCTATAAAAGGCCACACCTAGAGCTGCTCCTCATTCAGTCATTGGATACCAGGAAAAAGAATTGCTGCACTTGCTGTTGGCTTACATTGCTATTCCTGCTGGACTGAACTACTTTTGGAAACTTTCCAGATCAGATGTCAACCATGGTTACTTCTGCTGCTGCTGCTCCTGCTTCCACACCTCCCCCAACCCCTCCATCACCACCACCTTCCCAAGGGCCTGGAGAGGGGAACAGGCATGTAGATGTAGAGAGAGATGAAGAGGAAGACGAGGGTGAGGTAGTGGAACTCCTTACTACTGCCAACCAGCGTGAGTCTTGGGTGTGGAGGCTCTTAACCACTGTTGGAGGGGTACCACATGGAGCTCAGTCATGGCAAACCTGGTTTGTACAGCTACAGGACCACTTCCATGCGTACCACAAGGCGGCAGTTCGGAGGGTCGTACCCTTTGAACAAAGTAGTAGGTTGAGTTGCTCTACAACACCCTCCAAATCTGCTCCTGTCACCACAAGAGACATGCCTGTGGGACAGTGCATCCCTGAACCAGCCTCGGAGGCCTTACACGACGCAGTAGACCCTTACCTTTCAAGGGTCACTATATTGTGTATGTACTGCAATGCAGTACTCTGCAGGGGGGAACAGTTTTGGAGTGCTTTCGAGGCTTCGGTCCGGGAGCATGAGAAAGAGTGCCACCTACCCAAGTGAGGCCACCCAACATCTTCCTCTCTACACTTGCCCTTTCTTATCACTGTGGTTTGTGCCCCTCCCTTACCTTCCCTTCCTTTCCTTTCCTTATGTGGCATGTCTTAAAAACCAAAGAAAATACAAAACAACAAAATCCCCAAAAAAGGATCTTTTCAGAGCCACCTTTCACAGTTTAAAAATAGAAGTGCCAATGAAATGCTGCAGGGTCCTGGCTATTTTTGGATGTTCGTGGATAGTCCAGGGACATTTAAAATTCTTGGGGCGTTGCGCCATCAAAACCATTGCACTCTTCTCCAGGAGGAAGTGGTGACTCTGAAAAGAGCCTTTTTGTAGTGTTTTTTTTTTTTTTTCGAAAAGTTCAAGTTGTCAACACCTACTGGAAAAAGGATTGCTATACTTCCAAAAAGGGTTGCAATACATTTTGTATATTTCGCAGAAAAATGTGATACCCAGCATCAGTAAGATGCACTCCATCTCTGCGAAAAATGTTTGTGCTACGAAACATAATATTTTCATTGTGAAAAGAGGACATGCCAACATCTCTCAAAAAAGCGCAAACAGCCTTGTTTACATTGCACCTTGCTTTCTCCATTTGCGGACCAAATGAAGACGAACACAGCCACATTTGTCTCTGAGCAATACAAGAAAAAAATACTCAGGAGTTTGGAAAAATGCCCATGACTTTCTCAAGTCCTTCTTTCATTGCAAACTGCAAGGAGATCCCAGTAATATGTCCTCAACTGTTCCCTTCACAATGAATAATAATAATGTCTGGATGACGGTGTGTCATCAAAGTGGCACAAAGATTAACCAAATCCAGCCACTTCATTCCTCTCACTCCATGCCAGTGCACATTCATATGAGGGAATCCAAGATGTGCAGCCACTCCACAGCGCTCTGCATGCACCTCTAACCAATTTATCCAGGAGTCACCCAAAATCCAGACACTCTACCTCCTGAAAGACACAGCCATAGCCATAGGCTCTCCTCTCAGCAAACAGACCTTCTGCCAAAGTCTCTCACATTAGACCCAGTAAACTATATTGACCAATCCCCTGGCCTGCACGGTCCCATTTACATGCCTGCCAGCCTCAAAATCCCTGGATGTGACACGTGCGCTCCGCGGACATATTGTGCAATTCGTGAGGTTGGGGACAGAAATTCCAACCAAAGTAGCACATTTGCTCTTTGGTGGTGGCTCTGAAAAGAGTCTTTTTTGTTGTTTGTTTTGTGACCTTTTCAGATGTTTTATGCTACAACTACTAGATGCAATCTACATAATTTTAAATATTACTAAGAAAAATGTTATTACCACAATTAATCAAAGTAATGCCATCACAAAAAAAGAGCTTGCACCCTCCTCCAAAAGGTTCTCATTTTGGAATGATGACATCACAACCGCACACATAAAAGATGATATCCCTTGGTGAACACGATGCCTTCCTAGGTCTTGTTGAGGTTGAAAATACTACGACACATCCATGCAGCCCTAGGTGGTATTTAGGAAAAGAAGATCAATGCACATGGAAATAGGTGTATTAATGCATTCAGGAACTGCTTCATATCACCTTGCAAAGTTATTTCAATTACATACCCCAGAAACATTCCTCCACAATTCACTACCAAGGCATCTGGACTGTTGAAAACAGACATATTTTTACAAAGTGTAAGTAAACCTTGCAAATTTCTCCCTGGCACATCACACCGCATAGCCTCCACTCCCTCCAATCCAAGATTGGCAGAAATGCAACACATCTCTGCATACATCTGCAGATTTCTCATAAAACAATCTCCCACCATCCACACAGTCACTAAAAAAAATAGTATCCTTTCTTCCTGAAAACCACAGCTTGAACACTTTATTGGCTAATCCCCACAGTCCCATTTTCATGCCAGGCATGCTGAGAAGCCCCGGATGTGGCACGTCCTGTCTGCGGACTACCACAGTGTCCGTGAACCCCGTAACACAGGGGCAGCCCTTCTTTCCTTTCCACTTCACTCTCTGCACCACTCCCTCATTGGCTACTGTTAAGCAGTCACACAACCATCCACCAATCACATCCAAGAACTCTACATCTAACTCTGTCATCAGAATTCAGCACTTTAGATGTACTGTTCATCACTCTGAGTAAAAGTCTCCTGTGATTGCAAAGCACCTACTGCTAAAACTACTCTAAAACTCTCTAAGGTTTCTCCTTCCAGATTCATCCATATCTACATAAATCAACACAAACTGCAGGTATGAATATTGTGTGCACAGTACATTTGCAACTCTTTTATGAAGCGTTATGTGTCTGCGGACATGAGGGCGCCTTCCTAGCCAATCGGAATCCTGTCCGCTGAGTGAACAGGGAAGTGAGTCCACGGACCAGACCCAGATATCACAAATTGTTTTGGACCTACTTTTTGGTCGTTTTAAAAAGAACTACTGGATGGATTTCCACCAAATATACAAAAGCACGCTTTTGCGACCAAGCTGCGGCTCCTGCTGCAAATTTGGTGAAAATTCTTCCAGCGTGTTGTTCTGTGGGCGTGAGCAAGGTTTTTTTCCATTCAGTCTATGGAAAAAAGAACTGTTGGGACCCCCCCTATAACTTTGCCCCCCTGGACGAAACCTCACCAAACTTTGCAAAACAATTCAGAGCGGGCCATATACCTTTTTTTGCAACGTTTGGTGAGGATTCATCCAGGGGGAGTGAAGTTAAAAGCCGCCCAAAAAGTGCTCTTCCTATGGATTTAGCAACTTAACCAAAACTACACAGGCGCTATCGCGGGCCGTGTAATATTTAGAATTTTAGATTGAATGCTTGTATGGACTGATAACAATGGGATTCATGTAGGCAGAGAAATTTGGTTGTGGTGATTATTGTTTTTTGATGTACACAACGTTGTAGTGTTATCTACAGTAAAAGGTGAGAGATCACCTTTGTCTAAACTGAGTGGATTGTTTTCAATAGATTTCGAATTTTGAGATACACACCATCTGTTCATTGCCCGGAATTATGTGGTGGCACTGTGCCATTGGCCGTGGGGACATTAGTTTGGTGATGTTGCACTAGCAGAATTGATTGGTAAATTCATCTATATAGTTCAACATAAAATAAAAGGGTAAACCACCAGGTCTGGATGGTTTCCCATGAGAATTTTATACAAAGTTGGAAGATTGGGTCGGATTCTCTGTGATTTGTATAATTAGATTCTAGATGAAAATGTAAGCCTCCGTCGATGGAATGTGTTCTTATAAGTGTTATTCCTGAAATGGGGGAAGGACAAATATCTTTGCAGTATCGACAGCCTGATTTCTCTTTTAAACTTTGACCTGATGATTTTGAAGAAAGTTCTTGAAGATTGAGTTGCTCGCATCATAACGAGACTGCAAATTTAGTCTGGATTTATATGATGAACAGAAGGGGCCGAAAAATATCAGAGCAGATAACTGGTTCTGCCATCCAAAGCCAGAGTTACACTTGGAAGTAATATTTTACTGAACATGTATTGAACAATGTTTGAAACAATCTAAATGGAAAGCCTCGACAAAAGATAGCTTTAATTCATGGCGCGAAATGACACATTTTAACACGTTCCAGAAATATTCAAATTTCATGTATTGCATATTCTGTGGCAAGACGAAGATGTCATAACATGTATTGCCTTTCGTTACTGCTAAAGGCATAGCAGCACAGTGGCTTATTTCCTGTGGGCCATACTGCCTTTACTGCACTGGGAAAAACCAAGAATATTGTATACACATTGCTTGGGCAATGATGGATGTTTTTCTTGGCCGCATTCATCCCTGAGCTGTGCCATGCTCAGGCGCACAGGTCAGAGTTCTCTATAGACTCCCTGCATTCAGTGGTGAAAGCACAGCATGCTGGGTCTGTCTCGGTTCCTGTGTCTTTCACAACTTCATGCTGTGAATAACCAAAATCCAGATGAAAGGGTTGTACCCGCAGACCTGGTTGGACTCCTTCTGGTGTATTCTACTGGCTCTAAATAATGAGCATGTTAATGTTCAAGCACACAAAAATCATAAGTCAATCCAATCCAGTGTGTTGTCCTTGTATTATGGGCGCACTATATCAGAGGCATTCCAATCCAATGTGTAGTCCCTGTATTACGGCAACACCATATCAGAGCCATTCCACTTTCTTTTGATAAAAAGAAATCTCCACCAACCCACATTTTTGTGTCCAACACTTTGCATTTTACAACTGATCAATTCCTTCCCCAAGAACGATCTTGTAACTCTGCACTGATGATTCTTGGCTAAGGTACGTAGAGTCAACCAGCAGAAACCCTGCATCAAAACAAACCAAGTACATAAAGCAGGCAAACAAAACTGAAAGGCCAGCAATCAGTTTTACCCAACAGCATTTACAACTGAAATCTTCATAATCAATTCAAAGACAGCGTCCGCCGCCAATAGCAGTATTTAGTGTGCAAAAATTGTTTGTGATAAAAATTTATTTGGTCCTTTAAAGAATAAGGATTATCTGATGCGTGGGGTAGAGAAAGTGCTTAAATTGTAAAAAATAAAAAAGTGCCAGGGCCCTATTATTTTCTATCACTACTGTGACACTGCGGGTGGCCACCACTGCTGCCACCACCCATAGCTGTTACCTACAGTGTTGTCATATTTGGCATTATGCTATAGCTTGCACCTGCTCATTGTGGTTAATAGTTTCACTGACCACCACCATTTCATAATTAAAGTGAGTCTGAGACAATAAGTGCCGGGGCTCAAAAATAGGAGCCAGGGCTGAGTCTTGGCAAACACCCCCACAAATTAAGCACTGTGTAGAAAGTCTTAATTCCATGGGATAACCATAGGGTCATGTTTTGCTACTTCATTGCATATCTCAAACGAACAAAACAACCTATTCAAGTGATTTGAATTAGAATTAATTGAAGCCTAAATAGCTTAGCCAGTATGATGCTTTCATAATATCTTTCAACTTTTCATCATATGAGGCAATGGCAGTTCTAGCCGAGTGGGCCCAAAAGGTGGACTTTTCCACAATCGTGATTCCCATCACCAACAAGAAACACTGAGGCATCGGGTGAGAGGATACCACCCAAATAATCCTTTTCATGAGATCAGCACCTGACCTTTACTATTCAGTATCAGATGCATTGTTATTGTCACATAGCAAATGTGGCATATATGCATGCAAAACTATAATGTGCCTGAGAATTTCAGAGCTTGAATGTCCAAGACTCTTACGCATGAAAGAAATTCAGAATTATGGCAAGTTTCCCTAAAAGAGGTTTTATCACAAGTCAGAATTATTAGGCCGCAATTAGAATAGTATTAACACCTCATTGACATCCCGTATTTGGGAACATCTGGGAAGAGGGGGTTCTTAGAGCTCGATCCCTTTAAGTAATCTGCAAATCGGGAGCTGCTCCCAAGTGGAAGACCCTACATCATGCATGTTTCCCGTTGAGATGGGTGGCCTGATGGTATTCACATTCCTAATGTCCCTCTGGACTAGATATTCAGGAGGTGAATTACAGTTGGGCTGTGATGAGGTATGCATTGGTGAAGACATCGGCCTCTCCAAGAATCCCAAACTGATTTGTAACTCTTAAAGAGATATCTGAGGCCTAAGAGAATGCCTCAGACTCACTTAAAATGGCATGGACCATCCAGGAACTCCTGGAATCACCCAGGCCACATGTTTCAGGTTTCTGATCAGTTTCAGGTATCAGTGGATGTGGAAGATGCACTAGATCCCATAAGGCCTGAGAAGATCTGGAGAGCAGGTCAGTGCTGTCCGAAACGGAGTAACCATAACTAATCTTACACTTTGTCTTCTCAGGTGTGCCATCATCCCAGAGATCATGACAAAGGACGGGGGTGCTATGCAATTACTAGCCTTCGCCTTTTGATCCAGCCCTCGACTGAAAAATATTTAGATGAGAGATCTTACTGTTATGACACTAGCTCATAACCAGTGTCTTTTATTGTAGTTTGTTTTGTGAAGCTTGTGAGAAAATGCATTAAATACCTGAGGTAATCCACCGTTTGTTTGTTAATAAAACCTTGCCATTTCCTGTCTACACTGTAAATTAAATAGAAAAGCACATCTAACTAAAATGCAGCTGCTTAACAAATGCTGTCCC
Source organism: Ambystoma mexicanum (assembly GCF_040938575.1). NCBI lineage: Eukaryota > Metazoa > Chordata > Amphibia > Caudata > Ambystomatidae > Ambystoma > Ambystoma mexicanum. Next base: position 909,253,606 of record NC_090937.1, on the reverse strand, counting down.
AATTATAGACGCTAAGTTTGTTACTGTATCCCCCCTTTGAAGCTCCCAATGCAGGCTGACCTTGTATAACTGAAACTAACCACAAGCTGAGAAGATATTATTACACCGTAACAAGAAAAGCTATTACAAACAGCAGCTGTCAGTCATCTCCAATCAAATATTTACACCTAAATAATAATGCAGGTGGTACCATTTACAGGACTGTACCGGAAGAAAGTTTGACTACCTTTGAAAGCCAGTACACGTAATGTAAATATGTTGCAGTGAAAACTGAGTCCTGCAAATTGTCTAAGGGCTTATAAATATTCAAATGTGGATACCACAATTCACGTGACACATGTTTTCTGGAACCTAAAGTATGACTTTCTGAAGGAAGGAGTCAAGATCTAGCCCTGGCTGGTATTTGGCGTGCGCTTTGGCATGCTGTAATTTTGACATTATGCAGCCATTCCAAGGTCTTGCTCAACAAAGACATTTTGACGAATTGTGCTAAAAGTATTGTGGTCAAAAAAGGTAGTTAATAAAGCCTTCATTTAAAGACAATTAACAACAGTTGAATAGCTAGATATGCACGGAATCAAGAAAGTTATACATCAGAAATGCTTTAAAGTAGTGTATTCAAATACAATTCTTCATTATTTCTAGTTGTCATTAAACTAGCGCTCATTTTGAATTGCAATGCACTGGCACACCTGGATGGAAGTTCAGGTAATAACAAAATAATTACATTCTGAAAATCACAATCGTTTTGAACGGGGTCTCTTTCTGGGTCCCACAGGTCAGTCAAAATGGCGGTAAAAGTGACACATTTACCACGATTCTTTATTGATCTGTGTGATTTTCTTCAAATTGTCAGGCAGAGTTGGGGAGTGGCATGGACTCAACACTTCCTCCTGCTTTTACTGGCCCACCTGACAAATACGGCTGAATTATCACCAGTGAGTGATTATGATGCTGGCTGTAATGCAAAGGTTTCCAGTGCAATCTGCATGAATTGGCAAACTGCCCAAAGCACATGAAAATATAGATGAAAAGTAAGGTGGAAAGGCAATTTTGCACTTTGCTTTACTCTTTACTTTTTCTGCTGTGGAGTTCTGACTCGTAGGTCATGTCTTTGATTGTTACAAGCCTGTGCGTGTATTTTTATGGAAGGGTCCCCCTCCATAAACATAAACTAGAGCTGTTTGGAGCTGCGCAAGCATATCAGTTCATTAACTCTCATCGCCGTAGCCTTGGCCCACTGTTCGGTGCTCCCTGTATGGACAGAGAGCACCGCCTTATCACTGCCGAAGCCCAGTACTCGCTCATCACTAAGTGGCGCTCCATGCGAGAAGAAAGGAAGCGACCTGTTCCCGCTTCAAGCCCACCTGTGACAGGTGGGACCACCCTGATTCCAGAGACCACTTCTGGCATGCATGAAACGGGTTGAAGAGACTGTTCAAGGGTCTCCATTGCTGGCATAAGCATCCCATCTAAGAAGGACTTTGGGGACCACTCCATGCTACTGCAGCCTAGAACTTACCCATCAGAATACCCAGGAGCACTTTAAACAAACTTCTGCAGCTTTAGACAGCAATGGTCAGGCTACCTTCCAAGTATGTATTCTTGGAAATATTTCTTATATAATGTGGCCCTGCTTGAAATATAGTTTCCCAGCGAGGACAACATCTTCCCAGTGTCTGAGCATGTGTCTGTTTCGTTCCATAAAATGGCCATTTAGATAAAGGGGAGAGACGTTTTTATGGGAGGGCAAAAGTGGCACTTGCCCAGTGCCCCCACCTTGGAGGGGGTCCCCACAAGGCTGCCTGATCTAAAGGAGTACGATTCCATTGTTCACCAGACTTAAAAAGCACACGCCAGGAGATTATGTGGCATGCTGCTGACGCTCTAAACCTATTGGCTGTCTGTTTTGACAAGTACATTCTGCCTTGATCAATTAATCATGTAATGCTTTCTGTGTTCATTGTGGAATACATAGTTTGTATGCTCTGTATGGCACAACTCCTGTAGCATTTTTTCCTTCCTGTGGGAATTATGTTGGTCATGTGCAATAGCCAAAGTTGAAATGAAGATTGATAAATTGAGTGCCACAATTGGAGAGTTCAGAAGTTCGCTCAGTGTGTTAAGCACGCATTGAAGAGTTATGTGTTCATATGAAAGATTAAAAGATCACATTCCAGAAACACTGGCTGAACCTATCCTATGTCTGAAGTTTATTAACCCACCTGCATATGTGCTTGGTTTTGCAGCATAACAGGTGCTATTATCAGCAATGTACCTGCACCAGATAGGGGTTGCTATAAAAACGAACATGTCATTTGTATGGTGAAGGTCTAGAAATTGGTTTGTTCAGATGGGGCCCCTCCAAAGATGAGCATAAACTATTAATCCAATAGGTGAATAAGTATCCAAATTCAAGACTGTGGAACCAAAGTGTTCATGCTTGTATCCTGGCTTGGCCAGCAGACAATACAGTGATCCTGGTCAAATCATCTAATATCTCTTGCATTACTGTTTTGTCTTCTGTGAGGTCTGCCTTCTTGCATGCTGGAGGCATTGTTTAGCTCATTACTTGATCTTTCTTCTTATGTAGGCCATTTGAGTGGAAGGGGTGGAAGACAGGAGAGAGCAGACCAGATGTTGTAGGCCTTGGCAAAGCATATTTTAAGGTCTGCTCGTTTGACACAAAAAACAGTTTGCTTTTTGTATAAAAGACAAAGGCTTTTCTTCACGTTTATGAATGGCAATTTCACAAGCCATTGTTTTGGAAGTATGTTAAGCTTAAAAGTACAAAAGACATACCCAGATTAAATCTGTTAAATCACATTGATTGGTATGCTGGTACTTATCAACTTCCTTTGATGATGGAGAGAAGGAGGCTAGAATCATTCCCATTTTGCGTAACAACCTTCTATAATATTTTGGTTTTAAAAATGGTAATTTGGAAATGTGATTTGTGTTCTTTGCAAGTCAGTTTTATAAAATGAGATTGTTTTAGTACATGGTAAGAGGTGGAAAAGAAAGTTTTCAAATGCAGAAATTGCACAAAACCCAGCTTCATCCCTTAAGCAATGTGTGATCTTGAGCATCTCATTTAATCTTGTGTTGCCTAACCTCTCAGAATTGCCAGTCCCTAAACCTTTTGAAAGTTGTCAGTCCTTCGGAGTTACTTCCTTCTCAGGGTATGATCTTCATAAAAGCCTCACTCATGGTTTCACTGGATATAGGGTTGCTTCCACTATAATAGTGAGCATTGATATACTGCACACCACAGGCACTTGTTCCCTTGATCTCTAATGGCAACACTATTTGAAAACCATGTCCCACTTTTAATCTCAGTCTGTTCACCGCCTTCAAGAATAGATAACCGGCCTTGGCTGCCCTCAGCTTTGACACCAGAACAGACAGCTTCACCATTCGTGTCCACAATCTCACCTAATTCTTAGCTGCGACACAACTCTCTTCCTTTCCTCTCCATGGGTTTGGGAGTACTAAATTCATGACACCGATGTACAGCTTCTATAGAATAGTGGCTGCAGTCTATTCACTACGTATAACCAGCTTCTATGATCACTTAGTCTACTTGCATTGCTGCATCTGTACAGTTATTGAATGGCTTGCATTTTCTGCAGTGCGTTACACACGTGCAATCTTCTCTCTGCATATGAACGTTTACTCGATTCTTAACTTTGTCATCAGTTTCTATAAGGTCCCTGTATTCTCTTCAGCCAGTCTTCTCAGGGTGTCACGCTCGTCTTTTGTGACATCACTAGCTCCTCTTTCATTCTTTTTCATATTTCTTCAGGGAGTTCCTTCCTCAGACTGTTTTTTCTTCGGGAATATATTTGATATGGTTTTCTCAGAGGGTATATTCTTTCTAATATTCTCCGTGTTATGGGCACAACTGCTGGTGTCAAGCATTGCACAATCTCAGGTTTCCAACATACAGGAGGTACGGGGCGGGACTTCCTTCAGAGGCATTCAGCTGCTCCTCTACACTCTCCCCTCTGGCCGAGCCATCAACCACCTCTTCACTGGTTTCCAGAGTCCATATCTTCATCACCCCCCTCAGGGTGAGGGCTGATTTAACAGGCTGGTCCACACACCAGGTCATATAGCTGTACTGTCCATTCGTATTACAATAGACCCATCGTCCCACGTACTTCTTGTGATTCTTCAGATACAGGAACTTTGTTCCCTCAGGTGCTACGATGCTGGCCTCTATGTATTTTCTGACATCTTCATCTGTCAATTCCTTGGGTCCAAACCCTGATTCGACATTGATCATAATCTTCATTCCTACTGCTTTCTTTGCTGTCTTCTTACATTGGGCAATTATTATCCTGATCACACAGAATCCAAACCCAGCTTTTCAATATTTCTAGCCTGGGACTTCATTCTCAACTAATAAGACTATTCATTGGGAACAAAAAATCATTTTCCTTTTGGTACATTTGATGTTTACAATTTGCTGTAATAATGCAGTCAGAAAAAATATTGTATTGACTTCCAGAGTAACTTCACTGTGTATTTCTCTGTTCTTATTTGTATAGGAAAAATTGAATGCCTAAAATGACAAGGAACTCTTGTTTATGTTGGATTTGGTCCGGGTTCGTCCTTTCTCTTTTTGGTCTAGTTTTTGATTTTGTCTTCTTCATTTTTCATAGGTCAACCCGTTAATATATGGTTTGAAAGATTTTATCCACTGTTAAGAATGTGAATTACATGTTTGACTTAATTATATGTATGAATTTTCCACATTAAATGTGTTTTCAATTGTTATGAATGGTTATGACTCTGTTATATACAATTGAGTTTAGTGTATTACATAACCAATAAGGTTATACAGGTATTGGACCTATATGGTACTAATTAATTTACACCGTTCATGGGCCAATCCTTGACGTACCAGTACTCTTTTTTGTTGTGAATATAAGTCTTCTTACATTGGGCAATTATTATCCTGATCACACAGAATCCAAACAGAATCCAAACATCACCATTGCTAATACTGCTCCAAGAAACTTGAAGATGTTTGCCATCCACTGCGGGATCCATGAAAATATGGACGCAAACCATCCATCATCTGCAATGTCCTCTGTCTCGTCAACAGCGTTATGGCCTCTGTCAAGGTCCCATTCTCTTCATCATGAGAAGGTATGAATGTGCAACATGATGGCCTGATTTTGGTGCAAACTCCTTCTTCCATCGTTGGGATCATGTCAAGGTCACATCTGTTCTGTAGGGTCATCAGTCGAATGGCCCTCAGCTCTTCCTTGATAGCGTTGAATCCCTTTATGGTAGTGTTGATTGTTTGCAGAAGCTCTCATCTGGTAATTTGCCTCCATTTGGCATTGGCCATCATCTGGATCCCAGGCATGAAGATAGTCGTGAATATTGAGGCAGTCTTGCTGAACAACCTGTGCTCATAGGGAATGGACTCAAAAGTGTCTATTGACTTGGCTTAGAAGTATTTCTCTCTTCTAGTTCGATTGAGAAATTCAAGCGCTCTTCTCTTTTTCAAATGGGCAACTACCTTTGGAAACTCTCCAATGTTCAGGTTGCTCTGAGGAATTACTAATGCTGGAACATGAATGAGCGCCAAGGATCATGTAACTCCCCGAACATTGGGCAATTTCATGTAGGCCCTAGGCCCACAAGCCCAATAATGATCCATCAGGATGGCTGTCCCTGCTCCCATTCTGGAAATGTCAACTGTAGTCTTACAGCCTTTATTATCTCCCACAGGATTTGTTCCTTCTCTTCAGAAGCACAATGTCACATTCGCCAATGGAATCACAATCATTGAACCTGATTCATCTTTTACTCATATCAGCAGTTTGGCATGCTTAGCCCATGACTTGAAACATGTGTCGTTTACTCTCTGTACCTCTTGTACATATTCTGACTTCAGTAGATGAGCTGCACATGACATCAGCCCATCTTCCCATCCCTTCTTGGACTTTACTTGTCCATATGCCAAGAATTGAATTTGTTCCCAACATCCAGGTAATCCAGCTTTCTGTTATATCAGGGCATTACATTCTCGCCATGTCTTTCACGACTACCTCTTCCTGTCCTTCTGAGGATACACAAGCATCTTGCTCTCCCATCCAGGTTGCTTTTCCATCTGTGAAGTCTTGATATAATCATCTTGAAACGGAAATGACCATTTTGATCTCCATCGCAAAGTAGCCCAACTTCCCTGGAATTATCCTCTGGTCATACATGCTGCAAGATGAACGAGGCATCTAGCATCGTGTTCTGGAACTTCTCTGGAAATTAAAGTTCGTGCTGCATTCATGGCAGCGGGTATGAGAGCGCAGATGTAGCAACTCTCCTGAGATTTTTTTTCTCCCACATTTTTCATGTGCGGATACCAAATGTTATCACACAAGTGTGCTGCATTATCTAGATAAGTATTTATCCCCCATTATCTTCCTCTGCATTTCTCTTATGTATCCTAAATGTAAAAGTTGTGTAATATTCATGAAGCAAGTTAAAAGCAGTTCTCCACTGGGGGCTGCGGGCTAGGAATGAGAGGCCTCTGTGTCAGTGGTAGTAACTAAATTAAAGGCAGTTCCAGTACTGAGGAGAACCATAGTGGCCTCTGCCTCAGTGGGAGTACTAGTATGATAGAGACTGTGAAAGAGGAGAAATAGAAAGACAAAGAGTGTAATCGTGCAGGCATTCATTAAACACCAAAATATAGATAACCACCTTTTGCGCCATCCTGATACTTGTTGTTCATTCTCTAAAAACATGCCTGCTTCCAAATTTCTCATCTTTAATACAATTTTATCAAATTTCCTTGTACACCTGCAATTATAAACTCTGCTCAACTATAGCAATGAGGAGCCTTCTGATCACAGGGCCATTCTTAGGATGCTGTAAAAAAGTGTGAATATCAACGTCTCTTCTGACAAGAGAAGTAAATACAAAAACAGCAAGCACAAGCCGATGCACATCACTATCAGTGAGAACCATAGGGGTTAAATACTTAGAACAAGTATGCACCACGAAATGAATCTGGATACTGAGTTTGTTTCCAATTTCTGATCAAGAACTGACATTTAGGCATAACTTTGATGCTTCAATGTGTTTTTAGAGTTCATTTTTCAAAATTCCTGAGATACTCGGTAAGTCTTTGCACTCCTACTAGAGTGCCCCTTCAAATCACAGTTCAAATGCTAATCTGCATTAGCATCTGTTCGCTTTTTCATCCTTCTTTGTCATCGATCCAGTCTGCTCAGGCTGAAATTCTTCTTCTTGTCTTGCTTCTGGATCGGCAACGGTGGGCGGGTGCATCTCACCTTTATAGATTTTCACATCGCCTAAGTGAAGCCAGGCTCTTCTCCCTTGGACCTTCACAGCTGAAGGGGTTATATTTTGAACACAAAAGGGGCCATGATAGTATGGCTCATGCCACTTCCTAGTAAAGTCTTTAATCAAGACAGAATCACCAACATATAACTTTGGTGCCGATAGTAGTTCAGCAGGGCTGGTTGTTGAATTGTTTTCATCTGTGTTCTGAGACCAACCCCCATGGTGCTTGAGCTGATCTGAAATGAGAGAGATGCTAGAGGTCATACATGTCAAACAGTCATTCAATTCATCACCTAACATTTTAGCTATACTCTGGGCATCACTTCTACTCCTAGACGGAGGTGTAAGAGGAGTTCTCATTCTCCACCCTGTCACTAGTTTAGGGGTGAGGTGATGGTCTGAACCAGGCTGATTCCAAAGGGCATATTAAGCTAAGGGTAGGCAATATAGCCATCCCTTCTCCAACATCAATTTAATCTTGACAATCCTTTCTTTAAGAAGGCCGTTGGGTCTATCACATATCCCATTTTCTTGCAGGTAATAAGTAGAAGAAATCTTGTGTTTAATATTCAATAGGAGCCCTATCTGTTCAAATACATCATTCACAAAATGTGACCCATTGTCGGATCTCAGCACGTCACACACATCCCATCATGCGAAAACTTCACATACTAAAAACATCACTGAGCAAGTGGCATCAAGGTGTGTAAATAGACCTGCCTCGATCCACCTAGAAAAGGGACACACCACCACTAATAGATACCTACATCCTGCAGATACTTGCAGCTTATCGACAAGTCAATAAGTACATGCTGAAATAGACCATTTGGTCAGGGTATTACCCCTCTAATTGTTCTCAGTGTATGCCCAGCAGTAAACCTTTGACACACAATACAGTTCACTATAAATAGTGCAAAGTGCTCCAACAAATTCGGAATGTACCAGTCTTCCGCAGTCATAGCATCAAGACTCTCCATAGTCACATGTGCGGGGTAATGCAGCTGTTAAAGTGCAACCTTTAATAATGCTGCTGGCATCACAGATTTCCAGTGCTATCTTGTCGCCATAATGTTTCTGTGGGAGATAAATAACACCCCCCTCACTTCCATAATTCCTGCTCTTCCTGTGGTGCACTTCCCGGAATCTCCATTAATTGGGTCATTGACAATTTATTAAACCCTTCTTGTTTTACCATGGTCATGACTACTTTTTCTTTAATACTTGGAGTACCGAAACTCGAAATATCTAGAGAATATGCAACCCTTTTGGCTTCTTCGTCTGCGGCTTCATTTTCGCAAGAGATCAAATCGGGTCGCTTAGTGTGAGCTGCGCATTTAATGTCTGCTATGGCCACTGGGAGTGTAGTGCCTTAATAAGCCTGTGCAATAAGGATGCATGCTGCACAGAGGTAGCCCCTCCTTTTCCAACATTTTTCAATTCCTCAAACAGTTCCTCTGTTTCCTCAGTCCATTCTATTTTTACTTTATCCACCTGTGCTTTCATTAAAGCTTGCAAAAGGGGTCTTGTGTATGAACTATAATCAAACACCCAGGCTCTAACATAGTTGCATAGCCCCAGAAATGGTTGCATCTGTTTCACTGTATTTGGCTTTGCGGTTTTCATAATTGCCTCAGCCCTTTCAGGTGTCACCGTCTTTCTTTCATGTGAAATGAACTGCCCTGTGTATAACCCTTCTTGGCAGTATTGTAACTTCTCCTTGCCTACCTTGTATCCCTTATCTGCTAGAATATTCATCAAATGAATAGAATGTTATCTGCACTCATCCTCCGTGGTGCTACAAATTAAAATTACATCCACGTATTGTATCACTGCACTCTTAAATTCAATATTGCCTAGATCCATCTGTAAGACTCTGTTAAATATTTGTGAGTCTTTGTGCAATGAGATCAAGAAAAAAAACATTTTTCAGATCGATCACCGTAAAATATTGAGCTTCCACTCGATACTGCATAGTATCGTTGATGGATTAGGAACGAGGGGAAACTCTGCATCTACAGTCTGGTTAATCGGTCTCATATCTTGTATAAATCTACACAACCCTCCCTTCAATTTTTTGATCATATACACCGCGGTATTACACAATGATTCTGATGCCACCAGAATTCCTTGTTTGATCAGTGCTGAAATGGTCTGAAATAAACCCTCATCAGCCTCTCGATACATGGGGTACTGTCTTGCTTGAGGTAAAATGGCCCCTGCCTTCAGTTTTATTTTAACTTCCCTTCAAAAGGCCTATCTCATAAGGGCCTGTGGTCCAAAGGACGCTTGGCACCTTTTGCAAATCTTCCTAAAAAAATGCTGGACACTGCCGTATCATCGCCATTTGCTGTGGGACTACCCTTTTCTCTATTCTTATCCTGTATGTGACGCTCATAAAGAACACCACTTCATTGTCTGTTTTGTCTTCCCTAAACATGTTGTCATCAGTAATGTCAGCCAATCTGTACCCTTCCTCAAGAGCTATTACGGTTCTCCATGGTCTACCCTCATCATCCATTCCTTCAAACATCGCCATTTCCCTTTGTACTATGACTGCATCTGATTCTATAGGGATAGTCTGTCCCTCCTCTTTCTCCATAGGTATCGGTGGCCTGAACAAGAACTCATCAGGCATCCTCACAATTTTTTCCCACTAAGCCAGGTAGCCATGTCAGTAGAATGATCACTCCATACAGAAAAACTTCTGGATCCACTGGAACGCTTTGCAGAGCCAGCTGCGTCAGTATAAACCTGCCGACATTTAAATAATTTATTCCTGGAGTGGAGCACACTATCTCTTGATCAGTGAATGAAATCATCATGTTAAGTTTTGTCGCCAAATCTCTTTCCAAAATGTTAACTGGTGTCTGTTGTGAATATAACAAAGGAATAGACATGTCACACTCTCCTAGAGACTGGTAATTCATCAGTAAAACGAACTCGACTTGAAGCTTCAGAGAACCCTTGAGCATTCATTGCAATTCCCGACATTGGATATCTCCCCTCTCATATACACGAACGAGTAGCCCCAGTGTCTGCTAGAAAAGAAAAGGATTGACCTCATATTGTCACATCGACCCGTGGTTCCTCTTGGGGGTCTGGTGTCACAGTATAGTACTGAACACATCAAGTCACCCTGTGAGCTGTATTATTGTGGATACAGGCATATTCCCGTTCCTGTGAAAGGATTTCCTCCTACTACAGTGGCACTTCCTATTTTCGGTGTCAGCACTTGTCCTATGTTTTCCTACTCCTGTGTCTGCAATGGGGCTTGTTGCGACTGCCCTTGCAGTGGATTTATTTGCACTCGCTCTGGTTGCTTTACCTGCTGCACTCACAGTGCTTGTGTCTGGTGCAATGTCTGATCTTGGGCGTACCCTGTTTGTGTGCTATATGGTGGAGGATAAGCTGTACCCCTCTTGAGAATTGACCATTCTGTACATTACCTTGGCTCCCACATATGCTTGCAATGTGCCCTGTCATCCCGCAAGTCCAACATATTGGGGGTGCTTGTCTGACAAGTCCCCCTTGGTTAAATCCTCCCTGGGTGCTCTGGTTCTCATTCTGTGCATTCTGAAACCCACCTTGATTATTTTGGAATCCTCCTCTTTCTCTATAGCACATACATCTGCCTCGTGTCATGAACCCGTATCCACCTTGATCCATCGGGCACTGATTATTCGCCTGTGATGTACCCATTGCTGTATCTCAGCCCACGGTTTTGCTTCCATTCCCACATGTTTCTTCATTTTCCTCTGCACTGGCTAAGGTAACCCTGACATAAAATTTGGTAAAATAATGCCACTGTTTTTTCCCACAGCTCGTGAGTTTCAAGTTGCCATTTCTCTTGAATATTTTGAATGTAAGCAATAGGGTATTCATCTTCTTTCATCATACGTGTCATAATTGCACCCATATCTGATGTGTCGGGATACTGTACCCTGAGAGCCCTCCACATGCCTGCTCTACATTTATTAAATGGCGCTCTGTCACTCCCTTTGTTTTGTGTTGTCACACTTGAATAACCCGCTCTCCTCCATATGTCATCAGCCCTTTCTCCAAGAATGTCTGCCAGGAGACCTTTTATGTCCCCTATGGCCAGCATGTTTCCTCCTGTCATTTTTTTGAGCTCGTATATCCATTTCCCAGCGCCCGAAGTCGAACTCAGGAGCTTGCACCTTAAATTATCCTTGTCCACTTACAGCCATGGAATATACTGTGGTCTTGCTCCACCTTTTTCCAATAAGAGAAACTGTGTAAACCCCAACCCACAGTCAGCTCCTGTCAGTCCATGAAAACTGGACACCCCTTGAGTGGAAGGAGATGTAGGATAATTGGTTGGCTGAAGACCAATCGCCTCATTTAAAGTGTTAAGAATACATGCTCATTAGTTATTACGTAGCTGTTGGCCCAGCTAGAGTGCGGCCATTTTAAGATGACTAAAAGCGCCATTTTGTTTTCTCTCTGTTCTCTTTAACGTTGCCTCTTTGCCTCATGTAAAACTGCTTTGCTGTAGATATAATTTCGCTGCAATGGTCCAAGGCTACAAAAACATGTTGAAACATTACACTGGAGAGCCAGACAGAAATGCTAGATTCCCTCCCACATATATCCTTGAAGACAGGGAGCAAGGCATTTAATCAGTACATAAATGCCAGCGAGTCTCTTGAAAGAATAGCAATGTACGAAACTAGCATTTAAAGAGTTGAATTATGTTCTTCTTTACGTCCCCCTCTCCTATGCCCAGTGAGGCCCTGGAGAGCGAGCTGACCTCCAGAGCGAGAATCGAAACTTAGAGATTGGGAGGCCTGGTATGCGCCAGTCTCCTAAGCACAGCTTGCCTATGAGAAACAGAAACGCTGTGTTCTCGCAAACAAAGAATGATGTCTGTAAAACTGGAGTTTGCAACCTGTTACTAAATATGGTGATCTAAGGTGTCATATTTGTCACACTAATCAATCATCACCTCTAATTCAAAGGGAAATGAATTGGGGGCGGTATCAAATGTGTCATACTGTGTCATTGCTGATTGTAAGGTGCTCCTTTATATATATGTAACTGATGTACGTCGTTCGTTGCTTGCGTCCCCTGAGGTCTGTTTAGACACACGTCGCGGGGCGTGAGACCACTTGGCCAATTGGGAATATTTTGTATTGCAATAAACCCTAGATTTTGGGAACGGAACCGCGTGTTTGGTGTATCTATTTGTGTGTGGTGACTTTGCCTTATTTCCACATTCAAGGGTCCCTCAGGGGCCCCTTCACTCCCATCGTCAGCATATCCATGGCAGGGACGATCGCCCCTTTCTGCCTCCTTGCCGGTAGTGACCTTAATCTGCTCACATATGGCGGGTATTCTCCCTTCTCACTATATAATCGTCCTCAGGGACGCTCTGGATATGGTATGGGATCTGGCATATTGTCCTTGTGTTGTTCCAGATCTGACTATCTCACTTCTTTATCCATTTGCAGGCTTCCCTCAGGGGCGCACACACTCCCTCCTCCTACCTCGAGGATGAACTCCCTTTCCTCGTCTGACATGTCTTTTCCCCAGCTAGTGTGACTATCATCCCCTTCACCTTTGTCTAGATTCAGTCTTCTTAAGGACAACGTCCTAAGTTTGTGACTAAACTGAGTTTCTTCTTCCCTTTGTAACTGAAATGTTAGGGATTAATCCCTCTTCCATCGACTTCCATAGTTGCTACCTTCCTTTAATTCTTGATAGACCTTCTCGATCCTTTCTTCGATGCATCCCACATCAAGGTTCTCTTCTTCCAAAATGACTCTAGATGCCCCTGACGTTGCTTCCTTCATTAGAAGGAACTCTTTTGTTCTATTCCATCGTATTGCTGGGCTTGGCCTTGCTAGTTCTTCGTTTTATTTCTTCATCCAGTTCTCTTCATTTTCTCACCTCCCATCTAATTCTGTCTTCCACTTGCCTTTGTTCTTCCCTCCTTACTCCTTCCCTTCTTTCCTCTTCTTCCCTTTGTCTCTGTATTCCTTTGTCCCTTAATTTTTGCGCTTCCTCCTCTTCTCTCTTTCTATCTTCTATCCCTGTCTTCCATCGCTCTCTGTCTATTGTCATACTTTCTTTGCTCTTCTGCCCACTCTTCTTCTTTCTCTTGCTCCTCCTGATACATCTGTTCTCGTCACTCCCTATTCTTTCTTTTCTGCTCATCTTCTTTCAATCTCTTCTCTCATTCTTTGTCCCTTTTATCTTGCTCATCCTTATCTTCTCTTTGCCTTACTTCCTTGATGTGTTTCCCATCGATTTTGAGAAATATCTGTCCACCCATCCATTCGCTCTGCATCACCGCTCTGCATCACCGCTATCTCGTCAGCTTTATCCTTCTCTCCTCTCCATCTCTTCATTTCCCTTTCTATTTCTGTCAATATATTCGACCGCTCACTCTTTACTTCTTTGTCTTGTATGATCTTACAGATCTCTTCTTTTCTCTTATTCTTCTCTGGACTATAATCGCTGCTATAAACAGGCATTTCGTAATCTGGGTTACTATACCGCGACGCCGCTTTCAATTCCATTAAAGGATACAACCCCATTTCTTCTGTGCTGTCACCTTTTAGTTCAGTAAGGGGACCTAAGTGCTCAACACATTCCTCCTTACGCTAACTAAGCATCCACTCCTCAGTTGACGGATCCTCTCTCTCTTCCTGGTCCATTTTCCAGTGCTCTAGAATCGCTAAGCTTTTCTCTAATTTCTTCCCCGTGTATGCAGCGTGCAAGTATGTGGTCATGTGCTGCAATACCGCTTTTGACAATGATCCCCCTTGTGGCCACGGCATGAAAAGTTTATCTGCTGTGCCTTTCATCCATTCTCAACTACACTGTTTGAGCTTGGGCATGTTCTTTGGCAGTGTCTTACATAAGTGCATAAGAGGAGTATCTCTCATAATGACAAGTCTCAATTGACTGTCAATACTTACCAGACTTATAAAATAACTTTTATACTTTCCTTAGATTACCACTTTTTCAATGCATTTAAAACAACAAATATGAGCATGCATCATCAATCGCTGCTCAAGCCTCTAATCTCTCAATTAGCTATCTCTACCTCTGAATTGGTATCAACCTCTTCACTAGGTAGTCACTATAGCTCCTCAATTCTTTTCAATTGCTTCACAACTTCTATCACTCTTTGATAATTTTACTCAACAAACAACACAGAGACTAGTCGACTTTACACATTCATAAAACACTGTAATCACACTTTTTTATCCCTTGCCTTTACTTTTGTACCCTATACAGGGTTTAAGACATCACCTTACATGAACCTGTTCATGCATTATGTTTTTCACTCTACTCCAATTGGAGTTTGAGATGTCATCTTCTGAACTCTCTTGAGCTAAGACTCTAGGCCCTTTTTTCCTCTTTACACAATATTTCCCGTTACTCAAAATGTATCAGAACCCCATCCCCTAAATTTGCCATTCTCCTTAGTCTACTCACCATTTGTTCGTTAATCAACTCGTGGCCTTCTGTATCAACTCCTCCTCCAACTGTCCACTTCGCCTTCTCTCCGCAGAGCACCCGTGGAAACCGGGCAGGGATTTCATCAAAGGGGTACCTGCCAACCATTGCGGTTCTTCTTGCAAGATTATTTCTATTCGCCGCTCTCCACAGGAAACCCTGCAGTCTTCTGGCTAATGGTGGAGGATGCCCAATCGTCCGAAACTCTGGAGACAAACTATTTTGAATCTTTTAACCATCTGCAGTGCTACCATGTGTGCCTAGAGCCCTTTGGATAGCACGCATGCAATGGATGGGATGCAGAATAACTCTGACACCAAATAATCGATCCAAATCAGGAAGATGGCAACATTTTCTGTTTTATTATCAAGTATCTCAAAAATTGAGTTACAACGGACATCAATGGACGTTTGCTCGAGCTCTCCTTAAATTTCACATAAAATCACATCTTTATACTAAAAATTCATCATACGTCACACACTATGTGGCAAACAAGAAAAACCTACGAAAAGTTGTGATAGGCTCAAGGGCATTATCCAAGTATACTTTCTATAAGGGGTAAGGTTGTGATTGGATGTCTATTGTCGGGTGGACAACTTATGCCTGCCTCTAGTGAAAGTCATCTACAACACTATTTAGTACACAGTATATCATTGGGTCTCTCACTATAAGCTCCTTTGTTATACGGCCCGCTACAATTGGTTGGCACGCTTGTGCCATGTCTGTAACATTCGATTCACTTAGCAGCACGTTAGCTCATACCCGCGTGCCAGGAGGTCGACTCAACTTTACCTCCCCACGCAATTAACCCAAAGTCACTCATCACTCAAGCCTTCTGCCATGAAGATTGTCTTTCAACTTGGCCTTGCAGAGTATTCTTGTCTGTGAGAATATAAGGGAGTGCGAGCACACACTGTCATTGTTCTAGAACTCCAAGCTCAGTTCTATTTCCATCCTTGACTCACATGACAGGAGACCCTGATTTGGTCCATTTTGCGACATTTAAATGTCTTAAATGACTAAAACGTGGCACGCTTGGTGTTCTTTCTTAACAAGGGATGATTCAGCTTTGACGTTCACCGCCTTCAAGAATAGATAACCGGCCTTGGCTGCCTTCAGCTTTGGCACCAGGCCAGACAGTTTCACCACAATCTCAGCTAATTCTTTCCGCCTTTCCTCTCCATGGGTCTGGGCTTACTAAATTATTGACACCGATTTCCAGCTTCTATACAATGGTGGCTCCGCCTGCAGTCTATTTACTAAGTATAGCCAGCTTCTATGATCACTTAGTCTACGTGCTTTGCTGCATCTGTACAGCTATTGAACGGCTTGCATTTTCGGCAGTTTGTTACAGACCTTCTTCTCTTCGCATATGAAAGTTTACTCGATTCTTAACCTCGTCATCAGTTTCTATAAGGTCCACGTATTCTCTTCAGCCTGTCTTCTCAGGGCATCATGCTCCTCTTTTGTGTTGTCACTTGCTCCTCTTTCGTTCTTTTTCATACTTATTTGGGGAGTTCCTCCCTCAGATTGTCGTTTCTTCAAGAATACATTTCATAGGGTTTTCTCAGAGGGTATCTTCTTTCGAGTATTCTCCGGGGTATGGTCACAACTGCTCATGTCAAGCATGGCACAATCTCAGGTTTAACCCTCTCTACGCAGACCTGGAAGTTAGAGATGGGAGTGGTGTTTACATAATTTTTAACGTACAACATACATGGAGATCACTCACTCGGTAAATACCAAGAATGCAGTACAACTGTATTAGAGGAAAATAGAACTATTTTAATAGTACATGGTACAAAACTTAAAAATTACATATAATGTCCTTTTCCTGTCCTTACAAATGGATTTGAGATTGCGGTTTGCTTCAACCTGCCACACTCACTGGCGCGCTGCCGCCAACCCGGCTCTGGGGTATTTGTAACGTCTTGGACACCTGGTTACAGCACCGACCTATCATCCTCGGGCCGAATGTTAACGCGACTTTACAATAATAACACATGGTTTTTCCATGTTTTTCTTTGAATTTTCACAACGTCCAGGATTGCATTACTGAAATGTCTCGTCGGCAAGCAGCCTTCTGACAACACAGCCCATTTAAGAGTCCTAAAACTGACTTGATACTCCACCTAGCAACCCGGCAGGGCTCCTTTTCTATCTACCTGTCCTCTGTGGGCCGGCGCGTGACTCTCATCTAAAAAAGGAAAAAAAAACTCCTTTGTTTGACTGCAGCTACCACGCCCTGAAGTACTTCAGCACTTACAACAGCTTAAATTGCGGCCCGCCAACAAGCCTTCTTGTGGCGCTCCTAAAGAAATTATACAGATTGACCTATATAAGTCAACTCTTTTTCTCACCTGGAAAAGAAAATCTTTGATGCTGTTATAGCATCACTAACAGGGTTAATCATTTATCTGAAGTTGTCCTGGAAGAAATCCTTAGTCCTGAAGATGGCTACAACAACAACCTTTGAAAAGACACCAGAGATAGTGTCTAATCTATTGCATGGCCGAAACATGTAGACTATCCCGTATATAGACCACTAATGATAATAGTCTAATGAATTAACTTCACAAAGTACTGTTCATTTAGTGACCTTTTTCCATGTGTTTTTCTGATTCAGGTTTTTCTTGTTTTAGTTTGATGCTTGACTGCACTAACTATGCATGTATTTGCTCAGTCTTTTTTAACATTATATGTAATTTCTAAGTTTTGTACCATGTACTATTGAAATAGTTCTATTGTCTTCTAATACAGTTGTGCTGCATTCTTGGTATTTACCGAGTGAGGGATCTCCATGTCTTTTGTACGTTAAATATTATGTAAACACCACTCCAATCTCTAACTTCCAGGTCTGCGTAGAGAGGGGTAAACAATTCTTTTTTTTCTCTTTTTTTTTTCTCTGTTTGACTGTATTCACCCTCCCGTTTGAGAATTGTTCCCCCTATAACAAAACATTTGGGAGTTTACCTTTTTTGGTTTTGATACACAATCTCAGGTTTCCAACATACAGGAGGTTGGGTAGCGGGACTTCCTGCAGAGGCATTCAGCTGCTCCTGTACAGAACATCTGACAACATCCCCTGGGAGGAAATTCCCGTCAATTTATAAACTATGCAAAAGGTGGCGTTGATTCATATCAGCGTATATGAGGCTATGTGGGAAGAGTGTGGAGTCACCTACCGGTTCTCTACGTCCTTCCATCTACAAACCAATGGGCTTGTTGAGTGGTTCAACAAGACCCTGAAAGGCAAGATAGGTGGCTTGGAAGAGCACTTGAGGAGAAAATGGTAAATTCTCCTGCCATGCCTCTGTTTGCCTACAGGGAGGTTTGGACACCGTCTACGAGGTCCCCTCAGTCTAGTGAAAGCAGGATGGGAAAGCAAACCTTCATCCCGTACATGAGATGTGGTGGACTATGTACTCATCCATCGGTCTAGAATGGCAGAGTATATGGGACAGTAAACAAAGAACCTAAAGGCCAGTCAGGCACTGATGAAGCACTGGCACGACCAGAGGGCCACTGTGACAGTCTATGCTCCATGCCAGTGGGTGTGGATTATGGAGCCTGGCAAACCCAATGCCATCATGACAAGTGGACAGGGCCTTACTGTGTGCTTGAAAAGGTCAGTGATGTGAATGATCTCATTGACGTGAAACGACCTAAACAGATGTGCAGGGTCTTTCACATCAACCAGCTAAAACCCCATTACAGCCGAGATGACTTAGTCATGGCAGTGGTGACTGATGGAGAGACTGTAGAGATTTATCCCCTCCCAAACCTCTTACACACTGAAGCCACAGATGGGTCAGTTGAAGGTGTCAACCTTGCAACGGACCTGCCAGAACAGCAACTGACAGACTGTTGCCGTTTACAAGGACAGTTTGCCGGTCTGTTTTCTCTGACTCCTGGTCGCACAAATTGGTGCACCCATGATATGGCCACTGGAGACAGTAAGCCGGTGAAGAGTAGGATTCACTGGATGTTCGATAAGGTCAGGGACACCATCAAGGAGGAAGTTTCCAAGATGCTGTCCCTTGGATTGATAGAGCCATCTCACAGACCCTGGGCTAGCCCCGTGGTACTGGTCCCTAAAATGACTAGTGGTTGGCAGACTGAAGTTCACTTTTGTGTGGACTACAGAGGGCTCAATTCTGTCACAAAGGCAGATGCTCACCCCATTCCTCAGGGAGATGAGTTCTTTGACAAGCTCAGCTCTGCCACGTACAGGAGTGCCTTTGACCTCATAGCGGGTATTGGCAGGTCGGCTTGACAGATGGAGCAAGAGAGAAGTCAGCATTCTCAACCCGGGAAAGACATTATCAGTTCACTGTGATGCCCTTCGAATTGAAGAATGCCCCTACCACGTTTCAGCAGATGGTTAACCAGGTTTTGACGGTCTGGAAAACCTCAGTGTCGCCTATTTAGATGACATTACTGTGTTCTGCCACACCTGGGAAGATCACTTATCCCACCTGAAACAAGTGCTTCAGGTGCTTCAAAATGCAGGTCTGACTATCAAGGCCATGAAGTGCCAGATAGCGCAGGGCACAGTGACTTACCCAGGCCACCTGCTCGGTGGATGTAAGAAACAACCTTTCAAAGAAAAGGTACAGGCTATGAAGGATTGGGACATCCCCACAGACGTAGGCGGGAGCCTTTCTAGTTCTCACCCGGTACTCCTGGTCGCTCATCAGAGGGTATGGGGCCATTGCCATGCCCCTGAATGATATAACCTCCAGGAAAATGCCAAAGAAGGTAACATGGACCCCCGCCTGTTAAACCTCCTTTCAGGATTTAAAGGATAAATTGTGCTGGTCCCTAGTTCTTAAAGTGCCAGACTGTGGTCAGGAGTTCATTATCCAGACAGACGTCTGTGATTTTGGTATTGGAGCTGTGTTAGAGGAGCTGAACTCTAAAGGGTAGAGCAACCTGTCGCCTACGTTTGCCGGCAGTTTAAAAAAAGGGAAAGAAACTGGGCTGTTGTAAAAAAAGAGGTGTACACGGTTATGTGGGACATAAAGAAGCTGAAACTCTAAATCTTTGGGACTCACTTTACGATCCAGACAGACCACCAGCCTCTGCGATGGTTAAATGCCATGCAAGGGGAGAAACCTAAGCTTTTGCGTTGGGCCATATCCCTACAGGGATTAGATATGGACATCGAGCACGAGCCAGGCTCCCAGTATGGAAATGCAGATGGCCTCACGCAGTACTTTCACCTTGATGATGAACCAGACCCTCAGTAGGGTGGTGGTTCACGTGTTGAGGATAGGGGACATGTGAGGAATTCGACCATACGCGCAGGGAGTGTGCGCTCGCCTGGACCTTTTTGAAATTTTGTAACAAATGGAATGATGGGAGATCAACCTCAGAAAATGTGTGGGCTAATCCACACACATTTTCCTGTGCTTACCGCACAGCAAACAAATAGTCAAGTGTACTCTGGGGGACACAGCCTAAAGGTGTAGTACTCCTGTCATGTTCAGCTGGAATGTGACAGCCACGGGTACTATATCAAAGCATCTCAAGAAGGGGGAAGTCAACACCTTCCTCCAGCCATGGCCAGCCTAATTAAAATATCAAAGGCTTATGTATCCACCCTGCCTATTGTTAAGTTCTGTGTGGTGGCAGTGCATACTGATGAGAGTTAATTGAAGCAGGTCTGCAAAGAGGCCTGTTCACAGAACTAACAAAGGTCAGAAAACCCCAAAACCTTGTTGATCTGCATTGGCTCAGCATGAAGCGAGCTCCCACCCCTCTGTATGAAGGGCAATGAATGTCATGTCTGGGACTACTGTTTGCAGTAGGAAACCCCTGAAGTGTGACCCCTTTTCTGAGGGAAGAAGTATGTGATTTCATGGAGACAGAAAGTCTGTTCTTACTACAAACTTCAAGGGAGACCTACGCTTTGATCAGGAGTCACAGAGAGCTCAATTAACCAGAGAAACACTTTGATCCACAACAGACAGGAAGATGGGTGGGACTTAGTAATGCATGTTGTCACCGCTTACCTTTCGTTTTGCAAAGCACTCTGGTTACAACCTCACGCATAACAGAAGATTGTTGGTGGGGACTCAGGATTGGTTCAATAAGGTAGGCTTAGCCTGTACCAATCACAGGGGCCAATATGGCTTTAAAAAAGGGTTTAGCCCATCTTTTGGCAGATCACCCGATGATTTTGAAAGGAGTAAGAAGAAGGACTTATTTGGACCCTGGCTGAAGTTACAGTCTGCCTTACACCTTCCGCCAGTGAAGGAAGACCAGGATTTTCAAGAGGGAAGCAATATCCCTGCCATAAATATCTCACAGGGAACAGAGTGAGATGCCAAACTCAGAGGACCCATCCAGCAGCTCTAGAACTGGTACCCAGCCAGCACACAGCCTGCCCTGCTAGGTTCTGCCAGCAAATTTCTTAGGTTGGAAGTGCCAGAGAGTCTCTGAACAAAGGACAAGGCTGTTGCCTGCAAACACTCTCCTCAACTTTGGGCCG
Organism: Ambystoma mexicanum; assembly: GCF_040938575.1. Taxonomy (NCBI): domain Eukaryota; kingdom Metazoa; phylum Chordata; class Amphibia; order Caudata; family Ambystomatidae; genus Ambystoma; species Ambystoma mexicanum. The sequence goes on along the minus strand of NC_090937.1, from coordinate 909,232,296 downwards.
TCTGCCTTAAAGGACGACACAAGTCCTGCAAAGAAGCTAGGAGGAGTGCCACAACAAGCATTAACCAGCTTCCATCTTTTAAGGACATTTCAAGGCAGTCAAGCCCTCAAACCTCGACCGGCTGCACAACTGACTGCTGTCACGCTGCAGTCACTAAAGCCACCTGAGATGCCTCGACCAGCATTCCAAAGGCGCCAACTAGCACAGAGAGAATGATTCTTGACCCTGAGGCACTGTGTCTGCCAGCCTGCAGTCATCCGTCAAGCCTCGCTTACCAAACTGCCTGCTGCCGGCTGCCTGATACCCGCAGCTGTCTCCCATCTTGAACCCTGTCACAGGAGCTGCTAAGAGTCCTGGAACCGACTCAACGCTGTTGAGCATCAAGATCATCTCAAGCACCAGGTGTCGTTCTGTATCCCGGGGCCTTGTGTGAAGGCCCCTAGTGACATTTATGACCCCTTGCTCCCTTGGTGCTGGAACCAAATAACCTTGAACAGTTAAGACTGATTGCTTTACCGACTACCCTCATGTCAGTATCCAGAGTGCATGCCTTTCCTTCATGAAACTGTCTGTCCTCTGTGTTCCTTTACAAGGTGGGCTGTATTTTGCAGTGTGCTAGAACTGTCTGTTGTAATAATAATAATGAAGATATTTGTATGCAACCTTGACTGGACAGTCCCTTTTATGATTGGGTAGAAATTGTATGTTTGCTGTTTTGCCACTAACCAATGATCCATGACCTTGTGAAGATAAGCCTGCCATACTGTCCACACTACCAAAATTGGACAAGGAGGTTTATAATGTATTTTTGTTTCCAATCTGTTCAGATCCCTTGCGGTGTACTAGAGGTGCGTAGCTGATTGATAGTTTAGAAACCGATATTCATCCCTTGACCACTGTAGCCCTTGAAGTTGATTCATCACACTGTAACCTAATAGCGCCCTGATGCCCATGGGTTTGGTGCGCTCTACAAATGAGAAATAAATAAATAAATTGCCATAAATGTGGAGAATCTGCTTATGTTACTTTGTAGAACACAGATTCACAAAAAAGATGCTGACCTGAAGGCTGTTTGCGAGGAAAAGCTCTGCTGGAATGAGAAATCCTCCAAGACCCTGCCAACAGCAAAGCTCTGACTGGTACTGCAGGGTAAAGGAGCAAAGAAAGTTTTAACTGCTAGCGTGGGACAAATACTATGCCCACTTCTCATGTCAAATTAACCTCCAAGTGAGATTATTGCACTGATTCCGTGAATGGACGGTGATGACAGGAGAACCAAGATGTTTTGCACCGCAGACAGAGGCCTACCGCTGCCAAAGCATGCAGCAGTACCAACAAATTCTCAGTCCCTGGGAAGAAGGCCATGGTTCAAGCACTTGGAAACTAAATTCCTAAAAAATTGAATTCCGTGAACACAGAGAGCTGTACTAGATGCCCAAATGGCAATGCTGGCCTGTTTCACATAGCATTCACATGTCTAATAGAATAGTGTGCTCCTTCTCGACTAAGGAAACCGCCAATGTCTTAGTGCTAACGGGGGAACAGATGACTGGTACTTATGCTGAGCAGAAAGAGATGAACAGACAAACATATTTAGAGGGTTAGGCCTCTTGCGTGCTTAAAAGAAAAATATAATAGTATGTTAGTCTCAAACAGGCCGACAACTGCTGGGAGGGCCCAGAGGCATATCCAAAATAGGCCTTTAAAGAGTTCTTGGTTTTGACCAAATTCTATATGTGGCAGAAGTGGTGAGTATAAGCACGGGTGTGGGGAGCAGAAAGTGCTACTTTACCTGTCTAATGAGTTGTTGCCCTACCTCTATAGGTGAAGGAACACAGAATCACCTTTATTCATTTATCACATGTGTTTGCACTTTAGGAGTTGCAGCATTGAAAATGCCTTCCTTTCACACTTGCTAGGATCCAACTAATGTTGTCAAATGTATTACTCAACACATCGGCCTCCATTCACTGATAAATCTACTTTATGGAGTACAGAAGATGCTTCTGTAAAAACTACAATGTACTGATGTTTCTTTTGAATGATGCATTTGCTAAGAAAACTTCACTTCAATGTCATGTTAGTCCAGTTTTAAAATCACACAAAATGCAGATTTTTATTCCTTTTATTGGACTAACTGAAAATACTGTACTGAGATGGAACAAAGCATTAGCTTTCAAAGTCCGACTCACTTCTTCAACAGATGGTGCAGAGTGAAATGATGACTAAAGAAAAAGCCACAGCACAGTTAAATACTTTCAACAACCGCTTTATTTCAGATGCATCCATAAAATCACAACACATAATAGTACCAAACAATTCATACAACCCATACAATATATAATAAATAGTACAACAAATATCAATACAAAATCGAATTGTAATTTGGCTATCCAGCTCATGACAAATCACAGATAGAAAGTGCATGTGTAATTTCTGTGTAAGCATCATGAAATGAAATACATATACAGAAAAATACATACAGCATTAAATGTCCCACATACCCATGTAGGTCTATAGGGTATGTCATAAAAAAGTTAAAATCCCTTGTTCTTTACCCCTACATCATAAAACATCTTTTACATATGAATGAAGTCAGCCCCTATGCTCTTATAACCAAAGCCCTAAAGGTATACTGGATGACGTTTGTAAATGTTGCACTCTTGTTGCCCCTGCAGCATATCAACTTTGCCTCTTTAACCATACAAATATTACAACTATGAAACAGTGCAAAAAGACAAGGGGCCTGATTTACAAAAGCATTTTACAATGTCACAATCCCAGAATTGTACCTCAGACAAAATATTAGGAAGTGAGTCAGATCTTCTTTGGCTTCTGGGCAGAAACTACAAAGGAGATCTATATTTCCTATTTTTCCATATGGCAGTGTTTTCAGCAACTGATGATGCAATGCTGACAGTCTGAATGATCAGTTTCCCTTAGATCAGCTTTGCAAATCTTTTAAAAAAAGAATCAAGTCGCAAATAGTTTGGCAACATCAGGGCATGGATTTGTCACCTACCCTGAAAATTGGATGCATGGGCAGTCTTGCATGATGTGGGAGACATCCCTGAATCAATTGCTGCATTAAATAAAATATATTATGTAAAAAAGGCCCCCAAATTTCAGGAGACTTCTTAAATCATACCACTGCAGTAACATCTGGGGAACATGACTTATTTGACTTCATACTTCGGATTGCTTAATAAAAAACAAAACATTCAATTATGGATTCATTAGTCCCCAAGTATTCACCTTATCCGTCAGAGCCTTGATTTATTTTAGTGCCTTGATATATTTTCAGAAAAAAAAACCTAGCCAGTTATCAGAACTAACAATATTTTTTAAAAAACCTAGCCAGTTATTAGAACTAACAATATTCAAAATTGAAAAACCCTTATAACTAGTTGGATTTTTAACTACACCTATCCAAATCCTTCTGAGATAAGTCTCTTTAGAGGCCACCAAAAGATTTTCCTAAGCAATCTCTGCTAAGGATTTTTTCTTCTGTAAAATAAGAGTGTTAAACAGTTCCTTAATAACGCTACCTTAGCAGAGTACCTATTTTCTGACTATAATTAATGTTCAGCGCGCTTCATTACAATTATGATCTAGCCAGGTGCGTCAATTTATTGATCTGCATACACGTTTCTTCATTCTACTCGAACACTTATTTAATTCTGTCGTTGTCTCCAAAGGCAGGTAAGTAGTTGACAAGGAATTCTCAATACCGGACAAGTTATCATAGAAAATAATAGGGCTTACATTTTTTTCGAGGTGTAATCACAAATAATTCTAAATGACGGGCAGAGACTGTGCCTTCATTCCATTTTATATCAGATTTCAAAATAGTAGAAACTTGAGAAAGTTGTAATGTTAATGATAGTGCACAGTGATTGCTATTTAATCTCGGAATTAATACAAAATCTTTTATACACTTCCAGTCTTTAGTTTAAACCAGGAAATAGTCAATAATGGATTTACGTTTATGGCCTGCACATGTCACCATAGCTGGAATATCTTTAGAAAAGTGGTTACTAGTAGAACTTAGACTCTATTCTGTCGTAGGCTTGTTTAAAAGTAGAGCTCCTGTATCTGTACGTAGATTAGTTGCATTTGGTAATGGCATATTCAATTCTACCTTAGAAAGTAGGGATCCTAAGGTGGAGTGTGCATACACTTAGTTGTGTTATGTTGATTGTTGTGAAAGTATATTTCAAGAAGTGGAAGTTTTGCTGCGGTAGTGGAGGAACTGGTGCCTACCCTAAACCACCATGTTTAATTGAGAGAGTCAAAAAAGTTTATCCTAAGCTTAATGTGTTCACAAATATTGATTTTTGCAAACTTGGAAAATATGTATATCACTCTCATTTGTTACAAATTATACAACACTAACTGTCAACACGTGTTTCAACCCACTAGGGTCGTCATCAGGGCTAAGTAAGTTCAAACGTGTTCCATATATACCCAGAAAAGTTTGAAATGTATTCCTGTAGTGAAAAAAAGAGAAGGAGGGGGACAGAAAAGAAGGAGGTACAGAGAATTAGAATACGTGTTAAAACCTCATTTCCAGTGTGGAGCGCCGTGCGGGCAACAAGCGGTTGCAAAATTTGTTTGTAATGGTCTGTAGGTGGACCGCAGCGGGCAGAGCTTTATTTTCAAGAAACGAGACATTGTATGCGTGTCGCTTCTCTCCAGTAACTGCAGCTGCTAAATTATTGCTCAATTGAAGTTCCCTGCCACCGGACCAAAAAAAAAGGTGAGCCACTCACTAATAACCCTGTATGCAACACATGAAACTTCCCTCCCTGGAAGCGAGTGGAAGCAACTGTGGGCACCAGAGCCTTTGAGATTCCTGTTGCTATGGGGTGAACTGTTAATATTCTGTAAAAATCTCGGAGGGCAGTAAATTGGCAGTAAATTGGGAGTATTGGGTACATTAATCCAACAGAGAGACGCCTAAAATCAAGATTAAGCCTAAAACCTAAGGGTTTACGAGCACATACGTCTTTTCGCTCCTTGCACTAAGTTTAGCTGGGATGTGATTGCAGGCAGTCGAACCTTGGAGTTTCCCTGCTGTGCAAGGCTGATAAGAATTGACATGCCTTCCTACATCCTGCCCCATTTCCTAATTGCACTTAAGCTAATATAAAGATGAAGGATGCTACCGGTGCTAACCAGAAAAGAGCAATCCACACTGACTGTCATGGTTTTGTGAAAGCGAACTAACACACAGAAAGCATGGAATAAGGCATCCTTACCTCAGGCAATTCAGCTACTTTTAGCATCCCAGGACGTGATGTAGGGATTTGATCAGCCTGGCTGACACAGTGAATGATATCCCATTACAAATACAGCAAGAAAAACAACTCCTACATGCTATCTGTGCTGGTCTGGGTATAGCAGAGACAAAACAACCTATAGCCATGGTGGGCAATGTGAACGCCTTCAACATTCTGTTGGAAGTAACAGAAGCAGCACAAGTGATACGACCTGCAGCCATTAGCATGGTGGGGAATATGGCTACTCCTGGTGCTTCACAGAGGTCACAAAGGTTTTTCAACCTGTGGGAGCGAGTACTGTTGCAAAGATTACCTGACCGCGTTCTCCACTGAATGTTGAATGGGGTAACATGAGTGACATTAGAAAGAGATCACGATGGAAAACAAGAGTATGCGACCGGTGGAATCTGCATGCAAGGGACATCCAGTTGTGACCTATTTGAGTCATCAAGGTCAGTGCTATGGTGACCGCTATCCGATGGTAGGGTCGCCATCATAAATGGGTGAATTGCTGTCCCTCAGGAATTTAGCCCAAGGTCCAGAAGCAAGTAGAACAAATATACTCCATCATACATCATACATTATGTGAAGCAGATGAATGCATAAAACTGTCACCCCGTCTATATCAGCAGTCAGTTCCATTCTGAGTGCGTAAATAGCTTTGTACAACAACATCAGGGATTCTCTCAGAGCTAAATGTAAAAATTGACATATTAAGCTTTAGTTACTTCGATATGTAAACAACCACAAAAATGTCAACTGAGATAGCGGTGGAAACCAGTGATGGGACAGAGGAAATAGTCTTAAATATAAGAAAAGAACCTATGAAGAATAAGATGCCATCTCCAAAGATGTCGAAAACAGCAACAACAACAACAAATCAATGATTGTAGAAGGAACCAGCTGAAGAAGGAATCAAGAAAGTACCTGAGTGACATCGCCCTGCACTCAGAGACCAATGATGCAGTAAATAGTAATCAGGTAAGGAGGGAAAATGGCGACGGTACCAGTAAAGCAGACAAAGGAATCGCGAGGGTGGTCACAATAGAGAATGAGTCCTCATTAGACACGGAATCAGCAAAAGGATACATAATCCTGATTGAAGTAGGGGAATATCTCACCGTGGACAGTGATTGTCCCAATCAATCACGTAATCATAAATCAGGGACTAAAGAAAGGCCAATGACGAATGAGCAGTTCTCATCAAAGATGGATGAGGTTGGACTGAGGATTGCGAGGTTGGCTATGCCAGCCAAAGAGAGAGAGAATAATGGTGTACTGATACCATGCAATCCCGATTAGCAAGTAAAGGATAGGATTGCAACTGCATCAGCTAAGGAGCAGTGGGCATCATTGTTCTCTATCCACAGGGCCAAGAATACAACCATCAAGGGCAAACAGGGGTCACAACTACACAAGGAACTATCCCAGGGCCAACAGTGACTGTGAGCGATCAACCTACTGTTCGGGACATGGTGATGTATGCCACGGCCAAGTCTGACGAAGGTGCAATGATATATGCACCACGTCAAACTCTGGAGGGCCCAATGGATCATTTGGGAGGTCTGTTTGGTCCCACAAAGTGATGACTAAGGAAGATGCAACAGACAGATTAAGTCAGGAATGTATTCGAACCTGCCAAATGTGAAGGGTGCCAACTCCGACTGGAGGATGAAATTGACGCAAGATCAGAACATCATGTATTTAGAAATGTGCCCCTATGTCAACATCAACATTGTGCTCAATAGATCCACTATTCTGACGTTACTGAGACAGACTAGTAGTCTGGCAAAAATTTCCACACGCGATATAGTATATTTAAGTTTCCCATTTGAAGACAGTTGCAACCTCGCTGAAGTGGGCTGGAGGTCTGCATTTGTCAAACGCATGGTCCTAGATGAATGGGAGGAAATAATGAAGTTTGGATGTGTGGTTTATGAAGAACGAAAGGAAGTTAGAAATATGTTGTCGGAACCTAATGAAGGACTGATGAAGTGTGACACCATGGCGGCAAAAGCTGATGTAGTGAATTCGATAGATGTAAGAAGTGAAAGCGTGAATAAAATTACATCTATTCCCCCACTATCAGAACATCATGGGCTGGTTCTGAGCGTCCTTCATTTGGTAAAAAATGAATTAATGGGACTAAGGGGGATCAAGCTAATCTCTGACCCAAAAGGACATGTGCTGCTTAGATTGGAATACAAGAGGCTTTAAGAGTTTCCTGGGGTTTGAGGAGACCAACCACATCTTTGAAGATTATGATATCATCAGACTCCAGGACGCTTGCCTTACTACCAAATTGTGCGGAGATGGCTTTTCTATAATGCAGCAAGAGGCTAAGAAGCCCAATAAAAGTAGACCACTGGGTGGATTGCTGTTGGCCACAAGGAACTCAAAAATAGCATTGTCCCGCATCGTCTCTAATGAAATAGAAGGAATCCTAGCAGTCGAAATGGTGGTAGCCTGTGTGGGGAAAAGAAGGAAGTTAATGGTAATAAACATTTAGTGGAACAACCAGTTGGAAACCCTGGATAGATACTTTAATCATATTTTCCAACTGGTTGGTGAGTGGCTGATGGATGGTGATTCACTGATTATGCTTGCTGGGGATTTTAATACAGATTGTGTTAATTATGGGTCGTGACCTAAACGGCTTGATCAAGGAATGGGCAAAAATGGGACAACTTGTGCAATATCTGGGAGCTCCATATTCTGAATAAGACAATGGCTATTAACAAAAAAATGGCCAGCACATGGAAATGAGGGAAATTATGCTCCACAATGTACTATGTAATTCTGTCTCAATCACTATTAGATTTTTGTGACTATTTCTCAGTGAAAGAGACTGCTCTGAGTGAACACAATATGTTAGTCACTCACCTAATAATGAAGGTAAAATGTTCTATAGCCCGAGCACTCACAGACCTGACAGTTAATACAGCTCGAAACCGGATACGGAAATATAAGTGCAGGTGAAGTACATTGAATTTGAAGTTTGAAAAATCATGTAGATCGGGTTAGCGAGGAGGTCTTGATCGATAACTGTTCACTGGAGAATTTTAACGAATTTCTCCTGCTTCAGGAAACACGTAATACAATACACATGCCGTCTACCTGGCACAGATATGCCTTTGACAAAGAAGTCTGGCTAAATAAGAAAAAAAAATAACTATCTTTTGAGGCAGCTCAGAATAAATGAATATGGCACAGAAAAATCCTTATTAAAGAAAAAGGAAGTCCAAGTAGCCTATGCACGCTGGCTAAGGGGCCATAGACTATTAATGAATAATAAAGCTGGGGAGATGATACTGGAAGTACTCATGAAAAAAGATACTAGACAATTCTGGTCCCTACTGATTGATATTGACCATCCACAATGTGTAACCCAATCGACGAGTGTGCCTGAGGACGGTTGGATTGCACATTGGAAAACTATAAATTGAGAGGGGTTGTATGGGTTTAGACGTAGACGAGTGGCTAAGTGCAGAGTACCTTGGGTATTGGAATTTGATGCATCAGACATAGAAAGATTAATTATAAAAGCATCTATGTCGGCTGCATGTGCTCCAAATAGTTTATCCAATGCAGCCTTTAAGAACAATGTAAATGTATGGGCGGGTCTGTTGGATCTTTAAAAAAAAATGTTTTATTTACTTGTATAGCGCAGCAATGGACCCGTGGGTATAAGGGCACTAGCGTACATTAAAATAGACAAACATAAACCAGAAACAGAGAATACAAGGGGGAAATCTCCTGCATGGCCAGGAGGGAACAATTAAGCAAACAGCCAGGTCTTCATTTTCTTCTTAAAAGGCTCAAGCTTGGTGTGGAGCCTAATGTCGAGGGGTAGCATGTTCCATGCCATTGGGGCAGCTCTTCAAGGATATTTTTCTGAAAAGCAGAATTCCACAATCTTGGAGAGAATCCATTATTGTACCTATACATAAAAAGGGGGATCGCACGGATCTGCTGAATTATCGGCTGATCGCCTTGTTGGACCTTGACAGCAAAATATTTGCAACAATAGTCCTTGAGAAACTAATGATTGGGTGAAAGAGAAAAGCCTCCTGCTGAAAGCCCAAACTGGGTTCCGAAAAGTTATGGAGAGAACAGTCAATGGTTTGATCATCTCTATTTTGAATGACAAAATTGGAAAGGTTCGAACAGGAAGTGAGGCAAGGGTGTTTGTGTCTCTAATAGACTTCTCTAAAGCCTTTGATCTAGTTGACAGGGAACATCTATGGAAGAAACTAAAAGCATGGGGTATTCTTCCCCCATTACTTGAAATATTAGAGCATATCCACCAAGAGAGCTGGATCAGAATAAGACTAAACTTAGAAGGAGTATTAACATCGCCAATCAGAACTCATAGAGGCCTGAGGCAGGGGTGCATACTTGCGCCATGTCTATTTAATCTTTTAATTGGCTGATTTCAAGTGGGCAATGGAGGGTGTCGGCCTGGTTTTACCTAAATTGGGAAGTGAGAAATTAAACTGGCTGGCATATGCCGACGACTTGGCATTCACAGATCACACCCCGGTAGGGCTACAATGTCTGCTAAGAAAAACAAGTGAATATGCCAAAACAAATGGACTGGTAATCAACCAGAAGAAGTGCCAGGTTTCCAGTTATCTCACCCCAAGGCAACTAGAGCAAAATATATCTGGCAGGTGGATAACATCAAGATTGTACCCTAAAGGGAAATAATCTACCTATGATTTCAGGCACTGAACAAAACATCATCTGAGGACAGTGTTAATAGAATGCTGTATAAGAGTGACCGAACGATTTATCAAATGAAGGAGATTCTTGGTAAATACTGCAAGTTTACCATAAAGCCCCTGCTGATTTATTATGTGGGCATAGTGGTGCCTAAAATAACGTACGGGGCAGACATCAATCCAATGAGTCTAACCATTCCCCTGGTGAAAATAGAGTGCCATATATGGAAAAGAGTACTAAATCTGCCAGTGGGGACACCTATGCCATCAATCCGATAAAAACTTGGCTTGCTGTCATTGGAATATTGGTTCCAATTGAAAGTTCGGGGCGTAACGACAACAATTCTCTATCCTACCATAAATACACTGTTTGAAAATCTAGCTAAAGAGATGGTGACAAACAACTCACCATTTCTTACTGCTATGGTCAAGAGAGCTGATGCCATTCTGAATGAATGTAGTAAGGACAGAAGAGACATATATGAAAATACAAATGAAATAAAAAAATGACTAAAGGAGATGTATTGGATTAGGACAGTCGCGATGGTTAGAAATTATAAAATTCACACCACACTCGGTAGGATTGACAAGCCTTTGGGATTGTTGCCAACTTAATTGAAGCAATTTCCCTGACCAAGAATAAGGAACCAATTCCTGCGATTCCGCCTAAATATCCTGCCTACGGGGGAAATCCTGGTGTATAGAGCAATAGGTGCACCAGAAAATATAGGTTCATGTCGCCATTGTAAAAAGCCAAATGAGAGCTTACGTCATCTAATGGTAGAATGTGGGGCCCTAAAAGATATGAGAACGTGCCTTTCAGGCAGATTCTTCTCATTAGGCAACATAGATTTGGCACAAGTAGTCTGGGATAGGCTGAGTGCCGGCAATGAAGTGTTTCTGACTGCGCAGGTGATTAGAATGATGGATGAGCTTGGCCTCACTAGGAAGTATTGAAAATGCATTTTTCAAATGCAATGAAGAATTTATTGAATTATTGGATAATAATGGAAGAGTGTTCTGCTTATGTTGGTGTCTTGCTCATCCCATGAACAGAATGTGTTTCGATTTTTTTTTATTAGTAGTGAAATTTATATCGTAATGTGATTCTGTGATGAATGCCTTAATTGGATATTTATAATGAAATGTGAATTAGTGTTGAATGTATTTTTAAAATGTATATTTTTCGTTTATTATCATATGTATTAAGTAAGTACTGTTGATGTGTAAAAGTTCTAATTTTTTAACATAAACACAATAAATAGAAAAATAAAATAAAAATAAAAAACGTTCTTTGGTGTCAACTAGGTCATTTTGAATATGGCCTTTTGTAGACCACGCAGATTTATTTATCCTGCACTTTTTATCCTCTTTTATATCAGAACTAGTGATGTTTTCCCTCTTCATAACTGGTTGTTCTGAGGTCTTCTTAGTATCTTGAGTTTTCACATTAGTGCCTGTTGAGGCAATACAATTACCTGCTGGAGAAAAAGTCCCTTCCACTTATTCCATTGTATTATTATTAGTGATATGGGTAATGGCAACCTGTTTCTTTCCTTCAATAATTGCCTGATGCATCTTATCCAATTTATCATCAGCATTGAAATCACCAGATCCCATGATGTCATAATAATATTCCTAATTGACCATCTTTCATCATTTTCATCATAATGGGAAACCTTTTCCTTTCCTCATCAATTCTTGCTTGAACAGGAGAGGGAAGTGTATACTCTATTATGCCCTTAAGTGGATCTGAGTTACCATCAACCTCCTTCTGGCACATTTCATTCAATAGGCATTTGTTATTAACTTTCTTTCTATCTGCCCTTTTCATTTGTAGTCTTTGCTCTGGAGGAGTCTGTCCTTGATCGTTTTGCAACAATAGAAGAAGAATGTTCCGACTCTAGGCCTCATCACGAGTTGGGCGGTAACGCTGGTGCTATTAGTGCCGGATCACAGGTTTGGCAGAACAGCTAGTGCCCATTCCTCATTGGGCCCATTCGGGAATTCCTCATTCCCCATTGGGCTATTACCGCTGGCGGATTTCCCGCCGGTGGTAATAGTGCCGAAAATCGGCACTTTTGCCGCGGATTTCCCCCCAGTTCTGAGCTGGGGGGAAATCCGCCAAGGCCTTGATCTGGCGGGCCCTTAAATGCAGCGGTAATAGCGCTACCGCCGCATTTAAGGGTTACCGCCAGACTCGTGATGAAGCCCTCTTTGCCTGCAAGGACTATAAATGTCTCCAAAATTGGCCTTGAAATTTCACTACAGGGAACTTCATTTCATTGGGTTGTTTCAACTAAATGTGTATTAACTCTAGTCTTAAGCTCTGCACTAGCAGTTGCAAGAGTAAATACAGGTGCTTTGTGAAAACCTGACTCTGCTTCACCGATCTGGTCTTCAAGATTCCCCCAATGCTTTCTTCAAAAAGGAGGGTAAGGACCAAATAGACAGAATTTTATCAGCATTCCTTTTAACTATATTTCAGTTGTTTATTCGGTTGATTATGTAAAAAATTCTAGAAACACAGGGGTTATGGGGTGAGGCATGAGTGACAGTTTAAGGGGACCTCATAGTTCAACTCCCCACCTCACCTTTGTCCCTGAGGTGACAAGTCCAGAAAAAGGTTGCTTCCAAAAACGACAAGGCAGGCATTTAACATATAATTACTGATTATGCACAGTGGGCCTCATTACGAGTTTAGCAGTAAGAAACCATCATTACCGGCATGGCAGTGCTACTGTGTCCGTGTAGCAGTGCTGCTGGAATCTAGGGTAGATTCCGAGTCAGCATGCACGCGCATTCTAGCATGCCGGTAACGGCCGCACCAGCATGCCGGTAAGGGCCTCAAACCTCCAATAGCGGCATCATCAAATGAGCAGCCACTGCCACCGGCATCGCTGATACCGCTATGACGGCACCCTTCATACCGGTACCGTTCATACCGTCACCGGAAGTGCTGGTACCGCAAGTAACGTCATCGCGCCGGAATGGGAAATGCTCTGGTGGCCATATTTAAAAACACAATCCATTGCAATCCCTTGGCTGCAGGACCTGGAATTGGAAACTGGGAACCCTGCCTGCTAGAGAATGACTCAGGCCACCGGCAAAGGCACACCTTGTCAGCGCAAACCACGGTTTAGCGACGACGAGCTAAACATGCTTGCAGACACCCTGGTCCAGCATGCAGATGTGGTGTTCTTCTCAGACCTGCGCTGTGCCTCACAAATGCAGAAGAAACACATCTGGGAGGAGGTAGCCCAAAAGGTCTCCGCAGTGGGGACAACCCCACGCAGTGTAAAAGACTCTCGTAAAAGGTGGGATGATCTGCGGCTGTGTCCGCAACATTCTGTCAGCTAACCGTAGCAGGCCCAGGCAACAGGTGGCAGACCATCCTCACCCATCAAGTTGGCATGGTGGGAGGAAATGTGCAGCTCTGTGATTGACATGGGGCCATTGAAGGAGTCGGGCATGCTGAGACGGGTGTCCCATCATCGGCTGATGAAGGTGAGTGACCGTTAGCATAATACAAAAGTGAACACCCACACAACACCCCAAATACAATGGTGGAGTCCAAATGGAAAGTAGATGACAGCAAATAGATTGCCCATCACCTCCCACTTAAAGTGTACCCTAACAGAAATTCCATATGCCTGTCACAGAAACACACAACCAACCCCACTGACACAAACCACATGAGTCACCAAATGCAAACACATGCCCCATCTGCATGCAGACACACACATATGCATCACCATAGAGGTGCAGGACTCACCACTGTGACATCTCATTGTATGGTGCACACATCTCCACTACTGTGTGCACACCTGAGCCCCAACCACACAGCACATGGCACGTAGACCCTGAGGCATGTATACCACACGCAATCTATGACACACCCGTAGGCCACCCAACAGACAGCATGGAGAACATGGCTGTGCCAGAAGGATGCACAGACACTGAACCCCACCCCCAACTCCTGTGGGCACCATGGCCGCCCCTCCAACATGCATACGACAATACACAGGACTCAAAATGTACAGACATCGATGTATGTAGGATGTACCTTCACCCATGACTCATGCACAGGATCAGACAGCGATGCCAGACACACCTAAAAAACCAAGCCAACACCAGCACGCAAGAGCAGAGGGAATGATGATGGCACCAGGCCGTCCACATCAAGGGCTGGTCCGAGGCGAAACACCACCCCCAAGCCACAGCAGCCTGGCAAACAGGACCCACAGGCCGAAAAACCTGAGGAGCAGCCAGGCCACAGCAGCCCAGCAAACAGGGCCCGCAGGCCGGAGAACCTGAGCAGCAGCCAGCTCCGACACCTGGTAATGTGCCCCAGCCAGGAAACATTGATGCCATCATGGCACACATGCCAAAAGGCACACCGGCCCCAAAGGCCACGGACAAGAAATCCTCTGCCCCACTGCAGACACCTCATGTGGATGAGGAGGGTTCACCAGCGGGCAGCGATGTAGAGGGGCCGCAGTCAACGCCCACAAGTGACCTTAGTGAGGCGGTTCAATCCACCCTACATAGCGCGGAGGAGGATGGGCAACAGGACGAGGCGGACACAGCAGGCCAATGCATGTCCGAAGACATTGAGGCAACACCATCCCTGCTGCCCACACCACAGCACTCCTTGGGACATGGGTCTGGTGGTCACAGCTCTGGGGGGGAGATGCCTGGAGATGTATTCAGTCCCACTCCACCTCCCATGCAACCACCAGCTGGACCCACCATGCAGGACCTAGAGGGCCACATGAGCTGCATGGAGCAGCACCAGCAGGTCATGCACGATATGGTGAGACAATACCTTGCAGATGCGAAAGCCACATGCCGGACCCATCAGGACAACTCCCAGGCAGTCACCCGTGCTGTGTACCGCGTGACCAGGAGGATGCGCGAAGGCATGGAATCTGTGACGCAGACGCTCACACAATTGGCTGCCACCATGGCCCAACAGCATGCTGCACCGGCCGAGCCATAACCCCCACCATCGGCGAGCACAAACCCGGCAAGCTCGACCCAGATGAGCCTGGTGCGTAGGTCGCTATGCAGCATGCGCCGGCCAGAGGAGCAACACCCTCCATCCAAAAGGGGCCGTCAGTAGCGGACATACATGCAGGAGGGTTGGATTTGGATTGGGTGCATGGGTGTGTGGGTGAGTTGTGGGATGGGGTGGTGGGTGGGGGGCGTGGGTGTGTGGGGAGTTGAGGGATTGGGGTGGGTGTGTGGGGGAGTTGAGTGATGGGGGGGTTTGGGTGGGGGGTGTGGGTGTGTGGGGGAGTTGAGGGATGGAGGTGGTGGGTGGATGCACTTTGTAGGACGACAGAGGGGTTTGGTCCACAATTATACCTGTTTTATGTACATAGTTCATATTTCCTTAATACAAATGGTGTGCATATGACGAACCCATGACTGGACATTGATTATTGAGTGTGTGTGAATGTATTTGTTAACAATGCCCAGTGTTCAACATTCCAAGTGCTTTATGTAACCCAGTACATCAGAAATATTGTCCTTGTGTACACTGGCTGTACACTGGCTGTACATTGTTTGTGGTCAGATGCAAGAGATCTTCACTGCCAGCTATTGCCATTTAATTAGAGCAACACTCAGGTCGGTGTACCCAATGTTGATTCACGGTAGGGGAGCATGGGTAACGTACAGGTCCTAGGGACCTTGACACCTGATACAGCACTCACACAGATGATGCCTGCAGGCCCAGGATGTGCTCACATTTGATGGCTGTGTTGCAGTAGAAGGTCCAATATGCATTTAGGGGACTGGATGATGGATTTCCCTGATGTGCAACATGATAAACGTTGTTTTGCCAATCATGCATCCAATACATGATGACACCATGTACATGTCCTTCAACGCCTTCACCCATGTGACCATGGCACAATGGAATTGGTGGTGTGGTCCACCAGTGTAGGGAGACAATTCTGTGATGGCGCTGGGTGTCAACTGGCATGGTGGAAGTGAGGTACTGTGTATTGGTCCTACAGCAGTCGCACATCTGTCAGTGGTCTTCACCACTTACTGAGATCTATTTTGTACATCAATGTCCCATTAGTTTTTTGGGTGTCCCTTCAGGTGCTGTGGATGGCATGGTGGTGTACAGTGTCCCTGTCGGGGAGGGGCAGTGACAGGGGATTCCCTGAGAGGCAGTTGGATTAGGCTCAGTCATGTCTGCATGACCTGCGCTGTACTTTGCTGCGCTCATGTGAAGTATGCATTGTGACTGCAGGTTGGTGCATTGTGATACCTGTGACTGAGGTCTGATGATGTACCTTGTGCAGGGGTGGGTGCTACAATTTACACATGGCTGTGCGGTCATGGAACGTCTGCATGCATTGTCAGTCTCACGCATCCCATCATAATCATTGGGGTCACAGTGTTTGGCACCCAGGACGGTGTCCCCCCCAACAACAACCCCCATGGCCCAGCCAGCAGAGAGGTTATGTATGCTTGTGGTCCCCCCACCCAAAGGAAACCCCATGGCCCAGCCAGCAGACAGGTTAGGTATGCTTGTGTCCCCCCCCCAACAACAACCCCCATGGCTCTGTTGTTGGACTTACCCAGCAGCCAGCCATGTCGTGCAGCGTGTCGTTCCATGTAGCAGGGAAGCGTGGAACTGTGCAGCACCATTGCATCATGTGTGGATCGCGGAAATCTGGCAATGCAATGCGTTATTATCTTGCCTGCATCACACACCATCTGGACATTCAGGCAGTGGTAGAGCTTCCGGTTGCAGTACACTACCTCCACGGGATACCGAACTACCAGCTCCACATGGGTGCAGTCGATGGCACCAATGACATTTGGCATGCCTGCCAGTGCATAGACTGCAATTTTGGTGGCATTCATCTCCTCCGCAGTCCATGGTAGAGATATGTGGTGCCTTGCGTGTTTCAGGAGTGCATCCAGCACCTGGTTGAGCACACGGAAGAAACATGGTTGTGAGAGGCCATGCAGCCGCCCCACTGTGTGCTGGAAAGGAATCGGAGCACAAACACTACCTTCAGCAGATGGGGGGATGGCAGTATGGATGTTGATCAGGCTGACCAGGTCATCGTTAATCGAGATCCACAATTGTGCGTATTGTGTCCTTGTCCAGGCGGTACAGGCTGTGGATCTGTGCAGGGGTTAAGTCAAATGAACTGGCCCTTATGCGAGGGATTGGTGGCTTCCTGCGGGGTACCACTGCCTGCACTGGTGGTATGTGCTGGCCCAGTCTCACCCTCCTTCTCCTCCTGCGCCTCCTCTGCATCCCCTGTTTTAGTGCCTGCTGGAGTAGTAGCAGTGCAGGCATGTCCTCCAGCCCCTGTATGTCAACTGCTAGTGGTATCATTTTGGACTTGGAAGGGGTGTGGTGTGTGAGTGTGCTCCTTTTGTGCTGTGCCTGACTCCATTGCCTCCACCTGCGCTGATTGTGTGCACCTGTGGCAGTTTGGAACACAGCAGATTGCTATTAACGCCTGTCCCATGATGCCGGTATTGCCAGCATTATGATGACCCCACTTACCAGCATCTGGATGCCGGTAAGTGCTTGTCCATGCTACTCGTAATGTGCCCTACTTTGCGGCATGCCGTTGGTACTGGCACGGCTGCCGCGTGCCCGCGCCCTTTCTGGGTTGGTTCTACCCAGTCAAAACGGGTCCCTGGTGATGCCGGTAGCACCGGCATTGAGGATCGCAATACACTGGTCTGGTAATGGATGCCAGTATTGCCTTACCGGTATCGTTATTACTGGGCTGCCAACCTTTTAATGAGGCCCAGTGTATGTCAACGCTGGCCAACAAGAGTCACAGGCATATGTATAACAATGAACAACTAAGGAAAACCAATGTGCCAAATTTTGCTTTATGTACAGTGATGACTGAAGCCTTAAGAGAAATCATCCGTGGGCTCCAAAAATACAATTCCACCAAATAGAATTCTCGTCATAGCACGTTTCAGGCTCTATTATTACAGGGCACCTGAAAAGCCAGGTAGCCAGTGCTGACATTGAAGAGCCACCGCCTTCAAGTCTTGCCGGCCACTTCACCACACTCCACAGGTGTGCGCTGCAATTGAAGCACCACCGCCTTCAGGTCTGGACCGCCACAGTGGGAAACAGCCCACCCCTCTGGCAGCTCCTCTCGGCAGGGTGCTGTAATTGAAGCACCACCGCCTTCAGGTCTGAACCTCCACAGTGGGAACAGCCCACCCCTCTGGCTGCTCCTCTCGACAGGGTGCTGTAATGGAAGCACCACTGTCTTCAGGTCTGGACCTTCACAGCGGTAAGCACCTCAACTTGCTGGACCCTCCGCTCCACTCCACTCCCCATGTGTGTGATGTCATTGAAGTGCCACTGTCTTCAAGTCTGGACAAATACTTATACTCACTAGACAAAGACGATAGCCAATTAAAATATGCATTTAAGCAAACAAACTGTATCTTTTGAGAGCAATATTAGAAACATTTAGTGTGCACCAGAACATGAAAAACAATGAACCGATGAAAGCAAAGGCAAAGTGGATATGTATGGATATTTTGAACTTACTATACGTATTTATTTATTTATATGCATTTATAAAGCGCACTGGCAGCCGAAGGGCATCGAGGCGCTGTTTCAAAGAGTGACTTGGTTACAGGTTATGACATTGCTACTGGTTACATGAGGCTATGCAAGTTTGGAGCAGGTTACGTGGGTGGCATAGTATAAACATGCCAAAGTTACTTGCACAGAAAACAGTGTTACATGCAGGACAATTCAGCGAATGTAGAGTCCTATGGGTAGGTACTGGGAGATTTCAGAGGAACAGTCGTGTTTTGATTTCTTTACAGAAGGCTAAGTGGGATGAGATCCCTCTGAGATTGGGTGGAAGGGAGTTCCACTGAGTTGTGGTGATGAAGGGGAAGCTGCAGGAGGACGTAGCTCAGTGGCATGCATATTTGAACAGTACCTCCATTCATTCATGGAGCCCAGGCATTTTCCACACAAACAGCACTGTTTGGCTTGGAGATGATTTCCTATTCTGATAGCCATTATCCACACCTACCAGGATTGTATCGGCACGAGGTTCCTGAACTTCCCATTGCAGGTTATTGCATTGAGGGTTGCAGCAATCAAGAAGTCAAATAGCCTTCTCAGTGGAGAAGGAATATGTAAAGTGAGGCCAGCAGATTTAAGTAGAACTACAAAGAGGGTGCTATCATTTGGGACTGAAAGAATGCTCTTGTTCTCCAAGCCACTTTTCGGAACTCTAAATATCACATGCTCCAGTTGCCGGGCACAGAGGTACAGTGCCAACACAAGTTAGACTGTAGTAGTTTAGCCCTATGTAACACGCCCTGGGTCCAGAGTGCCCTATGGAGAACAATGTGTTTGTGATAGTGCAGCTTTGGCCGGGAATGGTTAGTTGGCTTTTCAAACATCATTCCCGCAGGAATTGCCATCATCTGTTTCAAAGTCGTGATCCCAGATGAAATAGCCCGCTACTGTATGACCACATTTGGCATCTCTCAAGATTTGAGAGCATTTGGCGACTATTGTACGTGACCAGATTTCAGCCATAAAGCAAATTGCTGTGTAGACCTTGGAGCCACCAGTTTCAAATCTCCCCTTTTAAAGGCCACACTAAGCCAGGATTTCAACAACAAATCGGATGTAACTCCTCAACCAAGGGTTTGGGGGGGGCTATTATTATTAAAAAAAACACCCGATAAGTGGACCCTGTGCACCGTCTAGCTTTTCCACAATAAGGGATTTAAAAAATATGTGTTTTTTCCAATGGAGAATTAAGGGTTTCCCCACAAGGACGAGGCAGGTCAGTGCTTAATAGAGTCTGGATTAGTTAGTATATTACATCTCTGATTGGATACAATATGAGATGGCGGATGCCTTATTAGTAATGATGTTTCTATAAGTGTATCAATCCAACAATAAGGCAAATTATGGACTTTTACAGTTTAAGCCATTTGGGATCCTATAAAGTAGTTGGGTGTTTAAACTACAGCACACCCTTATGTGTCAAATATTCCAGAAGGGGAAGCAAAGGGGATACAAAACTGTGGTGGTGTAACCACCTTTAAGGCTTCTCCTTGACCCACCAACCAAGACGTGGGGAGGCCACCTGATGGTTGCCTTGGCAATAATATGTAAGGTAGCTTTCATATTAAAATGAATCATGATTTCAATTGTACCTTTGTTCCATTGCATTCCCATGAGGCTCAATGATTTAAGGCAGCAGAGACAATTTAGAGGCAGTCGTGAGACGTCTGCGGGCTGATATGTTCTATTGACTAGGGGTATGAGATGTATAGTAAAATAACATTGATATATGTAAAAAGTTTGATTTCCACCTGTGCAACCCTGATGCCTTTAAGATGGAGCTCCTCTCTCATGTGGTAGTGCAAGGTTTCTAAGGCGCAGACGAACAGGAGAGGTAATAATAATAATAATTCTCATTTATATAGCGCTACGAACCCTCAGGCATCTGAGTGCTGCTTCTTATTACCCACAGTGTGGTGCTCATGTATCGACCTTGGAAGGATGAAAAGCTGAGGTACGCCTTGCTGGGATTTGAACCTGCATCCAATGGCTCAGCACGGATGTCAAAGCGAGGGCTCTACTAGCTATGCTCTCTGATAATGTGAACCATGTTCCTCTTCTCTTGAAGAGGAAGTAGGACTGATTCCCATTCACAAAGATAGCAGCTTTGGGGGAGTAAATAGTTGTATTATCAATGGTAAAAACATCGTCAGGAGAACAATGTTTTTCCCCCACTATCTAGCAGTTTCCCCGCAGATTCTATAGCGGGTGTCTGTTTATATAATCATACCAGCTCCAAGATATGTTGCAAAAGCTCTTTAGTGATGTTTGTGATGTTTGTGCACAGATAATATCACATTCTATGTCAATACCAGAGGCGAGCATCATGCTTAACTTCCTTTAATACTACATCTCACAGCATTTCAGCATTTCACACTTTAAACTGAACATTTTGGTTTGTTTCGTTTTTCCAATCCAATAAAACTAAAGGTTAAGAGTTCTTTTAAAAACTACAAGTCCCCATTAGCCTCTTGTTTGTTGTGGTCCTGGGGTTCTCCACATCTACCTATCAGTGACCAGGACCCCTCTATATCCTGCATCCTGTCTGGGGTCCTTCCTCTTTCTTTTTTGCTGCTCTCACAGTTAAGTAGAAGGGACATTTTCTCTGTGTCTACTTGCGCATTTACTGTGTTTCATGTACTGTTTTAGCATTGTGATTGCACGTGTTGTCATACTCTGCACACCAGAATTGATTTACCCAGCATCTGAATAGCTTAGTGGCTCTAGAGCCACCTCAGGTGCGTGCTCGTTGTAGTGCAGCAGCACGTGGGACTGTAATGCGAGAGTCAAGACCGGAGCGGTGAGCGATCGTGCCCACACCTGGCAACCGGTCCCGCTCTCTTAGGAATAATTGTCAATTGTTTTGCTGTGAGCCACCCCAAAGGGAAGCTAGGACCCCGGAGTTCCGTGACATAAAACACGTCCGCGGACACAGCACGTCATGTCCGGCATCTCCGTCATTCCCCTAATGCGCCAAACCAGCAGATTTACTGGTGACAGATTTCCTTTGCGGCGCTCTGAACTACAGATTTACAGATTTGATCTCCTGACACAGGGAATGCAACAGAGATCAGGGGCACGCAGACCAATAGTAAAACAAATAATAATAATTATTAAAACTTGTACGAAGCTGATGGTCTGCTAGCAGCTTGCTGAAGTTCAAATTCATGTGACACCAATTACTGGTCAATAAGAATGCAATAGCATCAAGAACCACCTCTCCTGAATGGAGTGAAGAGGAGTGGGTAGATGACACCCCAATGGATGTCAAAGATCTC
Source organism: Ambystoma mexicanum (assembly GCF_040938575.1). Lineage (NCBI taxonomy): Eukaryota > Metazoa > Chordata > Amphibia > Caudata > Ambystomatidae > Ambystoma > Ambystoma mexicanum. The sequence goes on along the minus strand of NC_090937.1, from coordinate 909,210,395 downwards.
TCCCTCAGTTTCAAGAGAGTCCTGAGAAACTCCTTAACAGTGGCTCTATCACAAGGAGTACAACCCCTCACAGAGCGCCTAGAACTACTAGAACCTATACTGGCCACTCAAGGGACAAGTGAGGGAACTCACTGGAAAAGACGGGCAGATAGCCAAAGTGAGGGACAGTCAGCTAGACACCCCAGCACCGGGGTTGACCATGAGGGGAGCAACAAAGGCTCAGAAGAGGCTGCCCTCTTTGCCACCTATTTCCCCCAAGCCAAAAGGAAGGGGATAACATAGTGCCCCAAGAGGTGGTTGACCCATTCATCAAGTTTAAAAAACACATTCTTGCTGAAGTCGACGGTGCTACACCTCCGACCCCCTGCCCCTGAGGTGAATAACATGAGGGAGGATGGCGGTGGATACTCGCCTGATGATGAGGATGAAGAGGAGGACGAGGAGGTCCTCACTGAGCATCTCCTCAAGGACCTGAGAACTGGACTGCCCTATGCTGGAAGACTGCAACAGAGGCGACATATTCGACGCAGAGGGCATTGTTAGGAAACATTTCTCTTTACAGCACCTTTCCTTCCATCTTTATGGAACCCCCAAACTTTTGCTTTTATTTTTTAATCTGACCTGTACTTTTTGCAGGGCTGTGAAGCCTTAAGCTTCACTACACTGGCCTTTGCTCATATGTTATGGGGAAACTGATATGTCCTTCAGGCTGTCAGTACTGGGAAACATTGTTTCCCTTAGTTGTGTTACTGTGTTACTACTGTTGTATACTTTTGTGTCACTTTAACTTTTTATCATTGTGCAATGCAGCTTACACTGCAGTACATGGGGTGCATTTTTGTTTTGCCCTAGACTAACACTCAGAGGATTTTTGGTTACTCTAAGTATGCTAAAAGGATAGACTGGTAGCAGCAGTGACTTTTCCCCACTTTTTGGGGATTTTTCATTTTAGCTTTACCGCGTTTGGCTAATAACTGTGGCCACTGATTAATCATGGCCATGCCACAAGATTTTTGGCCTGTTCTTTTGCCTTCTTGTCTTTTAGCCTTCTTCCTGGCCTGAGAGGCCAGGAGAATCCTTAAAAGGACTTCCAGTGCCTGGGAAAGCAGAAGTTTTTGGCGGGCTACTGGAGGGCTGTGTGTGTTTTCTGGCAGGATGTGGGCTGGGTCTGTCTGACTCCAATCCACAAACTGGTTTCAGTGTGTATGAGTAGTATGCATGAATGTTCCCGTCAGTGGTCCTGATTTGACCACTGCTGGGGTGTGTGTGTGTGGGCTTGTCCTGCTATTACCTATTGGGAGTTTCAGCTCTTACTTGGCTTTTAGAATAAGATTAGGACCCCTGCACCCATTCTTCAGAGATCCTGGAGAAACCTGAAGGAGCCAAGTATCCAGCTGTGAGACCGCAAAGAGACCAGAGACCCGACTGAAGGAGACCTGCCAACCAACTTCTGATGCTGTCCTGGAGGAGCCCTGCCTTGCTCTTGATCTTTAGTAGTCCTGCGAAGGAGCTACGACCCTAGCACTGGAGGGACCCTCCATTCCCGATGTCTGTTCCGTGCCAAAGGAAGCCTTCAGAAGTGCCCTGGAACTGTCCTGTGGTTGACATGCTTTGTTTCTGGGCTACTGTGCTGCCTGCGTCACCGTACCGAGTTTCGGCCTGAAACTTAGGGGATCCTCAACTGGGCCTGCAGGACTACCTCCCGCAAATTGTCGGCATCCTAGCATCAACGGGACTCGAGATAGAAGGGATAGTCCGACCGTGGCTGCTGAGTCCTTTTGCGTCGCCGTGCGCAGTGGCCACCGTCCCAAAATTGCTTACCTGACCTTAGTCCAGTCCTGAAAGTGGTGCTACATCGGGTTTTTCTGCATTCTTCAACCGAGAGTCCTTGCAACAGTGAAAGACACCAAACGGAGATCAGCTCGAACCTGTAACCCGTGGAAATCAAGGACTGCGACTTTCGGTGGGAAAAGCAATGTCTGACCATCTTCCTTTGTCCTACCAAGTCTGGGGAAGAATCGGAGTAAGGGAGGGGTAAGTTGCAGAATTTCTAACCTACCCCTATACTCCCATTATAAGTCTATGGCTTATAATAAGACTTATTTATAACAATATTGGCTTTGCCGTTGCTTGCTTGCACAAGACATCTGACTGTTGTGGCTACTTTTGGGCGTTAGTCTAACTTGAAACCTAACCCTAAGAACCCTTCACTGGACCCCAAAGACCCTACCTGCCTTTTTTCCTGCATCCTAAATTCTGTAGAAACTATTGATCAAAAGGCCCCAGGCATATTAGGCCTGGAGAATTTTAGTTAGGGATCATCTCTGTGGACCTTTCTGTGTATAATACCTGGCTAACCTTTCCTTTGCTGCAGTTTCTGATATGTATTATGCCCTAAAACCAAGTTAATGTATATATGTATTTAGTTTGACAGTGTTGTGTGTTACGTCTACCTGCTTGTAGTCATTTTTTATAGTGTGTTTATGCCATAAATAAATAAAAGTATTTTATACATCCTGTATAAGTGTAATCTGTGATTCCCATTGTGTGACCTCATTGTGGACCCCTTACAAGCTCACCCCCTCTGAAGAACTTAGCCTAGACTGCCTGTCAATGCTACCTAAATTGGTTTGGCTACACCTTCCCAGAGTTATTCATGTCACAATATAGTTTGGCCTTCTATACATCTGTCCACCAGGCCAGAGTATAGAAAATCAGTCCTATCAGGCATTCGACACCCCAAGTTGACAGAGTGGGTGCTGTCAAGAGTGGTTCTATATATAGCCACACATAGGAAGCCATTGGACAGAGAAATCCGCTTCTGTGTGAGAGCCGAATGCCCAAGTCCTGAGCTGCCTGGGACAGTAACAGACACCCCCGACCTCAATCCCAAGATGGTGACTTTCATCACAAAAATATCCAGAGACGTATGTAACGGAGTAGAAAGGCTGTCAGGATAAGCTGCTAGCCCTGACAGGCCCCTTAGCGAAGATAATGGACCTAGCCAAAAGAGCTAAAGACACAGGGGTATCAGTAGAGGCGCAAGTGCTCAGTAACTGGGAGCAATGTGCAGTTTGCATCCTGGGACACACCAACTGCCCCCTTTCATCAGAAAGGAGACGAGGAGTTCTACTTAAGATAGACAGTAAACTTAGCTATCTAGCTACTTATGAATCAGGAGAAGATGCGAAACAAATGTTATTTGGAAAGGCCTCCGCTAAAGAACTGTCCCGATTTGTTGGGACATATACAGCGCTGGAGAAAGCACAAAGTTCAATAAGAAAGATATTCCCAGGGAGAGTTCTTGCGGGGACCGGTCGAAATCAGGGCCGATCGCTCAGTCACTTCAATATGCAAAGAAGGCCCCAGGGCCCACAAGCCCAATACTGGGAAGGCAGACAACAGGACACTATCTTCCCAACGAGATCACAGTATCCCAGAGGGCTCAGAGGAAGCAGCACCTACAGACAGCAGGGTGCCACAGGCGGTAATTGTTCAAGCCGCAACCGTCCCATGTATAGGGGGAGAACTGTATTGTTTTTACGCAAATGGAGAGAGCAGTCGCGCTATGCCTGGGTGTTACAAGCAGTAGCGGGTCTGCGTCTAGAGCGCACAGGTAAACCCATTCAGCGATCAGAGCCCAGGCCAGCGTATATGCAGCAGGGGGAGATAGAATTGTTACAAGGAGAATTGTGCAATATGGTAGACAAAGGCGCAATAGAACGCGACACACAGCGGGTCCAGGCTATTTCAGCAACTTTCCTAGTTCACAGGAAGATGAAAATAAGGCCAGTGATCAATCTAAAGAGTCTGAATGAGTGGTTGACGTACATACATTTCAAGATGGAAGGGATCCATCTCCTTGGAGTTCTGCTTCAAACAAAAGACCGGTTAGCGCATCTAGAACTCAGAGATGCCTAGCTAATCATTCCTATAGCAATAGAGCACTGGAGGTTCCTCTGATTTCAGTGGAACAAGGAAATCTGGTGGTTCAAATGTTTCCCATTCAGATTGGCGTCTGCCCCCTGGGTCTTCACCAAGATAATGAAGACAGTGGCGGCAGCCATAAGAGAAAGGGGCATCAGGATCATCATCTACCTGGGCAATATCCTCATTCTGGCACAGGATAAGGCCGCGCCTCAGGAACAAGTACACTGAATATGTGCCCTAGTGACTTCCCTTGGTTTTCTGATAAACAAAGAGAAGTCGAAATTACACCCCAGTCAAAGGATGGAATTCTTGGGATTTGTGATAGATATCAAGAAAGCCACACTCGAGCTTCCTGCCCACAAGCTCAAAGCCATCAAGAAGGAGCTGAGGTCAGTGATAGAGAAGAAGAATATTTCTCTTCACAGTCTAGCCAGGATAGTGGGTCTTCTAGCTGCATCGATTCAATTGATTTTCCCAGGGCCGCTACAGTACAGGGCCCTACAAAGACTCAGGATCAGACACTGTTAAGTGACTTCAATTCAGCACTCCAACTAAATCAATGCCTAGTCTGGTATGCCCAAGGGAAGCCCTTATTTATATATGTTTATGACAAGTTCAAAGATCTAGATGATAAACACTTGTATAACGCCCCTCTCTTTGAATCCCCCTGACCTCACTGAGCCAAGAAGTAGGTTTGTTTTGCAACTTAAAAGATTTATTTGAAAAATTAAACATATATATATATCACACTTTTATAAATAAATTAATATTTGATAGCACACTTATGAATATGACAGTGATCAACAATGGATAATATTACACTAGCACACTTTTTTCATTACTTCGGAGTTGGTATAGAAAGGATAAGGTAGCTGATAATCCTTTATGGTTTCAAGGAAATGCAATGATGGAAAAGAATGCAGCACAGGGATAAACTGATATGGTTTCAACAAGAGATAATATAATCACTTTTCCCCTTGTGGCAATTCTCTCCCCCCCCTATGCAATATAAAGAAATGGAAGAAGAGCACACAATTTTCAGGAATATGATCAAATGCAATACAAATTCTAGTTCCCCCCTAGCAAGCTTAGAGCAACCGGTATGCTTTTAAAACATGCAGAAATACTTTTAATGTGATTTGCAATGAAGTGAAAATATGCTAAAATGATTTTAATTCCCTCTAGGAGATTCAGCGTGGGTGACAGCTACTTTGAATTAGTTCAGGTCAACACTAGCAATGATTCATGAGGGATTATCAGGTTGAAAACGAATTTCAGCAATGCAAGCAAGAGACAGCTATTTTTTAACATGTGGTGAGATTGAGCTAGTTTGCAATTCGGGGCACTTTTTCCGAGTGCGCCGATAGCGATTATGGGAAAGCTATAAGGAATATAGTGTTGGGCTTGTTGGAAAGCTGAGGATCTCAGCTTTAAAATGAAAGTTACATCTCGTTCCTAGCAAGTATGGTTCAAAATATACAGACGATTTAGTGGAGGTAGTTTCTCAAATTACAGTAAAGCTCAGAAGGACAAATGACACTTTCACAGGTTTGAAATCACAGAATGGACACACGATTTCTATGCAGTTCTAAATAGGTGGAAATGGTTTGAATTAGATTATTTTAAACTAAGAGATTGGTTTGCACAGCTCTGGCTGGATACTCACTCCTAATTTTGGAAGGAATGGGCCTCATCACAGATCTGGTCAACAGGTTTAGCTGCAGTTCTCTCTGCTCTGCTGGCCTGGATCTCTGGTTCTGGCAAACGTTCTGGCACTGTACAGCGGTCTGGTCTGGGTCTGGTCTGCGGTTGGGATACAGCTCGGCTTTCTGGGTCTGGTACTGGCCCCGCGGTCTAGTCTGGGTCTCTGGTTCCGGCAAAAGTTGTAGCCAGAAGCGAACAGCACAGCCCGGCTGTTTTATTCTGATGTGCCCCTTGGAAGTCTGGGGTAAAATCAGTTTGCAAGATTGTAAGGCCAGCTGAGAATACTTTTAGCTTGCAGTAGGCCTTCTGCTTCAAGGTTCTGGAATCTATCTGAAGTCTAAGTTCTGGATATGCTCCTTCTGGATATTGTCTGCTCCGGCAAAGTGCTTTGCAAAAAAGTAGAAAGAGCAGCCCCTATTTGGCTTTCAGTGGTTCTTTTTATGTCTTTTGAAAGTGGGTGGGAAGGCTGACTTTCTATGCCCAACCCTCTGAGGATCCTGATAGGCTATAGGATTCTCTGTCGCCTGACTGGGGAACTGAGTTGTGAGTCATCAGGCATCATTTTTATGGCATACAGAAAGAACACTCCCCTTGTCACTTTGCACACAAATCTATTTGTGATTCCAATGCATATTTATCTATGTACAATTTTTCTAATATTATATGTCCAGTTAACATATTTTCTGTAGCGCCAAACCATCCGATCCCTGTCTTTGTAAGATGTTGTGTTCACTTCTGACAGAATTCTGCCCTTTTCATCCAGAACACAATCTCTAAACTTTTCCAGAATCTACACAAATGTGCACAAGGAATATGGGCATCAGATGATGAAGTGTCAGATTTTTAACATACAGACATTTGGAGTAATACCGCATTTTCTGCTACTACCCCCCAGAACATACTACAGAGTCCTAACACCTCTTAAAATGTGCACAGAAAAATCACAGGAATAATGATATTATTGATATAATTTTGACAATTATGTACTATGAATTATCCATCTTTCTAAAATTATGTTCTGGCCCAGAGGGATGTGGTTTCACAAAGCACATGGAGGAATTTCTGGTTTGTCCACTTCCTCCAAGCTCAGCTGGCTTACAGAGGCAGTGCCCCTCCCATTTCCTTCCAAGAGGAAGCCATTTACGACCCCCTGATTTAGCAATTGCTTGGAGCAAAGGGAGGTTCATTGTTCTGTTTTCCTGCAGTCCCAGGCACCCCTCCCCTGATTCAATCAGAGAGGTGTGATCTCCTTTTGGTGGGGCAGCAGAAGGCAGGACAGGCCTGTGAATACAGTTGCTGGGCAAGTTTCAACTCCTGTCTGGGTTAGTTGCGGGCAGAATTCAGTCCCTTTAAGCCAGGCGTCAGCCAAAGGTCACTTTTGTTCCCATTTGTCTTCATTCAAATCAAACTTACAATTTTGACACATGCAGCTAGAACACTGATTCTAAGTTCAAAAGGCCTCATTACAACTCAGGCGGTAAGGGTTTTACGGCGCCGTAAACAGCGCCGACCCTTACCGCCTGAGTACGAGGTCCCTTAGCGCCATGGCGGATTTAACACCTGCTTTTAGCAGGTGTTAAAATCCATGGCGCTAAGGGACCATGGAGTTAATTACGCCACCGTAATTTACGGTGGCGTAATTAACGCCTTCCCCACTCCCATTATGCCCTATGGGGCAAAAATGGGAATGGGGAAGGGTAAATGGGGATTGGGGACTTACCGCCCCACCAAGGTCGGAATGGGGCAGTAAGTCCGCCAACCACCATGGCGTAAACATAGTTTACGCCATGGTGTTAAAGTCACGGCCCAGGCGGTAACTTACCGCCTGGGTCGTAATGAGGCCCTATGACATTTAAACAGTTGCAACCTATGTGACACTCAAAAGTAGGTCACTCATTTATTTTAAACATTTCGATTTGAGTGGCTTTAAATCCCATTTCACTTAAGCTGATGACATCCACAGCTCAGCCAGTTTTGTTATGAACATTATTTTAGGCTCTTCATCTTTCCAGGTTTGGTATTCACACAAGACTTCATTCCACCAGACGTCTGCTGGTGTTCAGTAAGATTTTTGAATATCTTGCAATGTTTGAAATAGGCATTTTGAACTTGCATTCAGAGAAACAAAGGTGATTTCAAAGCACTTTTTTGAGCTAACAGGCACTGCTGTTTTTCCTTTGGCACCACGTTTCACTCATGGCGCTTCTGACCCATCACGCTCGCACTGGTGGGTGGCGACCATTTTGGTGTGTGCAAAAACTGCGCGGTTCTCCTGGATTCTGGTGCAATTGTGGCTTTCGGCCATCTTGGATTTTATAAGCCCACGGCACCAAATGTTGCACCATAATAACTTGAACGTGGGTCGATACACCTGACAAGACCCCCTGCCTGACTGCCCTTTTGAGTCGAGGGGGAGTCGGGTGCAAAGAATGTTTTGATCCACACGCTGGAATGTCTGCATTATCTTCTTCTGATTCTGCAGATGGCACAGTTCAGCATCTTTTCCTCCATCAGGGTGGATCGATCGGTTCTCCTCGCCGGTCCTGATGGGAGTTTCGGGCGGTACCTCGGGCCCCTTGGATCTTTGCTTCTGGTCCCTGGGTCGTCCTTCTTGGGCAGTCTCCATGGTTTATCTCTCCTAGGATGACAAAGCAAAGCAGCAGAAACATATTCGTAGACATTTCCGCACCACTATTAATGGTGGGGCGAACATATACATTTTATACATCAGGAGACATTTGCATTCAATAATCATAGAATTTTATAGGCTATATGTGGATTATTTTAAGGTTGGATTTCTATTAATCTGGAGTGGCCTCCTCTGGGATTGCAGAGGACTCCTCCAGTTGCTGCAGAGTGTGCCTGGGATGGCAAAACTTTAGCTGATTTATATGGACCCACTTGTCTTCCCCTTCTGCCAAACTACCCTTGGGGATGCGGATCTTGCAGGCGATTGGGGAGATCTTGTCTACAATTTCAAAAGGTCCCTTCCATGTAGGCAGAAATTTCCGCTGTTTGGCCTGGTTCCATTGGAAATTGTATAGATAGACCCGGTATCCCACATTGTATTCTTTCCTAGTAGTCTTCAAATCATAATGAGTCTTCATGCTATCGGCTGATCTTTCTAGGTTTCGCTGAGCATAGGCAAAAGCATGTTGAAGGTGTTTCCTTAAATTTTCAACATACTCGTGAGTTGTGGAGGCATTGATTAATGTTTGCTCTTGGGTCCTGTAGAGCAAATTCTGGGGAAGTACCATCCTGCATCCAGTCATCAGCTCAAACGGTGACATTTCAGATGAAGGGGTTGATCTGATGGCCATTAGGACCAGAGGTAATCGGATATCCCTACTTGGCCCAGAATCTACCACAAACTTTTTTAAGATGCACACAATGGTTCGGTTGTAACGTTCTACTGCACCAGAAGAGGCTGGCCGGTAAGCAATGTATAGCTTCCTTTTAACCCCCAGTATCTCCCACATCTTAGTCATTACTTCGCTGGTAAAATGGCTACCTCTGTCTGACTCAATCCTTTGGGGTAGACCAAAACGCGAAAAGATGTGGTTGATCATCAGGGCAGCTGATGTTTCTGCCTTTCAGTTTGGGGCCAAGAGACATTCCACCCATTTAGTAAATAAGCATCTCACCGTCAACATGTACTTATTTCCCCTAGAGGAGCGAATCACGGGGCCTATGAAGTCGACTTGCAAATCTGACCATGGCAGTGTCATCCCCCTCTTTTGGAGAGGCGCACAGTGTGTGAGGGATGTTGACAGAAATTGTGCACACACAAGACACCCCTTCAAGTATTGCTCGAGGTCCTGCCCCATGTGTGGCCAGTATGCAACCTCTCTTAAGATTTCAAGTGTTGTATGAAACCCCCTATGACTGGCGGTGGCCGCATCATGGGCGTGACTTAACATCAGGCTTCGGAATGAGGTAGGAACCACCCACTGATCATGGCCAGCTTGGTATTTCCTTACCAACAAACCGTGTTGGATTTGGAACATTTTTGGACATTTCATCAACACTCTAAGGTCCTCTTTCCCAATGTAATCGGTATCCGTCAGGGGAAAGTTCTCAGGGTCCTCAATGTGTTGGTAAAATTTCCCAATTATTGGATCCCCTTTCTGAGCTGTAATCAAATCAGCATCTGGGGTCTCCTTCCTCCATTGTGGAGTTGAAAGATCATTGTGAGTGTTTGTCTGGGATGTAGTGATAGCAGTGACCTGGATTTCCCCCAACAGGGACTCAATCTCTATTAGATCCCCTTGGATGGCCCCGGTTTTGGCCAGCTGATCAGCTAAGTTATTTGCAGTTTTGTCTGGTCCCTCTACTTTGGAATGACCCTTGATCTTCTTCCAGTAGATAGTCATCCCATTCCCGGTGACCAGATCACAAATGTTTTGAATTAACTTCTCATGTTTCAAGGGTTTGTTATTAACACATAACATGCCTCTGGTTTTCCAATTAATCAGGTGCTCCACGAACCCGTTCCGTACATCATCCGAATCTGTGATTATGAACAGTTCGTGGAGTTGATGTTGGACAGCAGTGAGGATGGCTTGATACACAGCCGTCAACTCTGCCACGTGACTACTTCGGGGACCAATTTTGTACCCAGCAGAGGGTTCTGGGGACTCCTTCACCCATGCATTCCCTACGCCGGCCACAAGTTATTTTTCCCCGCTGTTGTCAACATGGTAAGAGCATCCATCCACATAGACAGTGGGCATTCCCTCACACTTGTCTTCTTCAAAGACTTTGTGCGGGAAATTAATGTATGCCTCCATGTTATCCTTGATTTTTAGACTTTCGTCCTCGAGACAGTTTTCTCTGGCACAATCATGCAAGTCAGCCAGACCTTGCGCGAGGGGACTCTTCTTGTTTTGGCCATATCTGACCTCCACAGGAAAGCCTTGCATTGACAGAATCCAGGAAATAATTCGGGAATTACTCACATTTCCGACCCGGATTCTGTCACTCTGGAAATATTGCAGAAGCTGGTGTGGGGTCTCCACTATGATGTGTTCCCCCTGGATAAACGGGCGGTAATTCTTCAATGCCCACACCGTTGCCAGGAGTGCCTTCTCACAATCGTTGAATTTTTCCTCCACAGAGGATAAAGTTTTACACGCATAGGAGATTACTTTATTGACCTTGTCATGCTTTTGATATAATACTGCAGTCAAGCATGTATTAGAGAACCCTGTCTCCAAGAAAAACTCCTTGTTTCTGAAAGGGTAAGCTAGGCAGGGCGCTTGTGAAAGGCTTCTTTTGAGCTGTGTTACTGCCTCGGATTGTTCTGGACCCCATTCCCACTTCACCCCCCCTTCAAGAGATGAATCAGGGGTCTGGTGAACTCTGCGTAGCCCTCAATGAACTTTCTGCTGTAATTAGTCAGTCCAAGGAGGCTCCTTAGTTCCTGCAGAGTTGTGGGGTCTTTCAGTTTCTGAAGTGCTTCCACTTTCTTTTCCTGGGAACAGAGACCCTGAGGCGTAATCTCATGCCCCAAGAAATTAACACGGGTTGTACACCACTGTGCTTTCTGAAAGGAAGGTTTTGCTCCGGGTGCCCTCAACTGTGTCAGAACATAATGGATCTCCGCTATGTGTTCTTCCACAGATGAACTTTTGATGAGGACATCATCTACATAAGCCAGGTTACCCCTTGCACCCAGGTCGGGCATGGCCTTGTGTAGGAAAATGTTGAATTCATTGCCCGAGTTGAGGTATCCGAAGGGAGTCCGGGTCCTTGTGTACTGCTGGCCCCCAAAGGTAAAAGCCAGTTTGTATTGGTCCTCCCTACTGACAGGCACGGTCCAGTATCCATTGGTCAGGTCTATTGCAGTGAATACCTGTGACCCCTGGATCTGGGCCAGCCCTTGGTCAATGTAGGGAAAAGGCCATCAGGAAGTATGAACCCGTTTGTTGAGCTCCCTAAGGTCGGCGCAGAGTCTCCACTGGCCATTTGGCTTCAATATTCCCAGCACCGGATTATTGAAGGTGCTGTGTACTGGACGGATTATCCCCCGGGACTCAAGGTTCTTAATTATTTCAGTAAGGGACTCCATGGATGCGAGAGGCAAGCGATATTGCTTCACAAACACTGGAGTCATGCCAGGGTCCATGGGAATTGTTGTTGTGTGGATGTCGGTGCGACCACAGTCGTATGAGTCCACCGCAAAGAGATCCTGGAAATCCAAGAAAACTTGTTTCAACTTTTGCTTCTGCTCCAGAGTCAGAAAGGCATCAGCTAGGTTGACTCTCTCTTCAACCATCTGCCTGAAGCCTGGAAAGACTTCTGGTTTTGCTATCTCAGCGGCCTCCTCCACCTGGGTGGAGAAGTCCCTGGTCAGGGTGCTGATTTGGACTGGAGGCTTCAGGTGGGAAAGGCAGCCCTCATGGACCTGGAAAATCACCTAATCCCTTCTGAAGTCACAAGTCACATCTTCCTTACCATAGGGGCAGGAAGTGTATACCAGGAAGTTCCCCCCATGCCGGGTAAATATCCTGTCTGGTGTTGTATTGTACCTGTCACTGTCAAAACAGTCCTTGGGGATTGGTCCTAACAGTTCATTTCCTAAATCAATGGAAAAATGTCTGTCATAAACCGCCATTCCAATAATGGTGCCTGCGGCTAGAGTAATACTCTTTAAGTCGCTGTTATCCACCTCTATTGGAATGGTGTCATGTTCTATGTTGACTAATGGTGTTGGGTTTACCACCAAACCTTGCTGTTGGAGAGAAACATTTAGATGAATATAAGCATCGGGGTTTTTCAATGTTTGTCCTCTTTTAACTTTCTCTTCCAGGGAGAATTGTCGGGTCCTTTCTGGGATGATGAATTCCTCTTTAATCTGAATTTCAACTGCATAAGGTAGCAATTGAGCTGACCTAAATGCTTTTTCTGGATCATCAAAGCCCATGGGATTATCCGCTAATCGGGACCAAGCTTTGAAGTTTATTAGGTCCAAACTATTGGCAAAGCAATTGAGAATGTCACTGCCTAAGTAAAAGGCGGCAGTGACGTCTCGCACGACCCAACAATTATGGACTATGCTCTTGTTGCCAATGTAGATTTTGAGCATACACCTGCTTGGCAGGAGATGTTTGGAATTGGGTGTTTCCAGATCCATTTCCCATTTGTCTATCAGTTTGAATGTGGGAATGGCTGGATCTTTTGGGAGTTGGCGGAACATGGCTTCGGTGATGAAGCTCTTACCATTGTTCACACACACTCGGGCAAGAACAGAGTCCTTCCCATCATTTAACTGAACAGGGATGAACAACTGCTCTCCAATATGCTGAATATCAGCCAGGCTCTGAGCTGATTTCACATCTTCCTGGACTATTGGAGTGGGAATGTCTGATTGTGTATTAGTAAAGAATTTCAGAGTGTTTCCTTCCAGTGTGGAATACCACCTTAAACTGGAAGGAAGGTTGATTTTTTTCGGAAATAGAGAGGACCCCCTATCACCATTCTGTTGTCCTACTGCTATTACTGTCACATCTGGAATTTGGTTGTTCTGGAAGTGAAATTCTACTTGGTCAGATTTTTGTTCAACCATGTGGCATGTGCCGTTTAAACTAACATGGTTGACACACTGTTTTAATTTTATTGGTAGGCTAGTCTGGGTCCAGAGGACCTTGTTTACGCAATCTATTAGGGTGACAACCTTCTCAGGAGGTCATTCCCTAGTAAACAAGGGGTACCCTCTGGAGTCACTACTATGACCGGGTGTTTCACCTTGTGTTGCCCAATTTTAATTTCCAAATCCGCAGTCCCCTCGACGGGAACATCCTTCCCGTCAAAGTTCTGAAGTTGTCCAGGAAGACAGGTGAGAGGAATACGGTAATTCTCCCCCCTTCCTGCATTTAGTTCATCAAAGTCCCTTCTGGACAAAAGAGTAGCTTGGGATCCAGTGTCCACCAGTGCCAAAATTGTACCCTGCCCCTGCACTTGTACTGGGGCATAGTATCTTCCCTCCTTCTCCTCAAGGGGGCACATATAATGCACATTTTTGGACAACTGGTGGGCTAATCTTTTAGTTTTAGACATTGCGAGAGAAGAGATTTGGGCAGAATTCTGTGGAGAGTCATGGGAATCTGCAAGAAAAAGTTGGCAACTGCAAATCAGAGCCGTTGTGGGTTCCCCTGGTTCCGGTTCTGGGCCGCCCCCCCCCCTTTTTGGAAGCAGTCACCAGAATGGGTTTGAACCAGGAGATTTTGTTGCTGTTGGTTCTGGGATGAGATGATGGGCGATGCTAGCTCAGTCCCCACAAATACCCAATCTGGATATGGATCCCTTGGGACCCATTTTTCTTTGGGAGGAGTTCCCCCATCTCTGAAGGAGAAGATCTTTTTCCCAGGATCCTCTGAGGATCCCTCTCCCTCAAATTGGAAGATCTGTACCTCCTCCACAAAATGGATCTGTTTGGGTCCTTTGTTTCTCCTACCTCCTCTCTGCTCCTTGGGTGGCAGACTTTCAGGGGTAGGAGATTTTGTTTCCGGTTCCTGAGTTTCCAGGGGCTGTTTACAAGTGGGGAAGGAAGCTTCCTCCTAAACTTTGCACCGCCCTTCCCCTTGTGTCTCCTCCCTGGGAACCGGTGGGTTATCGGGGTGCTGCCCCCGTCATTGTTCTGGAGCACCAGGCCCAGAGTTTGGGGCATTCTGTGGTGGCATGCTCATCTGAGGGTTCTGTTGAGCCCTCAGCATGTGACCCAGATCCCGTGCCATATTTTGGACCTGGCGCTCTAACTGTGAAACCCGCTCAGGCTGATACGGGGTTCGGTTTTCTCCCCTGGGCTGATCCCGGGAAGGGTAGCTATCCCTTCTCTGGTAGTACCCTGGGTTGGGAAGATTTGGGTACCCCTCCACCCTTGGCCTCGCCTCCCCCGGATTAAGTGTGTTGGGCTCAGGGAATTGGGGAAAGAAGGATGCATGATTTTGGGGTTGGAAATTGGGTGGATACCTGGGAAAAAAGTTCTGCCCAGTATTTGGGGAATTTCTGCCCTCCTGTGGGAAATTAGGAGGGGAGTTCCCTGGGTTAGGTGCTTGGCTGGATCCCCCCTTGGGCCGGAGGAGTCCACACAAAACCCAGGATGGGTCGGTTACCCTTGTAACGGGGACTTACATAGTCTGTGGAGTGAGGGACCCCATTTGTGGGACTACCTCCTTGACTCCCTGTCTGTGACTGGCCCGAGGGCCTTCTGGCCTTAGAATTATTTTGCGCAGGCAAGTTTTTAGGCCCCCCATCTCCAAATACAAAATGGGGGCAACCTTTACCTCTGCCACCTTGGCAGCAGCAGGGGTGCTGGTCGGTTTGGGGCTTTTCTGCGCATTACTTTTATTTTCTATGGGCTTCTGCACCTCATAGATCCGGGTGGCCTGTTCAATGACCCAGTCTAGTGACCTTTTCTCGTGAAAATCTCTCACTATCTGGGTAATTATGTATTTGGGTAAGGCATGGAAAAAAGTGTTAACAAATTCTTTGCTGTCCGTGCACACCCTTTTGGTTTTCTGCGCAAAGGCACGCTTCAATTCCTGCACAAATTCTTGTGGGGCCTGATCCTCCCCACATTACAAATTATAGGCTGCCTTGCGAGCCTCTTGTTTGTTTGTGTGTTTGTTTGTTTGTTTTATTCACTTTTTGTGTGCGCCAGACCCAGGGGTAGCAGGGCGCAGTGGCAAGAAAATGCAAAACTTACAAGGTTACATAATAGCAAAATGTGCATTAGAAAATACAATAAGGTCACACAAATAATTACAAAATATACAGGTTCAAGTAGGTCAATCAGAATTACAGCTGTATAGAGTGAAGGTCTAATGATTAATATCAGTAGGAGGTAGGTAACACCGGTCAACTGAGGTCAGTCAAGGTAAGGAGTTGAATTACTTTTTTCCTGAAACAAAGGTAGAGCAGGTCCACTCTAAGGTCTTGTGGTAGTGAGTTCCAAGTTTTAGCAGCCTTTACCGGGAAGCTATTTCCTCCAATAGTAGTGAATCTAAAGTTCGGTATTGTCAAGCAATTACAATTGATAACTCTGGTTGGTCTAAGAGATGTTCTCCTGTGGAATGTGTCAGGCAGGTAACTAGGGGCAGAGTTATTAAGGGCTTTGTGGATCAGGGATAGCATCTTGAGTTTTATTTTGTTCTCCGTGGTCAGCCAGTTGTGATGGCGTCTGGCGGAAGAGATATGGGATCTTTTATTAATGCCTAGTGCTGCTCTCAGGGCATTATTTTGTAATGTTTGTAGTCTTTGGGTTATTTTCCTATTAGCTCCAGAGTATAGAGCATTACAATAATCAATTCTGGATAGAATTAAGGCTCTGGCCAGGATTTGGCAACTCTTATTGGAAAGGAACGGTTTACCGACTCTTATCAGTTTGCACGTGTAGGCCGTGGAGGAGGCAAGGGATTTTAGCTGTTTATCAAGTGATAGGGTAGAATCAAGATAGAATCCCAGGGTTTTTACATCCCTGAACACTTGGATGATGTTCCCATCTATGTTGAATGAGGAGAATTCCTGTCCTAGTTTTTTGATATTGGCTTGGGTACCCAGGATAATCAACTCTGTCTTATCATCGTTTAGACAAAGGCCGTGAGTGGCCATCCATGCCTGGATGATAAGGTATACCTTGTTCACCAATTCAGTGTCTTTAGCATGATCCCCGGAAAGCGGGAGGAGGATCTGTGTATCATCTGCATAGTTAGTGTAGGTGATACCAAGATGGTCCAGATCATCAAACAGGGGCTTGGTGAAGATATTGTATAGAGTTGGGGATACACAAGAGCCCTGGGGAACACCACATAAGATAGGGGTGGGATCTGCCGCTGCTGAGGGGGAGAAGACTCTCATCGTTCTCTCACTCAAGAATGACTTGATCCATCCAATGGCTTCCGAGGAGAAATGGGCGGCGGAATCCAGGTGACTGCAGAGGACTTTGTGATCCACCAGATCAAAGGCAGCTGAGAGGTCCAGGAGTAGTAGGAGTACTGTTCTCCCTTTGTCTCTCAGCTCATCAATTTGAGATTTCAAGTCAATGAGGGCAGTTTCTGTTCCGTGTAGGGGACGGAAGCCCGATTGTCTTTCTCCTAATAGGCTATGTAATTCTAGGTGCTTTTCAATTTGGTGTATGCGGCTTTGTCCAGAATCTTAAGAAGAAACGGTACCGTAGTAATAGGGCGGTAATTAGTAGGGATGAGGGGATCTAATGTCTGTTTTTTAAGGAGGGGGAGTACCCAGGACTGTTTAAGGTTGGCAGGGATGGTGCCTGAGGCGAAGGAGGCATTAATCAATTTAGTAATAAAGGGAGATAATTCTCTGGCAGCGTCTTTTATTAACTGTGCTGGGCAAATGTCACCTTTACAATTTGATGGTTTAAGCGACAGGATAATTTTTCTACTTCCAAGGTGGTCATTTTGGAGACGTGGAAGGTATTGCTGTGCCCAGTGGGTTATTGGTGTGAGGCATTTTAGGCAAATCCTGAATTTTGAGTACTTCTTTTTTTTGCTGGATTTTATTTTGGAGTGTGATAATTTTATTTGCTAAGGCTTGCTGGATATCCGTGCACCAAGGTTTGTCCTTGGTACAGGTGTCCTAAATGGCGATGGGAGACTCGAGTTCCTTTAGAATGGAAAAAAGCTCTTTCATGCTGGAGTTCGATTTAGCTATACGGTCATCATATGAGTTACGTTTTGCCTGGCACACTTCTTTTTTGTAAAGTGAGGAGAGAGTGGATAGTTTAGCTTTGTTATCGACTGATGGGCAGAGCCTCCAGGTGGTTTCGCTCTTTCTTTTCAGAATGCATAAATCTCTTAGCTGTGGAGTAAACCATTTGTTTAGATGAGCTTTCGGTTTGCTTGGCCTAAGTTTGAGAGGAGCCACTTTATCTAGGGAAGTGAGCATGATAGTATTAAATTCTTGCACTAGGATGCTAGGGTTTATATTAGCTGATAGAGCGTTAAGGGTCGGTAATATAGCTGGGATCACTTTCTCTACAGTGATACATTTTTTATTTCTGGTTAAGCAAGGTGGTGCTAGTGGGAGGGCCGTAGGGTTAGGTCTGGCAGTAGCTAGGTTAAAGGACACCAGGGAATGGTCTGTCCAAGGTAAGGGCATTATAGATGAGATAGTGGCAGTGCAGTTGCAGTCAGCTATCCAATCAAGTGTTCTTCCCTTCAGGTGCGTAGGCTTGTCAACTCTTTGAGTTAGGCCAAGTGCGTGAATAGTGTTGGCTACCAATGTAGCGTTGGTATCTGTGGTATCATGGAGACCTAAATTAAAGTCCCCAAGAATGATTGATTGAGAACGAGGTTTAAGGTTATTTGTGAGTAAGTTATGGGGATCCTCTTCAAAGGTGCCTAGAGGGCCAGGGGGTCTATATAAAAGGTCAATGATAAGTGTTTGATTATTATTTAGTTAAAGTTTGGCAGATAGGGTCTCACAAGATTGTATCGATTGGGTGGGTACTAATCTGAGTGAAAGGCTCGTTTTAGAGATTATAGCGATGCCGCCACCTCTAGCACCTTCTCGGTCGTGTCTAACTATCGTGTAGCCATCAGGGATAGCTAGCATGAGCGAGGGTCCTGCTGCATTGTGTAGCTTGGTCTCTGTGATAGCGAGAAAGTCAAGGTTGCCTTCTGTAATTATGTCAGCAATGTCCAGAGCATGGGCGACAAGCGATCTCACGTTAAGGAGTGCTCCAACAATAGTTGGGGTCTTAGTGACCTCTGTGGCTTGGGGGGTAGAATAGTGGACATATTGAGTGTTTTTGACTTATTGTTCTGGGTTAGGCAAATATAGGAATTAGGTTGTGAAGGTCGTCTAGTATGGCGAGGTTTACAGACCTGCTTGAGGTTTATTTTAATGTTGGTAGAGGGCAGAGATCTGCGGAGGGGTTCATGCAGTTTAGATAGTCTTGCACGGAGTCTAAGGTTTCTGCTAGGTGTATCACATGGGTGAGATATCGCGGTGGCTGTCTCAAGGGGCTCATAGTTCGGACGTAAATATTGGTCAGGAGAGTTATCGTTCAAGTGTACTGCAAACATCAAGGATGGCAAGGAGTTAGGTACGTTAACATCTGGCATGATGAGTAAGTGTAGGATGGTCCTTAGTAGGGTTGTATAAATGGCTGGTAGATACATAGTTGTATAGTGGTGGCCTATCTGGAATACCACATTAGTAACCGGTACGTGTGCAGGCAATCAATGACTTAGAGGCTGTTTACTCAAATATGGCCGACTAGGTAAGTACATGTGCAGGCAATCAATGACTCAAAGGCAGTTATTCAAATATGGCCGACTAGGTAAGTACATTTGTAGGAAATCAATGACTCAAAGGCAGTTACTCAAATATGGCCGACTAGGTAAGTACATGTGCAGGCAATCAATGACTCAAAGGCAATTATTCAAATATGGCCGACTAGGTAAGTACATGTGCAGGCAATCAATGGCTCAAAGGCAATTACTCAAATATGGCCGACTAGGTAAGTACATGTGCAGGCAATCAGTGGCTCGAAGGCAGTTACTCAAATATGGCCGACTAGGTAAGTACATGTGCAGGCAATCAATGACTCGAAGGCAGTTACTCAAATATGGCCGACTAGGTAAGTACATGTGCAGGCAATCAATGACTCGAAAGCAGTTACTCAAATATGGCCGACTAGGTAAGTCAATGTGCAGGCAATCAATGACTCAAAGGCAGTTACTCAAATATGGCCGACTAGGTAAGTACATGTGCAGCATACGAGTAATGACTCAGGGCAGTAGTTCAGATAAGGGTGACTATATAAGTACATGACATGATGTCACCTAGATTAGAAATCTGTAATGGGAGCAGGAAAGGCACTAATGCAGAGTGCATAGCATTGCATCGCAAATGAGCAGCCAGTGACTGTACTCACGTAATTTGCGGTCCGGTATAATGTTGATCATCCACGTCCAGAGCATAGAGATGTTCCTCTACTAAGGAGAGTGTTCAACGTAGCCTATATGATGAGATTCAGGGGCTGATCAGCGTGCACCCGGTGCGAACAGGGCAAACAGGGCAAGCAGCCTTATGTTGGCCTTAGGGGGCCGCCGGCTTCCGCCTGCCGGCGGATGTTTAGTCTTAAATGCAGCCTAGATAACGTTGCTTAGCAACGTGTGATGCCCAGCCTCGCTTTCAGGCCACATCGCGCCCGACATTTTGTTTTTGGAAAAGTCAGCGCGAGCGGACCTGGGGGCTGTAGAGGCTGCAGGGGCTCCTTTGTTGAGGTAGGGTGCCCAGGGGGCGCAGATTAGGCAGATGCAGGGGCAGATGGTATCTGCTTGTAATCCTATGAGGGGATCAACGCCGCCATATGATCTGAAGGTTTTCGGTCCGGTCGAGTCGTCCTGGTCGAAGTCCTGGACGGTGGTGGGGGGCTCCTGCCTGCTCCACGGCGATGGGGGTCTGTGAGGGCAAACAGGGCAAGCAGCCTTATGTTGGCCTTAGGTGGCCGCCGGCTTCCACCTGCCGGCGGATGTTTAGGCTTAAATGCAGCCTAGACAACATTGCTTAGCAACGTGGGACGCCCAGCCTCGCTTTCAGGCCGCATCGCGCCCGACATTTTGTTTTTGGAAAAGTCGGCGCGAGCGGACCTGGGGGCTGTAGGGGCTCCTTTGTTGAGGTAGGGTGCCCAAGGGGGGCAGATTGGAAAGATGCAGGGGCAGATGGTATCTGCTTGTGATCTTATGAGGGGATCAACGCCGCCATATGATCTGAAGGTTTTCGGTCCGGTCGAGTCGTCCTGGTCGAAGTCCTGGACAGTGGTGGGGGGCTCCTGCCCGCTCCACGGCGATGGGGTTCCGGTGAACAGAAAAATGTTTCAAGATGGCACCCTATATGTGGACCATCTTGAATGATTTTGGTCCTCCAGCCCCGCAAAGAAACTGGAGTATTCTGGGGAGAATGTCCATTTGACGTACTGCATGCAGCTACTGCTGTCTTTCAAATGGAAGGGTTTCCATCATTTGCTCGTAATACTTGGCGTTCTTGTGATAAGGGGTGATGACACTCCTTATTGCCTTAATCTGTTTTAAGGGGTCCTTAAGCAAGGCCCTTTTTGCCTTATTGGCCTTTTTGGTTCAGCTAACCCTGGTCCATTCATCCTCTGACTCAGAAGCACTGTTCCCAGAGGTGTCCATCTGATCTTCCAGGTTTTCCTGGATTCTGCGAGCCTGGGAATGGCTGGCAGAATGTGGGAACCTGGTCTCCTGTGTCCTGTGACGTTCAGAGGAGTCTTCAGATTCCTCCTTGCTGCCAGGATTTGATGAGTACCCCCCCACTGACCTAACTGGGGCAGAGGTTTTCAGGATGCCCTTAGTGGGCCTACTCTCCTGGGGTTCCCCACTAAATTGCACTGTACTTAGGTGCCCATACCCGGATGCCCGCCCCTCAATTCCTGGGTGGTATTGGCCTATGAGCCCCATACTTTTGGCTGGATAGTAATCTGCCATCCCTGTGGCCCTGTGCTCATGTGCACCAGGGGACATGGGGGTGGCATAGTCCAGGGACCAGGAGAGATGAAGGCCTCTGGTACTAGGGTTCCTGAGGTTATGCTCAGGTGTTTCCCTTTCCCAGCTACCCTCATCTCTATCAGCCCCTGCTCCCTGTTGCCATGCAAGAGCCTGTGCTTTCAGTTCCTCAGTCAAGGCCTTACTAGCCTCTATCAGTCTCTCCTGCATGGCTACCTGTTACTGGGGCCTATCATTGTCCTGGCAGAGAGCCTCATTCTCTCTCTGTGCTTCCTGGTTTGTCCTGGAATTCTTGGCCAGTCTTTGCTGCAGGAGGGTTACCTCCTGAGTCCCATCCCTACTGGCCTGCTCCTTTCTTGCCAGAGCATCTTCCACCCTCCTGGTGTGCTCTAACAAGTTCTGATGCACTTTTTGGAGGTCACCCAGTCCCTGGAGGGCCAGGTGATTTTCTTCCATTTTTCTTCTTAAGTGGCAGACTTCCTGGTCTAAGGTGTCCCTTTCCTGACTAAGAGCCTGCATCTGTGCCGCCAGGTTGTCCCTCTGCCTTTGAAAGGCACCAGCTTTCTGGCGCTCCTCATCAAATTCTGTCTGGGTGTCCAGGTCTTTCAGAATCAGTTTGTTGCTCTCTGCCTTCTCCCTATCTAGGTGGCTTTGCAGGGTGACTACCTGCTCTGCGCATGCCCTATTGAAGTCCAGTTGTTGCTCCAGCTTTTTCTGCCTCTGCAGTAGGGCGTCCAAACCTTCTTGGTACTCCTTCTGCAAGGCCAGAAATCTGGTATCCGGTCAGACTTTTCATGTTGCAGGATACCCATATCCTCTTTGATTTTAATGAGATACTGTCTACTCTCATTTTCTGACTCCTGGCTCCTGTGCAGCCTCTGTTCAGAAGAGACCAGGTCAGATTGGGCCTTCTCTAATGCCATCTGTTGCCTATTTGCCAGATCTTGGCCTTCAGCACATTTGTCCTGTATGGCTCCCATATATAAATATAAATATGCCGCTATCCTGACAATCTTGTTGTGCTCATCTTTGGCTTTAGGGGCCATATATAGTTCACTCAGGGCCACATGTAATGGACCCTGATCTCTCCATATGTCTGACCCTGTTGCAGTGAAGTGGGGTGCGATTGCCTGCAACCACACCGTCTGGTCCTGTTCCGTCCATTCGCCTCTTACAAATAGCTTATGTAAGAGGTGCTCTCTGGCTATTTTGATATCTACCAAGGTCGTCATTCTGGAAATTGATTTCCTTCCTGACTTACTAAAGTTAGTATTTTATTTTGCAAAACAGACCGTCTCCTTAGAGCGTCCTTCTTTTGAGGGGTGCTTTTACAGTGTAACACAGCGTGGTGATTCAACAGGATTTATGTATCCTGTCAGTTAGCACACTGTATTAAGCTGCACAAGTGGGAGCTCTAATCCAGATTTCCCGGCTCGAGCCCCCTCTCTGTTAAGTGACTTCAATTCAGCACTCCAACTAAGTCAATGCCTAGTCTGGTATGCCCAAGGGAAGCCCTTATTTATATATTTTTATGACAAGTTCATAGATCTGGATGATAAACCCTTGTATAACGCCCCTCTCTTTGAATCCCCCTGACCTCACTGAGCTAAGAAGTAGGTTTGTTTTGCAAATTAAAAGATTTATTTGAAAAATTAAACAATATATATATCACACTTTTATAAATGAATTAATATTTGATAGCACACTTTTGAATGTGACAGTGATCAACAATGGATAATATTACACTAGCACACTTTTTTAATTACTTCGGAGTTGATATAGAAAGGATAAGGTAGCTGAGAATCCTTTATGGTTTCAAGGAAATGCAATGATGGAAAGGAATGCAGCACAGGGATAAACTGATATGGTTTTAACAAGGGATAATATAATCACTTTTCCCCTTGTGGCAATTCACTCCCCCCCATGCAATATAAAGAGATGGAAGTGGAGCACACAATTTTCAGGAATATAATCAAATGCAATACAAATTCTAGTTCCCCCTAGCAAGTTTAGAGCAACCAGTATGCTTTTAAAACATGCAGAAATACTTTGAATGTGATTTGCAATGAAGTGAAAATATGCTAAAATGATTTTAATTCCCTATAGGAGATTCAGGGTGGGTGACAGCTACTTTGAATTAGTTCAGGTCAACACTAGCAATGATTCATGAGGGATTATCAGGTTGAAAACAAATTTTAGCAACGCAAGCAAGAGACAGCTATTTTTTTAACGTGTGGTGAGATTGAGCTAGTTTGCAATTCGCAGCACTTTTTGCGAGTGCGCCGATCTCGATTACGGAAAAACTACAAGGAAAGCTGAGGATCGTAGATTTAAAATGAAAGTTAAATCTCGTTCCTAGCACGTATGGTTCAAAAGATACGGATAATTTAGTGGAGGTAGTTTCTCAAATTAAAGTAAACCTCAGAAGGACAAATGACACTTTCACAGGTTTGAAATCACAGAATGGACACACGATATCTATGCAGTTCTAAATAGGTGGAAATGGTTTGAATTAGATTATTTTAAACTAAGAGATTGGTTTGCACTGCTCTGGCTGGATACTCACTCCTAATTTTGGAAGGAATGGGCCTCGTCACAGATCTGGTCAACAGGTTTAGCTGCGGTTCTCTCTGCTCTGCTGGTCTGGATCTCTGGTTCTGGCAAAAGTTCTGGCACTGCACAGCGGTCTGGTCTGGGTCTGGTCTGCGGTTGGGATACAGCTCTCCTTTCTGGGTCTGGTACTGGCACCGCGGTCTGGTCTGGGTCTCTAGTTCCGGCAAAAGTTCTAGCCAGAAGCGAACAGCACAGCCCGGCTATTTTATTCTGATGTGCCCCTTGGAAGTCTGGGGTAAAATCAGTTTGCAAGATTGTAAGGCCAGCTGAGAATACTTTTAGCTTGCAGTAGGCCTTCTGCTTCAAAGTTTTGGAATCTATCTGGAGTCTAAGTTCTGGATGTGGTCCTTCTGGATATTGTCTGGTCCGGCAAAGTGCTCCGCAAGAAAAGTAGAGAGAGCAGCCCCTATCTGGCTTTCAGTGGTTCTTTTTATGTCTTTTGAAAGTGGGTAGGAAGGCTGACTTTCTATGCCCACCCCTCTGCGGATCCTGATAGGCTATAGGATTCTCTGTCGTCTGACTGGGGAACTGAGTTGTGAGTCATCCGGCATCATTTTTATGGCATACAGAAAGAACACTCCCCTTGTCACTTTGCACACAAATCTATTTTGGATTCCAATGCATATTTATCTGTGTACAATTTTTCTAATATTATATGTCCAGTTAACATATTTTCTGTAGCGCCAAACCATCCGATCCCTGTCTTTGTAAGATGTTGTGTTCACTTCTGACACAATTCTGCCCTTTTCATCCAGAACACAATCTCTAAACTTTTCCAGAATTTACAGAAATGTGCGCAAGGAATATGGGCATCAGATGATGAAGTGTCAGATTTTTAACATACAGACATTTGGAGTAATACCCTATTTTCCGCTACTACCCCCAGACCATACCACAGAGTCCTAACACCTCTTAAAATGTGCACAAACAAAATCACAGGAATAATGATATTATTGATATCATTTTGACAATTATGTGCTATGAATTATCCATCTTTCTAAAATTATGCTCTGTCCCAGAGGGATGTGGTTTCCCAAAGCACATGGGTGAATTTCTGGTTTGTCCACTTCCTCCAAGCTCAGCTGGCTCACAGAAGAAGTGCCCCTCGCATTTCCTTCCGAGAGGAAGCCATTTACAACCCCCTTATTTAGCAATTGCTTGGAGCAAAGGGAAGTTCATTGTTCTGTTTTCCTGCAGTCCCAGGCACCCCTCCCCTGATTCAATCAGAGAGGTGTGATCTCCTTTTGGTGGGGCAGCAGAAGGCAGGCCAGGCCTGTGAATACAGTTGCTGGGCAAGTTTCAACTCCTGTCGGGGGTAGTTGCCGGGCAGAATTCAGTCCCTTTAAGCCAGGCTTCAGCCAAAGGTCACTTTTGTTCCCATTTTTCTTCGTTCAAATCAAACTTACAATTTTGACACATGCAGCTAGAACGCTGATTCTAAGTTCAAAACTATGACATTTAAACAGTTGCAACCTATGTGACACTCAAAAGTAGGTCACTCATTTATTTTACACATTTCGATTTTAGTGGCTTTAAATCCCATTTCACTTAAGCTGCTGACATCCACAGCTCAGCCAGTTTTGTTATGAACATTATTTTAGGCTCTTCATCTTTCCAGATTTGGTATACACACAAGACTTCATTCTACCAGACGTCTGCTGGTGTTCAGTAAGATTTTTGAATATCTTGCAATGTTTGAAATAGGCATTTTGAGCTTGCATTCAGAGAAGCAAAGGTGATTTCAAAGCGCTTTTTTGAGCTAACAGGCACTGCTGTTTTTCCTTTGGCACCACGTTTCACTCATGGCGCTTCTGGCTCATCATGCTCACACTGGTGGGTGGCGACCATTTTGGTGTGTGCAAAAACTGCGTGGTTTTCCTGGATTCTGGTGCAATTGTGGGCTTTTCGGCCCATCTTGGATTTTCTAAGCCCTCGGCACCAAATGTTGCAGCATAATAACTTGGATGTGGGTCGATACACCTAACAACACTTTCTAGGGGGCGTGGGTTACCATCAGATTGTTACCCTCGACCAGGAAGCGCTAATAGAAGTACAATAGTGGCTTCAGAACATGGAGGTATGGAACGGTCGGGCTATTTTCAACGACACGCCAGAAATAGTCATAGAGTCTTACGCAAGCAGACATGGCTAGGGAGCCAGGTGTGGAGGACTACAGACAGGGGGCAAATGGTCCAAAGAGGAGTTACAGTTACACATAAACTGTCTGGAAATCTTAGCATGCTCCTTTGCAGTGCGCACATTTACCAAAGGCAAGGCCAATTGAATTCTCCTGAAGATAGACAACATCTCACTAATCCGGTACATAAACCGACTAGGAGGTACAAAGTCAAAGATGATGGCTAAGCTAGCGAAGTACTTCTGGCATCATTGCCTCAAGCGACACATAGTAGTGACAGCAGAATATTTGCCAGGGAAGCAGAACATAGTGGCAGATTGGAATTCCCGATATCACGTAGATACCAGTGACTGGAAACTACATCCGATGGTGTTCGCAAAGTTGCAGAGAGTTTGGGCCCATTAGACATCTATCTTTTCACGTCCAGGTTGAATGCACAGACTCTGACATATTTCAGTTGGAAGATGGACCCGGGTGCAGTGAGCACGGATGCATTCCTCCACAGTTGGACTGGAGCAGTCCATTACGCCTTCCCACCATTCATCATGCTGACGAGGCTATTAGCGAATGTCCAGAGGGACATAGCGGAATTAATGATAATGGTCCCGTTGTGGAAATCCCAGGTCTGGTTTCCAGTAGCGATGGAACTTTCTTTGGATTTTCTGAGGATGATTCCACACAGGTGGGACCTGCTACTCAGCCCGAGCGGCCAGACACATCCTCTGATCAGCGAGGGGAGTCTACAACTGATAGCCTGCAGGGTTTCAGGAAGAGATGGGAACTGCCATTTATTTTGCAGCTTGCTGCCGACCATATCAAGGAATCTTGGGTGCCTTCGGCGCTATGGCGCCTCATGGGACCGGTGGTCAGAATGGTGCAGGGAGCAGGGTGTTCATCCTATTTCAGCACATTTAGTGCTGGTGCTCAATTTCTTAGTCGATCAGTTCTATGACAAGTGTGCCTACAGGACACTCAGAGTTTACAGGTCAGCGATATCATTGGGGCAAAGCAGAGTAGAGGGTAAACCCATTGGGGAGCACCCGACAGTAGTACGCCTCCTGAAGGGAGCTAGATTTTGTAAGCCCCCTACACCTAGATACTCGGTACTATGGGACGTAAAGGTTGTTTTTCGTCTGTTCCTTAGTTGGTCTGACCATCAGATGCTTTCTATGTCCCGACTATCCGGAGTATCCGGGAAACTGGCAATGTTATTCTGTCTAGTGGCTTGTAGTAGAAGATCAGACGTTAAACCACTTGAGGTAGATAGACATTTTTTTAACCAGGGGGCATAGCTTTTAGTATCGCTAAGTGGACGAAGTGTGATTCTAGAGTGATCGCTTACCCATATTTCCCTGATAACCCCAAGTTATGTGTAGCACAGTGTATCAAAGATTACAACACAGCTACGGCCGACATACGTCCGTGCAGAGTGTCCCAGCTCTTGATATCGCATAGGAAACCATAGCTTGCGGTAGCCACGGCCACAATAGACATATGGATCAGAGAAGTAATGTATTGGGCTGGTATAGATGTAAGTGTTGTTTTGGCACGCATTCAGATAGTGGCGCGAAGGCATCCAGAGCACGTAGGCAGAAAGATGGCATGACTATTTATTAATCATGTCAAAAAAACTCTCCATGGTAACTTTCTAAATGCCCTGTAGGAGTTCTAGGGTAGTTTTTAGTCTACCTCGTAGTAGTTCACATGAATGTTAAATTGTTCTTTTGTTCTCTGTTCTTGTTTTTGTTTTCAAGTATTGTGTTAATTTAACTGTCCTAGAACATTGTTTTTAGGTTTCTTATGTGTTAAAAAAAAACAAAAAAAAGAAAATGATTACTCTTTTTTTGTATAAAAGAATCTTTTTAATATAATGACACTCTTTGTAACCACTGTGCACATAGCAATTTGCTAAATAATTAGCATACATGGTGACAGTACAATGCGCTGTCAGTAGCGTGGGAATTCTCCTTTGTTCAAGATTGTATTTTGCCCCCATCCCACGTTCCCCCACAGGGGCATCCTTATGTTTTGTAATGTCGTTTTCTACAGCTTCATAGGAGACGAGCAGAAGACGATGCGAGGAACAAGGAGAGAGAGGCCATAAGAGTTCACCATGGTTCAGTACCTGCTGGTGGCGCAGGATGTTCCTTTACAACGCCGTTGCCCTTGTTGGAAGAGGAACTTGGAAATTCGATTACTTAGAAGTGTTCAAAGTTGTACATTACAGAAGTCAG
The DNA here is from genome assembly GCF_040938575.1 of Ambystoma mexicanum. Lineage (NCBI taxonomy): Eukaryota > Metazoa > Chordata > Amphibia > Caudata > Ambystomatidae > Ambystoma > Ambystoma mexicanum. The sequence goes on along the minus strand of NC_090937.1, from coordinate 909,182,280 downwards.
GCAGGTCTTTGCTGCCAAAAGAAAGAGGAAGATACCGAAACACGATGCAGGATATAGAGTGGTCCTGGTCACTAATAGGTGGACGTGGAGAGCCTCAGGACTACAACAAACAAGAGGCTTATGGGGACTTGTAGTTTTTAAAATGACTCTTAACCTTTAGATTTATCTGATTGAATAAACAAAACAAAACAAAATGTTGAGTTTAAAGTGTGAAATGTTGAAATGCTGTGAGTTGCAGTATTAAAGGAAGTTAAGCATAATGCTTGCCTCCGTTTCTTTAATGGAATCATGACTACCATGTGCTGTAAGCATGGGCAATCCTCATTGCACCCCATGGAAGTCCACATATACACAGTTCGCACCATATTCCAGCTTTGCGCTCCTATATTTATTAAAAGCATGCAGTGCTCAGAATATGAAGGCGCACAACCCCTGGTCATAAGCCTTCTCTTCATCCAGGGAAATCAAACCCTGTGGGGTTGTTTTCCCCAGCACGTGACAGACTATTCAAGGATTGCCATTTGTAAGCCTACCACTAAGAAACCCCAATTAGTTCATTTTTAGAATATGGAGGAAGGTCGGGGTCAAACCTTTTGCCATAATTCAGCATATATTTTACAAACTCTGTTTATGAGATATACAATACACAGCTATAATTAGCCTACTCCAAAGGTTCCTTCCTGGGAAGGAACCTTTTCCCAAAGCCACAGAGACTGCTCCATGGTGTTGGGAGTGAAGGAGCAGGTCATGCTGCAGGGATATTAGCAAGCCAAGAAAGGATTTATTGAAATCTACCTCAGTGTCGGTTTTTCTGGGTTTATATTGTTAATTGTTAATGCACCAAACTTGCTGTCATACAGAATAAAATTAAAAAAGTTAACAGGGCACCCTCTGAGCACTCCAAATAAGGCCGTACTTTTGGAGTTAGGGGTTCAAAATTTTAAACACAGGCAAGTATTATATTTGGGTCTTTTTTTATGAAGGCGCAAATGAGTGCTGTTGAGAACCCAAATATTCAAAAGGCTTTAGCAGAAATTGTAAACAGATATACCTGGTATAATGAGGGCTGTATATCATTCGCAAAGTGGGGGCTTGTAGATGCAAACATATTGAAGTAAACTACCTCTACTCACCTAAGATCTGTTCTAAAGAAAAGAGCCCTGTATGCTGATCTGGAAGAAGATAGCAAAATGGTATGCAAGTTAGGATCCCTGGGGTTATATACCGCTCTGCGGGCAAACACAGTCAAAGGAGTGAAAGTGTGTAATATAATGTCACCAAAAAAATGCTCTGTGAATCAGGCCCTAAAAGTGCTCCCTCTAAATGTATGTATTAAATGGGGAGAGGGAGAAATTGTTAATGTTTGCTTTTGTGACATGGGTATCCTGGAGGATCTGGGTCATTTCTTACTGACCTGTAACTGTTTTGATGATTTGCGTAAGAAATTGCTGAAACTGCATTTTATCATGAATAACATTAGGCGGTACGGGGAGGCAATGTAGTATATTAGTACCCGGCGAGAGTCAAGCAGAATGCAACACGCATTCTGATTGGCTCTCGCCGGGTCCTTACCCAGCCAAGAATCCTTTGATTCTCGGCTGGGATTCCTGCTGCCTTGTCCTCGGCGGGGGGCATGGCAGCCTCTCAGCCAATGAGGAGGCTGGAAGCGGGGCCATCCCCGCTCCGAGCCTCCCCGCGGGGATGGCCCCGCCTCGCCGGGGACTCGGGTAAGGATTTTTGTTTTATTCCCTTTCCTCCTGCCTCCCCACCCCCCACTTACCTTCTTGTTCCTGCGTCCCCGGCGGGTGACGAGGGAAGCCTCCAGCCATGTGGCGACTCGGAGGGGGGCCATCCCTCGCGGGGGACGCAGGTACGTTTTTATTATTTTGTACTTTTTTTTTATTCCCATCCCACTCCCGCCCTCCCAACCCCACTTACCTTCTTTTTGATCCTTTTTCGGGAGCGGATGCGCTGGGAACACTTGTGTTCCCAGCGCATCCGCTCCCGATGGCCACCATCGGCTCTGTTTTCCCTTTCCCGGTGGCCATTTTCTTGGTCGTTTCGGGACAGAATAAAATGCTTTTAGTGCCCCGGTCCGGAGATATTGCGGGCCGGGGTACTAAAAACAATATAACCCGAGCAGCGGGGGCATTACCGACTCAGGTAATGCCTCGGGACCTTCGTCAATAACTATAGGCCCCGGGGCATTACCTTAGTCGGTAATGCCCCCGTCGCTCGGGTCATATTGCTTAATTATAACTTGCAATAATGAAGATTTTATTTTTAACTTGTCATATTTTTTATATTTTAGAGTTGCAGTGATACACCATACAGGGTATATTAAATGCTAGGGTTTGCATGAATTTTAGGCAGAATTTTATAAAGTCATTAGATACTCGGTTTTGTATCGACTTTATAAAATGTCTTTCAATTTGATGTTGGGTTGTATTAGGAATTGTTTATGTATCTAATATTTGCTAAATTAATGTTTTATATAATGTTCATGAAGAAATCTGAATTCAATAAACTATTGATTGATTAAATTGGTAATGGAAAATCCAATCTCCTATCTTAAAAGGGAAATTCACTCAAAAAGTGTATCATCTAAAAATGTTGGGCATAACTAAATATATATGTATATTTTTGAATGCTGGATATGCCATTTTAAGGAGCAATCACGCATAAAAGTGGATAATCTTCCAAAAGATAACATGAGAACAGTGTATACTTCTCACAACAACTGTAACCTTCAAATCATTAAATCAGGCACTCAATAATAATGAAGCATATTCAGGAAAGGGAAATTGATACAATGAGAGCCAGCAATCAGAGCAGAAGGTTATATCTGTTTACATTTGGGGTTGGCAGTTACAGATAATCAATCAGGAAGCTCCATAACTTCAAGAAAGTTTGAGTCTATAAATCCATGCCTGGCTTCCAGATCAGAAAAGGTTTGCCCCATGATTGTCGAGTATTCACATGACAGCCAGGTCCTGTATAACGTGTTTGGTGCAACAGCATTCAGGTGTGGACGATGTCCTAGAGGGTTTTCTTGTCTGTATAAGAGATCATTTTCCCAACAGCTACTAATTTCAGGATGTATCTTATTCCTCTCCTGATTTGCAGTAAGTGATTGCTTCAATAAAAAACAGAATGACTGATGTGACTTCTGATCTCTAGTCTTAGCCTTACTTTGGATCCTTTGATCTATCAATTTCAAGGTCAGATCGCATCGATATCATTTATTAGTATGTTGTTGTGGCTCCAGCATTCATCTTCTGTCATATCCTCATGAAGCCACAAACGCTTAGGTTATGCTTCCTGTTTCTATTCTTGAGGTCTATTATTGCCTTTTTCAACTTGAGCAGTTAGCGGAATTAGGATATCAGTGCCCGTCCGGCAGTCACTTACCTTGACCTCATAACACTCATATTCACTATATAGGTCAAGAGCCAACAATCACCTTTAGAAGAGTGCCAACATGTAATAGGTCACTTTCTCCCTGTCATCTAGCAAGCATAAACACAAGTCATTAAGGTATTATCTGGATGTTCAGGATTTTATAGTTGTGCAAAGTGAAATAATACATATCAGTCAGTATACAGACATATTAAAAATGAGATTGTCACAGAACAGTTCATGAACTGTAAAAGTATATATGTTTTATATTCCACAATATGTCCCTCTGAACTATTATATATATTAGTACCCGGAAAGGGTGGTGGGGGATCAGCCTCTCAGCCAATGAGGAGGCTCGGAACAGGGGCATTACCAGCGGTAATCCCCCTGCTCCGAGCAGCCTCATGGCTAGAGGCCGCCATCTTCCCCGCTGGGGAATGAGGTAAGTGGAGTCCCACTTCCCCTCAACCCTCCCTCCTCCCCCAACCACAGAATTCCCTCCCCTCCCCCATCCCCACTTACCTTCGTCGAAGTCCATTTCAGGATCGAACAAGCTGGGAACACTTCTGTCCCCAGTGCGTCCGCTCCCGATCTGCGACAGGCCATCATCACGTAGTCCCTTCTCTCCTTTCCATGGCAGCCATTTTTTTGTTTACTTTTTTTAATGGGCGCAATGGAAAGAGAGAAGGGACTACATGTAGTCCCTTCTCTCGTTTTGATGGCGGCCATTTTTTTACTTTTTTCTATTTTTTTCACACCTGGGGTTCGGATCTAACTTAGGGGTGCCCATATGCAGAGTAGCAGGAAAGGTTTACGGGGGTTCACATGCAGATTTTTCAAGTTTTACCAGAGTTACGATAAATAGTATGCATGTTGCGGTAACAGTTATGGGGGACCCTGCGCAGAATCCCTGAGATGCAGGCCTGCTTTTGGAGGACCCAACACACTGTTTTCAGGGTGCATATATTCGCACAAGGGAGCACGCAAAGGTAGCTGTTTCTAGCTGTGTTGGCTCTGAGTGGGGACATGTCAAGGGTATTTTGGTCACGACTTGCGCATACGGTTACTTTACACAAATAATTCCCTGAATGCGAAGGGCATGCACACAAACCTCTGCACGCAGAGTCGTCCTCAGCGGATGGGATTTGCGGATCTCTGCACAATATTCTATGAATTAGGACCATAGTATTTAATTAGTGTTCAGAAATAGAATTTTAAGCCAGACCATGTATAGCCCAGTCTGGAATGCTATTGGCACTAGCAATTTATCAAATTCCGGATGTATTAAAAATTAGGTGAATTTCGTTAGAAACACTATCATATTATATGTGCCATATATAGCATGTTTATTTTTATATAATAAATGTGGAAGACTAAATGCACGATTTTCAACGGGTGTGCAAATTACTTAATATATAATTAGTCTGTCCTCAGTTTCCATGAGGATGTTATAAACACGAGCAATAAAAAATATGTTTTTATCATATGGTGGACGAGTGACCTTATCAGATTTGCACTATGAATGAATACAAATATGAAATATTGAACATCTTGAAACTACTATTTGATTATTCTAGATATCCGTGGTATCCCTAGAAATCAAGTATAACGCCTTATGTGTAAACTTACCAATAACCTTTTAAAATGAGGGATTGAAGTGATTGAATACTGATGGTCTATTTATTTTTTACTTCTTCACTTAATTAAAACATAGTCCAACCTTAGGTTCCATTAAAGTGGAGTTACTGTGTGTCATACACTGGTCGATCAGTGACCTCAATATGACCCCAATTCCATTCGTACCATTAATATAGATAAAAAAGTATTCGTTCTGTATGTGAGCACCTTGTACTAAGCAGTACTCAATTACAAAAAGTCAGCACATCGCAAGGTTTTACAACCATTTTGAAATAGGGGGTCTGAATCACATTATGCTGAAAGTCTCCCCCTCACTTTCAGTGAACAAGGACATAGAGAAAATGAGTTTGCATCGTTCACATACTTGGACATAACAGCAGCAACCAGACCGCCATCACAGGCATTTGGATCTTGTTTATGAAAGTAAGGCTTGGGGGAGTAAGACCCTTTTTATTACAAATGGAGAAAAATGAAACATAACCAAAAAGATAAAAATGTATATTACCTTGTTCTGCACTCATGACAAGATGCGGGCGAAAAGAAAATAATTCTATTTCTATCTAGGATGACGAGGTCATCAGCATACTTGAGATAATGGAATTGCTGCTGACCCAGTCTAGACAGGAATGTCTGAGCAGCATCCCATTTTGATCCCAAATCCGATATGTATAGGTTAAAAAGGGCAGCTGTAGACTGTGTCCATGGGCTCTGACATCCTGCCCAAAAATTTAAATCTAATGCCAATCACTACATTAATACATAGTTGAACATAGTTGAACAATGAGATTTAACATGTTTTTGGGTAGCCCCCAGGTCTTGCGCTTTCTCCATAATATATGTCTATTGACCAAGTCAAAGTGGTCGAAACTGTCAATAAATGCCATTGAAATCATATAGAATATTCCATAAGTAAATGCACTCCACTGCCTCACAGACCATTTGTAAAAAGAAGACACTGGCATGACAGAGATCTGCTCCAGACAAGGGAATAAGGATCCAGTGGAGAAGGGGGTGGCAGGCAAAGAGCCAGGGAAAGCAGGAAGTTGAGCAACAAGGAGGCGAGGAAAGAAGGACAAGAGGGTGAATATAATCACGATGTAATGGTATGTAACACTAACGAAGCTCAACATGGCCATTCACATGCCCTCATGGCGCGCAGAGGTATCTTCAGTTTATTAATACCCCTGCTAGACGTGGGTGTTAATTTGGAAGGAGTCCGTAATGTGATTGATTTGTGTAACCCTCATCAAAACCTGTGTGTTTGTTTAGAGGTGTATATAGGCATCCCAATGACAATCATGCATTGAGACCTTCACCAACACCTTAGAATGTGCAGGTAGTTGATTCCTCGGTGCTTGATCTTGTGCTTTGTCACGAGATGTGGAATATGCTGGAAGGTATCAGTTGTGAGCTGAAGCAGGACGCTCCTAATCGGCCCGTTGTTTGCACCCGCTCCCATTCCCATTGAGCCCTATGGGGGCTCAGATGGGAATGGGGAAGGTCCGGGCCCGGATTCCCAGAGGGAGGAATTACCGGGCCCTCCGTACTCAGAATGGCCCGGTAGTTCCCCATTATGGGAACCCGGTAAAGGAGCCCGGTTTGGCGGCAGCCATGGAGCTAATAGCTCCATGGCTGCCGCCAAACTCGTAATGAGGCCCCTTGTGTCTAAACCCCTTTGCGGTGGGTGAGTGAGGTGTGTATAGTTTTCAAAAGTAATGAGTCTCCATAAGAGGGCTTTGTGGCAACATCTGTGATTATTTATTTGATGTCCCTGCACAGTTCACTTGTGTGCTATGACTTTTCATTGATGGCCCTCCTTTCTAGATTTTTTAAAGGCGCGATCCTAATGTGTGCCTCCAGAACATGATTGTAGGTTTGATGGATAAGGATTACACCATGTGCCCATTTTATCCTATGCAATTAATCTCATCTGGGTGGCTGTAAGAAGCCAGTCCTACTTGATTCAGGGAGTACTGCATGGCTGTACTCTGAGGATAAGACTATTCACTATTGCTGTCCCTTGTAAAATTCATTGATGATGTAATGAAGATGATCAGGGTTCCTACGGATAGTGATGGTTACACAGATATGGCCATATGGCCATGATTTACATCTCTGAGATTTCCATAGGCAGTGCAGGTCAACATCAGATCGATCAAATATGACTGGGATGTGTCAATCTTTGAGTGCCTCTTCCTCTTTCCACAGTAAAATGCCCGAAATGTTTAAATGGGCCACTTACCAGTAATTGGGAGTTTACCAGAATGTTTGACCCTCTGATAGCGGTTTATGACTCTTACCCTGATACCAATTTCCCATAAACATGGAGAGACGTTGACAGTTATTTGAATGGCATTGAATTAGATGCATGCCCTGCAGAGGAACTGAGGAACCCTGCTACAGAACCTCAAAGACCCTCCGAAGGCTTGTGACAATGAAGCTCTGCCTGGTACCTTGAGGATGAACGCTTCCATTTTCCAGAATCATGTTACGACTGATACTTGGTCCTTCTCCTAGATGGACCTGGCAGAGATCCAATATGAGGCCACCGTGTCTTAATGAAAGAGCCCACTACAAATGAGGTGACTCGAGATGATGCAAACATCTGTCAAGCATGCACCTTTACCAACCACAGTTAGCAAAACGGAGATGTTGTAACAAATTCTGCAGAACGAAAGCTTTCTTACCACCAAATTTGACAAGAGGAGCAAATAAAGTGGCAAAGTTGGATGGCATGATGTTGCAATGGTTGCATGTCATAAGGACACATGTTTATCAAACTGGCTAAATAGGCAATGTTCTGGTAACCTGCTTATTTTCTCGACTTGCTTTCAACTATTTAATTAATGGGCCCCATAATCAAATCTGCCTTCTTTTAAAACCTCTTTAGTCAGTTTCCCTATCTCAGTTTCCCCTCCTTTGTGTTTTGCTTTCTGCCTTTAACTGACCATTCACCTGGTTCCATTATATTCCTATGGGCATCAAAGCATTCCTCAGTAAAACAGTTGTTAAGATGGGTTTATCATTTATTTCCCCAAAGTGACAGCATACAGTCACAGCTGGAAGGCAGGACCAATAAAAGGGAGAAGAAGCTGAATGCTCTAAGACTGTCAGAGATCCAGGAAGGAAGTGACATCATGCTGAAAAAACACCAAACCATTCAGACCTGAAGAGGCTGGGGCATAAACTGAGAGTGGGGAGCCTGCATTTTCTGGGTGTCCCGATTGAATTGTAAGGGAGTGATACCCGAGCCATGATGGAGGAAACATTCATGGCTGTCCGGAACCTTAGGCTTGAGGAAGAAGAAAGAGACTACCAATCGTGGTCACAGTCAGGTATGACAAACCAACATATAAGGTTCTGCTAGATGCAAAAATGAATTGCAGTCTGGTTTGGGGAAGGCGGGACTCAGTGCACCTGTTCCCTAATGTGAGCTGGGATTTGCAATTCTCAGGAGGAATTCGGATCTTTGGATGTCAAGTTTGGCATCCCTTATACATTCATAGTCAAGGTGAAATCTGGAGACACAACATATGTGTGTTGAACACTGCAGATCTGTTGATCTCCTTCATAACATCAGTTGGAGTTTTCTATAGAGGCCCCATATTCACAGGGGTTCCAAGTGGAAGCTTTTGCAGATACACACCCAACGTGAGTCTTGCTCTATAGGGGCTACTCTGGCTATTTTTGATGTGCATGCTGTATTTGTATTTTTCTTGGTGGCAACATGGGAATGACATGCAGAGGCGTAGACAGGCTAGGGCCTGAGTAGACAAGGCCCACCAAAATCTACAAATGCCCACTCAGCAGCGCTGTGTGGGCATTTACAGATGTTAATGTCACTGCGGTATGTCCAACTACATTAGCTTGAGGCTCCACTTATTAGACAATCCTGGCTAAGCCTCTGATGACAGTGGCTGAAGATCACTGGAGTGCCTATATGGGTGCATCACATCTGGTCTGGATGTTTCATCCCTCTCCTATCTTCCCTTTCTATGTACAGTTCTAAATGTCTTCTCTTGCTTTTTTACTCTATGTGTTCTCACTACCCAACTCCCTTTCTCCTTTCTCAGAATTATGGATTTTCAATTTAGTGTAGGAACCTTGCCTCTGAGATAGTGTGACTTGAAAAGGCATTCACAAAATTAATGGAATGAACAGTTACAACGAGAGACAGAAAGGGGAGAATGCTATCTTGCCTTAACCCACCCAAGAAATGGTTAACATCTACTTATTTTGGTAACTACACAAATGATCATATTTTTCCTTTCCCCAGAGGAACGATGGAGCCCATTTACCCGACATAAACATCACCGTGATTGTCCCCTGCTACTGTTTTCGCCATTAGGACATTTCAATCAGTACTGGCCATTTCTTCTGAGAATGTAATTGACATGTTAGTTCCTTCAGGTCATTCATATTTTTCTTTGTGATGAAACAGAGTGCAGGTTTTTTCCAATCCATTAGGTTAAGAGCTTTACAAGGATGAGTTCATATGCCCAAAATAATTATATTTTCCCTAACCAATGATTTGATCAACTATAGTAACAGTCTTTTTGCCAAGGATATAGTCATTGTTGTTCAAGATGAACTCCAGAGGGGAGACGTGCATTGGTGTGGCGTGTGCACTTCCACTCTGCTTCCAGTTGCCCTCTCTCATGAGGATGCCGATGGTGGCAGCAGCAAGTCAGGGGTAAATATGAAGGTGCCCATAGGACCCCCTGTACTGTGCTGTGGCTTTATGTGGCTTCCCTGCAGGACACTAAGCAATGCGGACCAGTGCACAGGAGAGTGCAGTGTGGGTCCCCCTTGCCTAGATGCCACAAAAACGGGGGCATACAAAACATCGCCGCACGAGAGCTTCTTTAACTTCAAAAAATCAAATATTTAAAAAAAAGAAAGAAAACAACAGGATATGGAAAACTCTGCAGTTGGAAAAATTACAAGGTTTTTGCTGTCAGCGTGCGTCATGAACACGTTTTTTAAAGTCCCTATTAAGTAAAAAATCAATCACTTTTTTGGACGTTTCAACGGTTCTATGGAGCATATTTCTGAGTGACTGTGTTCACACAAGTAATGTTTTCAATATGTAAAAAGACAACAGCAGTACCTGCCAATCAATGTGCCCTCAGTCACACTGCCTCTAACCAATCAAACAAACGCACATCCAACACACCCCTTTATGTGCCTCATAAGTATGCATATATAGCAAGTGAGCACAGCCTGTTCTGCATCTTGTATTGATGCATGTCAATTACTAAATTTGTTGAATATATAATAGCATCATTAAGGCGCCATGCAAGCTGTCAGTGTGCTGTGCATTGGTACAATTTAAAAACCTGTCCCCATAATGTAGGGTGGTGTTTTATACAAGGTGAGCTCCCAACCCTGCTTGTGTTGAATCTGAAATGGTCGGTGTAATTGTGGGGAAACCAAAGATAGCAACATATAGCCGTCTGTGTCCATATAATTGTATAGAGCATGAGAGGGGAAGGACTAGCGAGCAGCTGGCCATTACTCTGCTCACACCTTGAGGTCACTCTAGATCGCCCTAGATCCTGTGGGGATCTGGGACCTGATGTGAGCAATGCAGGGCAACAACCTTCAAAAACAATGCAGCTGATTCTAAGCCTTACATGCCCCACAGAATGACTGAGAAAAGATCAGGAATGTCAATGACGAGACAGACATCACAAGGGCCTTGAGCTTTCCCCCATGTACTTCCCATTGCTTGAGGCTTGTGCTCCAGGACAGATTCCCAAATCATGAGTGAGGTGTTGCATTGATCATGTTCTGTCTTTGCCTCATTGACCTATTGTCAGATGTGCAACCTCAGTCCCCATCCAACGCTTAATTCCCTACACAATTGATTGTGAAGTGGATGGTGGCTATTCTTGCTGCCTTTGGTCCATCTTGACCACTTTAAGATGATGTTTAAGAAGCTGAGAGCTTACATGTTGACTTAAAGGCTCAAGTCGGGAGCATTGATAAGCATCAACAAGTAGCAAGAGACAATTACTTGCAATGGTCAGGCTCAGGGTCCAGCATCACATGATGCTCCCAGCAACAAATGTAGAGCTATACATCTGTCTTCTGTTTGCATTTTGGCCCTTCTAGTAGCGGAAGGAAGAAAGTGAAATAGAACATTATGACAAAGTTAGAGAAGTAGGAGCTGCAGTTTAGATGGTAAAAGGGTGAGTCTTTGGTCTAAGGGCTCCTATTAAGCTCTGCCATGTTCACTGTGGTCATAGTGCCACAGGCAAGGATTAGCCGGATAATGCTGCCTCTGAGCTTCAGCCACCACTCTGCTATCCTCTGTGTTTTTCCATTGTATTCCCCATTGTTGTGCAGCTCATTAGGCCACAGATGGAGCTTGACCAGCTCAAAGACGCATTACTCTATCCATCTCTGCACAAGTCTGGTTAACCTGTGGCTTCACTGAAACGTTTCCTATTTCATTTGGTCCCTACATTACATTTTTCCATTTGATGGACCCTTACCAATGCTGCAGGATCTTTCTTCCTTAGTGTGCATCAGCACCAGCCTATGGGCTGTTCATTTCAATACTTTGTCCAATTCTGAAACTCTATGGCAGTCTGATGTTAATTACATTAAATTAATTCATTACTCTTTTATAACACGTTAAATACCAGAGATCAGTCTCTAAGCGCAGGACCAGGGTTCAAACTGCTTCCAGGACAAAAGTGTTGCCCTGAGCTATCCTCCCAGATCAATATTCTTTCCATTTTTATGGCAATTTCCACTCTTATGCTTCCCCTAATTTTGAAGCATAGCAGAATCTGTTGCCTGCCCAGATGTGATCCTCTGCCCTTAAATAATGGTTTGTCCACCTTTGTCCATCTTTAATACTTTTGCCCAACGTTTAGTATTTACTGAACTTTAATGCTTTTCGTATTGGAGGGTGGACTAAGTTCCATTTGTGCAACAGCAAATAAAATGCACGTATGTGCAATTTCATTCACTCTAGTGCAAAGTTATTTACACTGGTACGGTTTAAATTGTGCGTGTGCAAACTTTGTATGTGGATTGCACAGAATGCATTTGCACTTGAAAGAAATGTATGTTAATCCGCCACTTGGCGTGTTCACTCCAAATCTAAAGTATTTTCAAATCTGTCCAGTACTGAGGTTCTTAAGCGTTAATGCTGTGGCATGTCATGCCAATGGTATTGCCCAACTAGGTCGATATGCTCAGCTATAGGGCTTTATATTTTTATTTAGCAGTGTTACCCAATTCTATCCAAATCTGCTCCCCAACAATAAGATGTGACATTTCCGATCGCTTGTCGATTTCTTCAACCAAGAAGATTTGCGTACACTGATGTGTTATCGACTCCAATCTATTACCACATGCTGGTTCAAAGGCCTCCTTTAAGAGTTTGATGTAATGGTCGTAAAGGTGATATTTTCATATTTAGCTTGTTTTACTGTTCACCTGAATATGAGTTTGTGACCCCCTTAGGCAAGAAAAATGCGTGTGTAATTCTACCATTCCTCAATGAGGTCCGAGGGGACTTCAGAATACCTTTTAATTTGTTCGACATTAACCTGTTAGTACCAGCAATAACAGTATTTTATTTTGGCAATAACAGTATTGTATTTTGGCGGTATTCGCATTGTGAATATATCCCGAAATGCAACAAAAAACTAAATCCATAATGTTTTACGTTGTAGCATTTTCTGTAGGCCTCTGCTCCTCTGCATCTTTTCATTCCCCATTCTGTAAAGCTGAAATTCTTGATCCGTAATCACTTCCCCTTGTGTGTCATGTAAGGCGCATTGTAGAGTTGACTGAAATGAAGACAACTTTATTCAAACATTTCTACATGTTTGATGGCATTCATGATGCTACATAGAGGGAGGCCAGGACACTGACCAATTCAGTGGCATTTTAAAGTAAGATGAACTAATTCAAAGATGTTTTTATAATCAGAAAAACATTCATTATCACATTAGAATTATAGCTATCTGTGGGTTGAGCGCTCGCTGCTGCTATATGAGCGTGATTTTCAGGTCGCAGGTTCGAATCCCGGCAAGGCCAACTCAGACTTTCATCCTTCCGAGGTCGATAAATGAGTATGAATTTCGGTTGGGTTATATTGTGTGTAAATATGTGCTCTGTAAAGCGCTTTGGATTAAGGCGCTATATAAATAACGCATCATTATTATCATTATAACCAACATATTGTTTGATAACTATTACAAATAAGAATAAGTTTCAATTGAAGATTTTCAATCAATCAAAGTTTATTTTGGGAAGAACGTAACTGGGGCTACAGTAACATTACTGTCATGAAATGGTTCCTTGTCATTTCATCGCGGGATGCAAATTCGCTGGGTTTTTCTCAGCGGATATTTACAAGAGAAAACTCATTGAATTTTTGTTTCAATTCTTTTTGGGGTTTCCCACCCCAACTCCCACAACCCTTTTTAATTTTGTATCTATTCCCGAACACCCACACCCCATATATATATATATATATTTATAATCCCCCCTAAAGAATTCAATGGGTTTTCTCGTTGACATATCCACAGAGAAAAACCTAGCGTCATTTCATTCCACGATGAAAGGACATCATACCCATGAAACGCAATACATACACAACACAACATATTCAACAGAAAATAACCATACATATTAATAAAATTAGTAAATAAAAACATCTCTAAAACAACTGGAAACTTTCCGGAAATTGAGCTAGCAGGCTTCCCAACAAATTCTAAGAGTTGCACAGCTGGTTACTAATATTCGAGTGCCAATACAAGTTTTTTTTGTACAAAGGATGATTCAAATACATTAAAAGTGCCCATGCTGCATTTGGAGAGTCATCCCATAGGCGATACTAAGTAAGAGCTGTTTCTCTCAGTATTGGTAGCAAAGTGGCTTTTCTTATATCTCTGTAGGCTGGGCTAAAAACTAAAAGTGGGCCATATCGTCTAGTTGCACTTGGCAGACTAGGCAGGTTTGCTGCATAATAACATTGTTGCCTGCACGCAATGCTGTTGTTGCGCTTAGAGCAAGGCAGATAAACCTTGCCCTGGTTAGTAAAACTCTCTGATTTAGGTTGCATGCCCACAATAAATATATTTGGACAGTACATTCTGAAATAATAGCATGTCTGCGGTTGAACGGTTTTGGGAGCTCTACCGCTCCTCTTTTTTCTTGAATGTGAACTTTAGGTGTATTAAAGTGTCTGGTGCGTTAATGTTCAAGTGCACATCAAGTTCATGAGGCGTAGTTTTTATAGCCTTGAGGTATGCTAACAGCAAGATCCTTTACAAGTACAAACCTCATAAGTCTGTGTGTGGGTTCAGCTTTTTTTAATTCCTCCACAGTCATAGCCAGTGTAATACCAGCTGTATAGTCTATGGGCCTCATTACACATAGTACGGTAAGGGTTTACCGGAACCGGTAAGGGCACCGGTACCGGTAAACCCTTACCGCCTTACTACGAGGTCCCTTTGCGGGTTGGTACTTTAACGCCTGCTGTTTAGCAATTTGCGGCACCGTAATTAGCGCCTTCCCCATTCCCATAGAGCCCTATGGGGCAAAAATGGGAATGGGGAAGGGCAATGGGGGAAGGGGGAATTACCGCCCGCCAACCTTGGAATAGGGCGTTAATTCCCCTTTCCTCCAAGGCGGTGCCGGTATTTTACCGGCATGGACCAAGGTGCTAATAGCACCTTGGTCCACCGCCGTCCGTGTAATGAGGCCCTATGTATCATGGCTGTAGGTACAGCCCAGTTCTACATGTACCCCATGATTTGAAGTTGAACAAGGAAGCCCCAGACTTCTTTAAAAAAAAATTCAATTATCAGGCTCGGATTATTATTTGCATAGCCCCACAACATCATTCCATAATGAGCAACCGAGGCAGCTTTGCTGTAATATACTTTTATTATTAAATCTATGGGTTTGGTATTAGACATTGACATAAAACAGAACACAATGCCGCCAAGTGCCTATTTAAACCCCATAGCATGTTTCTTCAAGTGTGGAACCAATGAAAAGTTAGACGAGAAAAGCACACCCAAGTAATCAAACTCTTTGACTATTGGCATAATAGCATCGTTACTGAACAAAGTTGGAAACTTAGTTGTCCATCCTCTTCTATAACGTGCCGTAACATCAGATTTCAGCACATTCACTTTCAGGTCTAGCCCGTTCATGAATAATGGGTAATCAGAAATCAGCTTCTACGGTGCTCGTAAAGTGCGGGAAATCCGTACTGTATCATTTGCATAAGCCAATAACGGTAACACTCTGTTTCCCAGTCTCCGGACTAGAGCATACCAACATTTCATAGAGGCCATTTATATATAGACTGAACATTAGGGGTGCCAGGATGCAACCCAGGCACACTCCTGCCTCAACTGGAAAGAAATCAGTACAATGGCCACTCTTTCCATTTCTGACAGAGGCTTGGTTATTTTGATGCAAGATAGATAGGAGCTTAACAATACGCCGAACATTTTCTCTTTTACATGTAGCAGAACGCATCTCCTGTAACATTGACATTATGTGAACTTAAAGTGAACTGAAAGAATATAAAACATTTGTTCTAGCAAAAATGCATTAGTCAATCACAGGAATTCCCCGACCTCTGTTAAGCTACTACTTAGATCAATGCATGGAAGGTCAATAGACAGCTGTGTTTTTTTAAGGCACTAGGTCTTGGTTCTGGTTCCAACAACAAAAAAATAAAAATCTAAATACAAGTGTTTGGCCATGAAAGTTAAATCCAACAATGTTCTTATTTTTCTAAAATAATCCGAAAGATGAACCATGCCGTGATTAATGGATGTCTGGCGGTCACATTTAAGTGCATTTTCAGAAACAGCTACCTTGGGCGACCAATTAACCCTTAACCTTGCCAACCATTAGGTCTGATGAAGAATGTGCACCTTTTCCACTAGGTACTAATTAATGCAGAATAGATAATTCCAGTATTCTTCTGGCAAGTAAAGTGGGCTTCTAAGCAACAGATGCTGTCTACTTATTATAATCTGCCCACACAGATTACATTTAGTTAATGTGCAGTAAAAGTAAACTTTAAAAAGTGCAATAGAAGAGATGACAATTAAAAATATATTTTCAGTGTAGTTTCTGAACTCTCTGTCCCATGAGAAAACTGAATACAGATCTCAATCCACTGTAAAATATGAGTAAAATGTATGCTGTGTGCATAATCTATATATATCGATAACTCCATTACAAAGGTATATTCTTACAAGACTAAATATGTAATTTTCCCCAACATCTAGTGTTCATTCAAAGATTGACATTAAATATGAATAGTTCTGCTCTCTAGCAGTCCTCACTGAAAAGGATGGGAGAGGTTTTCAGCAGAAACATCCCTCTTATGACATATCAAATGTATTGATCCAATGCAAGCATGGAGGAGCGCCCGTGTGGATGTGATAACCTAAAGGAAGCCAATCAGCGGATCAGTCCAATCTAAAATTCATTATCCAGTGATGCTATATGGGTGGGGTTTACCCTGATAATAAAAGCGACGTTTCCATGATAATCATAAGGAAATTGATTAGTTCTCTCACTGCCTGCAGACATCCACCAGCGTTGGCAAAAGGAATGTATCCCAACATTTGCAGTAGAGAAAGAAGACTGGCCTAAAAGGATTCCATCGAAGACAGAATTGGACCAGAGCATCCTACATGGACTCAAAGCGGCTGAAAAGGATCAAATAACATTGATGACCAGTACATTCCCAATGTCCACTAGTGGATGGCATCACATCAAAGGGGTGTCCTGGGATGTTCCATATACATTATCCTGTTACTTGCAATTTAATCCAGAAAAACACATGCCATTTGTATTAGATGTGATTGTTTTAGAGCAATACAATGATGTTATGAGAGAATTTCTTTTGAACAGCCCAACAGAATATTCAGTTGATATTTTCAGCTGCTTGTTGTGAATCATAATTGCCAATTGTTTCTTGTGTACAAATTTGATTTCTTATTTTTAAAAATCAGAATTTAGAGGTAAAATGTATAGTCAAATATAAGAGCACATTTTCTGAAATAGCTGTTTCTATTTGTTTTTCTACATTTGGCTGTTTGTGTTGATGATGATTGGTTATTTATAACACGCTAAATACCCAGAGGTCTCTAAGGGCGGACCCGGGGATCGAACTTGTGGTGCTCCGTGTTGTCTTGCTTCCAAGGCGAGCACGTTGCCCCTGAGCTATCCTCCCAAGAGCAGAGTACCTAGTATGTTAGGTAAATTGGATATTTTATGCTAAACGGATATGTTAGTGAGACACAGCTAGGCAGGTTGTAATGTAGTCATTATCATTTGATTCATCTGAATTAATTTCTAGTATTTTGAGGTGACTTCCCCTGCATTGTGTGTTAGGAAACCACCTATATTTCACTGATATATTATTTTAAATAAAAGAAAAATATTCTGACTAACTAGCCAGTTTCTTGTTGCAGTTTGTGGGGGGGATTCTTGCAGTGGAAGGTACTAGATGTGTGTTATTCTTCCATAATAAAAACACCACCTTAAAAGTAAACATACATTTCTTAGACATTCATTACACCAATGACACTAAAAAAGGTTAAATAAACATTATTCGCACCTGGGAAAGACAGGTTAACCAATCACAATCTGCCTTTCCCGGGTGAAATTGCGCATACACCGCCCGCGCCACAGGAAAACAATTGTAAAAAAATATGGCCACCGCCATTAAAATAGAAAAGGGACTAGGTCCTTTTTCAGATGACAGCGGCCATTTTGGAACATGTTTTCAATGGCCGCCATCATCCGAAAAGGGACCTAGTGCCTTTCCCTATTTAATGGCAGCAGTCCATTTTTTGGTCATTTTTTATTCCTCCAAGGGGAGATGGGTTTGCTCTGATCTCATCTGAATCTTGGGGTGCAACTAGCTTTCATGGGCTGGCTGCGGGGTAGACATGGGGTTAAATGACATGCAGCCCGAGCTGGGGCTGAAAGGCCATTAAGCCCCATGTCCTCCCCCCAGCTAGGGCGTAAACACTCTAATATAACTAGGCTGCAAATTCCCTCTAATTATCTGCTTTGGGAAAGCACCACCTTCTTCCTTGCTTTTTTGTGCTACCTCTCTTTAAATCTCTAGGGTTCCCCTGCTCAAAGCTTGTCACTTTGCTACTTTAGATTTTTAGGGGGCTTACCCCAACATCTTTATCCTATTGGACCAATCTGAGAGCTGTTGCGCACTGTTACTTGACACGTGTATTCCTTTAATGATGACAATGCACTTGATTGCATTTGATAATTGTGCCGATGTATGCTTTTTGCAGAACTTGCAAACACAATTATGATATTTCATATGCCATTAATAATAGGTGTTAATCCCAATTAACTCAGTGGTACATATTTGTCAACACTGTAAGGGTGAAAGGCAACATTGCCAATATATTGGCTGCCTTTCACAATGAATGTTGCTGGAATCTGAGCAAGCACTTCAAGTGCAATCTTCCAGTTTGTGTGATGTACCTCACAATGCAATGCACAGCAATTTATGATGGGCCTTCTGAGTTCAAAGCAGCAAACTGCATTTTTGCAGTTTGCCCAGCTTTCGTACAATACCTATCACAGTAAGATCACAACAAGAGTGTAGTAACACTCATAGCAAAGTCTGCATCTGTGCAATAACATGCAATATCATTGCTGCTTTAAACATAGCGGTTGCAATGTTTTTGAGGATTTTGCAGTGAGAATCTGATCCCACTATTTTTGTTTGTTTGTTTTATTATTTATAATGCGCGATCATACCCTAAGGTAACAGGGCGCAGCAGTTACATGTATATGCAAAGCTTAGTTACAACAACAAGAATATATACATACACACAGTAATAGTAATAGCGAGCTTATATACAAATATACAGATAAGCACATGTGGGTACAAAAGTGTGTAGAGGGATGGAATACGAAAGACTGAACACCTGGATATGTTAGCAAGCCTACGTTTTCAACCATAGAACAACCTTAGATCTGAAGTTTTGATAACAATGATTTTGTTCTCAGCTCCTGCACTGTGGGTGGCTCAGGTTGCTCATATTTACCATATCCAACACCCATGGATTTTGTTTATATGTGGGAAATTGTTAAATTGGACTGTTTGTAGTAAAAGTAATGTTGACATTGACATGATTTGTAGAGTTTACTTTACTGCTCTGAACTCACACATGTGCAGTCTTCTGAGAATATGTATGTGCAGCTTCCAGAGAACATGTTTAGATAACTTTCATGTGTATGTGCGTGTGAGCATCTGTAGCTTTAAATACATCTGTGTGTGTAGTTTTAAATACACATGTGTGTGTGTGCAATGCTTTCAATCTATTCCTATTCAGTTCTCCTCCAGCTCAACAGGTTTAAGTTGGAGATGTAATCTTCCTCAATAAAAAGTACAATGTTAAATCATTTTTTCCCTGTCACATTACACAGGGGTCTACTTATGAATTCAAAGATAGGGGACTACAAGGGTTTACCACTTTAAACAACTTTTTATGAATATAAATCCATTATGATTAGAATCACACCGACATGCTGAATTTCACATGATAACACAGTACAGTGTCATTGATACACTATGGTCTGTGAGATTCTTTGTTGGCATGAGCCAAGGATTCTATTTAATGGTGCTAAAGTTTGCAAAAACGGTTTACCTTTAAGTTGCACCAAAAAGCATACCGTTTTAAATATCACCCCTCAAGATAAAATGTATGGGCCTTTAGAGAAATGACATCTCACTTTGTATTTAATGTAAATGGGAGACACAGTGTACCAAATATGAGATTGAACTTGTGTCATATTAATATTCCCCTTAGCTCCCTCCCTCTGTTCCCCTGGTTTTTACCCTGGACAGTCTGTAGGGACAATTCAGAGTTATATCAGAGTTTCTATACTCAAATTTTAAATATGGATTTTTTTGTTTTGAGGCAACAGCGTGGACCCTCAATCTGGTGTTGCTGCCACAGCAACATCCTTTTTCATTGGCTGGCTGGAAAGTCTATCACCCCTTTGTGGGTTGGTCATTTGTCAACAAATGACTCCTTTCCTCAGCCTGGCTGGAACCCAATTATCCAGAGGATCTCAGATCTGTTCACTCTACCCAGTTATAGCACAAATCTTCAATGTTCATCTCCGTAGTCCATAATAATCTTGCATCTATGAGGATGCTTATTATATAACTGTGGTGGTAATGCTATTACTGACATATTTAAGGGTCAGCCAAATTACGAGTTTGGCAAGATTTACCCCCAGCTCAGTGCTGGGAGTAAATCCGCCGTGAATTTGCAGATTTTTGGTGCTATTACCACACACTAATATCGCAGATGGTAGTAGCACCAAAAATTCCCCATTGGGCCCAATGGGGAATTCCCAAATGGGCCCAATGTGGAATGGGGCATTACCGTTCCGCCAAACCCATGATCCGACGCTAATAGCACCAGGGGGGTTTGGCAGTAACGCTAATAGCCCCAGTGGTATCTCAGCGGTATTACCACCAGGACACCACCCAACTTGTGATGAGGCCCATAGTGTTTAACTCCTCTGAGATCTTGTGACAGAAGTGTGATTTCTACCAGGCTCATGATGCAGACAGGATGGTTAAGCTAACTCCTAATGAAAATGGGCAATTCAGTTTTTAGGACATAGCTTTGGATGTGTAGTTGTAAGATTAATAAAATTAGTATTATCAGATTCTGTAAATCAGCGTGCACAATCACATCTGTGAACAATTACACTGTGATATAGACTGGAGGAGACACGTGTTTTTCCTAATTATCTCCTCATCTTTACATTACACCCTATGCAAAACTTTACATGGTTTGGTAGATATCGTTTCTAGCAAGAAAATGCAATTTGTTTTGTGTTGATTGACCTCACATCACAGAGCAATGACATTTTAATAATAATTCAAGTTTGGGATTTTAAAATGTAACATTTATTTTCCCATCCCATTTGGGAGTGGAGAAATGTTGGCTTCATCCTTTAGAGGGCACCTTTAATACATCTCCTGCATACTGACCTTCATCATTTCAATATATGCCATAGCAGAATTTATTTGGCCTCTCATGAAGATCAGGTAAACTGCAGCACAGATTCAACTAATAGATTTTTATGAGTTCTATGTTTTGGCAAATTGTGGCAGATCTCTTTGAAGCCCAGAGCACAAGCCTACTAGCCAGCATTGGGCAGAGGTTTATTGGGCTGTCTCCTTAGAGAATATGTTCAGTACAATAGATCAATGGTTCTGTGTGGGCTTATATCTTGTGACTGCATTCCTGAACTGGGGCTAGGCTTTGGGACAGAATTTTTAAACGGTTTCAAGTTAACAAGCTCAATCAAAAATATGTCTAGGTGTGTTAATTTCAAATTAAATACTGTGTGATTCAGATTTAAATACATGCATGGTAGAACAAAATGAAACTTTAAATGAGGCTATTCTACAGTACATTTCACATTATTTTGGTTAAAATGAAACATATGCAAATATAGTCACTGGTATTATATACAGTTTTCTATGCTACACAAGTGCAATTTTATATTCTCTGTGCTTAGTACTTGGGAGCCAGGATATCACATATGGCTGCCCTCCAAAGTTCTGGGCCTTGTCTTTTCCACATGTGCACAGTTGCAACTTTCCTGTGTATTTTTTGGCATGTTCTTAGATGCTAATGAGGCAATAGTTAAAGAAGTGTGTGAATTATAGTTGTGTCTGTAAAGTATAAAATCCGGCCTTAGAAATGGTTGCAATTCAAAATTCACTTTCACATTATTAAAATGTTCTTGGCTGTTTGCATTTGTTCACACCTCACACTTTAAACAGGGATCCTTTTATCATGACAGCAAACAAGATGCGCAATGCAAAAAGGAAAAAAACGTTTGCGAATAGCGCCTCTCTCGTTCTTTCTATAAAGGATTTTCTATATGCACTTTATTTTAGCCATTATCCTTTTATGTATTAGCCCTTACAAGATCACAGAAATGCAAACTATAGATTAAAACCTGATGCTGAAAGTGACATTTGCACTTAAGACCTTGGACTTCTAATGCAATCAAGGTAAGAGAAAAGGGTGCCCTTTGATTTCAGGTACTCATATAGTGGCCCCTGAGTGAATCAGAGTACAGGGGGTGGGTAAACATACCAGTTCTGCCCCGAATCTAGATTGGGTGGAACAGACATAAAGTCCTTACCCTACCTATCCCTTGCCTGACTTTGACCGGTAGTGTTCTTGTCAAGTAACCTCCATTGGGCTTCCTTTAATGTGGTTGGATTGGGAGAGGGCCTGCAAAGAAAGTTGCTTCAATAAAGTTATCTAACTTTGGAACACTTAAAAAATGCCTGTTGGCCTTGTCAACTCGTGTGCAAAATATTTTTAAAAACCTATAGCCTTCTAAAGAAAACTACATTGGGACATGTGACTTTAGGGATCTTCTCTAGCCAGGTAAGGGCTTTTTAGGGTGTAGTGCCATATTTAATAAGGCTTTGTATGGTGTTTCTAACACCTATATTTTCAATATATTTTTTCTCTAACTGATGGCTTATTATTTGCTTCATTTTATTCACTTGCTTTACTTCTCTGTGATATTCTAAACTGCCTTAACTGCATTCTTCTAAAAGTGATGTTTTAGTGCTCTTAGCTGAGTAAACCATAGTGAATGTGTATACAGCAGTAGTGAATGTTTTAGTGTGTCACTTACCAGTAGTTTTTCATTGCTAAGAGTTTGTCTAAGGCATACATAAACGTTTGTATAAATTCAGCCTAACTTGTATTACTAAGAGTGCTCTGTGTGCTAAACTGAACCCTTCACCACTCTGACAATTACCAATTCTATGCATTGCTATTCAGTTATACTATCCAGATAGAGTTTGGCTAGACATTAGTGTCTTTCTCTCTTTACAAGAACAGGGTGACCTCGCAGAATCAGTCCAAAGAGCTGATTCTGAAAATCTTTCTTAACAATTGGTCCTCAGTGGTGAGGATAATGTGCTTGGTTCTCAGTGAAGGCTCACTAGAGTTATCTTATTGTGATTGTTACACAGAACTCTTAACTTTAAAGGGAAAGAGATGGATTGAGTCTTTTAGCTAGAGCTTGCAAGACTGAATGGGAGTCGAAAATCTTCCAGAGGGTCTGGGAATGTCTCTGGATCCTTCTCATATCATAGGGATCTGCTTGGCATGTATGATGAAAAGTATCACATCAAAGAATGGTTAACTGCTTTTGAATTTGATTGGGAGTCGAAAATCTTCCAGAGGGTCTGGGAATGTCTCTGGATCCTTCTCATATCATAGGGATCTGCTTGGCATGTATGATGAAAAGTATCACATCAAGGAATGGTTAACTGCTTTTGAATTTGATTGTGACGTGCAAGAAGCTGTTGAGTCTGATAGCATTGCTTGGTTGCTCAGCAGGCTTCCTCAGAACAGGCTCACAGGCTCTACTTTTGAAGTTTGAGAAGAATTCTACCTAAAAGCCAAAGAGGTATATAGACCACAAGAATAAAGAGAATGGCACACTCTGGTCACCTATATAAATGACTCTCTGAAGAACCTGTATGGGTGAGTTGATGACCATAAGGTACATGTCAACATGCATCTGCAAAAAGACAAAACCTTACAAATGTAATGGTTGCCACAGCTGATTTTGTGAACCATCCCAAATTATCCCCACCTTTAGAGTGCCACATGTTGTGTTCTATTCATGGACTCCTCTTTGCTGAGCAACCCTTTGAAATACCGGTACAATTTCTTGGCGAGGATAAGAGGAAAATGGGTTACTACAATTACCTATTGTGGCTTCTTTTTCACTGGGGTAGGTGGTCATGATCAGGGGCTTATAATCTGACTACCTCAATTGACTCACATGAGGGTACAAATAAAGTTGACACCTATGTTCATATATGCCAAACTGTCCAATAATATTCATGCAGCAGCAACTACTCACATGCCGGGACTCACTCTTTAACCCACTAAGAGTGTAACCAGCACCCTTTATCAAGCACCAGTTATAGTGGCAAAAAGGGTACTTAAACTATATGTCAATTATTGCCAATTTTGTATTTCTACCCTGATACAAATAGGCAACCATCATACTGTAAAAAATGTATTCAAATGGCATGCTTTGGGCAAGTGTATTTGCCAAGTGTCTTTCTTCTTGGTTGTGATCTGCTGCTGGCTGCAATTAGCTTTGCTTTCTACTTAGGAAGCCAAGACCCACCCACTTAGCTGCTAGACTACAAAAGCTGCGGCCCACCCACTTTGTGCGTGCTTGCTTTGCGCAAGTGTCTTTGCCAAGTGTTCTGCTGTTTGGCTGTTCGGCTGTGACGCAGGAGGCAGTTTTTTTTTGGTGTTTATCAGCGTTTTGCCATCCCATTTTTTAAGTCAAAGGGAATCAGCAAGAAGATTAAATTGATTAAAGTGCTCGTTTTTAGCCCAAAGTCCTGCGGTGAGTTGATATTACTATGAACTGTAAAATGGCAGGGGGAATTAAAGCACTGACACTCAATATTGACTGAGCTCCCGGTTTGTGCTGTGCAAAGGGTCTTGAACGCTTTGTTCGAACTGCGGAGAGCTACTTATTCCAAGTTCCAAGCCATTGTAATGCCGGGAAACAGCAAGGTATGTTACCTGCGGGGCAGTGCTTTAATTGATGATTTGCGTGCTCCTGAGTTGGACAATAGGTTGTGGCAGGATGCCAGTACCCCTGTAAAATAATGTCGAACACCCAAAAAAACGGAGCGATCAAATCAGGTGCCGGTTGTTATTAATCATGAAAATAGAAGTCACCTCAGGACCCCGGAGCACTTGCAACCAAACGAAGATTTTGAAGTCTGTGTTTCACCAAGTACATCTCAGCAGGTGCAAGCGCTTTGGATGAGGGGTTTCGAGTTTACTTTGATGGCGAAAAATATAAATGAATGAGTCTAGGAAATGGTGGAGCTCATTCCATCAGCTCAGAGGGAATTAAATAATAGAGATAATGTGAACACTGTGAACAATATTTCCACAGATCAGACTAAGGGCCTCATTACACGGATGGCGGTAAGGGTTAACGGTCACCGTTAATGGTACCGGTGACCGTTAACCCTTACCGCCTTACTACGAGGTCCCTTTGCGGGTTGGAGACTTTAACGCCTGCTTTTTTCAGGCGTTAAAAACCAACCCGCAAAGGGACCAGGGAGCTAATTATGGTACCGCAATTTGCGGTGCCGTAATTAGCACCTTCCCCATTCCCATTTTGCCCTATGGGTCAAAAATGGGAATGGGGAAGGGCAATGGGGGAAGGGGGAATTACCGCCCCACCAACCTTGGAATAGGGCGATAATTCCCCTTTCCTCCAAGGCGGTGCCGGCATTTTACCGGCATGGACCAAGGTGCTATTAGCACCTTGGTCCACCGTCGTCCGTGTAATGAGGCCCTAAATCCCCTAATATCCCTTCCTGTGCAGAACAGATGGCTATTGGGAATCTCAATCTTTTCCCGTTGTTGCAGGCTCACTCCTCCCAGAATGCAGAGGGAAATTTAAATCTTCTTCCATTGCGACTCGATCAGCGCTAATTCTGTTTTGACTTCTTTAGTAAATGTCTTTGAAGTGTTGAAAACAGAAGTCCAGACACATTAAGGAACATTAACTGGAATTGACTAAGAAAATGGGAGATTGTGAATCAACTGTATTGGGTCTAAGATCGGCAATAAACACAGACTTAGAAGATACAATTAAGGAATTGAAGGGGGACATAAGGACGCAACATTTGAATTTGATAGATAGAATTGCAAACAATAACTGCAGACTCCCTTGGGATAGAAGGCTTTTTTAATAAAAAGCAGGCTCAAGCAGCATTCAAACAACAAATCGAAAGACAGGAAGTGGTGGTGTTGAGCTTGCCGATTTTCAATAGAGTGAGTGAAACTTTTGATGATATGCCATTATCTGAATCGTTTCTGGATGAATTCAGAACACTAGTGCAGGTAGTCGATGATTCTGAGGAGCCAGTTGTACAAATTTTTTAACAGATTTAGGGGGTAATTTATAGATATTCGCACAAAAGTGGCGCACGCGGCTGGCGCACAGTGTTCCCGTGCGAATGTCTGCGCCAGCCGCGTGCGCTAAAATCGATTTCCACGCACAGCGTATTCATGGATTTTAGCCTCCAAAAGCAGCCATGGCGCAAAGGGCTGCGCCAACCCTGGACCAGTTTACAGCAAAACGCCAAGCGGGGAATGTGTATTACGGGTTTCGCGGTAACTTCCATACACGAAAGGGCCTGTGTGAGTGGGGTACCTGTATAACTGTTGTTCGCGTGAATTTTTACACGCGATTGGCCTGGGTACGTGTATTCCAGGGGTGCGCGGGAAGTTTCACACGCGATCGGGCCTGGGGGAGCGGGCTACGTGTATTTCAGGGGAGCGCGGCAAGTTCTACACGCGATTGGCCTGGGTACGTGTATTTCAGGGGCTCGCGGGTAGTTTCCCACGCGATGGGCCTGGGGGAGCGGGGTACGTGTATTTCAGGGGCTCGCGGGTAGTTTCACACGCGATTGGCCTGGGTACATGTATTTCAGGGGTGCGTGGGAAGTTTCACACGTGATTGGCCTGGGTACGTGTATTTCAGGGGTGCGTGGGTAGTTTCACACGCGATTGGCCTGGGTACATGTATTTCAGGGGTGCGCGGGAAATTTCACACGCGATTGGCCTGGGTACGTGTATTTCAGGGGTGCGCGGGTAGTTTCACATGCGATTGGCCTGGGTACATGTATTTCAGGGGTGCGCGGGAAGTTTCACACACGATTGGCCTGGGTACGTGTATTTCAGAGGTGCGCAGGAAGTTTCACACGCGATTGGCCTGGGTACGTGTATTTCAGGGGTACGCGGGAAGTTTTACATGCGATTGGCCTGGGTATGTGTATTTCAGGGGTGCGCAGGAAATTTTACACGTGAATTGGCAGTGTGGGTCCTCCCAGGTGTCCCCTCTACCCCCTCCACGGCCCCTGCAGGCAGCCCACACCACAGTGGACTACCCTGCACCCCTGGTCATGTCCCGCAGGCAGCCCATCCACCATGGGCATGCCCCTCAGCCAAGCCACATGTCACGTTGCAATATTATCACCAACACATGTCTCCCAGCACCCCCAGCAGTCAGGGGCACCTGCCAGCAGGCCCACACTCACGTCCCACTCATGTCCCCCAGCACCCCCACCCCCCAGCAGTCAGGGGCACCTGCCAGCAGGCCCCCACGCATGTCCCCCAGCACCTCCACCCCCCAGCAGTCAGGGGCACCTGCCAGCAGGCCCCCACTCATGTCCCCCAGCATCCCCACCACCAGCAGTCAGGGGCACCTGCCAGCAGGCCCCCACTCATGCCCCACTCATGTCCCCCAGCACCACCACCCCCCAGCAGTCAGGGGCACCTGCCAGCAGGCCCCCACTCATGTCCCCCAGCACCCCCACCCCCTAGCAGTCAGGGGCACCTGCCAGCAGGCCCCCACTCATGTCCCCCAGCACCCCCACACCCCGGCAGTCTTGGGCACCTGCCAGCAGACCCCCACTCATGTCCCACTCATGTCCCCCAGCACCCCCAGCCCCCAGCAGTCAGGGGCACCTGCCAGCAGGCCCCCACTCATGTCCCACTCATGTCCCCCAGCACCCCCACCCCACAGCAGTCAGAGGCACCTGCCAGCAGGCCCCCACTCATGTCCCCCAGCACCCCCACCCCCCAGCAGTAAGGGGCACCTGCCAGCAGGCCCCCACTCATGTCCCACTCATGTCCCGCAGCACCCCCACCCCCCAGCAGTCAGTGGCACCTGCCAGCAGGCCCCCACTCATGTCCCCCAGCAGCCCCACCCCCAGCAGTCAGGGGCACCTGCCAGCAGGCCCCCACTCATGTCCCACTCATGTCCCCCAGCGCCCCCACCCCCCAGCAGTCAGGGGCACCTGCCAGCAGCCCCCCACTCATGTCCCACTCATGTCCCCCCCAACATGTCAACATGACCCACAATCATGGCCCTCATGTCCACCAAAATCCCACGGCACGCCACCCCTGCCCAAATAACGAACCAAGCATAACATACACCCCACATTGAAATGCCCATTACATGAAACAACCAAAATGGCATGTATGTACATCATCACATGTCCGTCACACACACACAATGGGTGCCAGTGAATGTGAACACCCACATCGTGATATGCATGAAACCAATGAGAGAATACCACACATTGAAGTACGGGAACAAATGTATTGAACAAAGAATGTGGTGAAAGAAAATCAAATACCAAACAATGGACATAAGGAAAACAATGCAGAATGTCACATAATGATAAAAAAATGAAATCAGAATCCAAAATATATGAAATCAAAAATGTCTCCAAAGTCTCCTTCCAACAAAGCAAATCTAAACCGAAATGAAAAAGTAAAATCCATTGCTCCATGGAAAAATCAAAAAAGAAAAAGCCGACAAATGCACACTCCAACTATTTACAAGGATGAAATCCTGGGTCCATGAGCCCAACTGTCCAAAGGAAACCTACAAAAAAGCCTACAGAATAAACAACTATATACAACAATGTGGGGCATAGTCCATGCGCCCCAAAGGGAAGAAAAAAAGAAAGGAAACTTAACACTAATGAACTATATACAATGGCGGCGGGCAAGTCCAACGGCTCACTGGTTGATGTCATGGGCCAGGGCATCATCGAACTCCTGTTCAGTGGCTTGGAGGCGGGCATGTTCACTGGGACTGCGATGTCCAGCTCCAACTCCCTGCGAATACCCTTGAGGCACTCAACCCGCCTCAGTGCCCTGCGCATGGAGTTCTCCGCCCTGACCATTGTGAGCCGTTCCTCCTCCGCCCGCCGCCGCTCCGCACCTATCTGCTGGCCCAACCGCTGCCACAAGGAAGACACTCCCATTCCAGAGTTCCCCTGCCCTCCGGCCGATGCCTGCCCCGCTGATGTAGATGGCCCCGAGCCATGATGCCTCCCATGTCGAACCTGCCGCTGCCTCCGACGCAAGTGCCTCTGCCAGCACAACGGCATCCAGGCTGATGGAATCCACCGACGCCATCGTGCACGTGCCCTGCCCAATGATGCCAGCACATCCTCCATCTGCTGGGGTCCAGTTGCTGGTGTGTCCACCCCTGCTGGACCTCCGACTCCCGACTGTGGCAGGGATGGGAGCCCCACCGAGCTTGCTGCATTGGTCGGGGCAGGTCCACAGGGGGCCCTGGTGGCATCTGGGCTGGAAGACGGCATGGAGAACGACTGGCGCATAGCCTCCACAGAGGAGAAGAGGGTCGCCACAGTGGCCGACACATGTACGAAACCCCCGACCATGGCCGCTCCCAACTGGGCCACGTTGGCACGCTGCTCTTCGTGATGACGTGCATGCTCCCCCCGAAAGCACGCATGTCATCACGAATGTCACGCGTGCACAACGCAACACCAATCAGGACCTTCTTCATCCGGCCAGGGGTCCCCTCGTCCGCAGGTAGAGGAGTGTCAGATGACATGGACATCCCCCTACCTGCGGACGGGCCTGGGATGGGGCATCCCTGCTGGTGCATGGTGGTGCAGTCACAGTGTCAGGGACAGTGACATGCACAGGCCCCTCAACGGCGACCTGTGCTGCCTCCTGCCCCTGCCCCTGGACTGCAACACTTGCACCAGTGGTACCACCCCCACCAGGCCCCATGTGCAGCTCAGTAGCGGCCTCCTCCTCCTCTGTGGAAACCACCAACCTGGATGGCTCCACACCGTCTTCCGCCGTTGCAAGCCCCTGTGGGGGCTCACCCACCCCTTCCGCTGCAGCCGTGGAGGCATCCTCGCCACTTTGCTCCACAGCGCCGTCTCCACCCTCTTCTTCACTTGCCGCTGTGTAGAGGGAGACATAGAACACAAGCATCAGGGTACTGTACAATGGTCCCCTAGACAGGAAGCAATGGCAGATGAGTGGCACTGTCAAACATCACTTCCATCATGTCCCTCCACAACACATGGGTCAGTGCAGGCAAAACACATTTAGTAACAGGCATGGCGCATGCTATAGACATTAGCACACATGTCCAAGGGACTCTTGAAACATACAATGTTGGTTTGAAACTCACATGCATCGTGGGTCATGCCTATCACATGCACACACTTCACCGTAGTTTCATCCATCGGCCTCGTGCACCCTAGACACAGTGGATACAAGGATGACTAGGCTGCATCAGTGAATCTGAACATTGTCACAGACATGTGTCATGCATCCATGTCCATTCCGCATAGAGCTCCCCATGTTGCATTTAAACACATGCACCAACCATGTGGTTCACACATTACTGGTCTCACATGCATGACCATGATGTCCCTGCACACACACATACGTACATGGCCTATGTCACACATACAGGCAAGTATCAGACAACCAGCACACTGCAACATGCCCTGTCTCACACAGCAATGCTTGGCCACTTACCGCTCAACTCCAGACGGGTCTGCCTCTCAAGGATCTGGGCGTGGAGCGCTGGGCGTGCGTGTTCCAGAACCGTCAGCTGGATGGTACTCATGCGGCCCTGGCCCCCCTCCACGAGGCGCCGGGCCTTTAAGAGGGTCCTGGACCTCAAGTCCTCCCAGCGCTTCTTGACTTGCTTGATGTTGCGGGTTTCCACCCCCTCCGCGTTGATGGCAACCACAAAGTCGTCCCAGATCCTGTCCCGTCCTTCCTTGTTGGCGCGTGATGATCCGAAGAGGGCATCATAATGCCCAAGGACAAGCTCCACCAGGACACCAACTTCCTTCTGACTGAAGCTGGTGGCCCTCTGCCCCTCTGGCTGGGGGTCGCCAGTGGTCTCAGATGGTGTTTGCCCCGACATGGTGACCCCCGAGGCAGGTGTGGGTGGGCAACTGGGTCCTGGGGCTGGGCTGTGGAGCGATGGTATACCAGTCGGGAGTCTTCTGTTCCAGGAGGGGTGGTCACAGCAACTGGACCCCTGCAGATGGCAGATGTGCAGGCACAAAATGGCAGGGCACGATGGCAGCAGGCAGGCAGGCAGCAGCAGATGGCTCGTGGGAGGCTGGTCGGGGCTCTGGGGGGCAGTAATTCGGCCTTTTGGGCAGGAGCGTGGTCTTCCGTGTGTTTTCGCGTGGTCAGCTTGATACGGAGTGATTTGGCACGTGAAATTCTTGCACGTCAGCGTGTAATTCGAGGGAAGTCCCTTAGCGCGTAGGCGCGTCAGCACGCATACGCGATTTCATTGGACCAAAGGACCTCAGCGCGTAAGCACGTCTGTGACGTATCGTGCACGGGCCTGTACGTGGTTTTCGTGGGGTGCGGTGCGTGTGTTTTCCAGGTGTTGGAGTTCACACGCTATTACTTCACAGCGGGTGGGTGTTGGTTACGCGTTCTTCTACACGCAAGGCAGACGGTGAGTGGTACCCCACTCGCCCAGGCCCAATCGCGTGTGAAACTTCACGCGCACCCCTGAAATACACGTGAAACTTCACGCGCACCCCTGAAAAAAACTTACCCAGGCCAATCGTGTGTGAAACTTCACGCGCACCCCTGAAATACACGTACCCAGGACAATCGCGTGTGAAACTTCACGCACACCCCTGAAATACACATAGCCAGGCCAATCGCGTGTGAAACTTCACGCGCACCCCTGAAATACACGTACCCAGGCCTATCGCGTGTGAAACTTCATGCGAACCCCTGCAATACATGTACCCTGCTCCCCCAGGGCAAATACTGTGTAGAACTTCCCGCGCACCCCCAAAATACACGCACACGCTATTTTTCACACAGCGGGTGTCCGTGTTTGTCGCATACCCCTTTGCACGTCATTTGTCCTAGAGGCCCACAGTATGGGACATTCTACATAGCTGTATATACCTGATTTTTGTGGGCGCACATTTTTTTCATGAGCAGGGACGCGACCGCCTGCCTTCGTGTGGCGGACATGTTTAGGCCTGTGCGCGTCTTTGCCCGTGCGCTGTTTTGCCCTATTCGATTCCATGAATACGTGTTGTAGGCGAGCGTTAGGCGTTCCGCGCACTTGCCTCCTGTACTTCCCCCATGACGCCCACATTTTCACGAGTTGTTCCCCATTCCGCGTGTCACGCCCCGTGTTCCGCCTACTTTTGTTATGTGCGCCGCGCTATGTGCGCTTTCGCTGTGCCCTTAGCGCACGCCGTTAGATGACCTGTGCGCCGGCGTGCACCGCACACTTTTTCAACGCACATCCCAGATTTTACTCGCGCAATGACTTCCATGAATAGATGTGCGCTGGTTTCCCTGCGATATTCGCACTTGCACTGCAATTTTCTCTCTTTCACTGCGAATCGCACATTTTCGCACGCTTGCGCCGATATTTTCAGCGCACATTAATTCCATGAATCGGCCTGTAAATCCCGGGACATAAAAACTACAGAGGAGACCACATTAGTGCAGTTGGGCTGTAAAGGATGGAAAAGGTGTAAAAGAAAAAATAAGGCAACATTGTACGATAAAGCTCAAGTAGCTCACAATATGTATCCGAAATCTAAAAACAAAGAGAGAAAATAAAAAGCTCGGCCAAAATATGTTTTGTATGTGCGCTATGTCTCCCTAACAACAAGGCTGTTAAACATGTATAATTGGATGATGGAAAAAAGGGGTCTGGTAAAAAGTAAAAGTGTTCCGACTGTTCTATGATGCCCCAACTACCCGGAAAGATGTCTATGGGCTTACAAACAGATCACCCACTTGGTTCCAAGGTTTTAGAGGCAGATTATTTTACAGATGCAAGAAATTTCGTGTAGATACAGCTACTACAACTGAGTTTCAATCTCGGCAAACCAGGGTATGCAGCAGAGCTTAAAAAAATGTATCTGCTTTAGCTGGAAAAGCAACCACTGGAGTCCACACGGAGAACATTGATACAGCAGTAAAATGGGGGCCAATCCTTTATCATGGAAGGAAATTGGTCCCCATTCAGCTGCCGACTGGAATGCCTGATGCTGTAAAGGAGACTAGGACTGCAGTAAATCTTTTGATTAAAGGTAACCGTTACAGCATTAGGAATGATCCGTGGTGTTAGTCACTTGAGTTATTCAAGTCAACAGTCTGCATTGGAACCGAACACTGTGACTGCCAGGAGTCAAACTGAAATCCAGTCAGTTAAAACAACTGGCCTTCTGTCTTCATTACAGCCTTTCACAATTCCAAGGGTCTGTTTACACCGGTTTAACAGAGAAAGGACTTCAAGACCCTTAACACAAGTGTTATTTTAACAGCTTTGAAGAAGATTCCTGATTTATATTTTTTTCGACCAATGATATT
Source organism: Ambystoma mexicanum (assembly GCF_040938575.1). Lineage (NCBI taxonomy): Eukaryota > Metazoa > Chordata > Amphibia > Caudata > Ambystomatidae > Ambystoma > Ambystoma mexicanum. The sequence goes on along the minus strand of NC_090937.1, from coordinate 909,148,912 downwards.
GAGTTTGTTTGTTTTCCGCACCCTAACTGCACGTATATTGTTGAGTTGGGATTGAAATCAAGACTGGGCGCTGAGGCCCTATTGGTAGCTCTGAGTGAATTGAATGAATGAATGAATGAATGAATGAATGAATGAATGATTGTTTATTTGTATAGCGCCTATACACAATGTGTTTCAAACCGCTTCAAGGAGGGAGTGGAACAAGGGAGAAAAACGGTTACATTCGTACAGGTCCTTGAAACAAATCAGAATGTGAAAAAAAACTATCATATCATAGCAGATAGTACAAGTGCATGAAACAAATAAGGGAGAGGCGCGGAAGGAAAAGAGGAGACAAAACTAGCAGTAGCATTACTATGCCTGATGACAATTGTTGCAGTGCAAGAGTGACAAGAGGAGGGAGAGGAGGGGCGGGGAGGGTGGGAGAGAGGGAAGGGAGAGGTAACAAAACAATGACTATCTTAAGAGTCAGTGATTGAACCAAGGTAGTGCTGGAGAGGGTGAGGGAGGAGAAAACAAAGGGAAAAACAAGGGGGGACAGACAAGCTATTATCAGGGGTGAGGGACCATGATAAGAGTAAGTGCGAAGAATGAGGGAGAAGGGGAGGTGAGGGGGCATTCCCAGGCACACAGGGGCGGGGGGTGAGAGGGGGCATTCACAGGCACACAGGGGGCAGGGGGGTGAGAGGGGGCATTCACAGGCACATGGGGCGGGGTGAGAGATGGCATTCTCAGGCACACTGGGGGCAGGGGGGTGAGAGGGGGCATTCACAGGCACACAGGGGGCGGGGGTGAGAGGGGGCATTCACAGGCACACGGGGGCAGGGGGGTTAGAGGGGGAATTCACAGGCACACAGGGGGTGGGGGGTCAAAGGGGGCATTCACAGACACACGGGGGCAGGGGGGTGAGAGGGGCATTCTCAGTCCCACGGGGCGCGGGGGGTGAGAGGGGGCATTCATATGCACACGGGGGGGACGGGGAAGAGGGGGCATTCACAGGCACACGGGGGGACGGGGGTGAGAGGGGGCATTCACAGGCACGCGGGGGTGAGAGGGGGCATTCACAGGCACACGGGGGTGGGGGGTGAGAGGAGGCATTCACAGGCACACAGGGGTGGGGGGTCAAAGGGGGCATTCACAGGCAAACGGGGGCGGGGGGTGAGAGGGGGCATTCACAGGCACACGGTGGTGGGGGGGCAAGAGGGGGCATTCACAGGCACACAGGGGAGTTGGGGGTTAAGAGGGGGCATTCACAGGCACACGGGGGTGAGAGGGGGAATTCACAGCACACGGAGGGTGGGAGGGTGAAAGGGGGTATTCACAGGGACACGGGGGCAGAAAGGGGTCTTCAAAGGCACACGGGGGAGAGGAGGTGAGAGGGGCATTCACAGCACACGGAGGGCGGGAGGGTGAAAGGGGGTATTCACAGGGACACGGGGGCAGAAAGGGGTGTTCAAAGGCACACGGGGGAGAGGAGGTGAGAGGGGCATTCACAGGCACACAGGGGCGGGTGGGTGAGAGGGGGCATTCACAGGAATATGGGGCGGGGTGAGAGGGGGCATTCACAGGCACACGGGACGGGAGGGTGAAAGGGGGCATTCACAGGCACACAGGGGGCAGGGGGGTGAGAGGGGGTGTTCACAGGCACACGGGGGGGGCGGGTGAGAGGGGGCATTCACAGGCACACGGGGGTGGGGGGGTGAGAGGGGGCATTCACAGGCACACGGGGGGTGAGAGGGGGCATTCACAGCACACGGGGGGTGGAGGGGGTGAAAGGGGGCATTCACAGGCACACGGGGGCAGAAAGGGGCATTCACAGGCACACGAGGGGCAGGGGGCTGACAGGGGGCATTCACAGGCACAAAGGGGGTGGGGGGTGAAAGGGGGCATTCACAGGCACACAGGGTGCAGGGGGGTGAGAGGGGGCATTCACAGGCACACAGGGGGTTGGGTGAGAGGGGGCATTCACAGGCACACGGAGGTGGGGGGGTGAGAGGGGGCATTCACAGGCACACGCGGGGTGAGAGGGGGCATTCACAGCACATGGGGGTGGAGGGGGTGAAAGGGGGCATTCACAGGCATACGGGGGCAGAAAGGGGCATTCACAGGCACACAGGGGGCTGACAAGGGGCATTCACAGGCACACAGGGGGTGGGGGGGAAGAGGGGGCATTCACAGGCACATGGGGGGCGGGGGGTGTGAGAGGGGGCATTCACAGGCACAAGGGGGGCGGAGGGGTGAGAGGGGGCATTCACAGGCACACGGGGGTATGGGGGTGAGAGGGGGCATTCAAAGGCACATGGGGGGAGGGGAGGTGAGAGGGGGCATTCACAGGCACACTTGCGGAGAAGCCCTTGTCCTCATACACCCGTTTACACTGTTCTTTTATAATCGGTAATGTGTCCTTGTTACCACTGCACCAGCTCAGTTCCAAAGTTCAGGTTAGGCAGATGTGTGATGTAGAACTGCTCTTATGAGGTGCTTGGGGGAACCCACTCAGCTGCTCTCTCCTGAAGTCGGTTCACCAGCGGTGTCACAATCGCATCCGACTTTCTGATGTTGGTACACACAGTTAAGGCTGTCAGTGGCCCCCTTTCTTGCAGCACCATTAGATAGGCCCGATCTTGGGTGAAACGTTGGGCCGTGTCTTGCATGCAGTTCTCAGGTGTAGATCTTGAGGCTAGCTGCAGCCACAGTAGTGCCTCAGCAGGGGAAGACAAGGGAGAGGGGAATTGCAGTGCCACTCTTCGCACGGGTAATGCGCGGCACACCCCCCTTTTACCATGGCTGGATGCTGTCCGGGATCCCAGGGATTCATGCGCTGCACTTACCGGCGACACCTGTGTCTGGCGACTCCTGTGTCCATTTTTCGGCACTTCGTCCTCCGTGCCCTTGGTGCCTGCTTGAGGCCAGTCCTGGGCACTATGTACACTGCTCAGCCTAATGCTTTTGTTCCTGGGGCCCCCTCCGTGGCCGCTTCTCCGCTCATTACTGAAGCGGATACATTGTGTCTAGCCCCATGCGCGTTCGCACCGCACAGGGTGATGACTTGTTTGGTGTTGGAGCGGGCTACAATGTGACCCACGGCTTCCGTCCCTCGCCCTCGCCGACGCTGGCACAGCTTCCTCTCGTTTCGGAGAGGCACTCACTCTCTAGCCTCGTCCGACTCTTATACTCAGTACACATTTAGTGTACTGCACATCATGCCTGCACCACCTGTATTTCTTGTGCTGCAAGGGATCCCATAACTTCCAAGACGGTGCCTCATTGACCTGGGTTGCCTCCGCTTCTCTGTCGCCCGCAGCAGGTCCATTTGTCTTTTCACTGTCTGCCGGTGGCCATCTTCCTTTATTTGGTTGCCCTCGTATTGCGACCCTCTTTTGGGCACCGTTCCTCTCTCGCTTCCCGGATCAACTGCACATTACACCTCCTCGTTCTCCAAGGCTTCACACGCAGCTTCCTCTGTTGCCAGGTCAAAAAACTGTCTTTTTTTCGGATTATTACAGAGAATCCTGTCCTCTCACATGGCCCCTTAGCCAGCAGTGAATTATGCAGTGAGTTTCCATGCAAGATATTGCAAATTGTGATCAGATTACAGCTAGTAGAGGGGAAGAGTGAAAATCTAATAGGTCCCTAAATTCTACAGCATCTGTAATTGCACCGTTGAACAAATCAAATTTGCCTATTTTGGATTAGGCTAAGACCCCCACAGATGTAAAACCCAACATGTTGGAGATGTTACTAGAGATAATTACCCCGTTTTTGAGAAGATGAGGGGAACTGATGGCTCTCTCTAGCGAAGTGTGACTTGAAAGTGTTGGGTTGGAAAACGCAGGGCTCCGGTTCCTTCAAAATTAATACAGTGAAGGAGGACATCTTTGGTAAATTTGATCTAATTTTGTATCATGAGACCTGGCTTTTAAAATTTTTTGTGGCTTGATGGTTTCATAACAATTGAGCAATTGCCCACGAGGGGGAATTGCGGTCGGCCAGCAGGTGAACTATTGATTTCTGTTTGTACCTCAAGGGGAATTTCATTAGCGATAATACCAACCTCTGGACAAGGCTTGCTGGCTGCCTGGCTTGGATTAAAACAAACTGATCCCCCTTTGGAGGTAGTTATTATTAATATCTACTGGAACCCAGCGTGAACCAACCTAACTAATTTCTTGGAGTCATTGTCTGAATTATTGTCAAGAGTTAAGATCATGCATGGATTGGCTGGTATATTGCTATCAGGCAATTTGAATTCACAGTGTATATTCGTAAATTAGGAGGGGGGTAAAGATCTTTGCAAAAGAAGGACAGTAAATGGGTTGAAATGCATGACTTTCTTCCAAAGTTGGGATTTTAAAATGGTCAATGGGTGTGTACATGGGGATACTCCTCCTGCTTTTATATGGTCTTGTGGGGTTTCAAGGTCAACTTTGGATCATTTGATTCTTTCTGAGAATTTGTTTGCTTGATGCCTACAGTTGGAGGTTCTAGATAATTGTCTAAGCAATCATGATATGTTGTCAGCTACACTCAATCTTGAAAATACTATCAGAGGAACTAGTAATAACCTGGATCTGATGACTGAAAATGTTTGAAATCGAGTGGTGAAGTTTAAGCAGAACGGTAACAACTTTAATAATAATTTAGGGGAATTGCTGAATGAAACATCAGAAACATCAGAAGTGCAGCTGGTTAGACTATGTTACCCTTCGGAATTTGTGAACTTCCTATGGGAATTGAATCAACCCACCCCACTAACTTTTTTTAATTCTAAATGTCACCCACATTGTTTTGATGAAGAAACATGGGCGAAGAAGAGAGAGTTAAGGAAAACCATTAGAAATCTTAACTATAAGACAACCTCCCAATGTGAATTTATTGCAGAACAGAAATAACAGCATAATAATTACAGGATTTGGTCAAAAGCACATCAATATTTGCACCATCAAAGGGATGGGGAGACAATATTAAAGTTTGTGATGATGAAAAACACGTGTATCTTTTGAAGTTTGGTGAACAATCTGAAGCTCCCTCAGACTCACAGGGTAATTCATAGAATTTCGCAGAAAAGTGTCGCAAGCGGCTGGCGCAGAGTGTCCGCGTGCGATTGTCTGCGCCAGGCACGTGCGCTAAAACCGATTTCCGCGCACAGCGTATTCATGGATTTTAGGCTCCCAAACCAGCCGTGGCGCAGAGTATCGCAGCGACCCTGCAGCAGCGCCAGTAACGCCCCCAAGAACGCCCTCGCGCAAGGAAAAGCCATCAAAATCGCTAAATCATCGCAAAGGGCTGCGCTAACCCTGGACCAGTGTACAGGGCTGCCAAACAAGGAACGCAAAGCGGGTAACGTTCATATCAGGGGTACGCGGGAAGTTGTACACGCGATTAGCCAGGGTACGTGTATCAGAGGGGTACGCGTTAAGTTTTACACGCGATTAGCCAGGGCACGTGTATTACAGGGGTACGCGGGAAGTTTAACACGCGATTGGGCAGGGTACGTGTATTAGAGGGGTACGCGTGAAGTTTTACACGCGATTAGCCAGGGCATGTGTATTACAGGGGTACGCGGGAAGTTTAACACGCGATTGGCCAGGGTACGTGTATTAGAGAGGTACGCGTGAAGTTTTACACGCGATTAGCCAGGGCACGTGTATTACAGGGGTACGCGGGAAGTTTAACACGCGATTGGCCAGGGTACGTGTATCAGAGGGGTACGCGTTAAGTTTTACACGCGATTAGCCAGGGCACGTGTATTACAGGGGTACGCGGGAAGTTTAACACGCGATTGGGCAGGGTACGTGTATTAGAGTGGTACGCGTGAAGTTTTACACGCGATTAGCCAGGGCACGTGTATTACAGGGGTACGCGGGAATAATCACACGTGATTTGGCTGGGTAGGTGTATTACAGGGGTACACGGGAAGTTTTACACGCGATTTGGCTGGGTACGTGTATTACAGGCGTGCGCGGGAATTCTCACACGCGATTTGGCTGGGTACATGTATTACAGGGGTGCGTGGGAAGTAACACACGCGATTAGGCTGGGTGGGTCCTCACAGGTGTTCCCTGTACACCCTCCACGGCCCCTGCAGGCAGCCCACAAAACAGGGGACTACCCTGCACACCTGCTCATGTCCCCCTGCACCTCCACCCCCCAGCCACCAGGGGCAGCCTCCACCAGGCCCCCACCCATGTCTACCACCACCCCCACCCCCCAGCCACCAGGGGCAGCCTCCACCAGGCCCCCACTCATGTCTCCCACCACCCCACCCCCCAGCCACCAGGGGCAGCCTCCACCAGGCCCCCACTCATGTCTCCCACCACCCCCAAACCCCAGCAGTGCAGGGTCACCCTCCACCAGGCCCCCACTCATGTCTCCCAACACCCCCACCCCCCAGCCACCAGGGGAAGCCTCCACCAGGCCCCCACCCATGTCTACCACCACCCCCGCCCCCCAGCCACCAGGGGCAGCCTCCACCAGGCCCCCACCCATGTCTACCACCCCACCCCCACCCCCCAGCCACCAGGGGAAGCCTCCACCAGGCCCCCACCCATGTCTACCACCACCCCCGCCCCCCAGCCACCAGGGGCAGCCTCCACCAGGCCCCCACTCATGTCACCCACCACCCCCACACCCCAGCACTGTGGGGCACCTGCCAGCAGGCCCCCACCCATGTCCAACTCATGTCTCCCACCACCCCCACCCCCCAGCCACCAGGGGCACCCTCCACCAGGCCCCCACTCATGTCCCCCTGCACCCCCACCCCCAGCCACCAGGGGCAGCCTCCACCAGGCCCCCACTCATGTCTCCCTGCACCCCCGCCCCCCAGCCACCAGGGGCAGCCTCCACCAGGCCCCCACTCATGTCTACCACCCCACCCCCACCCCCCAGCAGTGCAGGGGCACCCTCCACCAGGCCCCCACTCATGTCCCCTATCACCCCCACCCCCCAGCCACCAGGGGAAGCCTCCACCAGGCCCCCACTCATGTCTCCCAGCGTGCTACGTGTATTTCAGGGGTGCGCGGGAAGTCCCACTCGCGAATAGCCTGGGCGCGTGTATTCCAGGGGTGCGCGGGAAGTTCCACACGCAAATAGCCTGGGCGCATGCATTTCAGGGGTGCGCGGGAAGTTTTACACGCGACTTCAGCAGGGTATGTGTATTTCAGGTATGCGCGGGAATTCTCACACGCGATTTGGCTGGGTACGTGTATTACAGGGGTGCGTGGGAAGTTACACACGCGATTAGGCTGGGTGGGTCCTCACAGGTGTTCCCTGTACACCCTCCACGGCCCCTGCAGGCAGCCCACAAAACAGGGGACTACCCTGCACACCTGCTCATGTCCCCCTGCACTTCCACCCCCCAGCCACCAGGGGCAGCCTCCACCAGGCCCCCACCCATGTCTACCACCACCCCCACCCCCCAGCCACCAGGGGCAGCCTCCACCAGGCCCCCACTCATGTCTCCCACCACCCCACCCCCCAGCCACCAGGGGCAGCCTCCACCAGGCCCCCACTCATGTCTCCCACCATCCCCAAACCCCAGCAGTGCAGGGTCACCCTCCACCAGGCCCCCACTCATGTCTCCCACCACCCCCACCCCCCAGCCACCAGGGGAAGCCTCCACCAGGCCCCCACCCATGTCTACCACCACCCCCGCCCCCCAGCCACCAGGGGCAGCCTCCACCAGGCCCCCACCCATGTCTACCACCCCACCCCCACCCCCCAGCCACCAGGGGAAGCCTCCACCAGGCCCCCACCCATGTCTACCACCACCCCCGCCCCCCAGCCACCAGGGGCAGCCTCCACCAGGCCCCCACTCATGTCACCCACCACCCCCACACCCCAGCCACCAGGGGCAGCCTCCACCAGGCCCCCACTCATGTCTCCCACCACCCCACCCCCCAGCCACCAGGGGCAGCCTCCACCAGGCCCCCACTCATGTCTCCCACCACCCCCAAACCCCAGCAGTGCAGGGTCACCCTCCACCAGGCCCCCACTCATGTCTCCCACCACCCCCACCCCCCAGCCACCAGGGGCACCCTCCACCAGGCCCCCACTCATGTCCCCCTGCACCCCCACCCCCCAGCCACCAGGGGCAGCCTCCACCAGGCCCCCACTCATGTCTACCACCCCACCCCCACCCCCCAGCAGTGCAGGGGCACCCTCCACCAGGCCCCCACTCATGTCCCCCTGCACCCCCACCCCCCAGCCACCAGGGGCAGCCTCCACCAGGCCCCCACCCATGTCTACCACCACCCCCGCCCCCAGCCACCAGGGGCACCCTCCACCAGGCCCCCACTCATGTCTACCACCCCACCCCCACCCCCCAGCCACCAGGGGAAGCCTCCACCAGGCCCCCACTCATGTCCCCTATCACCCCCAACCCCCAGCCACCAGGGGCAGCCTCCACCAGGCCCCCACTCATGTCCCCTATCACCCCCACCCCCCAGCAGTGCAGGGGCAGCAGGCAGTCAGGCAGCAGCAGGTGGGAGCGTGCTCGGGCTCTGGGGGGCAGTAGTTCGGCCTTCCGGGCAGGAGCGTGGTATTCCGTGTGCGTACGCGTGGCCAGCTTGGTACGGAGTGATTTTGCACGTGAAAATCCTGCACGTCAGCATGAAAACTGAGGAAAGGCCCTCAGCGCGTAAGCGCGTCTGTGACGTGACCCGCACAGGTGTTTCCCACACAGCACGTGATGACAGAGCACACGTGGAAAGACTGCACGTCAGAGTGTAATCGCGTGTGATTGGTGGAAATGGCCCTACACGCAGAAGTGACAAAGCGTGTGATTGGTGGAAATGGCCCTACACGCAGAAGTGACAAAGCGTGTGATTGGTGGAAATGGCCCTACACGCAGAAGTGACAAAGCGTGTAATTGGTGTAAATGGCCCTACACGCAGAAGTGACAAAGCATGCAATAGGTGGAAATGGCCCTAGCGCGTACACGCCGCGTAAGTGACGCTGGACGTGTGGGCCTGTATAAAAGGTACGTGTAGAACACGTTTTCCTTGTACGTGCTTTTCGTGGAGAGCGAGTGGGTGAATTCTGTACTTCTTGTCGTTTCACACGCGATTTACTTCACGGCGTTTCTAGTTCGTATTCCCTGTTACCTCTGACAGCTTTTTCTCTTTTCTCTCTTTTACTGGTTTACCTGGGCCTGTTCCCTCAAACAGTGTTCCCTTCTACTGTTGTCCTGTCTCCTCAGACAGCGTACAAATCTTCTTTTGGCGGGGGTGTTGCCAACCAAACGTGCTCCTTTTACACGCTCGTTTACCTGGCAGACGGTGAGTCACGCACGTATCTAACATCTGTGCTAGCCCCGTGTGTAGCCTACCCCTTCAGAGGTCATTCTAGGCTGCGTGTGACACGCATACGTTCATTCTTGTGTTTCTGGGTGCCACAGCGTAGTGCAGGTTTTTCTTTCTGCACACGTGGTCTAGGAGGGGTTGCGTGCACGTCATCTCCCTTTTTTGGGCCTCCTGTGCATTGCGTGACCCGTCATCTTTCCCCAGGGGTTACATTCAGCCTTGCTAGAGCACTAGGGTACAATTACCATCTGGTACCCAACCCCTTTGACCCCCAATTGCCCAGGACAATAGTCTACATCCACTCCCATACGCACATTAACATCAGTGCCATGGCTGGGAGGCGAGGATTCCGTAAGGGTGGCAAAGGTGGAAGAGCCACAAGTGGTGGCCGTGGTGGATCCGGTAGGGGACGTGGTCGTAACTTGCAGGGTGAGCCTGTCCCCCCATGTGTGGAGGACCAGTCACGGGCACCCATAATCCCCCCCCCTCCCATTGAGGCTGATGTGGCTGACACCATCCATGCTCAGCCCTTGTTGGACCAGCCCATTGTGGCACCAGACCTGGCTGACTCCATGGCTGACTTCCAGGTCAGCAGGGCTACGACACGTGCGCTGGTGCACGTTGATGCCATCATGCCACGTGGATCTGGGGCAACAAGATCATCTGCTGCACCAAGGAGGCAGGGCGGAGAGGCTGCAGGGGCAGCTGCGGCTCCATCCACCCCAGCCCTCACACACCCAGCCAGGACAGTGTCGGTCCTAGTCCATGCTGCTGACATTCCCCCTGACACCATCACACTAGAGCTAATGCCTGCACCAACTCCCATGCTGAGTGTGCAATCCCACACTCCTGATACAGAGTCCACCAGGGCTCCTGCCCCTAGTGTCCAGAGCGGCGCAGGACACTCAGGATCACCACCACCTTCCAAGCGGAAGAGGAAGAGTGCTCGTCCGGCACAGGCTGATGCCCCAGACACGGCTACACAGTCCGGCCCGTCCAGGAAGCCCAGCTTCACGGATGACGAACTGAATGCACTTGTCGAGTATGTGTCCGGACATGACAACGAGATGGTCATTGTTGCAGGATCCAAGACCACACCTGCACAACGCCAGGCACACTGGCAGACCGTTGCGGACATCGTAAGTGCCCTTGGAATTGTGAGGCGCACAGCCAATGATTGCTATAAGCGCTGGAATGACCTAAAGCGCAGGGCAAAGAGTAAGCTGGCCTCAAGTCATGCCGCAACTCTAGTGACTGGAGGTGGGTCTCCAGTAGTAGACATGGAACTCACTCCACATGAGTCAGTCGCTGGGACCTACGTCACGGAGGAACAGATCTAAGGCGTGGGAGATCTGGCTGATTACGAGGCATTGTCCGGTGAGTGCACATGCATGTGTGTGTCATCCATGTGCATGGTGTGTGTGTGAGGGCTTCTGTTCGGGTGCCAGGTGAGAGTGTGTGCGCCTGAGTCGTATGGGTCAGCCATGTGCTTCATGCAATCCTTCCTGCGCAGCTGCATTTGGCCATAGCAGTATCCCTTCTGCCAACAGTAGACATCTAGCCCAACTGCACGCCAGTTGCCCTTGAAGTGTCACCTTGCCACAACATATTTGCTTCTTTTTCACTGTTCATTCAGTCAGTTTGTTTGCATTCCACCACTTTCACTAGGCATGTCGCTGTCCACTAGTCACATGTCTGACATGGGTATGGTAAAGTGGAGTGACTTTGTTACCTGGATATCATTTGTACACACATGTCCCTGTGCAATTGGACCATTTCAGACTGGCAGCTCCAGGTGAAAAATCTGACCTGTTAGAATTCGAAAAGCAATTACATGCGGGAACTGGACTGAATGAATTGGTGCTGCCCTCCTCTCCACCTTCACTCAATAGCAATGGTACATGCCATCTGTGTGATGGCATGTGTGTTTCACCTGCCAATCACAGGCCAATGTGTGATGCCACTGCCAGGCAGCATGCAGAAAATGTGTTCATCTTCCATCTTGGTGTCATCAGTGTGTGCCATTTGCCTGCACTTCATACGCAGTGAGGGTGCATGCATGGGAGGGTTTTAGTCATGTGGGACATGTGTCAATCAAGTACTGGTTCTCTTGCTTCTCAGCCCTCAATGTGTGCCATGGTGCTAATGCCTGTTTCCATTTCTTTGTTTTCATGTCTTTGCAGGGGAAGACGCACCTGATACTGCTGGGGTTGTGGAGATGGTGCAGACCCAGGAGGGGTCCGAGGGCCGACCAACCACCAGTGAGGGACGTGGTGTGGTGGTGGGGGAGAACCCACAAGTGCTGCAGGTCGTGCTCTCAAGGGGTGTCTCTGGCTGCACCTCCCCCGAGCTGTACTCAGGTGTTGATTCGGATGAGACCTACGTGCCGTCGCAGGTGAGTGTTCCAGGGAGGGATTCTGTTCTGTCTCACCCACCTGCACCAGGGTCAGAAACCTCCATGGGGATGTCAGTGTTGGCAGCTGCGCCTTCGGTGGTTACGGATGCAGGGTCACACTCCGCGACATCTGATCCTGTTCCTGGGCCAGCAGATCAGAGGGGGAATGCAGTCCTGCAGCCTCAGGCAGTGCCGGCACAGCAAGGCGCAGTTCGCCTTGCCCCAGACAGGTGTGGTGCCCGCCGACGTGGTGGCCGTACGCCACCCGGCAATACCGCATGGGAGCAATCCATTTACGGTATGGCAACCCAACAGGCTGCATCATCCGAGATGATGGCTCAGGCCATGGATAGGGTGGCCACTTCCATTGTCCCCCCAGAAAGGCTGATGGAGCAACTAGAGCAGGCAACCGACTCCATCTGCCAGTCACACAGGGAGGACATGTTGGGGTCCAACAGGGACAGGCGGGCGGCACTGGCGACTCTGCAGGAGGCCATCTCCATTGAGTCCCAGGGCCACAGGGAAGCCCTGAGGCAGGAGCTCCTTCACCTCAGGACGACTCTTGTTGAGCTTGAGGCTTCAACACACCAAAGGACAGAACAGCAGCTGGAGCGTCTCACCCGTACGCTCTCAGCTGAGATGCAGGCAACGAGGGCGGAGGTCCGGGCATCCCGTGAGTTGTTGCATGGGGACCTCCGCACACTCATCCTCCAGAACCAGACCTACCACACCCGCATGCTTGCAGCATGGAGGAGCAGACTAGGGCCTTGCGTGGGCTGCCTCCCATAGTGCAACCACCTCCGGATGCAGCTGCACAGGGTGATAATAGCGACAGCAGTGATACTCCCACAATAGGGTAGCCGTGTGGGCCATGAGCCCATGGAGGTGTTTTATCTTCCCAGGATCCACGCAGGTGGGTTCTGGTGTGCATCCTGTCCTCGGACCTCCTGGGTGGCCTCCCCAACCCCCCCGGGCCCATCAATGGCCATTTTTGATTGTTTCTTATTTTTATTTTTATTTTGATTTCTTTTATTCCCAATTTTTTTGGGACGATCTGTTGGCTTCCGTGGTTCCTGTGGGCATACGCTGCATTGTGGCTGGGCACATGCAGGCTTGTAATGTATTTGGTTCAGATGCTTGGGTTTGAGTCACACACACCCCTCCTGCTTCCCGTTTCCATGGGCTTGCAAAGGGTGTGCCCAAGTGACAGTGAATTACACAGTGACGTTGGACTCCCATGAGCTGTGTGGCCAGTCTGTAGTCAATACTGTGTATACATTCCTAGTGCATATTGCTGTTGTGTTGTACACTGCATGTTGCATTGATGTGTAACTCTTCTTCTGTGTCTACCTCCCAATTTGCAGGTCCCTTCCTCATGTCCACACAAGGACCTCTAGTCTGGAGATGGGGTCCATGTTGGCAGCAGTGCACCTACAACTCTACATGGCGACAACACTGCACAGTTGGTAGTGGTGGGAGTGCAGGCATTTCCAGGTGGTGAGACTACTAATATGTAACATTTGTGATGTCATGTTAATGGTAGTACGTGCTCAAGTATGTTGTTGGTCCGGCATTGCTGTGAGCATTTCAGGTGTTGCAGGTTTCTAATAGTGCCACTGTACATAGTGAGACTGATGTCATGTTGTGGGGATTACTTTGTTTACCTGCAATTAGCATGACATGGCACGGTGTGTCGTGTGGCGGTGCTGGGGTTGGGTTGGCTGACATGGCACTGTCCTCTTGTTGCATTTTGCAAGTGGGTATTCATTTTAGCTGCTTCAATGTGTAACTTCACAAAACTGCATTGGTGGTGTCTGTGTGGGTAGGGATGCACACATTGTGACACTTCCAGGTGAACAATCTCAGGCTGACATGGTATTCCCGGTTCATTCTCCAGACATTCAGGATCAGTGTCAGGTTGAGTCATCATTGATTGTCAGATGGAATGTGCCAGGGCAGTGTGCACTCCACAGGGGTGTGATTTCTATGTGAAGTAATTAGCCACTAGCTGTGTACGGGCTGCCTCCCCCCGTGCCCTTTCCCCTCCCATGCGCAGCGGCTGTGCATGTGGTTGGGGATGTGGGGCCACCACCATGTCCACGGCCAGGCCCCGGCGTGTTGCAACGTTGTGCAGGACACATGCTGCCACTATGATCCTGCACACTACTGGGGGAGCGTATAACAGCTGCCCGCCAGAACGGTCAAGGGAGCGAAAGCGTGACTTTAGCACTCCGAATGTGCGCTCCACTATGCCCCTGGTTGTAATGTGGGCTGTGTTATATCTTACCTGGGGTGGCGTGGTGGGGTTCCGAATTGGCGTCATCATGTGTGGGCTGAGAGGGTAGGCACTGTCCCCTGTGGAGGTGGTGATTGGTATCATTGGTGGGGTTGTGACCTTGCTCAGTATCCAACATGCATGCATGTGCAGTGGCATACATACTCACCAAGCAGCCATGTATCGCCATGCCGCCCAGCTTCTAGGTCCCGGCTTAGGGTGGACATTCGGTAAATGAAGCTGTCGTGGGTGGAGCCGGGATAGTTGGCATATACTGAGGTGATGATTCCCTTGGCATTACATGCTACCTGCACGTTGATGGACTGCCAGTGCTTGCGGTTCCTATAGATGTGCTCAGATGCCCTGGGGGGACGTAGAGCCACATGGGTGCAGTCGATGGCACCTAGCACTTTGGGGAATCGTGCCACAGCGTAAAAATCCAGGGCGGCAGCATTCCTTTCTGCAGGTGTTCTGGGCAGGTATATGTGCCTGCGGACTGATGGGCGTGCAGTGATGATGTTCAAGACCTGGTGTAGGCAGCGTGACTGGGTGGCCTGTGACACCCCACCCACTATGGCACTTGTCCGCTGAAATGATCCAGTGGCTAAGAAGTGCAGTACATTGAGGACCTTCTCCAGGGGGCTGAGTGCTTGGGAGCACAGGGTGGGTGATGTGAGGTCATCCTCCCACTCACTCACCAGGTCCAGTATAATGTGTGGTGGAAACCTGTACCTCCCATACACCTGGTCATCAGGCATCCCGAAAAGGCTGGTTCTGGGTGTGAATATTCTGGCCCTGACTATCCTCCTCCTCCTCCTTTGGTAGCCCACTGCCACTGCTGCTAGGAACGGTATGTTCATCCTGGCGTCTGAGCTTGTTCTTGTTAAAGTCCGCAAATTTATGCTTTGCGCGTGTTCTAGGCGAGCGTGTGACCCGCGCACCCCTGGAATCCAGTTCCCAGTCCAATAGCGTGTGGAAATTCACACGCACCACGGGATACAGCGTGTGACCCGCGCACCCCTGGAATCCAGTTCCCAGTCCAATAGCGTGTGGACATTCACACGCACCACGGGATACAGCGTGTGACCCGCGCACCCCTGGAATCCAGTTCCCAGTCCAATAGCGTGTGGAAATTCACACGCACCACGGGATACAGCGTGTGACCCGCGCACCCCTGGAATCCAGTTCCCAGTCCAATAGCGTGTGGACATTCACACGCACCACGGGATACAACGTGTGACCCGCGCACCCCTGGAATCCAGTTCCCAGTCCAATAGCGTGTGGAAATTCACACGCACCATGGGATACAGCGTGTGGCCCGCGCAGCCCTGGAATCCAGTTCCCAGTCCAATAGCGTGTGGAAATTCACACGCACCACGGGATACAGCGTGTGACCCGCGCACCCCTGGAATCCAGTTCCCAGTCCAATAGCGTGTGGAAATTCACACGCACCACGGGATACAGGTTCGCTGACGTACTTGCGTGTGTAAGTGCCCGCGCACCCATTAAATACACGTACATAGGCCAATCGCGTGTACGCGCACTTTTGTCCAATTACACGCGGTGACACTCTGACGTGCAGTATCTCCACGTGTGCCCCGTCATCACGTGCTGAGTGGGGAACACCCTTGCGGGTCACGTCACAGACGCGCTTACGCGCTGAGGGACTCTGGTCCAATAGAATCGCGTATGCGTGCTGACGCGCTTACGCGCTAAGGGCCTTTCCTCGGATTTCACGCTGACGTGCAGGACTTTCATGTGCCAAATCACTCCGTATCAAGCTGGCCACGCGAAAACACACGGAAGACCACGCTCCTGCCCAGAAGGCTGAGTTACTGCCCCCCAGTGCCCCGAGCAGCCTCCCACGTGCCATCTGCTGCTGCCTGCCTGCCTGCCTGCCTGCTGCCACCGTGCCCTGCCATTTGGTGCCTGCACATCAGCCATCTGCAGGGGTCCAGTTGCTGTGTCCACCCCTGCTGGAACTGAAGACTCCCGACTGGGATTACATCGCTCCACAGCCCAGCCCCAGGACCCAGTTGCCCACCCACACCTGCCTCTGGGGTTGCCATGTCGGGCACTTCCACATCTGGCACCAGCGGCAACCCCAGGCCAGAGGGGCAGAGGGGCACCAGCTTCACTGACACCGAAGTTGGTGTCCTGGTGGAGCATGTCCTGGGGCAGTATGATGCCCTCTTTGGATCGTCCCGCGCCAGCAAGGAAGGACGGCAGAGGATCTGGGCCGACTGTGTGGTTGCCATCAACGCGGAGGGGGTGGCAACCCGCGACGTCCTGAAGATCAAGAAGCGCTGGGAGGACTTGAGGTCTAGGACCCTTGTGAAGGCCCGGCGTCTCGTGGAGGGGGGCCGGGGCCGCATGAGTTCCATCCAGATGAGGGTCCTGGAACGCGTACGCCCAGCGCTCCACGCCCAGATCCTTGAGAGGGAGGCCCGTCTGGAGTTGAGCGGTAAGTGTCCATGCATTACTGTGTGAGACAGGGCATGTTGCGGTGTGCTGGTTCTATGATACTTGCCTGTATGTGTGCCATAGGCCATGTATGCATGTATGTGTGCAGGGACATCATGGTAATGCATGTGCGACCAGTGATGTGTGATGCACATGGTTGTTGCATGTGTTGAAATGCCGTATGGGGAGCCCTATGCAGATTTTGAACATGAGAGCATGCCAGTCTCTGTACCTGGACATGGGTGGGGGTGAGGGATGGGTGCTGATGCCAGGTACATATATGGTAGCCATGTCTGTGTGCCTGACCTGCGTGTCTGTGACTTGTGCATGCCATGGATGCATGACACATGTGTGTGACAATGCACAGATTCAGTGAAGCAGCCAAATTACCCTTGTATCCGCTGTGTTTGGTGTGTTTGGGGCCAGATGGATGTGACTGAGGTGAAGTGTGTGCATGTGATAGGCATGAGCCATGATGCATGTGAGTTACATATCATTGAATGTTTCAAGAGTCCATTGGACATGCATGGAAATGTCCATGGCATGCACCATGCCTGTTACTGTGTGTGTTTTGCCTGGACTGACCCATGTGTTGTGGAGGGACATGATGGAAGTGTAGTTTGACAGTGGTGCTCATCTGCTATTGCTTCCTGTCTAGGGGACCATTGTACAGTGCCCTGATGCTTGTGTTCTTTGTCTCCCTCTACGCAGCGGCTAGTGAAGAAGAGGGCGGAGACGGCGCTGTGGAGCAAGGCGGCGGGGATGCCCCCACGGCTGCAGCGGAAGGGGTGGGTGAGCCCCCACAGGGGCCTGCTACGGTGGGAGACGGTGAGGAGCCATCCAGGTTGGTGGTTTGCACAGAGGAGGAGGAGGCCGCCACTGGGGCACACATGGGGCCTGGTGGGGGCATCCCTGCTGGTGCAAGTGGTGCAGTCCAGGGCCAGGGGCAGGAGGCAGCACAGGTCACCGTGGAGGGGCCTGTGCATGTCGCTGTCCCTGACCCTGTGAGTGCACCACCATGCACCAGCAGGGATGCCCCGTCCCAGGCCTGTCCGCAGGTAGAGGGGATGTCCATGTCACCTGACTCCCCTCCACCTGCGGACGTGGGAACCCCTGGCCGTGCGGAGAAGGTCCTGATTGGGGTCGTGATGCGCACGGCTGTGATTTGTGATGCCGTGCGTGCTTCCCGGGAGGAGCACGCACGTCATCACGAAGTGCACCGTGCCGACGTGGCCCAATTGGGATCGGCCATGTTCGGGGGTTTCCTGCATGTGTTGGCCAATGTGGCGGCCCTCTCCTCCTCTGTGCAGGCTATCCACCAGTCGTTCTCCTTGCCGTCTTCCAGCCCAGATGCCACCAGGGCCCCCTGTGGACCTGCCCCGACCAATGCAGCCAGCTCGGTGGGGATCCCATCCCTGCCACAGTCGGGAGTCAGAGATCCAGCAGGGGTGGACACCACAGCAACTGGACCCCAGCAGATGGAGGATGTGACGGCATCATCGGGCAGGGCACGTGCACGACGGCGTCGGTGGTTTCCATCAGCCTGGATGCCGTCGTGCTGGCACAGGCAGTTGCATCGGAGGCAGCAGCAGGCTCAACGTGGGAGGCATCATGGCTCGTGGCCATCAACATCAGGGGTGCAGGCATCGGCCGGAGGGCAGGAGAACCCTGGAATGGGAGTGGCTTCCGTGTGGGAGCGGTTGTGCCAGCGGATAGGTGCGGAGCGGCAGCGGGCAGAGGAGGAACGGCTCACGATGGTCAGGGCGGAGGACTCCATGCGGAGGGCGCTGAGGCGGGCTGAGTGCCTCGAGGGTCTTCGCAGGGAGTTTGAGCTTGACACTGCGTTATCCCTGCGGGACCTCGGGGCCAGGGAACATGCCCGCCTCCAAGCCATTGACCAGGAGTTCGATGATGCCCTGGCCCATGACAACAACCAGTGAGCCGTCCGAATAGCCCGCTGCCTTTGTATATAGTTGTATAGTTAGGGTTAGGTTTCCTTTGTTTATTTGATTTTTTTTTGGTTGCGATTGGACAATGCACCACTTTTTTGTAAATAGTTCAGTTTTTAGTTAGTAGTCATAGTTAGGTTTAATTTGGTTGGGCTCATGGACCCAGGATGATCTTCTTCATGGTTCTTCATTGGCTTATTTTAATTTTTCAGATTATTTTCTTGGACATTCATCTTGTTTTGTTTGATTTGCTTTGTGTTTTTTATTATTTCATTTCCATTCTACTTGCTGTTCAATACATGTTTTTTTTGATTCTTCAATGTGTCGTATCATCTCATTGCTTTCAGGCATGTCATGTTGGGTGTTTTGCCATTCACTTGCAGCCATTGTGTGTGACAGACATGTGTTCAATTGCATTATTTAAATTGGGGGTGTAACATGTAATTGCCTTTGATATGTGGGTGGGTGTGATAGTTGGTTGGGCCTTTTGGCAGGGGAGGATGGGCATTACGGACATGATTGGGGAATGTTGGGACCCAGGTGCAGGGGGGCATGGATTGGACATGGGTGGGGGCCTGGTGGAGGGTGCCCCTGGTGGCTGGGGTGTGGGGGTGGTAGGTGGCATGAGTGGGGGCCTGGTGGAGGGTGCCCCTGGTGGCTGGGGGGTGGGGGTGGTGGGAGACATGAGTGGGGGCCTGGTGGAGGGTGACCCTGGTGGCTGGGGGGTGGGGGTGGTGGGAGACATGAGTGGGGGCCTGGTGGAGGGTGACCCTGCACTGCTGGGGTGTGGGGGTGGTGGGAGACATGAGTGGGGGCCTGGTGGAGGGTGCCCCTGGTGGCTGGGGGGTGGGGGTGGTGGGAGACATGAGTGGGGGCCTGGTGGAGGGTGACCCTGGTGGCTGGGGGGTGGGGGTGGTGGGAGACATGAGTGGGGGCCTGGTGGTGGAGGGTGACCCTGGTGGCTGGGGGGTGGGGTGGTGGGAGACATGAGTGGGGGCCTGGTGGAGGGTGACCCTGCACTGCTGGGGTGTGTGGGTGGTGGGAGACATGAGTGGGGGCCTGGTGGAGGGTGACCCTGCACTGCTGGGGTTTGGGGGTGGTGGGAGACATGAGTGGGGGCCTGGTGGAGGGTGCCCCTGGTGGCTGGGGGGTGGGGGTGGTGGGTGACATGAGTGGGGGCCTGGTGGAGGGTGCCCCTGGTGGCTGGGGGGTGGGGGTGGTGGGTGACATGAGTGGGGGCCTGGTGGAGGCTGCCCCTGGTGGCTGGGGGGTGGGGGTGGTGGGTGACATGAGTGGGGGCCTGGTGGAGGGTGCCCCTGGTGGCTGGGGTGTGGGGGTGGTGGGTGACATGAGTGGGGGCCTGGTGGAGGGTGCCCCTGGTGGCTGGGGGGTGGGGGTGGTGGGAGACATGTGTGGGGGCCTGGTGGAGGGTGACCCTGGTGGCTGGGGGGTGGGGGTGGTGGGAGACATGAGTGGGGGCCTGGTGGAGGGTGCCCCTGGTGGCTGGGGGGTGGGGGTGGTGGGAGACATGAGTGGGGGCCTGGTGGAGGGTGACCCTGGTGGCTGGGGGGTGGGGGTGGTGGGAGACATGAGTGGGGGCCTGGTGGAGGGTGACCCTGCACTGCTGGGGTGTGTGGGTGGTGGGAGACATGAGTGGGGGCCTGGTGGAGGGTGACCCTGCACTGCTGGGGTTTGGGGGTGGTGGGAGACATGAGTGGGGGCCTGGTGGAGGGTGCCCCTGGTGGCTGGGGGGTGGGGGTGGTGGGTGACATGAGTGGGGGCCTGGTGGAGGCTGCCCCTGGTGGCTGGGGGGTGGGGGTGGTGGGTGACATGAGTGGGGGCCTGGTGGAGGGTGACCCTGCACTGCTGGGGTGTGGGGGTGGTGGGAGACATGAGTGGGAGCCTGGTGGAGGGTGCCCCTGGTGGCTGGGGGGTGGGGGTGGTGGGAGACATGAGTGGGGGCCTGGTGGAGGGTGACCCTGGTGGCTGGGGGGTGGGGGTGGTGGGAGACATGAGTTGGACATGGGTGGGGGCCTGCTGGCAGGTGCCCCACAGTGCTGGGGGGTGGGGGTGGTGGGGGACATGAGTTGGACATGGGTGGGGGCCTGCTGGCAGGTGCCCCACAGTGCTGGGGGGTGGGGGTGCAAGGGGACATGAGTTGGTGTTCATTAGTTCAAGGAGACATGTGCCTTTGCTGGGGGGCATGCCCATGGTGGGTGGGCTGCCTGCGGGACATGACCAGGGATGCAGGGTAGTCCCCTGTGGTGTGGGCTGCCTGCAGGGGCCGTGGAGGGTGTACAGGGTACACCTGGGAGGACCCACACTGTCAAATCACATGTGGAACTTCCCGCGCACCCCTGAAATACACGCGCCCAGGCTATTCGCGTGTGGAACTTCCCGCGCACCCCTGAAATACACGCGCCCCCAGGCTATTCGCGTGTGGAACTTCCCGCGCACCCCTGAAATACACGCGCCCAGGCTATTCGCGTGTGGAACTTCCCACGCACCCCTGAAATACACGCGCCCCCAGGCTATTCGCGTGTGGAACTTCCCGCGCACCCCTGAAATACACGCGCCCAGGCTATTCGCGTGTGGAACTTCCCGCGCACCCCTGAAATACACGCGCCCAGGCTATTCGCGTGTGGAACTTCCCGCGCACCCCTGAAATACACGCGCCCCCAGGCTATTCGCGTGTGGAACTTCCCGCGCACCCCTGAAATACACGCGCCCAGGCTATTCGCGTGTGGAACTTCCCGCGCACCCCTGAAATACACGCGCCCAGGCTATTCGCGTGTGGAACTTCCCGCGCACCCCTGAAATACACGCGCCCAGGCTATTCGCGTGTGGAACTTCCCGCGCACCCCTGAAATACACGCGCCCAGGCTATTCGCGTGTGGAACTTCATGCGCACCCCTGGAATACACGCGCCCCCAGGCTATTCGCGTGTTGAACTTCCCGCGCACCCCTGAAATACACGCGCCCAGGCTATTCGCGTGTGGAACTTCACGCGCACCCCTGGAATACACGTAGCCCGCTCCCCCAGGCCCGATCGCGTGAGGAACTTCACGCGAACCCCTGTAATACACGTAGCCCGCTACCCCAGGCCCGATCGCGTGAGGAACTTCACGCGAACCCCTGTAATACACGTAGCCCGCTACCCCAGGCCCGATCGCGTGAGGAACTTCACGCGAACCCCTGAAATACACGTAGCACGCTCCCCCAGGCCCGATCGCGTGAGGAACTTCACGCGAACCCCTGTAATACACGTAGCCCGCTCCCCCAGACCCGATCGCGTGTGAAACTTCACGCGAACCCCTGAAATACACGTAGCCCGCTCCCCCAGGCCCGATCGCGTGAATAACTTCACGCGAACCCCTGTGATGCATGTACCCTGCTGAAATCGCGTGTTAGACTTCCCGCGCACCCCGGTATACACGCACACGTATTTTTTGTCAGCGGGTGTCCGTGTTTGTGGGTACCCCTTTGCACGTCATTTTTCCTGGAGGGCCACAGTATGGGACATTCATCATGGCAGTATATAGGTGCTATTTGTTGGCGCACCTTTTGGCGCACATTTCTTACAGCCGCAGAGACGCTACCGCCTGCTTTCTTGTGGCGGTCGTGTTTGTGCCTGTGCGCTGGTTTGAGCGTGCGCTTCTTTGCCCTATTCTATTCCATGAATACGTGTTGTAGGCGAGCGTGTGGGCGTTCCGCGCACTTGTGCCCTGTACTTCCCCCGTGACGCCCACGTTTTGGCAAGTTGTTCCCCATTCCGAGTGTTACGCCCGTGTTCCGCCTACTTTTGTTGCGTGCGAATTTCGCTGTGGCCTGTGCAATTTTCGCTGTGACCTAGCGCACGCTGTTAGATGGCCTGTGCACCAACGTGCGCCGCGCACTTTTTTATCGCACATCCGCTGGTTTTCTCGCGCACGGCCTTCCATGAATCGACGTGCACTGCTTTTCGTGCGATTTTCGCAATTGCACTGCGATTTTCGCTATTCCACTGCGATTCGCACGTTTTTGCCCACTTGCGCCGCGCTAATTATTCCATGAATCGGCCTGTTAGTGACAAAGTAATGTGATTGCTTATGTAGCTACTTTGGGTCTATTTGTAAGTGGCTATCATTTAATGGTAAGACTTGTAATTTCAATGTAACATAGCAATTACTTTTGACTGAGGAGATTTTGGTAGATTTTATTTAAAAAATCATCCTCATCAAGAGCTCCTGACCCGAACAGTTTAACCAATGCAATCTTGAAGTCAAATGTGGAATTATGGGATACTATTTTTATGGCTCTTTTAAGGTCTTCATCGCTTCCCTCTTCTTGGAAATCTGTAATAATTGTTCCCATCTACAAGAAGGGTGGTCGAGCCAAACCAATGAATTACCACCCATTCGACCTCTTAGATGCGGAAGGGAAGATTTTCGCTGCTGCGGTTCTAAGAAGTGGATAAAGAAAGAAAAGAGCTTATCAAAATTACAAACAGGCTTTCGAAAGGCCTCTCAACTTCTCTGAATAGGTTGGTAACGTCGATCATTTCTCAGTCCATGGCAAGATTAATGGTTGTATATTATATGTGGCCTGGCTTGATCTTTCGAAAGCCTTTGATTCAATTAACAGGGAGATACTATGGGCTAAGCTTGATTCCTGGGGAATCCCGAAATGTCTACTGGCTATTTTGATAAGCTTCCATGAAGGTATGACCATGTAAGTTAGATTAAATGTGCAGGGTGACCTATCAAGGGACAATACCACTGAAAGAGGTGTTAGGCAGGGGTGCACTCTTGCACCCTGCCTTTTCAACCTTTATTTGGCCAATTTCTCTAAAAAAAACTCGCTCAGCAATCTCTAGCTACCCCTAAGATCAGTACACAATCCTTGGGCCTGATTACGAGGTCGGCGGTAAGAGGTTAATGGGGCCGGTAAGGATGCCGGTGCCATTAACCCCTTACCGCTGCATTACGAGGTCCCTTAGCGGGAGCTGCTAATGGACCAGGGAGCTAATAACAGGCCCGTTAATAACAGGCCCGTTATTAGCTTCCTCCCCATTCCCATTGAGCCCTATAGGGGATGGGTATTTTGAATGAGGAATTACCAGGTCCTCCAAGGTTTGAATGGCCCAGTAATTCCTCATTCAAGGAACCCGGACCCGAGTTTGGAGGCAGCCAAAACTCGTAATGAGGCCCATTGCTTATGCAGACAATATTGTCCTACTGGACTATTCGCCTAGAGGTTTGCAGCACCTTCTTACTGCCTTTGGTAGTTATGCCAAGGTGAATGATTTACAAGGTAACCAGTCCAAAACACTAATTATGGCATTTAAAGGTCACTGTAGGATTGCACCAAAATATAAGTGCCAGCTTCTTGAGCAAATAATCACAGTAGTAAATGAATTTGCTTACTTAGGGATCAAACTGCACCCCAGGCAGTTGTGCACCACTGTGGAAGCAGATTTAGATCTAAAGCTGATTCCCCTGGTTGCGCAAATGAAGAAGATCAACAGCACATTTGGAACATTTTCAATAGGTCCACTGATTAAATGCTATAAAGCAAAAGTAGTCCCTTCGTTCATGTATGGTCTTGATATGATACTTTATGCTCAGACTGTTAATTGGTCACGTATTGAAGGTAAGATATGGAAGGAAGTGTTACGACTTCCCTCCAGGTTACCTATGGTGAGTCTCAGATTCGAATTGGGCGTTCAATCCTTAAAAATGATAATGGACTGGAAAATGTGGACACTTTATTGATATTTACTGACACCAACTAATGACTCCCTATATAAAGATATACTTCTAGAGCTGGATTGGGGTTCCAATGTGGTGCTAGTCCAATTGAATAGATATGTTGGAACAGTTCTGCAACAATGCAATTGCTCGGTGAGGGAGTTAATTGAAAATCCAGTTGTTGTTAAGGTTGCATTGTCACAAATGGATTGGATTCAAACGATAACGCTGATGAGGGGGTTAGGTACATTTGGTTCACTATCAATATTTGATAAACCAAGAGGTTTTTGTTTACCAAATTATCTGAAATGTTTTCCAAATTCTAAGTAAAGATTAGAATTTTCTTAGATTTTCGGAAAAACAGGAAATTCTATCAATTTATGATAATTCCATGTCTAGGATATCTAAATGCACTTTTTGTGGAGAAAATGTAGTGCACAATTTACATCATTTGCTGATTGTTTGCTGGGGCACAAGTGATCTTTGTAAAAAGCATTTGGGAATGTTTGTTGAAAGTTTGGATTGGATTCTAACAAACTACTTTTTGGAAAGACTTATAGCAGGACTTGAGAGAGGTCTTACTATTGAAGTCTTCCAATTTTTGGTTTTGTTATTTTTTAAAGATAGTTGATATTTATATGTTTTTAGATTATTTTTCCATATCTTATTTGATGGCTTAATTGGATGATTGTTGTATTGTTATTGTTTTCTTTTTCCTGTTCATCTTTTTTTTCCTTTGTGTGAAAAGTCGTTTGACTAAATAACAATAAAACAAAACAAAACAAAAAAGTATTCAAATGTCAGCGAACCAGTCCTTCCAGGCTAGCACATAATGGGCACTTAAATGTAATGTATCTTTCTTCCAAGCATCCTGATGAATGATAAAAAAACATACCCCAGAAATGTGTTCCAGTCTAGTTCACAGTTCCACAGTAGATGACTCACGCGATTGAGTACTACCTCCCTTAATCAAATACCTCTAAAAGGTCACAAGTCATTAATTATACTCTAAAGAACGATGTATGTCACTACGTCACCATAACAAGCACGTTAAAATGAAAACTTTCCTACCTTTCCATTAAAAAACCCTGCCAGACAAAACATGAACGTGGACCTGCTATCAAACCTAGTGTGTAAATTAGTCTTTCCTTGTTTTACCTGAATGCTGAGATTTGTGTAGGTAATACCTGTCCAACTCAACATTTAGAGTACAAAATTAACTGCTCACTTATTTCTTAATAGCTCTTGCCCCTTTGCTTTTTTTTGCTCTCTGGCTTCTTCATAGAAGGGGAAACGATTTTGGAGTATTTGTCAGGAACCAAAATAGTATTCAGAAGAAGACTGTTTATACCCATGGTCTGGAGGGGAGAGTGAGAAGTGGGAGATGTGAGGGGAAAATCAGGCAGCTATTAAAATAAAAAGTTTATTTATTTATTTATTTATTTATTTGACATTTATATAGCCACAAAGCCCAAAGGCATCTAGGAGCATTAGCTTAAGAGATTGGTTACAGAATGAGCTTGAACAAGACAGTCACAGTCAGGCATAGACAGGTACATCGCAAAGGTGTCAGAATACAAGTTACAACCTTATGCAGCCTTGCATTGTTTATATATCTATTGCAGCAATAGTTGCGTAACAGAAGAGGACACTGATGGAGGGAAAGTGGTTTAATACAATTATGGTTATTTAAAACAAATAACTTTTTGCCGCACCAGCCTAGGTGGGAGGAAATCCCTGGGCCACAGTATCATTATAACAACACTTTTTGAGAGTGCTATCAAACATGTTCACTGTAGCCAGTTGGTGCTTATTTGAACGTGACAGCATGGGCAGTTCCTGGAAGCTGGTAAAATGTCAATCAAATCTGCCAGCATACTGCACTTTACTGCAGGATCATAGTAGCAAGTGTTCTGTTGGTCAGTGCTGTGAGATTTCAGGTGCCCTGTCAGAAGCTGGTGAGCGGTTATGTGGTAGGAATATATCACTGTCATCAAGAGAAATGACATCAAACTTTGGTTGCAACATGTGAGATATGTAATGAAATTGCTCACAACTATCCCTATGACAGAGACAATACGATTTCAGGTACTTGAATGACATTGGGGGTTACAGTGCCACCACCAAAAATGGTTGTTAGATTGGAAAGATTCATATGAGGACAAAAGAGCACCTCCCTAGTAACCAGCTGCTCATATAGTTCACCAAGTGTAGGCACTCCATTGTTGAAAACAGTCTCTCCAATAAAGTGGTTTGCTGGAATTGAGGCTATATTTTAGCTTTAACTTAAACTGAAAATAGCCCTTAAACAATCTGTCCACCCCCAATACACATTCAAGACCACTCTGTGTACTCTCGCCTTTCCTAGGCTTGATGGCCTGTCTGCCTTCGAGCAGCACACTCTTTCAGTGGTTACACTAGATCTCCCCTCTTTAACCTCTCTAGGGAAGCTTTGGGCTAATGAATGTCCGGATCATGGTGCAAAGGGTAACATAAACGTTGGACAGGATTGATGTTAAGAACATACCAGGAGTGCAGTTTCTTATTGGCCACCAGGTTTGAGCTAAGGGTGAACACCAAAAGCTCTGCCAACAAGACAAGGCATGAACATGGTCACCTAACAGCTACTGGCCAAGGCTATCTCACTTGAGAGAAGGCCTATGAGGAAGTTGCTGTGGATAGTGCTCATGCTTCAGAATAGCACTGGATCTACCTGCTCTTCAGTGATGTGGAAAAGAGCCTCTGACTAATTCACATCAACCTGATCTCAGAGAGAAAACCAAAACTCAGTGGCAGCGGATCAGGGAAATGGAAATGTGCTGGCATTATGGATCTCTGGGCTGCATTTAATATTTCTGGAACATCACATTCCTATCCATAATTTGCTGCCGTTGGTCTACTTGACCGACATTTCCCTGGCCTAGTTCAAGTCTCTTTTAGGAGAAAGAACCCAGTGGATCCAATGTGGAACACAGTTAAAATTCCTCAGAGGTGCCTTGTGTCGTATTTAACATCAAGCAACCTCCTCTTATTAACACATTGGAGGCTTTCCACGTTTCCTGTTTCTTTACAATTTTACCCAGATGGTATGAGGAGTATGTTCAAGTATCAGGGGCAGAGCGAGGATTGTAGGTCTTTCTCAAATGTCTTGATATAATACATTCCTCCATTAAGGACAGCTATATCCAGTGGAACATCGCCAGAACTGTGCTCATTTTCTTTGAGGCAGAAAGTTAAAGGGTGCTGCAGTCGATTTCAATTTACCATCTTTTTAGTTAATCTATTCTACTAATCAATGAAGCGAAAAACCTTTAGAATAAGCATCCATTTTGGACTATGTATTTTTGCAAACTGCAGTTACAGCATATTTTTTTCTGCCGATGCATATGGTGATTCATTTTTGTTTGAAATGTTTATCAAGTTACAGTGATATTGTAACAATATTTTTCATAGTGTACTCAGGAACAATGCTTTGTGATGTCACTTCCTGTTGTGTCAAGTGGTAAAAGACCGTGTTCCATGCTTCCTCTGATGTCATTTTGGGGTGGGGGTCAAATGGAATCACTACCTGTGATGTCATCAGAGGTCAAGGGTCACATGATGTCACTTCCGCTACCCCTGGCATTTTGGTGAAATGACGTCCCTGCCAATAACAGAGATTGAAATTCTGAATGTTTTAGAGCAGGTCCATAATAATGTACAGATGCTATTTAATGTTACTAACTGTTGCTCTTAAAAGTGAGACCGGTGAATGGCTATGTGCCATGTTTTCCATTTTACACCCAAAGATTTGGCGAGTATTCAGGGTTTCAAATTCGTCACTTTCACCAAGTGCCCATCATTCCTGGTCCAACATGGATTTTCCATTCCGGTGCACTCCAAGGTGGGATAGGGTAAAAAAAAAACTTAGAATCTGAATTAGCTCCTGTAAAGACTGCTTGTCTGTTCTTAACTATGCGCTATTCATTGATGCGTGGTATAAGAAGGACCCTTAATCGATTCAGATCCCAATCTCACCGCTGGCAGAGTTGTGATTCCATGAGGCGGTTGTTACCAGAATTCTTATGCTTGCTTCAGGCAGTGTCTATAAACGTGCCCAGCAATCTTTTTGATAGTCTGGGGAGTATGTTACTTTGGTGGAATTTGGCAGAGTTGAGCTACAAGTATCTGATGCCATATCGTGTTCTCTTTCTTGTGCAGTGGGCGGGATGTGTACTATAATGGCCTTGGTCCGGACTGTGTGCTCACCACGTCGAGGTCTAGGGTGCATATCTGCACCTGGCACTGTTTAGCACAGGGTTTGTCTGTCCTAACAATGGTGATCTGTACCCAGTGGTCTCTACTTACTGAGCCAGAAATCATCTTTACAATAAGATTGGTATTGATTGTTGGCTCTCGCGGTGGGTATAATGAGATTTTTTGGCTTCTATGGGTAATTTCATGGGTCATTGGTGCAGCACTCATCTAGGCTGGGGAGGTCTAGATCTTTTCATCCATAAACAGTTACTGTCCCAGGTAGAGGTCTGGATGAAGGCTCTCACAGAATTCTACCTGCAGCGGCAGCATAGGGGATTAGAAAGCAGTTTAAGGCATCTCTTTACAGATTTCCCTTCCCAACCAAAACACAATGTATGGTTCATGCAGAGGGCACCAATACATTGTATTCCTTGATAAATGATTAAACCATCCCAGGGGGGGAATGGGGGTGTTGCTAACTCAAGGCCCCGGGGCTTCTTCATGACTGGAAGCATTTCAGGGAGCCCTGCCCAGTGCTTGAATCACTTGAGATTTCTGCACAGGGTATATACTATTGCAGAAACAGATGCATAGATGTACACACCGGTGGGAAGACTCCATTTATTTTGCATATTTCAGCCATGACAAGACTAAGTTTTGTCTTGAATTCATGCTAAGCTTGTCAGTCATTTTGGGTAAAACGATTATCCCACCATCTTTGGGTTGTTTGCTTGGCATGTGGAGCAGACCATAAGATATTGAATATAGGGGTGTTAATGCTGGCCACCGTGGAATGCAGGAGCCACCTGGCTATATGCTGGAGTTGTGACTCTTTTCACCTCCACAACGTTGGCTGGAAAACTATAAGATTTGTATTTAACTGGATAAGGGCTATTGCAACCTCTATAAAGCCACGTGTATGTAGGATAGAATCAAATGGGGCACATGGCATGTGTCCCTGGACATTATAGCCTTAACACATGATGTAATCTGCCGCCAGTTGGCATCCCTCGCACAGATGTGCTTGCAAACCACTGTAACGCGTGCCTCTTTTGTAAACATCTTTTGTACACTGTACCTTTCCATGCTTGGTTATGTTCGCCACATGTCATGTGGGTGGTTCAATGCTTAATGCTCGACACATCTCATATTCTTTTTATGAATTATTAGTATCTGGCGCTGCAAATCCCCGGGATACACTTCATGTGGATTGGCTCGTTTCCGAGCCATACCACAGTGTAATCCCGTGGACGCACTTGCGTGCATCATGCGCCGGGTACACTGTTGTTATGCGCTGGTCGTAGCCTTTTTGTTCTTCTGTTTTTTCAGGTGACCATGCAAAGAGAGAAGGGACCACACGTAGTCCCTTCTCCCTTTTCCAAGGTGGCCATTTTTGGTGTTTACTTTTTTTTTCAATGTACTTTTTAAAAATAATGTAAGTGACTGGCTGCCATGGAAAGGGAGAAGGGACTATGCATACTCCCTGCTCCCCTTCCATGGTGGCCATTTTCTTTGTTGGCTATGGCCACCAGGGAAACTGAAAATGGACTATGTTTTCTGTCCGTGGCGGTCTTTTTTTGTTACATTTTTTTTTCCAGCTGTGAAACGTAACGCGTCTCTCAGCCTGGAAAAAAAACAATAGTACCTCGGTCTAATGGGCCGAGGTACTAATGGCAATAAGCCCCGAGACGGTGGGCCATTACCACCCACGGGGCATGATTGCCTTTGCCGCCATTAACACATGAGTCTTTAAGTATTGTTTGGTGGTTGTAAAAGCTATCTTTAAAAACTATTTTTATTAAATGGTTATAAAAGAATATACAACAATTTGCCTGATGGACGTAGGGGGTTATCTCACTTTTCTTCGTAGTAACGCAGCACCATCGTGAACAGTTTTCCTCCTCTGACAATTCTCACAGATGTTCATGACAGTCTCACTCTTTTCTGCTGTCCATTGTTGCAAAGGTATTGTTCCTTAGTCAAATGGAGTCTCATTTGAAGTGTATGTATGACTCGTGAAATGTGCTTTTTAGATCATGAGCTGTTCATCGCAAAGGCTGATGCAATGAATTTTTCCCACCCGAGATGAAGTGGTTCCCCTACTGAAAGGTTCTCATTTTATACTTGCAGAGCCCATCCCACACTCCTCCTTCCACAGGTGCTTTAGACGGCTGGTTCCAGTCCCTTGCTGCATAAGTATAACAGGTCGTGTGAAGTACTAAAACCTCAAATTAAAATCCTGAGTTTATGACCTGCAGGGCTGGAGCTCTAAGAAAAGTACCTTTTTGACGCTCCCTTGACTTAAAATGAGGACAGTTTGAAATGTACAGTTACAAAATGGCGCCCCCTGGAGCACCTCTGCTGGTGGTGACGCCATAGGCAGCTGCTAGTTATTTGCTTATGGTAGCTCAGGCACTGCCTATGAAGTGTCTTCTGAGATGCATGTTTAGCTATGTTTGGAGGCATTTGTAGTTTTGGGGAAGATGGGTTTGAGTGTTATGTTTTGTTGGTATGCTTGTAAACTGCACCAAATCAAAACGGTAGTAGTATCAGAGGGCTTCGGCTTGCGTGGAGTGGTGGATACCCCTGTGCTCCTGCGAGGGGGTGATAAGAGGATAGGAAATTGAATGTCTGAAAATATCACACTCAAAACAAGGGCACCGGGGTGGGCTGTGCCATTACAGAGGCCAGGCATTCGCTCTGTGGACCAGCAGCGTCAAATACTCCATTGCAGGTCCCTGGATAGATAAGGACTGCCTATCCGCATGTTGGCCGCACCCTCCCCCTTCCCTCTCAAGCCAGGGTCTGCCCCAAAAGAGACAAATCAATTAAACACACACATTGGCATAACTAAGGGGCCTATTGGACTTTCTGCAGCACCTTCCTCCAAAATCATCAGTGTAAACCGAGATATGCTCCCTACTCAACCACATATTCCACACGCCTCATGTTTAACTGTATGACAGATAGCTCATTGTGTTAGGTGTTTGCTGCTTGTGTCTGTGCTCACACTGTAGATAACATGTTCAAAGCATAGAAAAGCCAAATCAGTTTTCCTTTATGAGAAATAATGTGCATCAACATCAGTGCTGTAAAGTATGGTAAGAAGTGCTATGTAAAGAACACTATTACCTTTACTGTTTCTTTTTACTATGACTTGAGTACTCTGCTTTTGCACAATAATTCACGTCAAAGTGTTTGAGAGCGAACTTCACTTCATTACCTGGTGACACAGTGCTGTTAGCAATGGGCTTAGGAGTCTTTTTTGTGGCAGTGCTTCTGAGAATAGAGACAACCATCACTGAAGCTTTATATAATTGTGCAATCTCATTGGAAATGCCCTCTGAATTAGGCTCTCCGAGTGGTATATGAGGGGAACTATTTTAAAGGGGTTTTGGCCTGGGCTGTAGTCAAATACTGCCCGGGCTGCTGGTGGCAACCCAGTCCAACCATGCAGGTGCATTAACCTTTGTTTTATCAACAACGATCCACCACAGAGAAAGAACGCTACCCATATTCCCATAGACAATTTCACAAAACGAATAACAAAACATCTATGTGCATCCCGCACAAAAACGTTCCACAATAAAAGAAATGCTAACCCTATGTGACTTGTCATTTCGTGCTCTCAGGTGTGTGTGTTCTATCTTGTGTACCACACAGCATTTGAGCAAAACGTATGAATACACTAGGAAATCAAATATGTAATTTGTTCATAATTTAATTGTATGCATGTAGGACCTTTTAATGGGAAACAGCAACAAAGAGTGCTTTTTCCCCAAAAAATGTTTTACTGTGCTTGAGGTGGAGGTCATGCACACACACAAAACAATTCATCACACGGTATTTTGAGAAACATTTCCAGATCAGAATTTCAATTCTTAAACTATATGCATAAGAGACTTATTGTGTGCATGTGCAAACAAATGACACAATCCAATGGTTGAATCATTTCTGCCAATTTAAACTCGTGTGGCACAGCTGTGCACATTTAAAGCAGTCGCTGGCAATCCAGGGAAACTCATAAATCAGCCGAAACATACTTTCTTCCAATTAGGCGACTTAAAGGAAATAAATGAGAAATTAATATGTGACTAAAACATGAATGACATCTCCAAGCACACAGAGCATAATACTAAAGTCATTTTTGCTGGTGTTAAGCATGTTTTATTTCTATAAAATGTTTGCTTAAGCAGAATTTGGAAAGCCTTCTCAGCTGCGAGTGTTAGCAGATTCGTTTCAACAATGCCTACACGACACTGTCGCCATTTAAACCAAGCATTACAGAGTCTTCAAATGAGAGGTCACGCAAAACATGTATACTGTGCATAATTCCATTTTAATGAAATATGGCCGTGTTAAACTATCCAGGTTCTACCCACTTTTAGACGTACTGAGAGGTTATTAAGCGTTTCCTTTCACCGTGCATTGCCACAACAAAGTCGTTTATCGACAAGCTAAGACATGGAGAAAAGGATCAGTATTCTCAAAGGTATCCTGGTTGTATAAATTAGCAAGCGTGGATCCATTGATTATGGCTCCATATCATGTTTAACTTTGCAGCTGTCACTTGTAGGCTCGTACTTATTTATTTATTTTTTCATTTGTAAAGCACCTGAGCACGAATGCATCAGGGCGCTGTTGCGAAACTAGTCACTCACAAGAAATCAACTTCCTTGGGCAGTGCATTACGATGCACTTAATCATACAAACATAACAATGATCTATGCGGGCTACTTACATATATCATACTCTTACTCATTTTCTGGGTACAGAAATTGTCACAAGGGACCCCATTAGGCAAATAGCCACGTTTTTAGGGCCTTATATTGGGGGAAAAACAGGACTTGCACAAGGTTTCACGCAAGCTATGGGTCACCTGGCAGCTATGTACACAGGCCCAAAACAAAGAGAAAGAGTGAGATAGAGAGAGCAAGGGAAAGAAAAAGAGACAGAGAACAAGAGAGTGTGTGAGAGAGGATGTGAAAGAGTGTGTGTGTGTATCCAGTTTGATGCAATGGATAGCACTGGGTAGTGTCATTGTGTGAAATGATGCTTCCAGCCGTTCGAGTCGAGATCCTGGTCAGTTCAAAGTACTATTAGAAGAAGCTGACGTTTGAAGACTTCTACAGCAGTGATCTTGTTTAAGCTGGACAGATGAGGCACTCAATTGCAAACTGGTTCGATGCATCAACACAACGGTTCGAGGTTCATAGAGAGTGCTGAAGAAAGCATCGCAGGTTCTGAATAGTTTCAGGTGTTTGAAAGCTGTCGACTTTTGCTCAAAGACAATTCGCAAGAGCAGAACAGAGAAATCCAGCTGCATTGGCTTTGCTGCTGCTGTGAGGTCCAATCCAGACAAGAGAGGTCATTTTCCTCTTGACGCCCATTCTGGGAAGGCTAGCTAATAACTGCAGAAGCCCCTAGCTTCCATTGATGAGCCCAGGGTACAGGCTCAGCTGTCAGAGAATACAGGTCTTGATCGAACAGCAATCCCCCACACTGTTCCCTGAGGGCAGTTATGGTGCCAAGCTTGACTCTGCCTAAGAGCACCTGCCTTCACCTCACAACTGGAGGACTCTGGAAAAGATTTCTCTGCCCACAGGGTTCAAACAAATTCTTCCATCTTGAAGATTCAAAAGGAAATCAAAGATGGAGTGGGAGACCCCTTCTTTATAAAGGTAAATATTGGCTAAAAGCAAGACTTCTTTTAGGAGTTCAGTCCCTGTTGCTGTTACAATTGACTTTTGCTTTCTTGCATCATGCCACAAATGATATGCAGGAGATGCAGATCAGGAGACTGACGCAGCAGGGCAAATATGTCCACTAGGCTTTT
Organism: Ambystoma mexicanum; assembly: GCF_040938575.1. Classification (NCBI taxonomy): domain Eukaryota; kingdom Metazoa; phylum Chordata; class Amphibia; order Caudata; family Ambystomatidae; genus Ambystoma; species Ambystoma mexicanum. The sequence continues at coordinate 909,114,727 of NC_090937.1, read as the reverse complement.
GGCATGAAGATTCCTGAAGGGGGTGTCTTCTTAGCAGGCCATCCCTCGTTAGATGGATTACTGTTATATCTTACATTTGGATTTACCACTGAGTTGTAATATATTTAACTTCATTATAGATAATTATGCATGCATTTCCCTATAAGGAGTTGAACATCAGTTGTAGTAAAATGCATCCTTCATAGATATGGACATAAAACTATTAATAATAAACATGCTGTGGATACCAATGCCATATAAAGAGGTAAACACTGTGTGTTACTGCAATAAACAAACACGTTGTGGTTCCTGTTGTAGCTGCACTCATAAACATGTTATGATTGCATGCCTCTTTCAAAAGTGTATATGTTGTTGTTGGCATTCCCTTGCCAAATCATAATAAACATGTTATGTGGTCTCTCTGGAGACATGGAACCTTCACAGGCTTCTACAGTACTGGATCTATATGGACACCACCCTTCCTGCCAAGGATACACTGACAGGAGGGCCTTCATTTTTATGGAACTAAATTCTTACCAGAAAACCAACTTGAGTCCTGGGAGTTCTTCACTTCAGAATGGTGACGAGCTGAACCCCTGGAGGCCCTCCTGCTGTTCTTCTCCTTCATGCTGCTTTGCCTGCCGGTGCTTCATTCCTTTCCTGGCTTCCTTCGTCCTTTGGGGTCTTCGGCACTCTCCTGCTGCCTGCACGTCTTCTATCCTTCCTGGACTGAGGTACCAACTTGCTGGCTTCATACTCCCCAGCACTGCACCTTTGCCTTTGCTCAGGACCCTTGTGCAGAATAAGGGACCGGACAACGCCACTGCCGATCTCCTGATCGTTTCTCAGGAAGGACGATCCACTTCCAAAGCGCTCTCAGTGCTGCCAACCGGGAGCATTGCCAACCACAGCACTGTGATAACCAAAAACCGACCTCCCACTGGATTGCCCATTGGCTGTATCCTGTGCCCATTTTGTAGAGTACTTATTTGTTGTCTTCCGAACTTTGGGAAACTACTTATGGGTTGCCGGTACATGATCGCTCTGCCCAGTGGTCCTCCTGTTTTCTACACCACTCCAGAAACAGACTAGAACCCCTCTTGTGTTGCTGGTAAACGCTGAGGGGGCCTCTTCCTTTTACTTTGCTCTGCATGAACTGTCACTAGAGGTCCCCACCTCATCGAGTCTGCAGCAACGCAATGCTTTCTCAGTGTAGCCCCCTGCTCTCCTCGTCACTGCCACTGCTCTACTTTGCGGTTGTCCCCCTACATTTCCCTAATGACTCATTCCTGTGTTTTTTTTCCCTTTTCTTCCTTAGATGACATATGACTGTTTCATGTGCCAGTATTATTTCAATTACTGTCCCTCCTTCATAACTATTGACAAGTAAGGAATCAATTCAGTTATTTTTGATTGGTTGACTCTGTAATCCCAAGGATAACATTATTGCCATGTTTGTGGCTTAGTCATCCCATGTGACATATTTATTGTGTGTATTGTGCAACCACACACCCTCTTGGCCACAGGGCCCCTGCTCACTCATAATACTCAATGTTCTAGTACTCGCCATATTTCTTATAGTATGCTCACACTTTCTATTTTGTCATAGGTCTTCACTGCATACATTGTACTTCATTGAATTACTCTGATTTGTCACTTGGTATTACCCCACTTGTACGGTCAACAGGCACAATGTGGTAACTGTGGGAGGAAGGGTCACTTCACTAAGTGTTGTCACAATGCTGTGAAAAAGGCTGTCAGGGAAATAAATGATAATGCTGAGAATTATGTGTCAGAAGATCATACCTCTGGCATTAGTTGGTCAGTGTGCAATCTTGATGTTCCCATTAGATCTGATGGCAAACTAGACTGACGGAACAAGATATCATAGAACCTGTAGAAGCCTCAGAGTGGTGTTCCCCGGTTGTAGTGGTGGGGAAGCCAAATGGCAGTGCCCGACTCTGTGTGGACATTAGTGCATTGAATAAACACATTATGGTTCACAGCTTTCCACTACCAAACATAGGGGAATTTGTGTCACTTTATCACCAAATGTGCTTACATCGTGATTCCTGAAATCTCACCAATTTTAACACACAAGATGGAACTTTTCAGTTTAAAAGAATGCATTTGGCTTAATATCTACAGCATTCTTTCAAAGAATGATGAAAGAGGTTATTGGAGACATCCCAGGGGTTTTCAATTATCAAGATGACATTCTTGTCATGGGGCATATGCTAAAGAGCATGATGACAAATTGAATACTGTTCTACACAATTAAGTGATGCTGGACTCACCCCTTGATAGGGACTGGTTTCCTCCATAGTTCAATCCACACCAACCAAGAATAAACAAGAGGTCATGTCATTCTTAGGTGTAGTCGAGTAATTTTTCAGACAAATGTCTAAACATTAGAAATGTATGTAAAAAAGGTCAAATGTTCGAATGGAACAGTGAGTGTGAGTCTGAGTTCAATGAGGTAAAAAAAAGGCTATTGTCAATGCCCCAATTCTTACACCATTTAACACACATAAAGATACATACATACAACATGACTGATGCTAATGGCACTGGACTAAGTGCGGTGCTCATGCAATCAGACAAACAATCATAACAGTATTATAGCATTTGCCTCTAGGGCCTTGAAGGAGGTAGAACAAAGGTACTTGGTCATTGAGAAAGAAGCCCCATCGGTATAGTGGGCAGTGGGAAAATGCAGAGGTTTCTTATGGGGCAGAAAATTCTCCATTATCACTGACTACGCCACTTGTGGCAGTATTTATGCTTAAAGGGCTGGAAAGAGTTCCGAGACGTTTAATGAACTGGGTAACATTTATTCAAGGCCATGAATGTATCATCAAACATGTTGCAAGTAAAGATAATATCGTAGCTGACTATCTGTCTAGATTTTCAGTCAACACATGTGAGGAAGATTTCAAAGAGCTATTGCAAGAGATTTTCTGGGTCTGTGAAGAATCTATATCCCAAAATGAATGGCTAAAGAGTCAGGAAGATGATCTAGAACTCAAAATGGTAAAAGAGTTTGTCTTAACAATTGGTCAGGGTGGACACCTGATAATGGGTTAGGAGAGTTTCATAGGATAAGAAATGAACTAAGCATCAAGGGTATGCAGATGGTAAGAGCAGGGTGGGTTAATCATCCCATTGAAATGAGGAAGAAGCTATTACAATTGGCCCATAATAGTCACATGGGATCTCCAGGACCAAAGGAATTCTCAGTTCGGATTATTAGTGGCCGGGTCTGGACTCTGAGGTTGAAGACATGATAAAAAATTACATCATATGCTTGTCATCAGATAAAGTACTCAGAACACATGTGCAACCATTGAAAACCATAGAACCCAAAGAACTATCCAACATTCCCTAGGAATACATTGCTTTAGACATTTTGGGTCCACAGCAATCCAGGGAGGGAAGAGAAAAATATGTAATAGTCATCGGTGATTTATATTCCAAATGGGTTGAGGTACGTGCTGTGTTGGAAGCTGATTGAAAAGCACTGATTACATTCATGGATGACATTCTTCTGGGGGCATACCAAAGAAAATAGTTACAGACAATGGCGTCCAAGTCACTTCCAGACTGATGAAAATATCTTTAGACAATATGGGGATTGAATATTACAAATCATCTGTATTTCACCCATCTACCAATAGAATAGTGGACAGGTATATATGCTGTTCCCTTTCCCTTACCAAACCATAATAAAAAAGTTATGTAGTCTCCCTGGAGACATGGTACTTTCGAAGGGTTACAAAGTACTGGATAAGTATGGACACCAACCCTTCTGCCAAGGATACACTGACAGGAGGGTCTTCAGTTTTATGGAAATAAATACCAGAAAACCTACCTTGAGTACTGGGAGTTTTTCACTTCAATTACCTTCATGGCAATCCTTCACACGCCGACAGTAACTGAAGCATGCATCCTGATATTCTATCACCTGCATAGGTTCACCATCATCCATGTACTGGAGCTCATAATGGGGGATCTGCAAAGTCAAATCAACACATACCCTCTACTAAAGTTGTTGTCTGTCCTTGCCACTGACATATTCCAGCACTCTGTGGGCATATTGCATGGCATGTTCCAGTCCACATTTTCAAATATGCTCTGTCAGGTATTACGTTGCCTCCGCCTTTATGCCACCTGGTCACATTGCATTATCTACCACCATGGAAGTTCACATTGCACTACCTACTACAATGTATACCAGTCTACAGGAAGCACATGATGAAAAGTGCCCTAAACCACTGATGCACAAAATACGGCCAGCATGTTGCTTTTTCGGGCCCGCCAAGGTTAAAGACTTTTCAAATGGAGGGCCGACCGCAAGCAACAATAGCCACCCTCCATTAGAAAAGTCATTGTTTACCAATGCCAGGCCTGGAAAAATACTGACTCTCTATTGGTTCAGTGCATTCACTACACAGCTCTTATAAATCACGTAGTATGTGTGCTGCACCAATATCTATTGAACTGTGGCTGACATAGCTAAGTCTTGTTGCCGGAAGGCATTACTGCCTTGCTACACTTGCTGCTTGGAAGAGGTCCGCCCGCCCTCAAGCTTGCTTACCTGCCTCCCTCCCTTCATGCTTGTCCGTTCGTCTGCCCACCAAGGTAGTACATTCTTGTTTTGTTGGAAGGGTCATAGTGTTTTCTGGGGGGGGGTGAGGGGACATTGCTTTTGTTGGAGGGTCCGGGGGCATGGGAATGGCGTTTTGTTGGAGGGCTGAGGGGACATAGGGCTGGAGTTTTGTTGTTGGGTTGGTGTGTCATGGGGGTGGTGTTTCCTTGGGGGTGGGTGTCATGGGACATGGCGTTTGCTTGGGGGCATGGGCAAATGGGGGAACCAGGGTTATGTAGTTTGATGGTCATGGGAGGGACATGGGATTTGACATTTGGTTGGGGTTGGGGACCCAGGAGAATGCTATTTGGTGGGGTGTGGGGGTTTTGGGTGGGTCCAGGGCCATGTCACTGGTGGGGGGAATAGGGTTGGGACCAGGACCAAGTCATTGGGGGGAGTGGGAAGGAAAAGGGGGACCAGGGCCATGCAGCTTGGTGGATGTGGGGGAATATGGGGGACCAGGGATGTGCCATTAGTGGGTGGTGGGGTCTTTAGGGAGGGGGGGTCCGAGGACATGTCATTAGTGGGGGGAAAGGGTGGGGACTGGGGCCATGCCACTGGTGGGGTATGGGGGATATAGGGTACCAGGTCCATGTCATTGGTGGGGTGGGTAGGAATAGGGGGGACCACTTGGGGGCATATGGGTGACCAATACCATGCTGTTGGTGTGGGGTGGGAGGAATAGGGGGGACCAGGGCCATGCAGTTGGTAGGGAGACACGGGGCATACTGTTTAGTGGTGGGTGGGGAGACATGCAATTTGGTGGGGGGCTCACAGGACATGGGATATGCCATTTTGTGGGGGGTGGGAGAGAATGGGGGAACATGGCTGTGCAGTTTGGTGGGGGGACATGGGGCATGCTGTTTAGTGGTGAGTGGTGGGACATGCAGTTTGGTGGAGGGCTCAAGGGACATGGGATATGCCATTTGGTGGGGGATTAAAGGAGGACCATGTCCATGCAGTTTGGTGGGGGGAACAGGGGAGACCAGGGCCATGCTGTTTGGTGGAGTATGTGGTACCAGGACCATGTCATTGGCTTGGGGGATTAGGAGGGACCTATCGGGGGGATAATGGTGACCAATACCATGCTGTTTATCTGGTGTGGGAGGAATAGGGAGTGACCATGGCATGCAGTCTGGTGGGGCAGTGGAATAGGGGAAACCAGGGCCTTGCCATTGATGGGGGGAAATGGGGAACAGGGGGAGGAGCCAGGGCCATGTATGTAATACAAATTGGGTGGGGTTGAAAAAGTCTCCTGCCAGGCCCCCTCTCCTCCACCCGACTAACAGCCCTTTCCAACCACATTTACTTTTCAGCCCACTATAGGCAGCATGTAGGGTACATTCGGCACTTGGCCAAAATCGTTTGTGCAAGCTGCCTTAAACGAACAGATGACCTGTGATGCAGACCTAACAATCACCCACTGCTCTGCCCAGTTCCCTCGCTTCACACCTGATGTCATGATACTCTGAGTCCTCTCTAAGAGAAGGAAGGGAAGAGGATCAGAGGGGACAGTGAGAGATGACATGTACAGTGCTCTAACCCACCTGTCTCTTGCATAACCATCTATCAGTATCACCAAGCTCTCTCTTACACCCACCACTCTCAAACGGCACACCAGCTCTCTCAATGGTAACTTACAGTTATCCTCCCATTGACTCAGTTTCCCACTACCAACAATGCCTCTTTCTGCACCTTCTATATTGCTCCTCCTGCACCCTTGACCCTGTCTCACCCCTATAACTCTGCTTCTTAATCTCTACTTCACTACATGCACCTTTCCCTTGAGCCTATCCCATTTGTTCTAGCCTTGATCGCTGTCCTGCACTCACCTTTATTTCTCTCAGTCTACATCTCCACACCATTCATGTCTGCAGGTCTGTCCCTAACGATGATTGCAATGTGTGTTGATATCACCTTTACCTCTTACTGTTTCCTGCTATCTCAATATAGTCAGTCTCCCACATAATATCCTCCCAGTTTCAGTATCAAACCTTCAACTCTTCTTGTTTCTCATTCACCTCCTTCCATCCTCTCATGTTCACATGATATTCTCTTAGTTTTCCACACACCTCTTTTAATCTATTTTCATCTCGGCTCCATCAAGTTACTAATTATTGACCCAATTCCCACCTTCGTTACAGTATGTATTTCATCATTTTCCCAATTTCTCATGCAATGTTTCCTTCTTCTGTTTATATCTCCCCTGTCAACCCATCACTTGCTCCAAATCCCCTCTTGTCTAATTTTACATCACCTCCCAACCAGGCTTACCTTGCTGCACATATTTCCTTCCCTCCATCTCTCGCCACTTTTGTCTACTGTCGGCTCTTTTCTGGTCCCCTTCTGCTGTCCTTTCTTACATTCTGCCTGCATTCCCTCCACCTTTCTTACAAACGTTCTATTTATTTATTGCATGCTACCTTCCTTTTCTATTTTGTTCAATGATCAGCTTTCCTTTCCTCTTTTACCACTCAAATTCTACCTTTTTGCATAAGTGACCCTTGCTTCACTCTTTCTCATTATCTGCTTTTTTCTTTCCAGGAAAAATTCCCTTTCTTCTTTTTACCCATTCTTGTTCACATGCTTGCCCCTTTCATTCCTCCTTTAATGTCCTTTGCCCTTCCCCTTCCACAAACTAACCTTACCAGTACACTCCCATGATCCTCAACACCTGCCCCCCTCCCACCTGACCTGCTTTTCTCTGCTGTCTGATTTGTCTTCTGCTTCCATTGTATGTCCAGTCAGGCTTTTAGCATGCCGTCAGTGCTCCTCCCCCCCCTCCCACCCCCCAGCTCTGGCAAATCTCTCCTTGGCACATACAGGCACATATAGGAGGGTTGCATGAAGGTGGATACGCCACGTCCGCAGTGTCAGACAGCTGCACAGACAGGGAAGTAGCACTGATGGAAGTTGATCCTGATGTGATAGGACATGCGTACTGGAAGAGTTCAGGTAGATCTGATAAATCCTTCAGGAGGCATGGGTTTAGCAATGCATGGAACGATGGAAAGTATTCCTAAAGAAGTGTATCTTCTTCTTCGCGTGTGTTCAAAGGACAGCCATTCCCTAAAGGAATAGCTAAGGGATGTATTGTATTTCCTAAAATGAGCAGCTATTAACTTGATAGATAATAGTGGGCAAATATTCAATAAGTAACAGTGTGGGTGTGTTTGTGTGTGTGCGTGTGTGTGTGGGGGGCCGAGGGGAGACATGGGTTGGGAGGGGTGCCTTTCAATCATGAGTAACACCAGAGAAGTAAAAGTAAACGTCTGAGTGATAACAGAAGGAATGTGTTGCTTTGAAGAAATTTCAGGTACGGTACTTCAACAAAGAAGAATGGAGTTCCTGGTATTTTCTTAGAAAATGTATAAGGTCCAGTTGTATGCATAATTAGTACTTTGATGTAATGGGGCTTAGAAGAGAATATTCAAACCGGAAGTATTTTGCAGGTGGTTGTAAAGGGCATTCAGAGAAATTCACGCCGAGGGAGGGTTTTCAGCCAATCAGTTGGCTGAAAAGCGGCCATGAACACACTGCGTACTGCCTGCTTTTTCCAACCACCTGAGGCCCTTCCCCAAGTGGTGTCATCTTGATTGTGGGTAGAAAACTGTTGCCTCCCCACCAACAAAGATATCCCACCCTCTACCCCCCACCGCCTCGTCCCTCCACACTTACCTGCTGGACTGGAGCTTTGTGCTCCTGTCCCTGTGCTCCTCCCCGCCTCGGCCACCATGATGAAAATAGAAAAGGGACTACATCCCCTTTCCTATGGTGGCAGCCATCATGTGTTTATTTTTTATGGTTGATTGGGCTTGCGCAATATGCGTGATGCCCATCTCCCGCCAAAAAATAATTCAAACCCAGGGATGCGAATAGCTAACACACCCTTATCGGAGGTCCGTACATGACTGGTAACAGCCCACAGCCCTGCCTAAGCTCGGGCTTGTGGGCCGTTACCAGCCATGTCTGCCTCCCAATGTGGGGTGTTTGCTAGATTAAGGAAGCAAGAGGAAGCAGAATTATTAATATTAAGATATTTATTGAGTGCGTACGTAGCTTCAGAAAGCAGCAAAATGCTCTGCAAGTCATTGTTAGAAGCCAGGGAGGCAGATGGCAAGGGGTCTAACAAGAGACCCAGAAACTAACAACCGAGGAGGAGGGAGCTTCTAATTTGGCAGCAAGGGGTCTCCAAACAACTACTGGGAGAAACAAGGGAAAACAGATCACCCAGTCCCAGGTTAGGTGGGGAGTGAATAGGGGATGGACATATGTGTTATGGAGGATCCATTTCTTGAAGAGGAAGATCTTGAGCACCTTCCTGAAATGTAGAAGCGAGAAGTAAATTTGGTGTTGATGGGATGGACTTCTCGTAGATCATATTCCTCTGGAGAATCATGGCTTCTCAGCAAGGTAGCTTGGTGACAATGGCATTGTAGATGATGCAGCAGAATTTGAATGTGGTACATGCTTGCAGTGAAGCAAGAGTACTTTGATGAGTCATGCCGTAGAATATTCTGTAGGGTAAGTGGGAACAGGGAGTCAAGGTACAAGGTGGAGAGTAAATGGTGAGAAAGTGAAATTGTGGGTCCAAAAGAAGGATCTTGAATTTTGAAATACATTGATTGGTTGCTCACAAGAGTGATGTATTTTCTCTGTTTAGCCTCAAGCACTATGACTGACAATAAATACTTCAGTCACTATGAAGATCAAGATACCTTTACTTAACTGCAGTGCCAAAGTAAGTGGCAATTTTTCTGCTTTTTGGCAAACTTCACTTTTAACAGTTAACTCAAATAATGTTTCATTTAAAATCCAGTAAATTGATTAATGTGTAATCTGCCGCTCTCCTGAAGAGTGTGATATCACGGATCGTTACAAGCTATAGCGATCAGCTATGACATACCTCTGTGAGAGCCTCTGAAAAAAACATAAAGGACGGATTATACTCTTCCCTCAGTATTATGTTCTGTTCACCTTGGAATTACAATATCAAGAGATTCAGGTAATCAAGGGATACACTGTAAAACTAAGAATACCTCATTCAAAGTAGGTATGTGATGCAGCATTGTGTTACTGTGGAGTGCATTTAAAGTCCCCAAACAGAAGTCCCTTTCACATGAACAGCAAGATTTTAAACACTGAAAAAAAACGGGCTTGCTTTTGTTTTTGTTTTTCCAAGTAAAGTTAAAGAGCCATGTGGAAAGGGGCCTACCTGTCATTACAAAATGGGCAAGCAGCATTTTAATTTACAAAAGAAGGAGGAATCAAAGATCCCTGTCACATGGAAAACAGGATTTTTGAACATTGAAAACAAAAACCGCCTGCACATGTGTGCAAATAAAAACAGCTTTAAAAAAAGCAAAAGTGAAAAAAATATCACTGCTCACAGAACAATGTCAGAAAACAAAACATGATGTGTGGGTTGACAAAAGCAATATATATTATGTTTCACCTACAAAACTCCATTGACATTTGAAGAGCCACTTTGTCTTCATGGATAATGTCAGCCCAAGGTAGACCCTGTTTCTGGCTGTGGGCAAAACCTCACAAAGGAAAACTCCCACTTCCAGTCTGGATGTCATGTCTCCCATCTAATGACTCCCCCACAAAAAAAATGTGCTGCTGAAGGTGTTGAAAGCCCAGTGTTCTCCAGACATGCTGGCTCTGAAAGCAGGGACTTCAAGGAAATTCACCCTTGGTTGGAGCACGACTAATATGTGTGAAAATGGGGGCACCCACTTCAAAGAGCAAACTGCCAACTTCAGAGAGGCTCATAAAAAACCAATAGTCACAGGCTGACCCAGTGAAAACAAATGGCCAGAAGGCAGAAACTGCCATTTGTCTCACATGAACTTTCACAATTAATTTAAAAGGACTATTATGATTTAGGCCTTTTTCTCAGCAACCATATCATGGATTGATTTCATTTTTTGTACCATTTTTTATGTAATTTCCAGGCGATTTTGGGGATATAAAATGCATCTACCTGTGACTCGGGAAACTGTAATGTCCAGTTAGACTAGGTTTCTGGCTGATCTGAACATGCTCCAAATGTAAGAGTTGGTGAGTGGGTGGAAAATTAAATTATGGATATGCTTAATAACTAACATCTTCATAACTGTTGCACTTTTAATGGAAATGGCAAAATTGTGCCACATGGCCATGCTACCTCATAAGAATTTGTCAGTTGGCTTTTCTAATTCTCCATGATCAGCTAAATCTGAAAATATGTTTAGTATGGCAGTAACTAGTAAAATTATGAAGTTGTGATACATAACTAGTTTTTGCCAAAATGTTGAAAGGAGAACAAAGGGGCGATTACATATGGGAATTACCATATGGTGCACCAAACCCCTAAACCAATCCTGACTTGGAGGCAGGATTGGGTGGAGAGAGAGGGGTAACTGTCCAATCCTAGTGGCAGGGATTACTGCAGGGTACTTGCCCAAGATTGTAAAATTGGTGATGTCATTGCTGTTATATAATGGGGACTGCACTAGGACAGGGGACAGACAAAAACCGGCCAGACAGAAAAAGGAGAAAGACAGGAGGACAAAGAGAAGAGACAGACTGATCTGAAGGCTGCTGAAACTCACCATCTGACAGCTGTAAGGAGACATCTGAGGAGATTGCTGAGAGTGCATCTGGGTGGAGCTGTCTATTTCTAGGACGGCCTCAAAGCTGACTGGCTGTTGTGCAGAGCGGGAGGCCATCTTTGAGAGTGGAGTGACCAGAACCCAGTCCTGTCTTTCCAGAGTGTCTTGAAATGCAGCTGGCCTTCCTTAACCTTAAATAGAGGCTTGCTATGTAGGTAGAACTAAGCCCTGGAAAACCAAAAGGTGGGGGGTCTCCTTGGCTTGAATCATTTCTCTTTACAGTGGGTGGGGGGGCTGTGTAGATCCTTAGCCTATGTAACCAAACATATTAATATAATTATTTCCCCATTTGCAGAACACTGCAGGGTGAGTTTTGTTAAAATTCGAAATTAACAATGCTCACTTCCCAGTATGCGCTGAAAACGATAGCCTATAATTTAATTGAGTAATCCTTGTCCTCCAGCTGACCCCGACTTCTTTAAGGAAGAGGGCTGTCTTTGTTCTTAAATCAGTACAACCTTTTTATCCAGCCTCCCCAACACAGGCCTTTCAGTAAGGGTGGTCTGAAATCCAAAATTCCCCAAAGCATTCCGATTTTTCTGTCTGACTTCCCAACCTAGACCAAAACAAGGGGGTCTGAAAAACAAACAGATACATGCCTGTGTTTATTTTTAAACCAGAAGTGTGGGCGAAATCAAAATTGCACAACCGTACATAAGAGCCTTTGTCATTGATCAGTGTAATTATTTTGTGAAGTGAAATTTTCACAAAGTAAGAATTGGGTCTGTGTCCTTTTTAACCCACTTCTGTGATTTATTTATGCTGAGAGAAGTTGATTGTGTTGTGCCATAGATAAAATGGGGTTTTTACATTTTCATGCTAATTTCTATTACTTTTAATTTAAATAAATACTAATATATTTCCCATGCACCGGCTTGATTCTTGGCTCATTGTTATCTCAGGGGAGAGGGCTCCAATGGGCATGATATGTGTCTGAGACAGGGCTAAAAAAAGAATCTGTTAAACCATTTGTTGCATAACCACTTACGCGGGGGGGAAGGAACTACCCATGTTGAGGGTGGCTTCTCAATAAACCGTTACATTACTGGCAATCTATACTAGATATCTAAGCATCTTCTAGTGGAACATAATTGATCTCCATGAAAATGTTTAGTTGAAATAATATTCACATAAAACAGTAAAACATACTTCAATATTTGATCATTTGACGCCAATTATTTTTCGCATATTGTGTGTTTATCATTCGTTATGATCAGAGAAGTCTTAAGCAAGATTTCACTTTTTACCCTTTCTTCTTCAATGGAAGGGGAGGGCATAGTGTGGTGCACTGGTCGAAACAATACAAATGCATGCTTTATTGAGCAGCTGATTAACATCAGGGTTATCTCTCTAGGCAGACTTGAAATGTAATGCTATGTTATTGGGTATTTGTATAGCGCCTTTCACCATTTGTATGATCTCAACGCACTGTGGGTTGAATGCTCACAGAGACCGTTGTACAGGTCAGTGGAGAAAGTAGAGTGGTAAGTAGAGCGTTTGTGCGCTCAGTATGTGTGCAGCTAGACTGAATTTGTGGTGGGTAGCTGCATTCCAATGTAAGGAGTAGTGTGGAAGTTGTGAGAGACCAGTAGTATGTGTGCAGCTAGGCCAAATTGTCTTGGGTAGCTACATTCAAGCACAGGTGGTGCTTGTATATAAGATAATGGGTCTCATTCCGGGTTTGGAGCTAACCATGGAGTAATTAGCTCCATGGTTGCCTCCGAAACCGTCCCAAATCCGGCATGGTGAATGGAGTAATTACCGGTCCATTCCAGGGTTGGAGGGACCGGTAATTCCCCATTCACCTTTTGCCCTTCCCCATTCCCATTTCTGCCCCATAGGGCTCAATGGGGAAGGAGGTAATTACGGCACCGTAAATTACGGTACCGTAATTATCTCTGAAGTACCTTTGCGGGTCCCATACTTTACTCCTGCTAAAAGCAGGAGGTAAGGAAGGACCCGCAAAGGGACCTCGGAATACGGAAGTAAGGGTTTACCAGCATCTGCACCCTTACCGGTGCCGGTAATTCCTTACCTCCAACCTCGGAATGGCCCCCAATGTGTGCAGCTAGGACGATTGTTTCATGGGGGATAGCTGCATTCTAAAGATTTTTGAAGTGTGCATGGTGCTGTATAAATTATGTGTGCAGCGGGGTCGAAATTAATCATGGGGGATAGCCACATTGTATTTTTCACTGGGGCATAGGAGAGTGTTAGCATTTTGGTAGGTATGTGCGAGTATCCGTGCAGTTGGAAGAGATCCCTTGTTCCTGATTACCTTCCCGTACCTGCCGAATTAACTTTTGATCCCTATCATAGAGGTTTGGTGCTTTAGTTCTCCAGGCACCTCTCGGTCTAGTGTGGACTCAATTCTGTTTCGCCGGCTGTACCTATCTCTGGCTTAACAATATAATCAATGTTGAATGCGCAACCTCCAGCAATAGCACTGCCTAAATGGCATTTTATGGCCAGAATGGGGGCTGCTTGCGCTTTTCTCTTTTATATTAAAAGTGAATTCTGTCATTGCTACCAAATATTGTAACATGGTAGTGTGAAAGAAACATTTGCTTAATAAACAAGAAAAAAAGACCTGTAAGAAATAGGACGTGTGTCTTCTTGGAAAGCATTGTGGCAATGTATTGCTATAAATGAGAAAAGAGTGGAGAAATTGCAATGGAAAAACGGCAACGCTTTAGAAAATAAAAAGACCAAACAGAGCAGATTGCGGTCTCTGTTTGCGGTCAGTGTGTAAACTTTCTGTAATTTAAAGTTTTAGGTGTGGCCATGAATCATTCGCGTGCTCCTGAGCCTCAGCCATTCAGTGCTCTCTTACTTCCAGTCCACTCACTGGCAACATGTCAATAACCTGTGTTCCTCTCTTCTTATCTCTCTATCTCTCAAGTATGTAAAAAGTATGGGAAAGTATGCAGGCAGGCGAGGTTCTTAACATCTTCCCAAATCCAAGCTGTTACATAAAACAAGAAAGCAGTACAGACACCATAGCCACGAAGGCGGTCTCTAGCGAGCACATATAAGCGTGGGAAGGAGATGTCCCAAACTGATGTATCACGGGTTCTTGCATAGACCATGATGTCTTAAAGCGTGCAGAGCACAGAAACACACGGCAAACTCAAGTCGTCCTATGGACGTACATAAGGCAGCAAAACCATAGGAAACCGAAAAGACCACCACGCACGCTAACTATATCAGGCAATTTATAACGTTTAGCCGCACACCCCACAAAGATAGCCGCTAGGTATACGTATGCAAACAGGGAAAATATATAGTTATGCTGTTAGTACCTTTAAATGAGTTACTGGGTGGGTAGGGTTTGAAATACTGCTGCTCCTTTGCCTCTATTCATGCGACTCTCATGATTAACAGTCTGCGGAGTTTGGGAGAGAGCAGAGCTGGGTGGTGTGTCTGTGTTCACCTTACATCATAAGATTTAGTGTAAAAAGTACATACAGGAATTTCTTCTATGTACCAGAGCCAAGAAAAGAAAAAGGGTTGAACAGAATGTGCTTATTGAATCCCATTGCACTTACAATTATTGTTTAAAAACGATAAGCTCAGGCATGGCACTTACCGTGCATATGATCAGAAAATATAAAACATGTTTCGTATATTTGCTGGCAAAAGATAAAAGTCATAATATATAATGTACGTCCATACTCTTTTTCCATAAACTGTCACTTTAGCGACTTATGTACGACCATTTTAGGTCTGGCTAGAGAGAGCTTTATTTTTCCGCCAGAACTCCAGAATCAATGTATTAGAGCGTCCCTGGTGAGAATCAGCAGCTCTGCTATTCAGAATCAGTGTGCCACGGTGAAAGCTTTGTTGGCGTCATAGCATTGTGTTGGAGTGAGTGGAACTGTCTACATTTGGAGAGAGTTTTCAATCATCATTTTAAGAACATGCTAACCTAATCTCTAAGGTCTCGCTGCCCCCCAGCTGCCTCCATTTGCAATCCCTGCAGCAGGTCAGAGTGTCTGGGTCCTGCAACCCCATCTTGGCCCTTATTTGGCATAAAGCGCGCCCCCAGGCCCCGTGAGCAGCGTTTCCCCATCCCTGCACCGCTTCCTGATCCAAGTGCCTGCCCCCACCCCGAATGACTAATATGCTCCTGATTCAAACCTAAGGACTCGCTGCCCCCCCAGCTCCCTCCATTTGCAATCCCTGCAGCTGGTGAGTGTGACTGGGTCCTGCGACCACATATTGGCCCTTATTTGGCATAAAGCATGCCCTCAGGCCCCGTGAGCAGCGTTTCCCCGTTCTGCACAGCTTCCTGATCTGGGTGCCCGCCCCCACCCCTAATTGGCTAATATCCTCCTGATTCGAGTATAAGGACTTGCTGCCCCCCATCTGCCTCCATTTGCAATCCCTGCAGCAGGTGAGTGTGTCTGGGTCCTGCGACCCCATCTTGGCCATTATTTGGCATAAAGCGTGCCCCCAGGACCCGTGAGCAACGTTTCCCCATACCTGCACCGCTTCCTGATCTGAGTGCCCGCCCCCAACCCTGATTGGCTAATACTCCTGGTCATAATTGCCCCTTCCAGGGTAGCCCCCTGCAGCTAAGTGCCCGAAGGCAAAGGGCGGCTCCAGAAAGTGTCAGCAGGTGTCCGCAAGGGAAGCCAGTGGAGCCAGCGACCAGCCGTCAACCAGCAAACTACCCAGGACCAGTAAGGTAGGAGTGGCCTAGAGTGGGGGTGGAGCAATAACCCCACTCTGGAAGCCTAACCACCTAGCAAAACTATCTAAAACACCTTAGCTGAACACCTCTTCGCCCTTCCTCAACTGCACGCCATTAAACCTAGCTATGCCTATTACAACACCTTTTGTTAGGCATAAGCCTCTCTCCCACTATACAGAACTCTCAAATCTCGATGTGTTTAGGATTGTAATCTTCTCTCCTGTTAGGCGTAGGCCTCTCTCCCACTATACAGGAATCTCAATTCTAGATGTGTTTAGGATTGTAATCTTTCACCTGTTAGGCGTAGGCCTCTCTCCCACTATACAGGAATCTCAAATCTAGGTGTGTTTAGGATTGAAATCTTTTTTCATCTGTGTTTAGGATTATAATCTTCTCTCCTGTTAGGCGTAGGCCTCTCTCCCACTATACAGCAATCTAAAATCTAGATGTGTTTAGGATTGTAATTTTTCACCCGTTAGGCGTAGGCCTCTCTCCCACTATACAGGAATCTCAAATCTAGGTGTGTTTAGGATTGTAATCTTCACCTGTTAGGCGTAGGCCTCTCTCCCACTATACAGCAATCTAAAATCTATGTGTGTTTAGGATTGTAATCTTTCACCTGTTAGGCGTAGGCCTCTCTCCCACTATACAGGACTCTCAAATCTAACTGTGTTTAGGATTGTATTCTTTTTCACCTGTGTTTAGCATTTTAATCTTCCGTCCTGTAGGCCTCCCTCCCACTGTGCGGGACTCTCAAGTCTAGATGTGTTTATGATTGTAATCTTCTCACCTGTGTTTAGGATTATAATCTTCTCTCTTGTTAGGCGTAGGCCCCCTCTCCCAATATACAGGACTCTCGGATCTAGCACTGGACTAAGTGTGTTTAGAATTGTAATATTCACCTGTTAGGCGTAGGCCTCTCTCCCACTATACAGGACTCTCAAATCTAACTGTGTTAGGATTGTATTCTTTTTCACCTGTGTTTAGGATTACAATCTATTCTCCTGTTGGGCGCAGGCCTCCCTCCGACTTTGCAGTACTCTCAAGTCTAGATGTGTTTAGGATTGTAATCTACTCACTTGTGTTTAGGATTATAATCTTCTCTCCTGTTAGGCGTAGGCCCTCTCTCCCACTACACAGGACTCTCTGATCTAGCTGTATCTATCATTGGACTCATTGGGTCATGTAGGTCTCAAACCTAGCCATACTGAGCCATTTGAGTAGCTCACGATCGACAGAATCAAAAGCCACCCGGAAATCAACAAATGCAAAATACAGTGGTTCCGGGTGGCAAATTGAGATCTGAGCATATTTAGCGCCATGATGTTTGGAGAGGTTCCCAGTCCAGAGACAAAACCTGCTTGAAATGGATCTATCTTCCCTAAATTCGTTGGCCACCTGTTTAAATCCCTGAGAACAATTTGGTTAAAAATCTTTCCCGGGGCATCCAGGAGGGCAATGGGCCTATAATGTGCTGGATTAGATCTATCCCCCTTTTTATATACCGGGAGGATAATCGAATGTGTCCAGGACCTGGGGATTTTCTGTGTCTGAATGATATTAGAGAACATATTGTATAATATCTCTGACCATAGTTTAGGATATTGTTTTAATGTATAATTAGATAAGCCATCTGGCCCAGGGGCTCTTGACTGGCTTGCTATATTTATATAATACTCAATGTCTTCCTCATCAAAAATTAAGCAGAACTTGTCAACATTTTGCACTGGGATAGTGTGATTCTCAGGTGCTGGCAACTTGTAAAGATTTGTGTAATATGTAATCCGTTCAAATTCCGAAACATTATTAGATTGATGTTCAATCTAATGTCCTGTACTGGATTGATTAATGATGGCCCATATCTGCACTGTCGTCTTCCATGCCAAGGCACTTAACATGGTTGCACCATCATTCTGGTATAAGGAAGCTTTGTAATGTCGTAACCAATTTTTATGCCTTGTTTTAATCTTGGTTAACACTATTCCTCTAATATAAAACGGATGTTTCATTGCTTGGTATTTTCTTTTGCTGTTTCCACTTCTTTATTGCATATATGTAAGGTCCGAACTTTGTTGACCTTTTGTTTTTTCGTTTTGTGTTGAAATAGTTGCATTAGGTCGTGATATACAATTTCGTCATGCTGATTCCGTTTATTTTGGTTAACTCTAGAGCAGAAAAATGATTGAATCTTTTTAAGGAGGTTTCATTCCATCTTAATCTGTTGCCAATATTGGTAACTGTTACAAAATTGGCCAGACATGTATGCCTACAGTTAGTCAATCCTTCCTTTGCCTGCCACTTCATTACTAAATAATTATGGTCACTTAGGTCTGTGGATTGGATGGAACATTTTGTGATGTCAGCAATTATCTCCTGATTAACATAGATGTAATCGATGATTGCTGTGGCCGTACCTCTATGCCATGTTGGTTTCGGAGGTATATCATCTTTAAATGTTCCATTTAACATATGAAAATCTCTTGATTTGACAAAATTATTCCAAGCTCTGAGTTTAGTAGAGTTCACAGATTTCCCTAGACAATGTAAATTAAAATCCCCTGCTATGATAACACAGGATATGGTGTTATCTTGACAAACTAAATCAAGTAAGCTAGCCACATCTCTCATAAAGATATTATCGGAAATACCGACAGGATTCCAATAAGTATTTATTAAGGCATATGTTACTGTACCTATTTGTAATTTTATCATTTGCAGAATGGGGTTAGGAGATATCCAATTCTCTGATTTAAATGATACATTTTGTTTTACGGCTATCAGAAGCCCTGAAGTAGGTCTGCCATGGTTTGATTTCTGAGCCGGATTCAAATAGACATCATATTTGTCCCAAGTTGGGACTGCAATAAGCCATGTCTCTTGAAACATTGCTATTTCAGCATTTTCTAAATTTGGGTTTCGACCATTTATTAAGTGATGGAATCCTCTCATTTTCCAACTAATGATAGAGATTGTGGTTTGCTCAATAGGATGGCTTAGCTAATTCATAGTTTGACAACTGCAAGGCTTCCTTACATTAGATTCCTGCAGATTAAAACCCACATTATTTAAGCTATTATTCTCTGTTATAGAGACACACAAAGAAGGATGTGATAGAGGTTTAGACAATGTGACTTTAGATGTTGAATTATTCACATTTATGATAAATCCCAGTTCATACAGTTGACTTTTCGCTAGCCAAATAGTATTAAGAACAGCTCTCGAGTTTATCCATAGTCTAACCGAAGAGAGAACTTGCGGATCCTCAAATTCAACCAACTGTATGTCGACGGAATTAATGTCCTCAAACTCAGGTATTTCTGAGAAAATTGTCAAAATAGACTTTCGGTTCAAGTAATACTGGACACAAGGAGATGGACGACATAATAGAACCAGCGAGTGCAAAGCTGGGCGTTTCACATTCAAAGATGATGGCTTTTTTTTAGATCCAATTGACTGAGTGATATTGGTAGCTGAAGCTCCCTGATCTTTCAAAACAGTTGATTTTGTAATAGCAGTTGCTATCAAACGATACATTTCTGGAGCTAGCGTTGATATTATACTAGAATTCCGAGACTCAGAAATTGAGTTTGTTACATTTGATACAATTGGCAGTGATTTGTGGCCTTTAACAAACTGTGACTCCATTACAGCTATGGATTGTGAGGGAGCTTGGGGCATGACACATCTAGAGATTTATCTAGATTACTGGAGGGTACATTTGATGAGGCTGGTGTTCTTCCCAATTGCTGTAGATGATGCTCTTTTTGATGAAACCTTTGCCCAGAGTCGCAATGAGTAAGATATTTCTGAGATGGTTGGACTGTCATATAGGCATCAACAGCATGTCTAATCTCTCAAAAATCTGTTGAGAAGTGTCCACTGGAGCAGTGAAGTGACCATCTTGATGTTTAGATGTAATATTAGATAAAGTCTTGGCAGATGTAAGGCCAGTATCATCCATTTTGGTGATAGTCTCCACTGAAACATCAAAGGGGCTCTGTGCAGAAGGATTTGGAATAGAATTGTTTTTGCCAGTGTTCTTACGTGCTGAAGCCTGCAGCTGATATCATGTGCCAGATTTTTTGAATGGCATTATTTTCTTGTTCAATTGATCAATACATGGTGCTTGGTCAGCATTCAAAGCTATGACATTCTTTGTTTTCATAACTATCTCTGCAGCTTTGTTTTGATTATTAATTTCCTCAGTCTTTTTAATTGATGTTGTTTCTATTCCATTCTCTCTCAATGTTGTATATTTACCTTCCTCCAGTTTTATTTCTGTGTTCTGCTGAGAGGTGTTATCCTGCAGAGAGACTTGCGATTTTCTTAGAAAAATGGCGGCAATTTTTGGAGCAGTAAATGTTGCTTTAGAAATATTACCCATGATTGGTAATAGATTCAGACTTTTATTAAGCTTTTATTAAGCTTTAATTGTAGGACAATTGGGGCTATTTTAAGGCCATTTTTCAAGGTCCCTATTGGTTCGGACATTGACGGCTCAATTGTTTGTTTTTCAGTTTGTGAGGTTTTCAATTTGGTAACACATTGGAGAGCCCTTTGTTTGATCCCTCTTTCTTCCTCCTCTTCTATGGCTTTCTTGATCACTTCTCCTTGTTTATCCTTATTCATATAATTCCCTGTTTGATCACATATTTTGTTTATAGGGTTTAATTCAACAATTATATGATCCATGTTCACTGATACTGGATTTATGTTGCTGATTTCCTTCAGGGATGACTGTGCGGCAATACTCTTGTTTTTGGATTTCATATGATTTTTTAATTTTTTTTGTCCTTTTTTCAAGCTAATTTTATCTTTTAGTCTTCGCTGTCGCCTAGCTTCCCTCTTTCGTTCTCTCTTTCCATTTGGAGGAGCCATTTTGCGAACAGATCTCTTTTACTTGATCTCCTTGGTTTTGCTTTTGTTCAATTGAAGAAATCGATGAAGAATTATCTCTTATGTTTTCATCTTGAAAGTCTTCACCCAAGTTGGCCAATCTTCTGAACTCCTCTAATACAGATTCGGATAATGGAGTGTCATCCATCTGTGAGTTATGGCCATCAATGTGTGGGAATTCTGGTTTTCTTTGATTTAGAAGATGTAGCTGTGCTAATAGCTCTTGATGCAATTTCCTATCTTCTTCCTCGAGTATGCCTTTTGCAGCCAATGATCTCTGAATGGCTGAGATGTCTAAACCTTGTTTCATTGTTTCCAACTTCAAGTCCTGTAATGTTAGTTTAAGATCTGTATTAATGACATGGCAGCAGCTGACCACCGCCCCATCCAATGTAGATACATTGTTTATCAATTCCAATAAGGAACCAGTTTGAGATTGAATTTCCCCCTTAAGCATTTCAAACACAGAGATTAGAGAATTTAGAACATAATTGAGTGCACTCAAAGTGTGATCATTGGAGTGTACTCCAGTCTGGGAGGGCACCACTTGCTGATCTCTGAGATCCACCGAAGTTTTAATTTCTATTATGTTTTCCTTGTCACCAGGTTTTGACAAATTCTGCGTTTGCTCAGGTCGGGAGAGATCCAAATTTCCCAGCAAATGATCACTTGTGTTCAAGTCTATTTGACTCACAGGTCTTTTTTCCCCAAAATCTTTGTCGATTCTTTTTTGTATTTTTGTAGTGGTAACAGTAAATTCAAGGCCTTTTTTCCAATTGTCCACCATAGTGGATTCAATTTCCGGCGTGCCTGTAAGTCTAACAGGTGAACGGTAGCCACATGAACATGAAGTTGCTCCTGTTGGTTTCCATCAGGTTGTTGCAAATTGTCCTTGTTGATTGAATTTGTACTCTCAATACCACCAACAAGGGCTACATTGGCTATATCAGTTTCTTTCCATTCCGGGGCTTTCAAATCATCTGTTAATGGATTGCTACGCAACTTCATTTTAATTGGTGAAATGGATTATTGTAAAATGATGGTCAGTCTTCAGAAAGGTGCTAAGGGTGACAAACCCAGCCAATCAGCCCTTAAAAAGGCGTGCTGATAGGTAATTGTATATAGGTGATGATGTAATGTTCAGCACGCCAGGCACAGTTTGAATTTTTAGAATTCTGAGGAACCAAACACGTGGCAGATCAAAGGAAACCTAGTTCCAACAATCTACCACCACGTGTGTAATCACTGTTCAAGTCCAATCAAAGCTCAGAGTTCATATGAAAATGTAAAAGTTAAATCGCATGTCTCAAAGGTTAATAACCAGCAGTCACCGTTCGAAGATTGACATTGTCTTGAGGGTGACTTGTTATTGAGCAAATAAGTGGACACAGCTTGCTGACACCAGCAGATGATAAACATGCACGTTGGTTTTGAACTGAAAGAAACGTTACTTTATCCAACCGATCAATGCACGCAATGCAGGCACACAATGATGGTAAAAATAACAAACTCGTACGGCTCAAAGGCAAGGGAAAAAAGCCTGCAGTCGCCGCACGAGTTTCTAACAGTACAGCTATAGATGTGGACCAGCGCTGCTAAAAATAGGCGCTGTTACAACATTGCATGCACACACGTCAGTTCGTGCCTTGGAAAGCGTTGTTTAACTCGAGCAAGTAAAGATGGATTATAATCAATTGTGATCGATGAAAATGTTTTCACTGATTTACCTGATGGAAATGTGACTCTGTATAATGGGAATTCATAGACAAGCCACCGGCCCGATTCCCGTGACATGGCAGCACGGACTGCACAGACTGCCACTCAATCCCCACTCCGCTCGGCGCGATTCCCGTGACATGGCAGCACGGACTGCACAGACTGCCACTCAATCCCCACTCCGCTCGGCGGACTTTCTGAGCTTAGGTATGCTCCTCCTCCTGGTAGTAGCAAGTGGAGACAGACTCCTGATGAAAAGTTCAGCAAGAAAAGAGTGAGGGACTGCACAAACTGCCACTCAATCCCCACTAGTCTATTCTTGACATGGCAAGTGAGATAGTGGTTATGTTATATTAGCACGATGTATAAAGCGCACATCAACCCAGGGGCATCTTGGCGTTAGGAAACACAACACAGGACTGGGGACAGGATGAGACCTAAAATAGGAGTGTTTTCAATAGCCGCCTAAATTCAAAGTGATTCTGGGTGAGTCTAAGAGCCAAGGGCAGGGTGTTCAACCATTTGCCTACGGCAATTGAAAATGCACAGCCACCAACACTGGATAAACAAAATATGGGGACCATAACCAAGCATGCATTGCCAGAGTGAAGCTGACGCCTAGGCAGATAAGGAATAAAGTTGTCTTGCAAATATTCATCCCCCTTGTGGTAGTAGTATACCTGGTAAACCTTAAACTGGATTCTCTTGGAAACCGGGAGCCAGTGAAGTACTCGGAGAACAGAAGAAATATGTACTCCATAAGGAGTACCAGAGGCCACCCGAGCAGCCAGATTTGGTAAAAGCTGCAGCCGGTGAGTAAGACCTATAGTCTAGGCCAGGAACAGAGCATTGCAATAGTCAATGTGAGTTCAGACTAGCAAGGCACCTACCAGGGGCGCCAATGACTAAGCAAGAAGGGCAACACCTTGCGGAGAACCTTAAGGTAGAGGTGGCCAGTCTTCCAGACAGCACTGACCTGAGAGGCAATTGAGATTGAAGCCGACAGAGAGACGACCTAGGTTCCTAACCACTGTTATGGTGAGCGTTCTGTATGGAAAAGTGAGAAAGGTTAATATCTGTCTGATAAATTGTAGGCTGAAAAAGCATGTATTTATTACTGAGTTAATGTGAGAGTCCAGTGTTTGCTCATTGTCCATCAAGAGTCAGAGAGTATTGATCTATTTGAAGCCTTCTGGTTTGGTTCCCATTTCTGTAGGCCATGGTATGGGAGAATTGAATATGAAAGATACTTGAACAAATCCAAAAATATAAAAGGAATCTGCAAAATTTGAATCAGTTGAACAGCCTTGCACTCTTCCTGCAAGTCTCAAGAGGAATAACTGTGAGAAAGCTTTTGTATGGGGCCAGCGGTAGAGAATACTGTATAGGTGCTAAAATGTGGCCATGTGCAAGTGTTTGTTTACTGTCTATCCACGTTTCCCCAACCCAATTCAATTTTGCATCCATAGACCCATTGCTTCGGGAACACGGCTTTGGTGAAGTGTTTCTGCTTTTCCCATCCTACTAACAAAACTTGATTAGGCTTTCAACTGAAGGGAGAGAGAGAGAGTGTGTGTGGAACGCTAGGGGAATGAGCTGTGTTGCGGTGCTTCTGCGTGGGACATAGCTAGTAGGGCTACAAAATGGGCAAACTGATGTTAATGGGTGACGAACGTCATCTCACTACTATTGTATAAAGTGCTGTTACTGAGCAGTCAATCAGTGAGCTGTGTGGAGACTGGTAGTGTTGCGGCACCATAGACATTGCAAAGGAGTGGCACCAATGTCCTCATAAACCAAGCCGTGTCTTACCTCTGTGCGAATAGGATGAGGTAGATCGAAGCAAGTCTTGTACATTTTTAAATACATGTCACTATTTTACAGGTAGTGACCCTACCAAGCAATATCCAGAGGAAAGTAAATTTGATATTGATCTAGTTATTTGCTTGGGGGTACCTTGGAGACCTGGAGATAAAAGGTGGACCAAAAGCAATCAGATTCCTTATTGACTAGTATGTGGAAGCCACTAAAAAGCTTTTCGCAGCCAAAGACCAGAACTCAGAAAGATGCCCAAGGAAAACTCCAAGAACTGAAAGAGAGCACACAAATTTGTCTGTCCCCAAGAACAAAAAAGTTTACCGCAGATTTTATGGATCGCTCTAAGTGGTATCACCACTGAAAGAAACTATTGAGGCTATTTTACACTTGTATAATCCTGCAGTCTTGCACCTATTCAGGCCCCCGACCAACTAAAAGCAGCCCAATCTGCTCTGCCACCATCACCAAGCGAGCAGAGTCAATTCCAGAGCTCTAATTCATCCCTCATATAACCACCAGCATATAGCCAATCTATACCTATGTGATCACTTAGGGACTCCACATTGTGATCATTTTCAGCCATTGACGCGCTACTGGATAGATTGCCCATTTCTGATCTCTTAGATGCCTCACCTGCATCTAATGCTTTTCTGACTTTTGAAGGGTTCCCTTATACACCCCCTCAAATTGATGCTGAAACTCCTGGACTGCCTCAGGCTCATGGCCCGCCTCTGTTCACCCCATAACTCCCACCCTCAACCCACCTTGACAAGAAACGCCTGCCTTGGTGGACACACAGTCACCAACCCTAAGCACCAACCCATTCCATTACCCCACCCTCCCCTGCCCCTACAAGCCCTTTAGTAACAAAGAGCACATCACACAACTGGACTTGTATCTGCCTATCATGCCAAATGATATGACTCTGCCGATCAGGCCCAATGCTATGACCAGCCTCCCTAATGGCAAGCAGGTGCTAGGGGTGTTGGGGTGGCCCTGACAGTAAGGATCTGCCTACCAATTGGAGAATTCAACACCACCTTAAATGACAACTGTGATATTCTCTCAGTCAAACTGACCATCTCAGACACAGACACCGTCTCACTCCACATTATCTATCGCCCTCCAGGCCCAGCACCTACATTTGAAGAGGACCTCCTATGCACCTTGGGTGTCCACATCAAACCTGCCTCAACAATAATCCTCCTTGGGAACTTTAACCTAGGCTACAATGGCCCAAACGACCCAACAGCCTCTAGCTAACTCGCTCTGTGCTTTTAGCTTCCTACACTGCATTGCCACCCTTACACACATCAAAGACTGCATCCTAGACTGGATTGCAGACCTCAACTGCCTAGTCACGATCTGCACCAACAGCCCATGCCTGTGACCTGACCACCATATAGTGCACTTCACTATTTCACCCATCTGCTTTTCCACTCCTGCTACCTCCATGTTGCCTTTTACACTGGCCCGCTGCTCCAGAAACCTCGCTTCAGAGAGTATTGATCCTCTACTCAACTCATTCCTACCTGAATCTCTTCACTCTACAGATTCTAATGTGTTTGTTGACCTGTACTCCGAAATTCTGACTGCAGCCATAGACACTATTTCTCCATTAGTGCCTCACAAATCCAAACAGTCATTACACATAAACACTTAGTTCACTCCTGATCTCCTAGAGATCTGTGCAAAGAAAGGCTAGCAGAAGCCAAATGGAAAACATCACCTACAGAAGCCAAGGAACTGGCCTTCACCACAGCAACCAAATATTACAAACAAGCCAGCCTCCACGCCAAATTGACCAGGTACTATGCCCGGATCGCCAACACTAAACCCAACACCCGTGAGATTTTCACCATCCTCAGGGAACTTGAAACCTCATTTAACCCCCAACCACTTTCACCAAAGGCGAGTCATGATGCATGTAGGAGATGCTCCATTATGGAAACTACAATAATTTAGACTCCGCTCAGCAGTGGCATCTGTATGGGAAGGATTGCTGCAGGAACCGCCCTCTCACCAGAGTCTGAATTATGTCCTCTTCTCTAGTACAATGAAGAAAAGTGCTTGCGCGTTATACAAACTAGCATTGTTGACTAGAGAGGTGCAAACACCAGATATCAAGGGCCAATGGGAGAGGGACCTGGGTGTCATTTTCACAGAGACACATTGGCTGCAATTGTGTAGGCTCACGAAGCAGATATAATTCAATTCCCGGTACAGGCGGATTCACTTTAAGATATTGAATAGAGTGCATCTTACCCCGGCCCGCCTGAAGAAAATGTATGTGACAGTCGAGGGGAGATGCCCGAGATGAGGATCTGAGGATGCTGATCTGATGCCATGTTGTGGTCATGTGGGGCACTCTCTATGTACTGGAGTAAGGTGTGTGAAGCGTTGGAGGAAATGGTGGATCAGCCTGTCAGCTGGGAACATACATCATGCATATTATGTTATGTATCTAAAATGAACCCATTGAAGCGCAAACTTATACATATGGGACAGTTGCTAGCCAAACGTGCTATATTGATGCGATGGAAGAGTAAAATGCCCCCTACGGTCGAAGAGTTGGTGAGTGATATGACCTGGGCAAATGACAAGGAAGAGCTGTATTCCAGTCTGCTCCCCTTAACCAGTCGGCCATGGGACAT
Source organism: Ambystoma mexicanum (assembly GCF_040938575.1). NCBI lineage: Eukaryota > Metazoa > Chordata > Amphibia > Caudata > Ambystomatidae > Ambystoma > Ambystoma mexicanum. The sequence goes on along the minus strand of NC_090937.1, from coordinate 909,087,661 downwards.
ATGGGGAGGATACCGCCAGGACGTGAACAATAGAGAGGACAAGGGGATTGATAGGAATATAATGTTGTAATGTTCTGTGACACTGGTGTTATTCAACTATATTGATGTATGATGTTGTACTCTGTGAAAACTAAATAAAAGTAAAAAAGAAAAGATGCAATGCTAGATAAAAATGATAGCCTTCACAAAAGAATTGACCGTAAGCAATCCATGATCAAATCCTCTCAGCAAACTCTGGAGGCCACCCCTGTGCCCCCTGAAGCCATGCATCAAGACCTCCCCAGGTTTCGCTTCACAGATGTTTCAGAAACTGAAGTTAAAAACATCTTAAAAGCCTTAAAGCCTTGAGATGTAAAGAAGACATATGCCCAGCAGCCCTTACCAAGGACTGTTCTTAAGTCCTGGCTCCCTTCATTGCCTCTTTTATCATTGCCTACTGCTCCACTGGCGTAGTCCCCACTAGCCTCAAGGAAGCTGGGCTTCTCCCACTCTTTAAAAAACCTTCCGTAGACCCCACAATTACAACCAATTACAACGCAATCACAACGATCCCCTTCCCACTAAAAATGGTGGACAGAGCAGCTTATTTGCAAATTCAGCAATACTGTCAGCCAACCACATCCTGGGTATGCGTCAATCAGGGTTTCGCCCAGGCCATGGGACGGAATCAGCACTACTTGACCTGAAGAGCCCCCGATGAAATCAGGGATGAGAGCAAGCCTGCCCTACTGCTTCTACTTCATCTATTGGCTGAATTTGATCTGGTGGACCACAAGATCCTAGCCCACCATCTAACCTTTGCAGTGGACTTTTCACCTGAGGGCTCGACCTGGATTGCCTCCTTCCTAGGGGAAAGATCCATTAGAGTATTCGCCGAGAATGGTAGTGATAGTTCGCCATCACCTGTGGCATTCCACAAGGGTCTTGTCTAAGCCCAACACTATACAACATCTTCACAAAATCCCTATTTAACCTAATAGACTTTATCAGCATTTCCTACACTAACTATGCTGATGATACACACATTTTATTGCCCCTCTCCGGCAATTACATCAAGGACTCCTCTGCTCTAAATGCTGTCTACGTGTCCATCCAGGCCTGGATGGCCACTCACCACCTCTGAATGATGAAAAGACCAAAATCCTTGTGGTAGGTCCCTCGGCAGTGATCAAGAAGCTCGATGCCCAATATACCTCGTTCAACATTGATGGTATCCCAATCCCTATCTTACCCTCAGTGAAGACTCTGGGAGTTTATCTGGATGCAATGCTTTCGCTCACACGGCAAGTGAATGCCATAGACGCCTCTGCTGCCTACACTACTAAATTGATTAATGCAGCCAGACCGCTCCTCTCCCCTGACAGCCACTTTACCATTGCCTGAGATATCATTGGCTCGAGGCTTGATTATTGTAATGCACTCTTTGCAGGCACGTCAGAGGACAACATCTGCAAGGTGCAGGTGATTCAAAACAATACTCTTCGGGCAGCCCTGGACATCCCCAAATGGGAGCACATCTCCTCAGCAAGAAAACAGGTACACTGGCTCCCTATTCACGAGCAGATTCTATTTAAAACACTTTCCATCACGCATTGATATCTCTCCAATGAAGCCCCCATTACCTTTGCCAAATAATACTGAAAACAAACTCCTCCTACTACTAGATTAGCCTATACACACTGCCTAATCCAGCCCAAATTTAAACATGCCAAAGCTGGAGGTTCTAGCTTTCAACCATCGCAGCCAAACAATGGAACCTACTCCCGCCCACCCTGTGAGCCGAGCTTTCCTACTGGGCCTTCTGGGAATCACTAAAGACTTTATTGTTTGTTTAAATGTTGATCATAAATGTGTCTGATATAATGACTGTATGTGCATTTGCTGCTTCATGAGTAACTGGTTTATGTAACAGCGCCTTGATGCCTCAGGGTTTAGTGCACATCATGAATGGAAAAATAAATAAATACCCTTTAGGAGAATTACCTTTGGGATGGCAATGCATTAGTGACTGTGCATGTACCATGGAGCTCCACTGATCTACTTAAAATGATGCAGTGTTCTAAAAATCGTTGAAAACCCTGTTAAGTTTCAAGAGGAGTTGCAGGTTATCACTGACTGTTTCAATCCCACCTTTTCTGCCCGTAATGACTTAAAGAGAGCCACCCTTTCTCCCGACACCTTTACTCTCTGAAAACAGAAATGCAATTGTCCATTCCAAGAACGCCATAGAGGTGCATTGAAAGATGTCCCTCGTAGGATGCTGCGGACCATCGTAGAAATCGGTCCCATGAAGACAGATTGGATGAAAATCAATGTTTGCAAGCAGAATGAGGCAGAGAATCCAGCTCATTTTCTCAAGAGATTGAAATTACGCTTTGATCCATTATTAGGGATCTCTACTGCACCGCAAGCTGTGGTTTCTGCATTTGGATTGGGCTCAAAGCCCAAGATTGATGATGGATTTAAGGAAGTATGCATTGGTTACGAAGGCAACAATGTCACTGAAGTTGTGTGAGCTGTGCAGCATTTTCATGAAAAAGAAAATAGACAGAAATATATTGCAGATACTAGATTAATGGCATTACAAATCCAGTAGCTCCATTCATCTAAGGGCAGGGCATAGTAAAGGGAGGCAGTAATTTCAGAGTAAGATTATGAGGCAAATGGACAGGAGGAGACCCTATTAATATGGGTCAAGAGGAGACCAGGACAGACAGACAAAGAATTTGTATAATAATCAATGTAACTATTGCAAAAACGTTTCAAACTTTGGAAGTCTGAGTGTATGAATCAGACAGCTCAACAGTCAGCACTACAAACACACCTCCCTCCTTCAATTTTAAGTCATTTCCACCACCTCTACTGTCTACTATGTTTATTCCACAATAGGACTGCCAGGGGGCCACTGATAACGCTTGACCTTTGCTCCTTATATAATTATTGCATTAGTGGCAAGAGTGTTTTTCTGTCTTGTTGATACTGGAGCATCATGCTCAACCTTGAAAAGCATCTGAATTTCCACATGTCCCCTGTTCAGATAAAGCGGTAAATACAGTAGGTATGGGGACCCAGCAATCCCCCCATCCAGTTACACGACCTGACTGTCACTTGTAAGAGGATTCAATTCAACACTACAGCTAAGTCAATGCCTAGTCTGGGATACTGAATGGAAACCCTTATTGATATATCTTTATGTCCAGTTCATGCGTTCTGGATGACTACCCCTATATAACACCCCTCTCTTGGAATCCCCCTGACCCCACTGAGCCAAGAAGTAGTTCTGTTTTGCAAGTTAAAAGGTTTATTTGAGAATTTAAACAATATATATATATATCACACTTTATAATAAATTAATAATTGAATATCACACTTAATCTGAGCAGTAATCAATAATGGATAGTCTGGCACTAGCACACTTGTGAATAGGAACAGAAGAATAAGGTGGTAGAGAATGCTTGATATAAGTTCAGATGGATGTAATGTTGAATGAAAATGCAATACAGAAAATACTCAATATGATTTCAACAAAACAATGTAATCACTTTTCTCTGGCAATCCCCTCCCCCCTTTATGCAATGCAAGGAAATGGAAGGAAAGCACACAGTTCTCAGAAATGCAATCAAATGTAATTCAGTTCACCCCAGCAAGCTTAGACCACAGAAGTTGGAAACACAGGCCCAAAATGCTTTTATATGTGCTGGCAATGAAGTGAAAAATATGCTAAAATGCTTTTAATTCCCTCTAGAGGTTCAGGGTGAGTGGTATCTAGTTAATATTAGTCCAGGCTCACTCTAGCAAGGATTCAGGGATGGTTCTTAAGAGGCAAACGAATTTTTAGCAAGGAAACTGCTGTTTTCACATGTGGAGAAATTTGCAAATCGCGGTAAAAGTGTATGGAATAGGAATGCGGTTCTAGGTTCGTTGAAAAGCCAAGATTCCCAGCTTTCAGAGGAAAGTTACTGCAAGTCTCTAAGACAAATGGTGACGGAGATATGAGCGATTTTGTGTAGGTTGTTTTTCGGATTTTAAATTTTAAAAGTTCAAAGCGACAGGTTACAGCTTGCAGATAGAAAATGACAGGTGACAGCTTTTAGGCAGTTCTACTTAGATTAAAATAGATTGAATTATATTATTTTAACTGAGAGATTGGTTCTGCACAGTTCTGCTAGGTACTCACAATATATTTTTGAATTAGGCCTCGCCACGGATCTGGTCAGGTTTTGGACTGGACTCCGGTCTGGTCTGGGTCTCTTCACAGTGATCTGGGTCAGCTCTCTGGTTCTGCTAACAGCGGTCTGGGTCAGCTCTGCTCTGCTGGTCTAGCCTCTCTGGATTCTGGAGATTGATGGATTTGAAGTCTGGATCTCTGGATGTTGTATGGTCCGGCAGCATGCTCCGCAGCAAATGGAATTGAATGTCCCTATCTGTCCTGACTGTCTGCTTTTATTTGTTTTGAAAATGGGTGGAAAGGCTAGCTTCCTAGGCCCTACCCCTCTCCACTTGTCATTGGCCACTTCCTCCTCTTCCCCTTGATTGGGGGAATGAAATGAAGTGTCATCATGATGAGGTCTGTTTATGGTACAGAGAACCCACCCCTGTCAAATTACACACAATCTATATCTGATCAAAAAGACATATTTCATAGCTACACAGTGGTTTGAAATTACATGCACCCATCATGCATATCACATGAGATATACCCTGTTCAAATCTGCTCTTCCTGAGAGCTTGCATTGAGAAATGGCAACATATTTCACTTTTTGGTCAAGTTACCAATATCAGATTCTTACTCAAATTTACCCAAATGTGTGCAAGGCATGCAGGCATTAATTGATGAAGTATCAGACTTTTAACATGCATACATTTTAAGTAATACCCTCTTAACTGCTAGTTTGCCCCGAGATCATGCCACCGGTTCTAAAAACCTCTTAAAATGTGGGCAGAAAAATCACAAGAATTATGGTATCATTTAAATAATTTTCACAAGTCCGTACTATGAGTTATTCATCTTTTTCTAAAACCATATTCTGGCTACAGGGGTGTGGTTTCCCCCCAGCACAATGTTGAATTTCTGGTTTTTCCAGTTCTGCCAAGCCAGCTTGCTCTCACAGGCAGTGCTCCTCCCCTTTCCTTCCAGGAGGAAGCCACATTTACGGCCCCCATAATAAAACATTTGCCTGTGCCCTGGAAGGCCCATTGTTCAAGAGGAAGCCATTTATGGCCACTTCAATAAACCCTCTGCCTGGGTCCTATGTTTAGTCTCTAGCAGTCCCTTGATAATTCAATCAGAGAAGTGTCAGATCCCTTTTGGTGGGAGCAGCAAAAAGGCAGCTAGGCCTGGGAACACAGCAGTTGTGCAAGTCTCAACTCCTGTCGGGGGTAGCTGGTGGGCAGAATTCAGTTCCTTAAGCCAGGCCCCAGCTAATGTCACTTTTAGTTACCCAGTTTTCTGCATTCAAATAAACTAACCATTTTACATATGCACCTAGAATGCTGATTCTAAGTTTAAAACTATGACATTTAAACAATTGCAACCTATGTGACACTTAAAAGTAGGTCACTCATTTCTTTTAAACATTTAGGTTTTTAGTGTCTTTCAGTCCAAATTTACTTAAACTGCTGAAATCCACAGCTCAGCCAGTCTTGTTATAAACCTTCAAGTCACTTCAGAATATAACTTTACATTGGATCCACCTCTCAGTAAGTCTTTCTTTGGCCTGCTTTGGGTTCATTTATTCAGTTTTACACAAAAAGAGAAAAAAGTCTGGTGTTGTTTTAAAACGCCGGCTTTCTGATAGTGGTGAGTACTGGTAATGCACCCATTTTTGGGAATTAAGAAAATGAATTCCCCACAATTCTAGGTTGCTTTTGGCAATCAGCATTGCAATTCCCAATGGTTTCAGGCTACTGTGTGGGTAGTCCAATGGTGGTTTTAGGCAGTGCCCTTCTGTGCCCATAACATCGGCAAAATGGGTGGCAGCCTATTCTTCATGCACTTCCCTGGGCATTTTCTGGGAATCTCTGGCCATCATGATGTTTTCCATGTCAGTACTGTACAGTTTTTGAGGTAGGGCTCGGATGCATGGGTAAAAACATCCCACAAGCCCCCCTCTTGCGATGGCCATTCTGTTTCACTGATGGGACTCGCAAGACCTGGGATGTTTCCTCATCTTCTTCCAATAGATGGCACAGTTCAGCATCTTTTCCTCCATCCGGTCGGATCAATCGGTTCTCCTCGCCGGTCCTGATGGGAATATTGGGCGGTACCCTGGGCCCCTTGCGTCTCTGCTCCCGGTCTCCGGATCGTCCTCCTTGGCCCGTCTCCAGGTTTTCTTTCTCCTAGGACGACAAAGGAAGAGCGGCAATACCTATTCATAGACATTTTTCCCCCACCATTGATATAGTGGGGTGGCATATAAATTTATAGTCAAAACATATGGACATGCACATTTCTTTTTTGCATTCAAAAACGAAAACACCCACATTGAGAAACTCAGAATTTGATAGGCGATATTTAGGATATTTTAAGTTAGAACTGAATTAATCTGAGACAGTACCCTCTAGGATTCCAGAGGATTCCTCCAGTTGTTGCAGAGTGTGCCTGGGATGGCAACACTTCAACTGGTTTATGTGGACCCACTCGTCTTCCCCCTCTGCCAAACCGCCTTTGGGGATGCGGATCTTGTAGGCCACAGGGGAGATTTTGTCTATAATCTCAAAGGGTCCCTTCCATGTAGGCAAAAATTTTCGCTGTTTGGCCTGGTTCCTTTGGAAATTGTATAGATAGACCCGGTCCCCCACCTGATATTCCTTCCTGGAAGTTTTCAGGTCATAGTGGGTCTTCATGCTATCAGCTGATCTTTCTAGATTCCGCTGAGCATAAGCAAAAGCATGTTGAAGGTGTTTCCTTAAATTCTCCACATACTCATGAGTTGTGCAGGCATTTATCAGTGTCTGCTCTTGGGTCCTGTAGAGCAAATGCTGAGGAAGCACCATCTTGCGCCCAGTCATCAACTCAAATGGTGACATTTTGGTTGCAGATGAAGGGGTAGATCTGATGGCCATTAGGACCAGAGGTAATCGGATATCCCAACTTGGCCCAGAATCTGCCACAAACTTCTTTAATATGCTCACAATGGTTCGGTTATATCTCTCTGCTGCCCCAGAAGAAGCTGGCTGGTAAGCAATATGCAACTTCCCTTTGACCCCCAGTATCTCCCACATCTTTGTCATTACTTCACTGGTGAAGTGTCTACCCCTGTCTGACTCAATCCTTTGAGGTAGACCGAAACGGGAAAAGATGTGGTTAATCATCAGGGCAGCTGCAGTTTCTGCCTTGCAGTTTGGGGCTGGGAGACATTCCACCCACTTGGTAAACAAGCATGTCACAGTCAACATGTACTTATTCCCCCTAGCAGAAGGAATCACGGGGCCTACAAAGTCGATTTGTAAATCTGACCATGGCAGTGTCATCCCCCTCTTTTGGAGAGGCGCACGGTGCGTGAGGGATGATGGCTGAAATTGTGCACACACAAGACACCCCTTCAAGTATTGGTCGAGGTCCTGCCCCCTGTGTGGCCAGTATGCAACCTCTCTTAAGATTTCCAATGTTGTGTGAAACCCCCTATGACCGGCGGTGGCCGGATCATGGGCGTGACTTAACATCAGGCTTCGGAATGAGGTAGGAACCACCCACTGATCGTGGCCAGCTTTGGATTTCCTTACCAGCAAACCGTCTTGGATTCGGAACATTTTGGGCATTTCATTAACACTCTTAGGTCCTCTTTCCCAATGTAATCGGTATCCGTCAGGGGAAAGTTCTCAGGGTCCTCAAGGTGCTGGTAAAATTTACCAATTATTGGATCCCCCTTCTGAGCTGTAATCAAATCAGCACCAGGGGTCTCCTTACTCCATTGTGCAATTGAAAGATCATTGTGAGCATTTGTCTGGGACCTAGTGATAGCAGTGACCTGGATTTCCCCCAACAGGGACTCAATCTCAATTAGATCCCCTTGGATGGCCCCGGTTTTGGCCAGCTGATCAGCTAAGTCATTTCCAGTTTTGTCTGGTCCCTCTACTTTGGAATGACCCTTGATCTTTTTCCAATAGATGGTCATCTCATTCGAGGTGACCAGGTCGTCAATGTTTTGGATCAACTTCCCATGTTTCAAGGGTTTGTTGTTAGCACATAACATGCCTCTGGTTTTCCAATTAACCAGGTGCTCCACGAACCCGTTCCGTACATAATCAGAATCTGTGATTATGACCAGTTCGTGGAGTTGATGTTGGACAGCAGTGAGGATGGCTTGATGCACAGCCATCAATTCTGCCACCTGACTACTTTGGGGACCAATTTTGTATCCAGCGGCGGGTTCTGGAAACTCCTTCACCCATGCATTCCCTACGCCAGCCACCAGTTCTTTCTCCCCGTCGTTGTCAACATGGTAAGAGCATCCATCCACATACACAGTGGGCATTCCCTCACACTTGTCCTCTTCAAAGACTTTGTGTGGGGAATTAAGGTATGCCTCCATGTTGCCCTTTATTTTTAGACTTTCGTCCTCGAGACAGTTTTCTCTGGCACAATCATGCAAGTCAGCCAGACCTTGCGCGATGGGACTCTTCTTGTTTTGGCCATATCTGACCTCCACAGGAAAGCCTTGCATTGACAGATTCCAGGAAGTAATTCGGGAATTACTCACATTTCCGGCCCGGATTCTGTCACTTTGGAGATATTGCAGAGGCTGGTGTGGAGTCTCCACTATGATGTGTTCCCCCTGGATAAACGGGCGGTAATTCTTCAATGCCCACACCGTTGCCAGGAGTGCCTTCTCACAATCGTTGAATTTTTCCTCCACAGAGGATAAAGTTTTGCTCGCATAGGAGATTACTTTATTGACCTTGTCATGCTTTTGGTATAATACTGCCGTCAAGCACGTATTAGAGAACCCCGTCTCCAGGAAGAACTCCTTGTTTCTGACAGGGTAAGCTAGGCAAGGCGCTTGTGAGAGGCTTCTTTTGAGTTGTTTTACTGCCTCGGCTTGTTCTGGACCCCATTCCCACTTGACCCCCCCCTTCAGGAGATGAATCAGGGGTCTGGTGATCTCTGCGTAGCCCTCAATGAACTTTCTGCTGTAATTCGTCAGGCTCCTTAGTTCCCGCAGAGTTGTGGGGTCTTTCAGTTTCTGAAGTGCTTCCACTTTCTTTTCCTGGGGACAGAGACCCTGAGGAGTAATCTCATGCCCCAAGAAATTAACACGGGTTCTACACCACTGTGCTTTCTGAAAGGAAAGTTTTGCTCCGGCGGCCCTCAACTGGGTCAGAGCATAACGGATCTCCGCTATGTGTTCCTCCACAGATGAACTTTTGATGAGGACATCATCTACATAAGGCAGGTTACCCCTCGCACCCAGGTCTGGCATGGCCTTATGTAGGAAAATGTTGAATTCATTGCCGGAGTTGAGGTATCCGAAGGGAGTCCGGGTCCATGTGTATTGCTGGCCCCCAAAGGTAAAAGCCAGTTTGTATTGGTCCTCCCTGCTGACAGGCACGGTCCAGTATCCATTGGTCAGGTCTATTGCAGTGAATACCTGTGACCCCTGGATCTGGGCCAGCCCTTGGTCAATGTAGGGCAGAGGCCATCGGGAAGTATGGACCCATTTGTTGAGCTCCCTGAGGTCGGCGCAGAGTCTCCACTGGCCGTTTGGCTTCAATATTCCCAGCACCGGATTATTGAAGGTGCTGTGAACTGGACGGATTATTCCCCGGGACTCAAGGTTCTTAATTATTTCAGTAAGGGACTCCATTGATGCGAGAGGCAAGCGATATTGCTTCACAAACACAGGAGTCATGCCAGGGTCCGTGGGGATTGTTGTAGTGTGGATGTCAGTGTGACCACAGTCATATGAGTCTACCGCAAAGAGATCTTGGAAATCCAAGAAAACTTGTTTCAACTTTTGCTTTTGTTCCAGAGTCACACAGGCATCAGCTAGGTTGACTCTCTCTTCCACCATCTGCCTGAAGCCTGGAAAGACTTCTGGTTTGGCTATCTCCGCGGCCTCCTCCAGCTGGGTGGAGAAGTCCCTGGTCAGAGTGCTGATTTGGACCGGAGGCTTCAGGTGGGAAAGGCAGCCCTCATGGACTTGGAAAATCACCTCATCCCTCCTGAAGTCACAAGTCACATCTTCCTTACCATAAGGGCAAGAAGTGTACACCAGGAAGTTCCCCCCATGCCGGGTAAAAATCCTGTCTGGTGTTATATTGTCATCACTGTCACTGTCAAAGCAGTCCTTCGGGATTGGCCCTAACAGTTCATTACCTAAATCTATGGAAAAATGTCGGTCATCAACCGCCATTCCAATAATGGTGCCTGCGGCTAGAGTAATACTCTTTAAGTCGCTGTTATCCACCTCTATTAGAATGGTGTCATGTTCTATGTTGACTAATGGAGTTGGGTTTACCCCCAACCCTTGCTGTTGGAGAGAAGCGTTTAGATGTATGTAAGCATCAGGGTTTTTCAAATGTTGTCCTCTTTTAGCTTTCACTTCCAAGGAGAATTGTTGGATCCTTTCTGGGATGGTGACTTCCTCTTTGATCTGAATTTCAACTGCATAAGGTAGCAATTGGGCTGACCTAAATGCTTTTTCTGGATCATCAAAGCCCATGGGATTATTCGCTAATCGGGACCAAGCTTTGAAGTTTATTAGGTCTAAACTAATGGCAAAGCGATTGAGAATGTCACTGCCTAAGTAAAAGGCGGCAGGGACGTCTCGCACGACCCAACAATTGTGGACTATGCTCTTGTTGCCAATGGAGATTTTGAGCATACACCTGCTTGGCAGGAGATGTTTGGAATTAGGTGCTTCCAGGTCCATTTCCCATTTGTCTATCAGTTTGAATGTGGGAATGGCTGGATCTTTTGGGAGTTGGCGAAACATGGCTTCGCTGATGAAGCTCTTACCGTTGTTCACACACACTCGAACGAGAACAGAGTCCTTCCCATCATTTAACTGAACAGGGATGAACAACTGCTCTCCAATTTGCTGGATCTCAGCCAGGCTCTGAGCTGATTTCACATCTTTCTGGACTATAGGAGTGGGAGTTTCTGATTGTGGATTAGTAAAGAATTTCAGGGTGTTTCCTTCCAGTGTGGAATACCACCTTAAACTGGAAGGAAGGTTGATTTTCAGAAATAGAGAGGACCCCCCATCACCAGTCTGTTGTCCTACTGCTATTACTGTCACGTCTGGAATTTGGTTATTCTGGAAGTGGAATTCTACTTGGTCAGATTTTTGTTCAACCATGTGGCATGTGCCGTTTAAACTAACATGGTTGACACTCTGTTTTAATTTTATTGGTCGGCTAGTCTGGGTCCAGAGGACCTTGTTTACGCAATCTATTAAGGGTGACAACCTCCTCAGGAGGTCATTCCCTAGTAAACAAGGGGTGCCCTCTGGAGTCACAACTATGACCGGGTGTTTCAACTTGTGTCGCCCAATTTTAATGTCCAAGTCTGCAGTCCCCTCAACGGGAATTTCCTTCCCGTAAAAGTTCTGCAGTTGTCCAGGAAGAGAGGTGAGAGGAATTTGGTAATTCTCTCCCCTTCCAGCATTCAGTTCGTCAAAGGCCCTTCTGGACAGAAGGGTAGCTTGAGATCCAGTGTCCACCAGTGCCAAAATTGTACCCTGCCCCTGTACTTGTACCGGGGCATAGTATCTTCCCTCCTTCTCCTCAAGGGGGCACAGATAATGCACATTTTTGGACAACTGGTGGGCTAACTTTCTGGTTTTGGACATTGCTAGCGAAGAGATTTGGGCAGAATTCTGTGGAGAGCCTTGGGAATCTGAAAGAAAAATTTGGCAACTGGAGATCAGAGCCATTGTGGGTTCCCCTGGCTCCGGTTCCGGGCCGCCCCCCCCTTTTTGGAGGCAGTCATCAGGATGGGTTTGAACCAGGGGATTTTCTTGCTGTTGGTTCTGGGATGAGATGGTGGGCGGCGGTAGCTCAGTCTCCACATCTCCCCAGTCTGGATTTGCATCCCTAGGGACCCATTTGTCTTTGGGAGGAGTTCCCCCCTCTCTGAAGGAGAAGATCCTTTTACCAGGATCCTCTGAGGATCCCTCTCCCTCAAATTGGAAGATCTGTACCTCCCCCTCAAACTGTGTCTGTTTGGGTCTTTTGTTTCTCCTACCCCCCCTCTGCTCCTTAGGAGGCAGACTTTCAGGGGCAAGAGATTTTGTTTCCGGTTCCTGGGTTTCCAGGGGCTGTTTACAAGTGAGGAAGGAAGCTTCCTCCAAGGCTTTACACCCCCCTTCCCTTTGTGCCTCCTCCCTGGGAACCGGTGAGTTATCGGGGTGCTGCCCCCGTCATTGTTCTGGAGCACCAGGTCCAGAGTTTGGGTCATTCTGTGCCGGCATGCCCATCTGAGGGTTCTGCTGTGCCCTCAGCATTTGACCCAGATCCCGTGCCATATTTTGGACCTGGCGCTCTAACTGGGAAACCCGCTCAGGCTGATACGGAGCTCTATTTTCTCCCCTGGGCTGATCCCGGGAAGGGTAGCTATCCCTTCTCTGGTAGTACCCCTGGTTGGGAAGATTTTGGTATCCCTCCACCCTTGGCCTCCCCTCTCCCGGATTAGGTTGTCTGGGCTCAGGGAATTGGGGAAAGAAGGATGGATGATTTTGGAGCTGGAAATTGGGTGGATACAGGGACGTCATTTCACCAAAATGCCAGGGGTAGCGGAAGTGACATTACACGACCCTTGACCCCCTGTTGACATCACAGGAAGTGATGTCATTTGCCCCCACCCCATAGCGATATCGCGGGAAGCGATGCAACACAACCTTTCACCCGTTGACAAAACAGGAAGTGGCATCACATAGCATTGTACACTACGAAAAATATTGTTACGATATCACAATAATGTGATGTACATTTCATACCTGAATCGATCGCCATATGTATCGTTAAGAACAGTGTGTATAGGCTCATATTACAAAATTACTGTGATTGCAAGCAGACGTCCATGACCAAATGATAACGATGTGTTATTATATAGCACTTAAGCTTAAGCGCTTTACATATAAGAAATATACACCCAATATCACCCAACCTGTGTTGGTACCCATTTATCGACCTCAGAAGGATGAAAGGATGACTTGACGCATTTGAGAATAGACTAAATCAGTGACTCACCCCCTGAAGTGTGCATGAAATAAACCTTTAATGAGTCTAGCAATTATTGTATAGAATTCCAGAAAGACACATTTTTTGTCATTCTTATTCTTTCTTATTTGGGTTCAGTGCTGAAAGTGTTAGACCTGTGGCCCTCATGTTCTTATTTTTCTTCTTTTTTTAAGGGACCTGAACAAGAAATCCAGCCACTCCAGAATTAAAGAGCCACATGGTGCTGGCCACAGCCCAGGAGCTTGCATTGCAAAAAAGAAAAAAAAATTTTTTTTTTTTTTTTTTTTTTAGAGGTTGCAAGGGAGACCCCAGAGGTCGCAAGGGAGACCTCAGAGGTCGCACTTGCGACCTCTGGCGACCCCCAAATGACGTCCCTGGGTGGATACCTGGGGAAAAAGTTTTGCCCAGGATTTGGAGAATTTCTGCCCTCCGGTGGGAAGTTAGGAGGTAAGTTCCCTGGGTTAGGTGCTTGGCTGGATCCCCCCCCTTGGGCTGGAGGAGTCCACACATAACCCAGGATGGGTCGACTTCCCTTGTAACGGGGACTTACATAGTCAGGAGAGCGAGGGACCCCATTTGTGGGACTACATCCTTGACTCCCTGTTTGTGACTGGCCCGAGGACCTTCTGGGCCTAGCATTATTAGGTGCAGGTAGGTTTTTAGGCCCCCCTATCTCCAACTCTAAAACGGGGCTGACCTTTACCTCTGCCACCTTGGCAGCAGCAGGGGTGTTGTTGGCTTTGGGGTTTTTGGGCGCATTATTTTCATTTTCTATTGGCTTCTGCACCTCATAGATCTGGGTCGCCTGTTAAATGATCCAGTCTAAAGATCTTTTCTCGTGAAAATCCTTCACGAGCTGGGTCATTATGTATTTGGGCAAGGCATGGAAAAACGTATTAATAAATTCTCTGCTATCCGTGCGCACCCTTCTTGTGGTCTGTGCAAAAGCACGCTTTAACTCCTCCACAAATTCTTGTGGGGCCTGATCCTCCCCACATTGTAAATTGTAGGCTGCCTTGCGAGCCTCTTGGGGATTTCTGTGAACAGAAAAATGTTTTAATATGGCCGCCCTATAGGTGGACCACCTGGAATGATTTTGGTCCTCCAGCCCTGCAAAGAAACTGGAGTATTCCGGGGAGAAGGTCCACTTTACATATTGAATACAGCTTTGGCTGTCCTTCAAATGGAAAGTCTCCATCATTTGCTCAAACAACTCTAAGTGCTCCCAAACAGAATACTTGGCGTTCTTATGATAAGGCGTGATGACGCTCCTGATTGCCTTAATCTGCTTTAAGGGGTCCTTAAGCAAGGCCCTTTTTGTCTTATTGGCCCTTTTGGTCCGGGTAACCCTGGTCCATTCATCTTCTGACTCAGAGGCACTGCTCCCAGAGGTTCCCGTCTGTTCTTCCTGGTTTTCCCGGATTCTGCGAGCCTGGGAATGGCTGGCAGAATGTGGGGACCTGGTCTCCTGTGTCCTGTACCGCTCAGAGGAGTCTTCAGATCCCTCCTTGCTGCCAGGATTTGATGGGTACCCCCCCACTGACCTAACTGGGCAGATGTTTTCAGGATGCCCTTAATGGGCCTACTCTCCTGGGGTTCCCCATCAAATTGCACTGTGCCTGGGTGCCCATACCCGGATGCCCGCCCCTACATTCCTGGGTGGTACTGGCCTATGAGCCCCATGCTTCTGGCTGGATAGTAATCTGCCATCCCTGTGGCCCTGTGCTCATGTGCGCCAGGGGACATGGGGGTGGCAGAGTCCAGGGACTGAGAGAGATAAAGGCCTCTGGTACTAGGGCTCCTGGGTTTATGCTCAGGAGTTTCTCTTTCCCAGCGAACCTCATCTCTATCCGCCCCTGCTCCCTGTTGCAATGCAAGAGCCTGCGCCTTCAGTTCCTCAGTTAAGGCCTTACTAGACTCTATCAGTCTCTCCTGCATTGTTACCTGTTGTTGGAGTCTATCATTGTGCTGGCAGAGAGCCTCAATCTCTCTCTGTGTTCCCTGATTGGTCCTGGAGCACTGGGCCAGTCTTTGCTGCAGGAGGGTTACCTCCTGAGCTGTGTCCCTATTGGCCTGCTCCTTTCTTGCCAGAGCATCCTCCACCTTCCTGGTGTGCTCTAACAAGTTATGGTGTTCTTTTTGGAGGTCACCCAGTCCCTGGAGGGCCAGGTGATTTTCTTCCATTTTCCTTTTTAAGTGGCAGACTTCCTGGCCTAAGGTATCCCTTTCCTGACTAAGAGCCTGCATCTGTGCCGCCAGGTCGTCCCTTTGCCTTTGGAAGGCACCAGCTTTCTGGCGCTCCTGGTCAAACTCTGCCTGGGTATCCAGGTCTTTCAAAATCAGTTTATTGCTCTCTGCCTTCTCCCTATCTAGGTGGCTTTGCAGGGTGGCTACCTGCTCAGCACATGCCCTATTGAAGTCTAACTGTTGCTCCAGCTTTTTCTGGCTCTGCAGTAGGGAGTCCAAACCTTCTTGGTACTCCTTCTGCAAGGCCAGAAATCTGGTATCCTGGTCAGCCTTTTCCTGTTGCAGGATGTCCATATCCCTCTTTATTTTAATGATGTGCTGTCTACTCTCATTTTCTGACTCCTGGCTCCCCTGCAGCCTCTGCTCAGAAGAGACCAGGTCAGATTGGACCTTCTCTAACGCCATCTGTCGCTTATTCGCCAGATCTTGGCTTTCAGTACATTTATCCTGCATGTCTCCCATATATAGGTACAGGTATGCCGCTATCCTAACCATCTTGTCTTGTTCATCCTTAGCCTTCGGGGCCAAATATAGTTCACTCAGGGCCACATGTAGGGGACCCTGATCTCCCCATATATCTGACCCTGTTTCCGTGATCTGGGGTGCAATTGCTTGCAACCAGACCGTCTGGTCCTGATGAGTCCACTCACCTCTCACAAATAGCTTATGTAAGAAGTGCTCTCTGGCTATTTTCATATCTACCAAGGTCGTCATTCTGGAATTTGAGTTCCTTCCTGATTTACAGAAGTTTATATTATATTTTTGCAAAACAGACCTTTTCCTTAGAGCGTTCCTTTGAGGAGTGCTTTACAGCGTAACACAGCGTGGTGATCCGACCGGATATGTGTATCTGGTCAGCGGGCACGATGTATTAATCTGCACAAATGATAGATCTAACCCAAACGTCCCGCTCGAGCCCCCAATTTTTAAGAGGATTCAATTCAACACTACAACTAAGTCAATGCCTAGTCTGGGATACTGAATGGAAACCCTTATTGATATATCTTTATGTCCAGTTCATGCGTTCTGGATGACTACCCCTATATAACACCCCTCTCTTGGAATCCCCCTGACCCCACTGAGCCAAGAAGTAGTTCTGTTTTGCAAGTTAAAAGGTTTATTTGAGAATTTAAACAATATATATATATCACACTTTATAATAAATTAATAATTGAATATCACACTTAATCTGAGCAGTAATCAATAATGGATAGTCTGGCACTAGCACACTTGTGAATAGGAACAGAAAAATAAGGTGGTAGAGAATGCTTGATATAAGTTCAGATGGATGTAATGTTGAATGAAAATGCAATACAGAAAATACTCAATATGATTTCAACAAAACAATGTAATCACTTTTCTCTGGCAATCCCCTCCCCCCTTTATGCAATGCAAGGAAATGGAAGGAAAGCACACAGTTCTCAGAAATGCAATCAAATGTAATTCAGTTCACCCCAGCAAGCTTAGACCACAGAAGTTGGAAACACAGGCCCAAAATGCTTTTATATGTGCTGGCAATGAAGTGAAAAATATGCTAAAATGCTTTTAATTCCCTCTAGAGGTTCAGGGTGAGTGGTATCTAGTTAATATTAGTCCAGGCTCACTCTAGCAAGGATTCAGGGATGGTTCTTAAGAGGCAAACGAATTTTTAGCAAGGAAACTGCTGTTTTCACATGTGGAGAAATTTGCGAATCGCGGTAAATTCGCGAGTGCGTTTTTCGCGATTGCGGCAAAAGTGTATGGAATAGGAATGCGGTTCTAGGTTCGTTGAAAAGCCAAGATTCCCAGCTTTCAGAGGAAAGTTACTGCAAGTCTCTAAGACAAACGGTCACGGAGATATGAGCGATTTTGTGAAGGTTGTTTTTCGGATTTTAAATTTTAAAAGTTCAAAGCGACAGGTTACAGCTTGCAGATAGAAAATGACAGGTGACAGCTTTTAGGCAGTTCTACTTAGATTAAAATAGATTGAATTATATTATTTTAACTAAGAGATTGGTTCTGCACAGTTCTGCTAGGTACTCACAATATATTTTTGAATTAGGCCTCGCCACGGATCTGGTCAGGTTTTGGACTGGACTCCGGTCTGGTCTGGGTCTCTTCACAGTGATCTGGGTCAGCTCTCTGGTTCTGCTAACAGCGGTCTGGGTCAGCTCTGCTCTGCTGGTCTAGCCTCTCTGGATTCTGGAGATTGATGGATTTGAAGTCTGGATCTCTGGATGTTGTATGGTCCGGCAGCATGCTCCGCAGCAAATGGAATTGAATGTCCCTATCTGTCCTGACTGTCTGCTTTTATTTGTTTTGAAAATGGGTGGAAAGGCTAGCTTCCTAGGCCCTACCCCTCTCCACTTGTCATTGGCCACTTCCTCCTCTTCCCCTTTATTGGGGGAATGAAATGAAGTGTCATCATGATGAGGTCTGTATATGGTACAGAGAACCCACCCCTGTCAAATTACACACAATCTATATCTGATCAAAAAGACATATTTCATAGCTACACAGTGGTTTGAAATTACATGCACCCATCATGCATATCACATGAGATGTACCCTGTTCAAATCTGCTCTTCCTGAGAGCTTGCATTGAGAAATGGCAACATATTTCACTTTTTGGTCAAGTTACCAATATCAGATTCTTACTCAAATTTACCCAAATGTGTGCAAGGCATGCAGGCATTAATTGATGAAGTATCAGACTTTTAACATGCATACATTTTAAGTAATACCCTCTTAAATGCTAGTTTGCCCCCAGATCATGCCACCAGTTCTAAAAACCTCTTAAAATGTGGGCAGAAAAATCACAAGAATTATGGTATCATTTAAATAATTTTCACAAGTCCGTACTATGAGTTATTCATCTTTTTCTAAAACCATATTCTGGCTACAGGGGTGTGGTTTCCCCCCAGCACAAGGTTGAATTTCTGGTTTTTCCAGTTCTGCCAAGCCAGCTTGCTCTCACAGGCAGTGCTCCTCCCCTTTCCTTCCAGGAGGAAGCCACATTTACGGCCCCCATAATAAAACATTTGCCTGGGCCCTGGAAGGCCCATTGTTCAAGAGGAAGCCATTCATGGCCACTTCAATAAACCCTCTGCCTGGGTCCTATGTTTAGTCTCTAGCAGTCCCTTGATAATTCAATCAGAGACGTGTCAGATCCCTTTTGGTGGGAGCAGCAAAAAGGCAGCTAGGCCTGGGAACACAGTAGTTGTGCAAGTCTCAACTCCTGTCGGGGGTAGCTGGTGGGCAGAATTCAGTTCCTTAAGCCAGGCCCCAGCTAATGTCACTTTTAGTTACCCAGTTTTCTGCATTCAAATAAACTAACCATTTTACATATGCAGCTAGAATGCTGATTCTAAGTTTAAAACTATGACATTTAAACAACTGCAACCTATGTGACACTCAAAAGTAGGTCACTCATTTCTTTTAAACATTTAGGTTTTTAGTGTCTTTCAGTCCAAATTTACTTAAACTGCTGAAATCCACAGCTCAGCCAGTCTTGTTATAAACCTTCAAGTCACTTCAGAATATAACTTTACATTGGATCCACCTCTCAGTAAGTCTTTCTTTGGCCTGCTTTGGGTTCATTTATTCAGTTTTACACAAAAAGAGAAAAAAGTCTGGTGTTGTTTTAAAACGCCGGCTTTCTGATAGTGGTGAGTACTGGTAATGCACCCATTTTTGGGAATTAAGAAAATGAATTCCCCACAATTCTAGGTTGCTTTTGGCAATCAGCATTGCCATTCCCAATGGTTTCAGGCTACTGTGTGGGTAGTCCAATGGTGGTTTTAGGCAGTGCCCTTCTGTGCCCATAACATCGGCAAAATGGGTGGCAGCCTATTTTTCATGCACTTCCCTGGGCATTTTCTGGGAATCTCTGGCCATCATGATGTTTTCCATGTCAGTACTGTACAGTTTTTGAGGTAGGGCTCGGATGCATGGGTAAAAACATCCCACACACTTTAGGTCCTATCTGTGAGGACCATGCTTACTTATTGAGCCCTTCCACACTACTGAATGTATTGGGATTGGAGTTATTATGTAAATGTTGTCCCCCTGATAGTATTTTCCTGCATGTCCTGGTACATACATTCAAAAAAGGACCAGTGGAGTGACACTCTTGCACTACCAACTGTTTGACTGAGTTCCTCTGCAACTGTGGTTCACAGATGCAAATTAAGCAGTATGCATTTTGAATGTGGTGCCAGTAAGCAGTACTCTAAATCCAGACAAACCTCTTCCATGCATTGAGTCACTGTTATACCAAGAACTTATTGTACATACCTGTAGTTCTTGCAATACTCTGATTTTGCCTATCAAAAACCCGGAGAAAGAAATGTATCGATATGTATAAGAAATCTCTGATGTGAATGCTGCTATCTGCTAACTTTTCATGTTGTTCCCATTCCTGAAACTATTATACCTTGCATTCCTGCCACTGCTATGTACTTTTCCATACTGGATATGTGTTGTGTATTCTTTCCTATGCTTGTGCACCCTGACAGTCAGTATTTTTTCATTTTTACTTCTAATTCTCTACAGTACTGTTTCATTTGTTACCATAGGTGTATGTGGAAAGCCTGATACTCTTTTTTTCTAGATTTTAAAACAAGATCTGGATTTTCTGGTGTTCAAAAGGGGGGGAGTCCATCTTGGTTCAGTATGTTGAGGACCTCCTGTTAGAAATATTGCAAACAAGATACCCTTGATCTTTTGACTGCTCTTGCTTTGAAAGCAGATAAAGTCTCTAATGAAAAGCCCCAATCATGTCAAACCCCAGTCCATTATCTTGGTCATGATATCTCCAATGAGATCCAAAAGTCAAATTAATGTAATTATTTCAGTACAAAGATCCAAACCCGAAACGTAAATGAGAGGATTTGCTGGGATGGCTTGCTTTTAACACTTTATTTTAAATTCAAAGGAAATCATACAAATTTTAATATCGGTCAGCAATCACCAACGGGGTGATAATTACAATGGAAACTGAAGCAATACACTTGGTTAAGCTTCTACAAGAGCATACCCAAAGCACAAATGATTAAGAGCACCTTTTCTATTTGGGTAGGCAGCACCCGAGTTAAGGTTCCCCCTGCAATGTTCCTCCAAACCCATATGAATCAAATTTGGAATGGACAGAAAAAGCAGAAGGGAGTCAGTAATATTGTGCACCAAACAGAATCAAAATCAGAATCAAAATCCGACCTTCCCTCACAAAATAAGAGGCAAAAACTTTGCAATGGCATAAAAAGACACTCGAAATGGACAAATAAATAATTAATGTGCGATTAAATCTATTAGGCAAATATGATTTCTCACAACAGTAGGAATGTATAAACACTAGCAATCACAAAGCAAAGTATCAACCCAAGCCGTACAATTCAAAAGAAAGTTGAAAATAAGAACACGATGCAGCCAAAATCACACATTGGAAAGTTGCATTTTACATGGAAGCAGTTTTAAATGTCACAAACGGTTTTTATGAAAAACGGGTGAAATACTCAGATTTGGAATGTGGTTTATGGGCTTGGGGATAGATGTACATCACAGGAACCATATAGAAGTGAAAGGATGGCGATAGCTGAAGATTTGGATGCGATTTGCAAAATAAAAAGAGGTTCGATTTTGGAAAAATGAAGCCATTAAAAAGAGAAATCGGTTTGGAAAAGAAAAGACAGATTTTGCTTATACTAGTTTTAATGGTTAAGAAAAGAGGAACGCCACTTGTCAATGTAAAAGTTACACTGCAGTTGTACCCCTTCACGCAGTGTACCTCTGTTCTTTAGGGAAAATTAATTTATTTCATCAAAATATTGCTAAGGAGTTACAAGATGGGGAGAATGAAGGAATGGCGCTAACACTAGGAATCACGGACAAGATGCACAGAGAATTCTGACAGTAGGACAAATTACCAAGGCATGGATAGGGTTGCTTAGAGAGTGGAACAAAGACAAAAGGATCAGGATGGGGTAGGCTATGTGTTTCTAGGGGATGGGGAAATACTCACAGTCCATGCTTGAGTTTGGGATATTGGGACAGTGAACCGGGTTCTGATCACTGCACAGCTCGGGTCACCAGGTAGCAGCGGACTATCCTAGCAGAACAACAGCTGGGCCTGTCTGGTCGCTGTATAGCAGTACAGCAGGCATCCAGCTAGCGGGCAAACAGCTGGTCTGGTCACAGGAAGCTCCCCACAAGGGTAACACAGCTTTTCCCCTTGGTTAGTGGGGTTTTTAGTGGGATTTTCTGGATCAAGGCCTTGATGGCATAGGGCTTTGGCCTTGTACTGGAATCTGGAATCTGGTAAGATGAATGTAGAATATCAGGAATGCAGGTGCTGGAAATTCAGGAGAGAGTATGTGTAAAGTTCTGTCAACCACCCTTATTTATAAGAAAGGGTGACATTAAAGAATTATTGGTGAGCAGAACTGAGCTAGGCCTACCCCCAAGACCAAGATAGGACAACCAATGTTGGTTGCCTCCTATAGGAGGTGACTCAGTTTATGGAGTTGGACTTTATGACATGCAAAGCCTTCCCACAGACCTTTTTGCCAAAAATCCATCATAACATAATTTACACATTTGTACAGTTGTGGCACTTTAACAAATCACATGGGCCGATTACATATTTTACGCAGAGCATGCCCGTCCAACTCTACAGTTTGTAAGCCTTTGTTTCGTCCGCTTAACAATTTTTTGTCGTTTTCAGTAAGACATATTCTGCCTAAAATTCTATAACTTTATACATGTTTATAGATTATTATTAGGCATATCAGTATTGAATTTCAAAGTGGCATCATGTACACTTTCCTTAGAATACCCAATTCTCTGACATTTCTTTTCCCAATATGGCAGTGAAGGCTACAACGTCTTAAACTACAAACCACAAAATTACATTTACACTGTTAACTTTTTACGTTCCTGCAAAGTCCTTTTGCAAAGATAAAAGTCTTAAAAGTTTATGAATAAAATAGTCTTTTGAAACAAATGGGGCTGGCCTTTGTCCTTCACTTGGCCCATTTTCTTTTCTCAGTTAGCTCCAACTGTCATTTCAGCCCAGGGTGGCCATGGGGGTATCCGAGTTTGATTGAATGTTTATTGCCACTTCCTCATGTATGGGAGGAAAGGTCTCTAGGACTCCCCTCCCCCTACATTCCTCAGGGACTCGCTGGCAGTCATCTATGCACCTGGGCCCGGGATGCGGGATGGCTGCAAGTCGACGCATGGGGCTGCACGGCTCATCCCATAGCATGGTACAGACTCCATTTTGTGATACGGCCAGACTCCATTATGAACATAATAATCTAAGCCTCAGTGGTACAAGCGGCCTGCAGGGCTGCAGCTCTCCCCCCTGACAGCACACAGTGAGCCCAGCACTTCCCTCACCCTCCTCCCCTTGGCGGGTCAGCTGGAGGCCTGTTCTCAAGGGAGACTAGGTGCGAACAAGCTACATTACAGACACTGTATCTTTCACCTTCCACAGTACATCATTGACCTGACGATGACCAGGCAAAAGCTGAGGTCTGAGAAAAGCAAAGCAGCCTCTATAAAACTTGTCCTGTCCTCTCGCAGACGCCCGCATCTATAATATATGCTGTGAATAACCCCCAATCTTGTTCCCCGTTTGAAGTGCCAGACATGTATGCTAAGCCCATGTGCCACCCAATTTAACCCATGCTGCTAAGCCATCTGTAAGGACGATAAATTAGCCACAGGTCCATGAGATTGATTGTTCATATGGAAATAAGACGGCCCTCTCCCATCCTAGATCACCCACACATGAAGTTATAAAATATATATATATATATATATATTCACTAAAAAAACTTTGTTAAAGGGACGTTATGGTTAAGTTGCGCTACTAAAAACCTATGAAATTCAGTAAAAAATCTTTGTTAAAGGGACGTTATGGTTCGAAGTAAAACTGAAAAACCCCTGAAATTCGCCAGTTATGGTAAGCTAAGCAACCATAACTCGCGCCACCACCGTGCACTGCTAAGACTAACACCCAGGATATCAAAGATGACATCAATATCCCTTTAACCAAGTTTTTTTACTGAATTTCATAGGTATTTAGTAGCACAACTTAACCATAACCTCCTTTTATCAAAGTATTTTTACTGAAGATACATTTTCAGAGAGTGAATTTGATATATGTTTACTAGGATTCCCTTACTTTATATACATGTAACATAGAACATGCTGAACCCCCTGTTAGTGATTTTGATGTCCGCGGACTGTGCGTTATGTCCGCGAACGGATGCGGACAACATCAACACTACCCAAAAACTCAGGGAGTATCTTGTATTGTTCTATCATGCCATATAAACACTGCACAAGTTCAAAAAGCAGCACATATACACATTATATGTAATAATAAATAAGAAGTGGAACCTATATATCCAACACATCAACCATCCATTTAAATACCATACGTAGTCAAATGGAATATACCAAAACAAAACAGATATGCCACCAACATAATTACCTCACAGAAACTGCAGAGCTAGAAGTAACAGTAGACCTACACCACAGTATGAATACAACTTACCAAAACTAGTAAGTAAACTTCATTTTTCTTATACATATCTAAACTTTTTGTATTAGCTACACTAAAATGAATATATTTTTGTTTTTCACACAGAAATGTGCAGTACTTTGGAATGGCTTGAGGAAAATGTTCCACGTGAGGAAATGTCTGAAGACAGTGATACTAATGGCACACACTTCTCTATATAAGCAAATTAATAATCATTACTTTATGTGTACTTAACTATATTTATTTTTAACAGACATACAAACATTGAAAAAGACTCTGCAACGCATAGAACAGAAAATGGGCATGCTCAAGGAAAATTTCAATGTTTTGAAACAGTTTGTGGAGGACCACATAAAAAAATTAAATACCGTTCTCCCACATGTACCTGTTCCCCCTCTCCATGTCCCAGTCAACTATCCCTAAACCCTCAACACCAAGAGAAAGATTTTGATGAGACTTCCATCCCTTCATCCCCTCCCATCCATCCTCTCCAAACCCCTAATTCCCCTATATTTGTAACAGTTTATGTTTCACCCTCTCTTTCATAAATTGTGTATATGTATATAATACAAAAAAAATATGATGTTTCTTTTAATGAAATCCTTTGTGTCTTATTTTTTTTAAAAAGCAGTAAAAATGTCCGTGGACAGTGCGGCTGTCCGGATGTCCGTAATTAAGAAAATGGGGATGTCCTAAGGACACTATACCCGTCCGTACCATTTGCAAGCAAAGATGGAACTGTTCTTAGAACACACCCGGTGTCCGGTATGTCCGTAACTGAACAAAATGGAGGAATCCTAAGGACACTATACCTGTCCGTACCGTCTGCAGCCAAGTTGAAACTGTCCTAAAAACATGTGCGGTATCCGAGATGTCCGTAGTCAAACAAAATGGAGGTGTCCTAAGGACACTATACCTGTCCGTACAGTCTGCAGAACATCTACGCACATGCGCACCACACCCGTAAATCCTGCGAACATCGCGCCTGTCCGTAACTGTCCGTCTCACTTGTGTCACACTTTTAATTTATTTGAGGACCCAAACATTGTCCGTAGAACACCCGCGCGCATGCGCACAACAGTTCCCGTGCATTTAGTGTCCTGCGGACACCCGTTCCTTTCAGGGACGTGTTCCCGACGTCATCATGTGACCACACCCATGCTGAGCGTGTGTCCTAATTTGCGGACACTGTCCAGTTCCCCAACATTTTAAAATAGCTTTTTCAGACAATCCAAATTATTTTACAGTAAAAATTCACCATTGCACATGTCCCAGACAATGACCCTGATTTTCCACATACTTTTTGGAACTTTTTGAACCTTTTTGGGTGTTCGATTTGTTCAGGAAGCGTACCCCTGCACCCCTATACAAGGCCACACCCCAGAGTTGATCTTCATCGTACTTCTGGCTGCTGCAAATTGACTTTTGCTGCTCTTGCTGAGATTATCTCACCAACCCTGATGGCATCCATGGCTTCTGTTGCTACATCATATACCAAAAGCATGTGCGAACAAGGTCACCTGGAAACAGTGCAAAATGGTGCTGAGTCGTGTGAGACGTGGTTCGTACAGCTTTGGTACGACATCCATGAAGCGACACCTAACGTCGTTCCACAGTGGGGGCATTTGCAAGGTTGTACCTTGTGATAAACGTGGTAGGTTGAGTTCCTCTACAGCATCCTCCATTTCTGCTCCTCTCACCACAAGAGACACTCCTGTGGTAGAGCACATCCCTCCAGCTGCTTCACAGGTCATTCACGATGCTGTTGACCCTTACCTTTTGAGGGTCACAATATTGTGTATGTACTGCGATGCAGTACTCTGCACGGGGGAGAGTCTTTGAAGTGCTTTCGAGACTACGGTCACAGAGCACCAGAAGGCCTGCTACCTACCTAAGTAAGGCCCACCCTACATCTTCCTCTCTCCACCTGCCCTTTCTTATCCACGTGGTTGGTGTCCCTTCCTTACCCTCCTTTCCCCTCCTCTCCTAGTGTGTCGTGTGTAAAAAACCCAAAAATATATAAAACAACAAAAATCCCAAAAAAAGGCTCTTTTCAGAGCCGCCTTTCACAGTTTAAAAATAAAAGTGGCAAATAAACAGTGCAGGGCCCTGTGCATTTTTTGGAAGTCCGCGGACAGTCCTACTACATATAAAGTTTTAGGGTGCTGCCCTACCAAAACCAATGCACTTTTCTCTGGGAGGAAGTGGTGGATCTGAAAAGAGCCTTTTGGTGGTGTTTTCGTGTGTTTGAAAAACTTGAAATCGTCAACATCTACAGCAAAATAGATGACTGTAATTCCAAAAACGGTTGCAATGCATTTTGTTCTTTTCTCTGATTGCCAGCATAGGTAAGATCGAATCCATCTCTGCGAAAAATGTATGTGCTACGAAATATAATATTTTCATTGTGAAAAGAGGACATGCCAAAATCTCTTAGAAAGGCACAAACAGCCTTATTGACATTGCGCTTCGCTTTCTCCATTTGTGGACCAAATGAAGAAGAACACAGCCACATTTGTCTTTGCGCAATACGGGAAAAAATTACTTGGGAATTTGGAAACATGTCTATGACCTTCCCAAGTCCTTCTTTCATTGCAAATTGCAAAGAAATTCCAGACACATGTCCTAAACTGTTCCCTCCACAATAAATTATAATTATGTCTGGATGATGCTCTTTCTCTAAAGTAGCACAGAGAGGTACCAAGTCCAGCCACTTCATTCCACGCACTCCATGCCAGTGCACTTCCACATGAGGGAATCCAAGATCTGCAGCTACTCCACAACGTTCTGCATGCACCTGCAACCAATGTATCCATGAGTCTCCCAAATCCAGATAATCTGTTTTCGGAAACACACAGCCATAGCTATCTGTCCTACTCTCAGGAAAAAGACGTTCTGACAAAATCTCTTCTTACACAACACACCCAGTAAACTGTCCTGACCAATACCTAGCTCCGCTCATTCTCATTTGCATGCCTCTCCACCCCAGAATCCTGTATGTAATACGCGCTGGCCGCGGACTACCGCAATGTCCACGGACATATCGAAAATCTCATTGTGTTGAATGTAAATTTAAATAGTGTGCACCATTTCCCCTTTGAGGTTGGCTCTGAAAAGAGACGTTTTTGTTCATATTTTTTGCAGATGCTTGACAGACACCTTTTATTTTGTATATTTTGGGTTTTTTTCTTCTTACTTTACTACTAAAATGTTCACATAGCCTTCTCCAAAGCAACCCTTACATTCCAAAAAGATAAGGAAATGACATCTTCTTCAAAATAAACAGCATTACTCAAATCAATATTCTCATTATTACAGAAAAACATACTAGCTCTAAGCATGAAAGCAGACATGCCTCAGTTGGCTGCACACCTAGCAATGTTTTGCTGAGACAAAAAAACAGAACTATTGTCCCATATTGCCCTAGGTAGTAATCCAGATAAAATTACTTTCGCATTTGTAAGGATGTTCATTACTGCTTGAACTAACTGTTCCAAATCTGCCAACAAAGTAGGGGCACTGACGTAGCCCAAATGGAAAGCACCATAGTGCAAAACTACCAGATGGGGACTGTTCATCCTGCCCATATCTTCACAAACTTGTAGAATTCGCTCTACTACATTGCAATCAGGCACAGCGCTCCACACCACCTCCACTCCTTTAACATCGAAATTGTTTGCCACATGCCTACATTGAGCATACTGCTGTAAAGCATGCACAAAGATATCTCCGAGCACCAACACCCTGACTTTCTCCACCTCTGCCATCTTCACTACACACAGTCTCTTTCTACACAATTCCACAACGTCAACATCTGATTGGCTGATCCCTAAAGTCCCCTTTCCATACTGGATTTGCTAGAAAACCCCGGATGTGGCACGCCCTTTCCACGAACAGCCGCGGTGTCTGCGCGGCGCATAACTCTTACTAGGCCTTCTACCCTTTCCACATCACTCTCGGTGCCATTCCCTCATTGGATACAGCTAAGCAGTCACACAACCATCCACCAATCACATCCAAGACCTCTACATCTGAATCCATCATTAGAGTTCCACACTTCAAATGTACTGTTGATCACTCTGAGTACAAGTCTCATATCATTGGAAAGCACCTACTACAAGAACTACTCTACAACTCTCCAAGATTTCTACTTACAGCTGCATTCATATACACATGCATGAATACAAACTACAGGTATGCATATTTTATTCACAGTACATGTACAACTCTTATGAATCCATATAAACAGAGTAATGCCACTAAACCTGCATAACCTATACATAAATGCCAACCCTCCCGATTTAGGTGCTAGACTCCTGATTTTTCATTGAAAAATCGCACTATTTTTTACTGTCTCCAGCATAACCTATACATTCATGCCAACCCTCCCGATTTAGGCGCGAGACTCACGATTTTTCATTGAAAAATCACACTATTTTTTACTATCTCCCACCTAAATTAATGCTAGTCCCAATGCAATCCTATGGGAAAAATAAATGTTCCCGATATTGTATTCACAGTACATGCATATATGCCAACCCTCCCAATTTAGGCGGGAGACTCCTGATTTCACTAGCTAAAATGTTGCTGTTTTTTACTGCCTCCCTCATAAAATATTTCTAATCCCAATGCATTCCAATGGGGAAATTCAGCTCTCCCGATTGCTCGGAGAGAATCTCCCTCCCAGCTGCTACAAAATGTTGGCATGTATGTACATGTACAACTCTTATGAATGCATATAAACAGAGTAATACCACTAAACCTGCATAACCTATAAAATGAACTTATTGACATTTTTCCCATCTACTATAATCAACTGTCACTTCCAAACCTGTCTGCTATCTACAACACACCTTTAAAAAACCAAGTGAATTTCATACACTTAAAATTCTACTCATTTGCAAAGCACGTTGAACTAACATATTGTAAACAAAATATAAAGGCTGCACATAGTCAAATGAAATGCATGCATACACTATGTTCAGATATCAAACAAGAATACTACTACAAAAACATAAAAATCAACGTCTACATTAACATCAGTGCTATAAACACACAAAATGACTAACTTCTTTCTTTTACAATTTCAGTGAAGACCACTCTCATGTAAATCAGCAGCATCTGAACTACAAACATCATATCCGAAGAAACCTGCTCATTCCACAAAAAAAGAGTAAATACTACCTTAATATTCTTACTGTTCCTCAAACACACTGGGGGTCATTAAAAGTTGGGCGGTAAGGGATACCGGGACCCGTAAGGAGACCGGTGCCGGTAATCCCTTACCGCCCAATTGCAAGGTCCCTTAGCGGGACCCATAAAGGATGTGCGGTCTGACGACATGTCCTTTACGGGTCCCACTAAGGGACCAGGGCTCTAATAACGGGCCTGCTATCCGCGAGCCCATTATTAGCCATTGGCTACCTCCAATCATGGAATGAGGCCCAGTGTGGTTCATTCATGTAATGTGCGCAACAAAAAAAACGAGATTTCTGAACCATTCTGCCCACAAATCCCAATTTATTAAACAGGGATTAGCATGCAGAATGGCACACAAATCCATGTTTTTTTGGAACACAAATAACATACTCAACCCCTAGAATGTTAGTATTACAAAACAAAGAACTGTTTTAATTTTATACCATTAGGTTTACTATTAATGCTTCTCCTCACCACTAGCTCACTTTCTACTCTAATCTGAACCGCAGTTTAGTAACACACAAATAGAAGAATCACCTTCCCAACTAATTGTAACTACCCAATGCACAATCACACACCACCACATACATATTTCCCATCATACTTAGACACTCATGCACACAGCACACATCCATACCTTCTTTTTTTTTCTCCAACAGACCCCAAAGAATGCCTACCAAAAAGCAAGTCTGTAGAAAGCAACGCAGAAGTAGAGTAAATCAAAATAAAGGTGTCCAAAATAAGCATCCATCTCTACCAGAGTGTGTACAAAAAGTTCAAACAAAACAGCTAATACAGTCATTTAGCGAAACAAAACATGCTTCCAGTACAGAAACGTTGCCTCCTCTATCAAAATGTAAAATGAAACAGAAAATTATTAACAAGAATTCGGCTACCACTACTGCTAAAACTGCTCCTATAAATCTTGATATACTAGCAAGCAACCATACCAAAAAACGTATTGTAGCAAAAATGTTCCACCACAGAGTCCTTCAGAATTTATAAAACAGGAGACAAATCATCCACAACCCTTCAAACCTACTGTAGAAAATGAATCTTAGAAGCTTTGACAGACAGCGCAATCCTTCTCAAAAGAAAGTTATTCATTTTAGTGTTAAATAGAATGAAAGCACTAACAAAACTAACTACTAAATTACAAAAAAACTTCTCAATAAATGGAATGTCAACAAAAATAACTTATTAAATATCTGTGAAGGTGAATGGAGTCACACCACGAGCACAGAACCATATTTTAATGAAGAAGCATACAAACAAAACCAAACAAACACAATTGCCATACATAGCAGTGGACGAGGTTATGAAAAAATGAATAATACTATAATGGAACAAGAAATACTGCTTACAAAAATATCCCCAGAAAACTCAGAATTACCTCTCCATTCGACTGAACCAGAACATCCAGTATACAAATGGCCATGCACGTCAATGTGTAACATTCCCAAAAAATCTTTCAAATCTTTATGCCAGTTCCTAAATCAGTATGTGAAAGGCAAAGACAAAATCAAAATGAAAGTGATGCAAAATATGGATACCTGTCCATTGCGGAAATACACAGGACTACAAGGATATTCATTAGCCTGCATTTCAGGACCTATTTGGAAAAGCACCTTCCATCATATCAAAATGATATCAACACATCATTCAACTATAAGAAATCTAGTCTATAAACTACTATGCTAAAAGTCCTGCTTTAGCACTAGCCAATTTAAATAACACTCTTCTACATGGTACACCCAAAGACCTACTCAAAGAAATCGACCGTATCCAGAGAAAATATTTTGGAAGTGAAAGCCACTTACAAAATGCAATAGCTTTGCAACAGACTAGCAACCATTCTGCACATGGCAACCTTCTACTACACACATACAAAAAAGAAATACTAAAATTTAAAAGTACATCCGCTGAAGTACCAAACCATGTGTGTGTGTGGTGCCGCAGAACCTTTTATAAAAGTAACACAAAAACTGTAGATGTAACATACAAACTAGAAGACAATGAAGATTCCAAATGGTTTGAATTAGCTCTCTACCTTATGGCAGAAAACAAATACGAAATAACTGACCCCTTAATACTTTGCAGTTACTGCACTACAAAACTTGACAACAACCAAACTCCTTCACGTGCTATCACAAATAACTTGGAATTATTCCCACTACCAAAACCCCTGCAACAACTCAATTTATATGAGAGTGTTATAATTCAAACAGTGCACCCATTTCAAGCAATAATTCGCCTTCAACTGAAAACAGCAAAATTACCTCCCTCTGAATTGGTGAAAGGCATTTGTGGCAAAGTAGTTTATTTACCATCAGATCTGAAAGAAAACGTGCACACTCTGGGAGTGCAATGTCCAATAGAGCAATCTTTAATTGTCTTAGTAAATGGTGTACCAACCCAACAGAAGACAAAAAAATTGGCGACAACTCGTAGACTTAAATAAATTTAGACAAGCCTTGCAATATCTAAAAGACAATAATGAATACGACAAAGAAATAAATATTGAAGAAATCTTAAGGGAAACAACTGAAATAATTCAAGAGACACCAGAAACTGGTCAATTTGAACTTCTAGATCCTGCTACAGTATTCAATATTTTAGACCAATATACAATTCATCCATTACACTCTAATGACACCTTAGATGATGCACTAGAAACGTACCAAATGTGACAAACCAAAGGATCACCAATCAGCATATGGGGAAATAGTATAGAGCACATGCTTTTCCTCTACTCTTTCCTACTGGCAAAGGAGGAAGGTACGATGATAGACCCACTCAGATAACAGCATCAGAATACCGCTCATTACGAATGTATTCTGAAGATCCCAGATTTAGACAAAATGTGGAATACATATTCCACCTACTCTTTGAAAGTGAACTAGCAACTCTATGTTACGGAGTTGCACACATATTGAAATCAGGAACCGACTTTCAAAATGTGTCAGCTACGCAATTAATACAAAAAGTGCAAGAAAAAGATGAGGTTTTACAATCAAGCATTACAAATCTGTTAGCAAACATGTGTGGTACGAAAGTGTACTGGTTCTGACATCACAGAGATGTACGTTGTATGATAAGAAACCTTGGTCCACCCACTTGGTTTGTTACATTAAGTTGTGCAGAATATGTATGGGAAGATTTACATGATTTCCTATGCATATCAAACAAAAATAAAACAAACATAGATATACTAACACCTGGAGAACTTTGCTCTGTAGGTCCTATTAATGTTTCAAGATATTTCCATCATCGTTTCATTGCTATGCTACACTTTATTTGTAATAAAACTGTTTCTCCCCTCAGAGAAGTGCAACACTTCTTTTGGAGAAAAGAAGACCAAGCCAGAGGAGCACCACATAGCCACATGCTTTTATGGATTAAAGATGCTCCTAAATTTGGTCAAGACAGTGATGCCACTGTTTTACAGTTTATCAAAAAATATGTCACTTGTAAAATTCCATCAGAAATAACAAATAGTGATCTTCATGCACAAATTCTACAATTTCAAAGACACAAATGTTGAAAATATTTTCATCGCAAATACAAAAACAAAGGGAAATACTATACCAAATGCCGCTTTGGTTTCCCTAGACCAGTTACAGAAACTGGTGAAGTGAACAAATTCATGTCTTCAGTTAGACATAGTGTTAAAGGTAAATCACCTAAGAACACGTATTACATAAAAAGAACAGAAGAATCAAAATATATCAATGATTACCATGCAATCATTGCCCTCTTATGGAATGCAAACATAGATGTGCAGTACATTGCAGACAATTCCACTGCAGTTGCACGATATGTTACAGCCTACTTAACAAAAGCAGAAAAAACAGAGCTTCAAAACCTCTGGAATGACCTATCATCGAACAAAACACTATCTCAGAAATTGTACAGCTTAGGCATAAAAATGCTCTCTCATAGAGAATGTGGCTCCTATGAAGCTACAGATCGTTTAACCGGTACTGCTTTGTATTGAAAATCTGAAAATGTAGTATGGCTAAGCATTGGTCCTGCTAAATCTACAAAAAGAGTTCTCAAATCATACGACAACATAGAAACAATAGCCAAAAATTATCCCAACAGCCAAGACATTTTGAAAAACAATTTACTAGACACATACTACCCGAACAGGAGTACCACTTTGGAAACCATGTGTCTATACCACATAGCCCAAAACCTCACATACAAAAATAATATAAAACCATATGAAAAAAAAGCTAGATATAGAGTGACAGATTGTGAAGGCAGCTTAGTGATACTTAATAAATGAAGCTTAATTAATCATATCAAATTGTCATTAAAAACTCCTCAACATAAAGAACTATATTACATGTCCCTACTACAACTTTTTAAACCATGGAGAAAAGAAGAAGAGATACCAGAAAACTATGACTCCTATGAAGACGCTTTCAAAGCAAATGAAAGCACTATCACCGATATAAACTTTACGCAGTACAAAACAATGTTGCACAATGAACAGCAACACGAAGAAGAACTCCAGGCCCAACTAGAAAAGGACACTCCCGACAGTAGTCAACCTTCTGTAACAGGAAGTCAAGATCCACTGGGACAGCCACTAATATCAAATGAGGCAGAATTAGCTATGACAGAAGTAGAGAACACCATGTGTCACTATGAAGAAGATACAGAAGACTTAACTGTACTACAATCAAAACTGAACAAAGAGCGGCGTACCATTTTTCAAGAAGTACCAAAAGAAATTGCACATGGTGTACAACATGAAAATAAAGAATGTACCTGCCAAAATTATCAACCTATACTACTATACGTCAGTGGTGAAGCTGGTTCAGGCAAAACATTCTTAATCAAAATCATCAGCAAGTTCCTTCAACAATTGACAAACAACAAACTGTCAGCTGTTGTAACTGCCCCCACTGGTTTAGCAGCCTACAACATAGGCGGTGTCACATTACACCGATTACTACTCCTTCCAGTAGAACACCAAAACAAATTAGAATATTACAAACTTTCTACAGAATCTGCAATGGAACTACACAGAGTGTTCAAACAAATGAAAATGCTACTAATAGATGAAGTGAGCATGGTCTCCACCTAATGTTAGCTTTGATTCACCTCAGATTGTAAGAAATACTTAAAACAAACTACGAAGAGCTCTTTGGAGGAAAACACATTATTGTTTTCAGAGATGATCTTCAATCTGTCAATTGACACCAGCGACACAAACTATGCCGTAAAACTGTTGGCAGCATAGAAAATGTCAACCTTTGGCAACATTTCCAATACAGAGAATTAACAGAAAACATGC
The DNA here is from genome assembly GCF_040938575.1 of Ambystoma mexicanum. Taxonomy (NCBI): domain Eukaryota; kingdom Metazoa; phylum Chordata; class Amphibia; order Caudata; family Ambystomatidae; genus Ambystoma; species Ambystoma mexicanum. The sequence continues at coordinate 909,053,193 of NC_090937.1, read as the reverse complement.
GCCAATCTGCAGACCTCACTTTACGCCAAGTATTAGAGTTGGTGTACTATCTCAAGAAGCACAAGCAATATTAAAAACCCGGCACATCCATGCACTTTATGGCCATAATTCATGTGCTACTGATGTCATGGAACAATTAGCACACAAAAATGTGAATTGTATGTCCTTAATGCCAACTCTTGCAAGCTGTTCCAAATTCAATGAAACAATGTTGAAAAAAGAAATGCATCCAATAATTGAAATTTGCTCCACAGGCAAACTGGACGTACATGGTATGACACTACCCATGTGTCAACGGGCAACAACAAGATTGAACACCTTAGAAAATTCTATCTCCAACACAGCTGGTTTGGAGAAAATATTAAAATTATCCTTAAACTGTAGAGTAATGCTTAAACGTAACCTTGACGTGGATCAAGGACTAGTTAATGGGGCACTGGGTACAGTTGTTGGCTTTCAAACATACCCACGTGACAACAACATTCAGTTTGTCAATATTCTCTTTGACAAACTTTCAGAAGTAAAAAGGAAAGGACGCTCAACAGCTCGATTCCTTTTCTTCAAAGACATGCATGTACGCAGAGAACAATTTTCTCTAACTCTAGCATACGCAGTCACCATTCACAAATCACAAGGTCTTACCCTAGACAAAGCATTGATAGATATTGAGAACACAGTCTTTAAAGAAGGCATGAGCTACGTAGCACTATCACGCTTACGTACACTTGACGGTCTATTTCTAATCAACTTTGATGCAAGTAAAGTAAATGCTGATATTCCTTGCATTTTAGAATACAATAGACTACCTTCACTATACACCCCATCTAAAAACATATCCTGTTCCACAAAAAAGAAAATGTTGTAAAAGAAAACTAATTCAAACAGAAATGCAACAGGATCTCATTGCAAATCCTCCAAAGAGAGTAAAAGAAGCTAATAGTTCATCAATTATCACAACCAAAAAAGAACCTATTACTCAAAGTAACTCAGGGACTTCTTCAAAGACACAACACACACCCCAAAAAAATGACTTGGACACAGAACTATCTGGTCCATTCAAATTTTCAAATATAACTGGTGTAAGTTGCTATGCAAATGTAGTAATGAATATTCTGTTTCAATTGCCACCAATTGGTGGCAACATTTACTTACACAGTACAGACCAATTGTGTTTGCAAATGTTAGTCCTTCATAGAAATGCAACAAACAATCCTGACAACACGTATAGTGTTCATGGAATAAGACAAGAATTGGACAACTGTGCTGGAATGGTTCAATTCACTATAAACTCACAAGAAGATCCACAAGAATTTCTAATGTACTTACTACAAGTATTCCAGATGTCATACATGTGGAAACATACATGCACTCTCTGCAACAATGTGGCACAGGAACAAATCCCTAATGAGCACTTTGTGTATGTATCCATACCTAATTGTGAATCCATTCCATTTCAGCAACTTGTACAAAATACAAACCATGGTAGATTATGTACTACCTGCAATTCAGATAATCGCTCCACCTTACTAATACAAACACATAGTAAATACGTAATACTAATGCTTCCACGTTACAATGCAGATGGTACCAAAAATTCATCTGCAAGCTGTCTGGATTCACACATGGTCAAGTATCACTTGGTAAGAAAACCTTCACAACAATAGGTAGAATCTACCACGCAGGAGTCACAACCAATTCAGGTCACTACACGGCATATATCAAAAAGAAATGTGGATGGTTCGAATGTAATGATAGTACCATTACTGTAAAGCAGAGATTACCAGCAAATCTTATAAACGCTTATTTAAACTTCTTAAAACCAAAATTTAATAACTAATCTGTACTTAAACATTAACAAAACTTCAATTAAAAAACTATAACCAGTTAGAATATGCCAGCAGGTATCTAACTGCCCCAAGATTTTGCAACAACCAAACAGATAAATCAATTCCACTAAATTATAACAAAAAATAGACAGTTAGAATACACCAACAGCTATCTAACTGCTCCAAAAATCTGCTACAAGCCAACAGATAGAACATTAGCCAGAAACAACAAGTGAACACTGAAAACAAACAAGACTGTAGCATAACAAAAAAGGGTTTTTTTAATCCGACATGGATATTTTTTTTCCACAGACCCAGTGCTTTCAAAAAACAAACATAGAAACTGAGCAAATTGCACAGTACACTGGTTTGTAAACTACTAAATATCGGGGTCGAAAAAATTCTGAAATGTCTATTATGCAATGTAATAAGTCTTTATAAAATATATACACTAACATGCTCTTTTCTTTTATCACAGAAATTGAAAAAAAATATGTACTCCAGTTACCCAACTCATGAAAAAAATATATCCAAAAAATGAAACAGTAAGTATATTCTAATACAACGCATAAATACTGCTGCATAACAGAACCATTGAAGCAAACATCTAACCATACACCACAATACAAAAAGTTTACTTCCATGGATATGTTATACTGCAGTGCTTGTTACCATTCTCTACAATCTTAATGACATGACATAGCCAAAACTTAACAGACAAACTATACAAATCAAACAGTACACAAACTGTAGATTTGCAAATATAGATATTTGATGCTATGGGTGTGATCTATGGGTGTGATATGCTGCGGTGGTTGTGGCCAGGGCCTAGAGACTTGGGTGTATTGCCTACGGCCTACGGCCATGCACCCAATCAAACATTTTTACTGTTTATATGGGCCCACCCTTATCACACTTTTTGCAAAGTTTGGTGAAAATGCATCCAGAGAGAGCGAACTTAGAAGCCACCCATGGTGCATAGCCCTGGCCACAACCACCGCAGCATATCACACCCATAGAATCAAACATTTTAACTGTGGCATATGGGCAATTTTATGTCCGCGTACACCGCGCATGTCCTTAGAACTGTTTCAACTTGCCTGCGGACAGCATGGGTGGGAATACTGCCCTTAGGACACCCCTCATTTTCACTAATAATGGATCACAGCCCGGGCATCGTGAATACATCAGTAGCACCTGCCACCTAAACAAATACAGTATTTGACCCATCTCTTACTCCCCAAACCTCCCCAAGCACTCTTGCACACCAAAACACTCCCCAAAATGACATTTCGCCTCTGTTCGCTGCCGCTCTGTCGGCAGATCCAAGATGGCGGGTGCATTGGAACAATCTGATGCACTTCATGCTCTTCACCATCCAATCAGCGAACACGTCACATGTCCGCGGACCTGACGCGAGCCGATTAGCCAATTGGTGTCCAACCTGCGGAGCGAACAGGGAAGTGTGTCCGCAGACATAGATATCACTCATTTTTTTAGACCTACTTTTTGATAGTTTAAAAAAAAACTACTGGACGGACTTTCACCAAATTTACAAAAGCACATTTTCGGGACCAAACCGCTGCTCCTGCTGCAAATTTGGTGAAAATCCATCGAGAGGTTTGGGCTGTAGGCGTGCGCAAAGTTTTTTCCCCATTCAGTCTATGGGAAAAAAGACATTTTGGGACCCCCCTATAACTTTGCCCCCCCTTTTCACCAAACTTTGCAAAAAAATTCAGAGCGGTCCATATACTTTTTGTAAAGTTTGGTAAGGATTCGTCCAGTGAGAGCGAAGTTATAAGCCACCCAAAAAGTGCTCCTCCTATGGGATAAGCTACTTAACCATAACTACACAGCCACTACCGTGGCTGTGTAATATATACATATATATTATATATATTATATATATATATATTCAGTGAAAAAACTTTCTTAAAGGGACGTTATGGTTAAGTTGTGCTACTAAAAACCTATGAAATTCAGTGAAAATACTTTGTTAAAGGGACGTTATGGTTCCAAGTAAAACCGAAAAACCCTTGAAATTCGCCAGTTATGGTAAGCTAAGCAACCATAACTTGCGGCACCACCGTGCACTGCTAAGACTAACACCCAGGACATCAAAGATGACATCACAAATAACATCACTAATGACATCACATGTCTGGCTCCCTCTTTTTTCCTTTACTGACATATCTTGGCCACATGGTTTTCTTCAGTAACATTCAGTAATTAAAATTGGAAAAGGTAGTATATTTGTAGACTTATCCTTCAATTATGTTCTTACAATAATTCCCTTAGGGTCCAGTCATATCATATGAAACATATACATAGGGGAAGACATAAGCTTGAAAGACAGCAATCCTTTCTGTGCATTAAAATAATCAGTAGAGTTGTCAGCACTTTCTGATAGTTCTGTTGTTTTTTATTACTGTACTTTCCCTGTATATGTTCCTATTTTTATATCTTGTATTCACACTAATTTCCTTAGAGTCCAGGCACATCATGTGATATATATACATATATATACATAGGGTAAGTAGCATGTTTGAAACAGAGCAATCACTTCTCTGCATAAAGGTAATCTGTTAGGTTATGAACACTTTTTGCTACTACTGCTGTTTTTTTTTCTTTCTTCAATTTCCTTGTATATACTCATATTTGTATGTGGTGTTGGCTCTTTGTGTTTTGTCTATAATAATGCAATTATGTAGTAAGTGGGTTTTATTATCTACTTATCACATGTTTCACAGTATGCAAAAGTCTAATAAGAAAAAAAGTATTATTTCACTATTCAACATGGCACGTTTATGAATATTGCACCTCCATCATGTATGCTGCACACAATGCCTATGTTTCTACATGAACAACTTACTATACTGGATGGACGAATTAGCACTTGATATTTATTCCATTAATCCTTGACACTTTTTTTTATTAACATTACAATAAGAAACCCTTGTACAGACTTTTCATGAAAGATAAATGCACATGTGATGTCATCAGTGATGTCATCAATGGCATTTGTGATGTTATCTTTGATGTCCTGGGTGTTAGTCTTAGCAGTGCAAGGTGGTGGCGCGAGTTATGGTTGCTTAGCTTACCATAACTGGCGAATTTCAAGGGTTTTTCGGTTTTACTTGGAACATAACGTCCCTTTAACAACATTTTTTTCACTGAATTTCATAGGTTTTTAGTAGCACAACTTAACCATAACGCCCCTTTAACAAAGTTTTTTCACTGAATTTCATAGGTTTTTAGTAGCACAACTTAACCATAATATCCCTTTAACAACGTTTTTTAACTGAATTTCATAGGTTTTTAGTAGCAAAGCTTAACAATAGTAACTTTGACTTTATGTACATGTAATATGGAACATACTGAACCACTTCTACTGAATGTAATGTCCGCGAACATTTTTGATGTCCGCGGACATATTCAGACAACATTACCACTACCCAAAAAGTCTGGGGGGTGGGCATGTTTCATTGTTATATTACAATATGATAACATGTAACCCATATATGTACCACACTAACCATTCATTTAAATACAATATATTCTAAAATGGAATATACCAAGAGAAGATAAATAGGCTTCCAACATAATTACCTGACAGACTCTCCACAACTAAGACCAAGATCAGACCTACAGACTACTCAGAACATATCTTACCTGAAATAGTAAGTGTACATAATTTTACTCATATCTTTATAAACTTTCTGTATTAGATTAAAAAAATATATATATATTTTTTTTCTCACAGAAATGTCTAGTACTCTGGAATGGCTAGAGGAGCACTTCCCACATGACGAAATGTCAGAAAATAGTGAAGCTAATGGTACACACTTTACAATATAAGCCATTTAAGTGTTATTATTTTATATATATTTAACATATATATTTCTTTTTGTACAGAGCATACCAAAATAGAAAATATGTCTGAAGAAACTGTTATGGAAAACACGCTTGACAGCTTAAAAGAAAAAATTGATTTATTATTGAGCAATTTTAATAATTTGAAAACTTTTGTTGAGGATCATTTTAAATCAAAAACCTCATACCATTGTCCCACATGTACTTGTCCCCCCTCACCATATCCCAGTCAATTATCCCCAAACCCTCTCCATAATCCAAAATGTTTTGATGAGACTTCCATCCCTTCTTCACCTGATATCAATCATGTTGAAACCCCTAATTCTCCTGTTTTTGTTTCTGTTTCTGCCTCACCTTCTCTGTCATAAATTATTAATATATGTGAAATAAAGTTAAATTTTTATATTGTGTTGTAATTACGTCCCATTTTTTATTTTTTTAAAAACAATGTAGATGTCCGCAGACAGCGCGGGTGTTCTGAAATGTTCGTAAATAAACGAAAATGGAGGTGTCCTGAAGAACACTATACCTGTCCGTATTGTTCGCTAGCAAGTTGAAACTGTTCTAAGAACCCAATTGGTGTCCTGAAATGTTCGTAATTAAACGAAAATGGAGGTGTCCTAATAAAGAACACTATACCTGTCCGTACTGTTCACTACCAAGTTGAAACTGTTCTAAGAACACAAGCGGTGTCCTGAAATGTTCGTAAATAAACGAAAATGGAGGTGTCCTAAAGAACACTATACCTGTCCGTACTGTTCACTAGCAAGTTGAAACTGTTCAAAGAACACAAGCGGTGTCCTGAAATGTTCGTAATTAAACGAAAATGGAGGTGTCCTTAAGAACACTATACCTGTCCGTACTGTTCATTAGCAAGTTGAAACTGTTCTAAGAACACAAGCGGTGTCCTGAAATGTTCGTAATTAAACAAAAATGGAGGTGTCCTAAAGAACACTATACCTGTCCGTAATGTTTGCTAGCAAGTTAAATGTTCTAAGAACACAATTGATGTCCTGAAAAGTTTGTAATCAAACGAAAATGGAAGTGTCCTAAAGAACACTATATCTGTCCATAGTGTTCGCTAGCAAGTTTAAACTGTTCTAGAACATACGCGATGTCCAGAAATGTTCGTTTGATGTGTGACGCACTTTTAATTAATTCAGGACCCGAACACTGTCCATAGAACATCAACGTGCATGCGCAAACCAATGTCTGTGCATTTGGTGTCCTGCGGACAAGAGCTTCCTTCACGGACCTGTTCGCGAAGGGATCATGTGACCGCGCCCATGCTGATCGTGTGTTCTGAATGCGGACACTGTTCTTGTCCCTGAACAATTTAAAAGTACATTTTCGAGTAATCCACAATATTTTTCCATACAAACTCATCATGGCACAAGTCCCACATAGTAATCCTGAGTTTCTACATATCTTTTGAAACTTTTTGAACCCTTTTTTGTGTTCGATCTGTCCGCGGACAGCGCGCATGTCCGCGAACCGCGTACAAGCACCCCTATAAAAGACCACACCCTAGAGCTTATTCTCATTGTGTTTCTGGCTATTCTTCAGAGCACAGCTATTTGTCCAGCAACTTGCTGATTCCACCATCGAGATATCTTTCCCTGGCTGCAGAACTGCCACCTGGTGCTACACCTGCTTCAGTACCACCCCCAACCCCTCCACCACCGCCACCTTCCCAAGGGCCTGAAGAGGGGAACAGGAGTGAGGATGCAGAGGTGGAAGAAGAGGATGACGAGAATGAGGTAGAGGAAATCCCTACTACCCGCACTAGATGTGAGTCTTGGGTGTGGCGATTATTTTCCATTAATCGGAATGGTCCTAAGGCTTGTGCGAACCGTGTTATCTGCAATGAGTGCAAAATGATACTCAGTCACGGGAAGCATGGTTCGTACAGCTTTGGGACCATGACCATGAAGCGACACCTGAGGTCATTTCACTCTGGGGCTATTCGCAAGGTTGTACCATGCGAAGAACGTAGTAGGTTGATTTCCTCTACTTCATCCTCTGTTTCTGATCCTGTCACCACAAGGACCACCTCTGTGGGACAGCGTCTTCCTCAAGCTGCCTCACAGGTCATACAGAATTCTGATGACCCTTACCTTTCGAGGGTCACAGTTGTATGTATGTACTGTGACACAGTACTCTGAATGGGGGGAGCGACTTTGGAGTGCTTTTGAGACTATTGTCTCAGAGCACGAGAAGACCTGCTCACTACCCAAATAAAACCCACTCGCCATCTTCCTCTCTCAGCTCACCCTTTGTTATCCCTGTGGTTGGTGTCCCCCCTTTACCCTCCTTTCCCCTCCTCTACTAGTGTGTCGTGTCTAAAAAACCAAAATAATTATATAAAATTACAAAAATAAAAACAAATGGCTCTTTTCAGAGCCGCCTTTCACAGTTAAAAAATAGAAGTGAAGATAAATAAAGCAGGGCCCTTTGTATTTCTTAAAAGTCCGCGGACAGTTTGCGAACATTAAAAAAATTGGGGTGCTACCCTATTGTTACCATTGCATTTTTCTCTGGGAGGAAGTGGTGGCTCTGAAAAGAGCCTTTGGAAGGTGTTTGTATGTCAAAAATATAAAATATAAATACTTAACACCTACTTCAAAATGGATGCTGTATTTCTAAAAAAGGTCGCAGTGCATTTTGTACATTTCTCAGAAAAATCTGATTGCCAGCATAAGTAAGATGGACTCCATCTCTGCGAAAAATGTATGTACTACGAAACATAATATTTTCATTGTGAAAAGAGGACATGCCAAAATCTCTTAGAAATGCACAAACAGCCTTATTAACATTGCGCCTTGCTTTTTCCATTTGTGGACCAAATGAAGAAGAACGAAGCCACATTTGTCTCTGCGCAATCCGTGAAAATATTACTTGAGAATTAGGAAACATGTCCATGACTTTCCCAAGTCCTTCTTTCATAGCAAATTGCAAAGAAATTCCAGACACATGTCCTAAACTGTTCCCTCCACAATGAATTACAACTATGTCTGGATGTTGCTTTGTTTCCAAAGTAGCACAGAGAGGTAGCAAGTCCAACCACTTCATTCCACGTACTCCATGCCAGTGTACTTCCACATGTGGAAATCCAAGATCTACAGCTACTCCACAGCTTTGTGCATGCACCTTCAACCAATGTATCCACGAATCTCCCAAAATCCAAATGATCTGTTTTCTGAAACACACAGCCATAGCTATCTGTTGTTCTCTCAGCAAAAAGAGTATCTGAGAAACTTTCTCCTGGCACAACACACCCACTAAACTTTCCTGACCAATCCCTTTCACTGCTCATTCTCATTTGCATGACTTCTGAACCCAAAAATCCCTGGATGTAACTCCCGATGTCCGCGAACTACCGCCATGTCCGCAAACATATTGTAACATGAACAGCCCTTCTACCATTTCCACTTCACTCTCTGTGCCATTCCCTCATTGGATGTAGCTAAGAAATCACATGACCATGCACCAATCACATTCAAGACCTCTACATCTAACTGCATCATCATAGATCAGCACTGCAAATGTACTGTGAATCTCTCTGAGTACAAGTGTCATATCATTGGCAAGCACCATCTACAAGGAATACTGTACAAGTCTCCAAGATTTCTACTTGCAGCTCCATGCATATCCATATGCATGAACACAAACTACAGGTATGCATATTTTCTGTACAGTACATGAACACATTTTCAAACTGACTTTTAGCTTGTGTAATCTGTAAAATGAATCTACTGTCTTTTTTCCAATTTCCTAAAATCAACTATCACTTATAAACCTTTATACTATTTAATTTCTTAATACACACACTATCAAATCATGTTAAACTAACATTTTTTAAATGAAATGTATAGACTACATATATTCAAACAAAATTGCATGCATGCACACTCTAGGTTCCAATCTCAAAAAATAATACTTATACAATTACATTTTTTAATTTATTTACTTATTTGATTACTTTAATTTAAGCATGACATTAAGGCACTATTACCTAGAACAGCTTAGTTACAGAAATGGTGGTATTGAGTGGTACATTATGAATTTCACGAGACATACTAAAGATATGTTGTTTGTTACAGTTACTCATTGCAATACAATTTGTTCATTAAGAACATATCATATGTATTGAACTGGTGCGACGTATTTTATGTGATTAAGATAGTTTTAATGGTTTTGAGGAAGGCGCTGAGGATTTCAATTAAAAAAATCAATATCTAAATTAAAACAATGCTATATACAAACAAAATTACTATTTTTTTTCTTTTACAATTGCAGTGAAGACCATTCTCCTGAAAAGAAGCAGCTGAATTTCAAGAACAAAGAAGAACTAAGAATTAAACTGCTCATTTTAGAAAAAAAGTAAGTAGAATATCACCATAATATTTGTATTATTACTCAAACATACTGTAAAGTTAATTCATGCTATTTCTGTGCCTAAAAATAGAGATTGTGCACCATTCTGTCCAAAAATCCCCATGTCTTGAACACCGATTTACAGCCAGAATGGCACACAAATTCCTACTTTTGGACACGCAAATTACCCAACTCAACCGCTAGAATGTTCATATTATAGAACAAACAACTGTTTTTATTGTATACATTAGATTTACTATTTGTACCTCTCCACACCACTACCTTATTTTTTTCTGTCATCTGAACCTGAGTTTAGTAACATATTAATTGAAGAATACACATCCCTACTAGTTGTAGTTCCCAATGCACAATCAGACACCATTGCATACATCATCTTACTCAAACACTCATGCACACAGCACACATACATTGCAGAACACCCCAACCCATACCTTCTTTATTTTTTCAACAGACCCTAAAGAATGCCTACCAAAAGTCAAGTCTGCAGAAAGCAACACAGAAGTAGAGCAAATGAAAATAAAAGTGTCCAACATAAGCATCCATGTCTAGCAGAATTTGTAAAAAAAGTTCAAACAAAACAGCTAATACAGTCATTTAGTGAAACACAAGAAGTTTCAAGTACAAAAACTTTGCCTTCTCTATCAAAATGTAAAACAAACCAAAAAACAATTAACAGAAAATCAGCTATCACTACAGATAAAACTACCTCTTTAAATTTTAATATAGTGCAAAGTAAGCATACCAAGAAAAGTATTTTAGCCAAAATGTTCCGTCACAAAGTCCTTCAAAATCTTATAAAAACAGGAGAGAAATCAGGTTCAATGCTTAAAACCTATCGTAGGATATTAATTTTAGAAGCGTTGATAATGCAATTCTTCTCAAAAGAAAGTTATTTATTTTAGTGTTAAACAAAATGAAACCACTAACAAAACTAATAACTAAATTACAAAAAAGACTTCTCAATAAACGAAATGTCAACAGAAAGAACTTCTTAAGTATCTGCGGAGTTGAATGGAGTCAAACTACGAGCACAGAACCATACTTCAATGAAAAAGCGTACAAACAAAAACAAAGAAATACAATTGCCATACATAGCAGTGGTCAAGGTTATGAAAAAGTTAATAATACCATAATGGAACAAGAAGTACTCCTTACAATAATATGCCCTTAGTACTTAGAATTACCCCTCCATTCAACTGAATCAGAACGTCTAGTGTACAGATGGCCATGCACGCCAATATGTAACATTCCTAAACAATTTTTCAAGTCTTTACGCCAATTCCTCAATTAATATGTAAAAAGCAAAGACAAAATCAAAATTAAACTACTGCAAAATATGGATACCTGTCCAGTGCGCAAATACACAGGACTACAAGGACATTCATTGGCCTGCATTACAGGATCTACTTGTAAAACCACCTTCCATGATATCAAAACAATATCAACACATCATTCAACTATAAGAAATCTATTCTATGAACTGTACTATGCTAAAAGTCCTGTTTTAGCACTAGCAAATTTAAATAACATTCTTCTACATGGTACAGCAAAAGACCTACTTCAAGAAATTGACTATATCAAGAAAAAATATTTTGGAAGTGAAAGCCATTTACAGAATGAAATAGCTTTAAACCAAATTAGCAACAATTCTACACATGGCAACCTTTTGCTAAACACATACAAAAAAGAAATACTAAAATTTAAAAGTACATCAGCTGAAGTACCAAACCACGTGTGTGTATGTTGCCGCAGAACCTTTTATAAACGTAACACGAAAACTGTAGACCTATCATATAAAGTAGAAGACAATGAAGATTCTAATTGGTTTGAATTAGCTCTCTACCTTGTAGCAGAAAACAAATACGAAATAAGTGACCCCTTAATACTTTGCAGTTACTGCACTACAAAACTTGACAACAACCAAACTCCTTCACGTGCTATCACAAATAATTTGGAAATATACCCACTACCAAAACCCCTACAACAACTTAATTTATATGAGAGCATCATAATTCAAACAGTACACCCATTTCAAGCACTAATACACCTTCAACCAAAAGCAGTAAAATTACCTCCCTCTGAATTGGTAAAAGGCATTCGTGGAAAAGTAGTTTATTTACCATTAGATCTAAAAGAAAATGTGCATACTCTAGGAGTGCAACGTCCAATGCAGCAATCTTTAATTATCTTAGTAAATGGAGTACCTACAAAGGACAAACAAATATGGCAACAGCTGGTAGATTTACATAAAGTTAGACAAGCCTTACAATATCTTAAAGAGAATAATGAATAATACAAAGAAATTAATATTGAAGAAAACTTGAAAGATACAACGGAAATAATTCAAGAAACACAAGAAGCTGGTCAATTTGAGCTACTAGATCCTGCTACAATATCAAATACTTTAGACCATTATACAATTCATCCTTCGCACTCTAACGACAACATAGAAGATACACTGGAAACATACCAAATGCGTCAAACAAAAGGATCACCGATCAGCATATGGGAAAAAAGTATAGAAGCATGTGCTTTTCCTCTACTCTTTCCTACTGGCAAAGGAGGAAGGTATGATGATAGACCTATTCAAATATCAGCTTCAGAATACCGCTCATTACGGATGTATTCTGAAGATCCCAGATTTAGACAAAATGTGGAATACATATTCCACCTACTCTTTGAAAGTGAACTAGCAACTTTATGTTACGGAGTTGCACACATATTAAAATCAGGATCCCACTTTCAAAATATGACAGCTACACAATTATTACAAAAAGTGCAACAAAAGGATGAGGTTTTACAATCAAATATTACAAATCTATTAGCAAATATGCGTGGTACTAAAGAGTACTGGTTTCGACGTCACGGAGATGTACGTTGTATGATCAGAAACCTTGGCCCACCCACTTGGTTTGTTACATTAAGTGGTGCAGAATATGCATGGGAAGATTTACATGATTCCCTACGCATATCAAATAAAAACAAAACAAACATAGATATACTAACACCCGGAGAACTTTGTTCTTTGGATCCGGTTAATGTTTCAAGATATTTTCACCATCGCTTCATTGCTATGCTACATTTTATTTGTAATAAAACTGTTCCTCCCCTTGGAGAAGTGCAACACTTCTTTTGGAGAAAAGAATACCAAGCCAGAGGAGCACCACATATCCACATGCTTTTAGGGATTAAAGATGCTCCTAAATTTGGTCAAGACAGTGATGCCACTGTTTTACAATTTATTGAAAAATATGTCACTTGTGAAATTCCATCAGAATCCACAAATAGTGATCTTCATGCACACATTTTACAATTTCAAAAACATAAATGTGGCAAATATTGTCATCGCAAATACAAAAACAAAGGGAAATACTACACCAAATGCCGATTTGGTTTCCCTAGACCAGTTACAAATACAGGTCAAGTGAACAACCTCATGTCTTCAGTTAGACATAGTGTTAAAGGTAAGTCACCTATAAATACATATTACATAAAAAGAAAAGAAGAAGAAAAATATATCAATGATTATAATGCAATCATTGCCCACTTATGGAATGCAAACATAGATGTGCAGTACATTGCAGACAATTCTACTGCAGTTGCACGATATGTCAGAGCATACTTAACCAAAGCAGAAAATACAGAGCTCCAAGACCTCTGGAATGACCTGTCATCAGATAAAACAGTGTCTCAGAAAGTATACAGCTTGGGCATAAAAATGCTCTCCCATAGAGAATGTGGATCAGATGAAGCAGCTGATCATTTAACTAGTACTGCATTGTATGGTAAATCTGAAAATATAGTATGGCAAAGTCTTGGTCCAGCTAAATCTAGAAAAAGAGTTCTAAAAACATACGAAGATATAGAAGCAATAGCCAAACATGATCCCAACAGCCAAGACATTTTAAAAAACAATTTATTGGACACATACTACCCAAACAGAAGTAATACTTTGGAAACCATGTGTCTATACCACATAGACCAAAACTACACATACAAAAATAATATAAAACCTGATTTAAAAAAAGGTAAATACAGAGTGACAAACTGTGAAGGCAGCTTAGTTAAACTCACTAAACCAAATTTAATTAATCATATCAAATTGTCATTGAAGACTCCTCAACATAAAGAAATATATTACATGTCCCTGCTACAACTCTTTAAACCATGGAGAAAAGAAGAAGAAATACTAGAAAACTATGACTCATATGAAGATGCTTTCAAAGCAAATGAAAGCACTATAACTGATGTAAACTTTACACAATACAAAACAATGTTGCACAATGAACAGCAACACGAAGAAGAACTCCAGGTCCAACTAGATAAAGACACTCCTGACAGTAGTCAACCTTCTGTAACAGGAAGCCAAGAACCACTGGGAGAACCACTAATAATAAATGAGGCAGAATTAGCTATGATAGAAGTAGAAAACACCATGGGGGCGATTCATGGAACAAACGTGCGCCGAAAATCTACGCGCAAGCATGCGCAAGCATGCGCAAGCGGAAAAAAACAGGCGCACACGCACGCGTGCGATTCATGGAAGTCCCTGCGCGTGTTCACCGCGGGATGTGCGCCAAACCCATGCATGGCGCACAAGTCACTGCAACATCGCGAAAGGCGTGCGCGACGCGCACAGTGAAAGCGCACAACCTCAGCGCACACACCAGAAAGTGGGCGGGACATGGGGCGTAACGCGCGGAATGGGGAACAACACGGGAAAATAAGGGCGTAACTGGGCATGTACTGCAGGGAAGCAGACGGAACGCCCACACGCACTCGAACCACATGTATTCATGGAATCGAATAGGGCAAAGCCACGCACAGGCAAAGACACGCACAAGCTGAAACACGGCCGCCACACGAAGGGAGGCGGTAGAGTCCCAGCGCATCAAAAAAGTGGCACGCGGGAAGTCAAATACGCGATTGAGCGGGGTACGTGGATTTCAGGGGTGCGCGAGAAATTCTACACGCGATTGGCCTGGGTACGTGTATTACAGGGATGCGCGAGAAAATCTACACGCGATTGGTCTGGGTACATGGATTTCAGGGGTGCGCGAGAAATGCTACACGCGATTGGCCTGGGTACGTCTATTACAGGGGTGCGCGAGAAAATGTACACGCGATTGGGCTGGGTACGTGGATTTCAGGGGTGCGCGAGGAATGCTACACGCGATTGGGCTGGGTACGTGTATTACAGGGGTGCGCGAGAAAATCTACACGCGAATGGGCTGGGTACGTGTATTCCGGGGGTGCGCGTGAAGTTCCACACGCGAATAGCCTGGGCGCGTGTATTTCAGGGGTGCGCGTGAAGTTCCACATGCGATTTCAGCAGGGTACGTGTATTTCAGGGGTGCGCGAGGAATGCTACACGCGATTGGGCTGGGTACGTGTATTACAGGGGTGCGCGAGAAAAAATACATGCGAATGGGCTGGGTACGTGGATTTCAGGGGTGCGCGAGAAATGCTACACGCGATTGGCCTGGTACGTGTATTACAGGGGTGCGCGAGAAATCCTACACGCGATTGGGCCTGTGCGAGTGGGGCAGTGTATTACGTGGGTGTGCGGGAAGTTGAAGAGGTGAATTGCCAGTGTGGGTCCTCCCAGGTCTCCCCTCTACCCCATCCACGACCTCTGCAGGCAGCCCACACCACAGGGGACTAGCCTGCACCCCTGGTCATGTCCCGCAGGCAGCCCATCCACCATGGGCATGCCCCCCAGCCAAGCCACATGTCCCCCTGCACCCCCACCCCCCAGCACTGTGGGGCACCTGCCAGCAGGCCCCCAACCATGTCCCACTCATGTCCCCCTGCACCCCCACCCCCCAGCACTGTGGGGCACCTGCCAGCATGCCCCCAACCATGTCCCACTCATGTCCCCCTGCACCCCCACCCCCCAGCAGGCCCCCACTCATGTCCCCTTGCACCCCCACCCCCCAGCACTGTGGGGCACCTGCCAGCAGGCCCCCAACCATGTCCCACTCATGTCCCCTTGCACCCCCACCCCCCAGCACTGTGGGGCACCTGCCAGCAGGCCCCCAACCATGTCCCACTCATGTCCCCCTGCACCCCCACCCCCCAGCACTGTGGGGCACCTGCCAGCAGGCCCCCAACCATGTCCCACTCATGTCCCCCTGCACCCCCACCCCCCAGCACTGTGGGGCACCTGCCAGCAGGCCGAATCACTGCCCCCCCAGTGCCCCGAGCAGCCTCCCACGTGCCATCTGCTGCTGCCTGCCTGCCTGCCTGCTGCCACCGTGCCCTGCCATTTGGTGCCTGCACATCAGCCATCTGCAGGGGTCCAGTTGCTGTGTCCACCCCTGCTGGAACAGTAGACTCCCGACTGGGATACCATCGCTCCACAGCCCAGCCCCAGGACCCAGTTGCCCACCCACGCCTGCCTCGGGGGTCGCCATGTCGGGGCAAGCACCATCTGAGACCAGTGGTGACCCCCAGCCAGAGAGGCAGAGGGCCACCAGCTTCAGTGAGAAGGAAGTTGGTGTCCTGGTGGAGCATGTCCTGGGGCATTATGATGCCCTCTTCGGAAGACCACGCGCCAACAAGGAAGGACGGGAGAGGATCTGGGACGATGTAGTGGTTGCCATCAACGCGGAGGGGGTGGCAACCCGCGACATCAAGCACATCAAGAAGCGCTGGGAGGACTTGAGGTCCAGGACCCTCAATAAGGCCCGGCGCCTCGCGGAGGGGGGCCGGGCACGCCTGAGTGACATCCAGATGAGGGTCCTGGAACGCGTAGACCCAGCGCTCCACGCCCAGATCCTTCGGAGGCAGACCCATCTGGAGTTGGCCGGTAAGTGGCCAAGCATTGCTGTGTGAGACAGGGCATGTTGCAGTGTGCTGGTTGTCTGATACCTGCCTGTATGTGTGACATAGGCCATGTACGTATGTGTGTGTGCAGGGACATCATGGTCAGGCATGTGAGTACAGTGATGTGTTCTATTGCAACATGGGGGGCTCTGTGCGGAATGGACACATGGAAGCATGGCAGTCTCTGTTCCTGGACATGGGTGGGGGTGAGGGATGGGTGCTGGTCCCATGTACACGTATGGTGTCCATGTGTGTGTGTCTGACCTGCGTGTCTGTGACTTGTCACCGCCATGGATGCATGACACATGTCTGTGACAATGTTCAGATTCACTGATGCAGCCTAGTCATCCTTGTATCCACTGTGTCTGTGGTGCACGAGGCCAGATGGATGGAGCTACAGTGAGGTGTGTGCATGTGATGGAAAGACCCATGATGCATGTGAGTTTGAAACCAACATTGTATGAATCATGAGTCCCTTGGTCATGTATGCCAATGTCCATGGCCTGCCCCATGCCTGTTACTGTATGTGTTTTGCCTGCACTGACCCATGTGTTGTGGAGGGACATGATGGGAGTGATGTATGACAGTGCCACTCATCTGCTGTTGCTTCCTGTCTAGGGGACCATTGTACAGTACCCTGATGCTTGTGTTCTATGTTTCCCTCTACACAGTGGCAAGTGAAGAAGAGGGCGGAGAAGGCGCTGTGGAGCAGAGCGGCGGGGATGCCGCCACGGCTGCAGCGGAAGGGGTGGGTGAGCCCCCACAGGGGCTTGCACCGGCGGAAGACGGCGTGGAGACATCCAGGTTGGTGGTTTCCACAGAGGGGGAGGAGGCCGCTACTGAGCCACACATGGGGCCTGGTGGGGGCATCCCCGCTGGTGCAAGTGGTGCAGTCCAGGGCCAGGGGCAGGAGGCAGGACAGGTCGCCGTGGAGGTGCCTGTGCATGTCACTGTCCCTGACACTGTGACTGCACCACCATGCACCAGCAGGGATGCCCCATCCCAGGCCCGTCCGCAGGTAGGGGAGATGTCCATGTCATCTGACACTCCTCTACCTGCGGACGAGGGGACCCCTGGCCGTGTGGAGAGGGTCCTGATTGGTGTCGCGTTGCGCACGGCTGGCATTCGTGATGAGGTGCATGCTTCCCGGGAGGAGCATGCACATCATCACGAAGAGCACCGTGCGTACGTGAACCATTTGGGAGCCGCCATGGTCGGGGGTTTCCTACATGTGTGTGGCCTTCTGGCGACCCTCTCCTCCTCTGTGGGGGCTATGCGCCAGTCGTGCTCCATGCCGTCTTCCGGCCCAGATGCCACCAGGGCCCCCTGTGGACCTGCCCTGACCAACGCAGCCAGCTTGGTGGGGACCCCATCCCTGCCACAGTCGGGAGTCGAAGGTCCAGCAGGGGTGGACACACCAGCAACTGTCCCCCTGCAGATGGAGGATGTGCCGGCATCATCTGGCAGGGCACGTGCACGACGGCATCGGTGGATTCCATCAGCCTGGATGCCGTCGTGCTGGCAGAGGCAGTGGCGTCGGAGGCAGCAGCAGGCTCGACGTGGGAGGCATCATGGCTCGGGGCCATCAAGATGAGAGGGGCAGGCATCGGCCGGAGGGCAGGTGAACCCTGGGATGGCAGTGTCTTCCGTGTGGGAGCAGTTGGTCCAGCGGATAGGTGCGGAGCGGCAGCGGGCGGAAGAGGAGCGGCTCACCATGGTCAGGGCGGAGTTCTCTATGCGTCGGGCGTTGAGGCGGGCTGAGTGCCTCGAGGAAGCTCGCAGGGAGTTTGAGGTGGACACGGGGTTGTCCCTGCGAGACCTCGGGGCCAGGACAGAGTCCCGCCTCCGGGACATCGACATGGAGTTCGATGATGCCCTGGCCGGCAACATCACAGAGTGAGCCGCAGGACTTGCCCGCTGCCATTGTATATAGTTCTTTAGTTAGTTAGTGTTAGGTTTCCTTTATTTTTTAAGTTTTTTTTGGACCGCTCGGACAATGGCCACTTTTCTGTATATATTTTTTTCATTAGTTAGTAGTAGTAGGTTTCATTTATGGTGTTGGGCTCATGGACCCTGGGATCTTCTTGTACATAGTTTGATGTTTGGAAAACATTTGTTGGATTTATATTTCCGTTCACCATGAGGCAATGGTTTTTCCTTATTTTTTCCCCCCATTATTTTGCTTTGGACTACATTAGTTTTTGGATTCCTTTGTTTTTTTGTTTTTTCTATTAGTTCTCGGACATGGACCATTAGTTTTGTCATCCCCATTGTTGTGTGTTTTATTTCTTTACTTCATTTTCATCTTTAATACATATATTTATAACTTACATTTGTGGTATTTTCTCATTGGTTTCATGCATGTCATGATATGGGTTTTGACATTCACTTGCACCCATTGTGTATGTGTGTGTGACGGACATGTGTTCATTTACATACTTGCCATTGGGGTTGTATCATGTAATTGCATCTACTATGTGGGTGGATGCAATCCTTGGCTGGGTGTTTGTGCTGGGTATGCTGCCCATTACTGCCATGATTGCGTTTCGTCAGGACCTGGGGGCAGGGGGACATGAGTGGGGGCCTGCTGGCAGGTGCCCCACAGTGCTGGGGGGTGGGGGTGCAAGGGGATATGGTTGGGGGCCTGCTGGCAGGTGCCCCACAGTGCTGGGGGGTGGGGGTGCAAGGGGACATGAGTGGGGGCCTGCTGGGGGGTGGGGGTGCAGGGGGACATGAGTGGGACATGGTTGGGGGCCTGCTGGCAGGTGCCCCACAGTGCTGGGGGTGGGGGTGCAGGGGGACATGAGTGGGACATGGTTGGGGGCCTGCTGGCAGGTGCCCCACAGTGCTGGGGGGTGGGGGTGCAGGGGGACATGAGTGGGACATGGTTGGGGGCCTGCTGGCAGGTGCCCCACAGTGCTGGGGGGTGGGGGGGCAGGGGGACATGAGTGGGACATGGTTGGGGGCCTGCTGGCAGGTGCCCCACAGTGCTGGGGGGTGGGGGTGCAAGGGGACATGAATGGGACATGGTTGGGGGCTTGCTGGCAGGTGCCCCACAGTGCTGGGGGGTGGGGGTGCAAGGGGATATGGTTGGGGGCCTGCTGGCAGGTGCCCCACAGTGCTGGGGGTGGGGGTGCAGGGGGACATGAGTGGGACATGGTTGGGGGCCTGCTGGCAGGTGCCCCACAGTGCTGGGGGGTGGGGGTGCAGGGGGACATGAGTGGGACATGGTTGGGGGCCTGCTGGCAGGTGCCCCACAGTGCTGGGGGGTGGGGGTGCAAGGGGACATGAGTGGGGGCCTGCTGGGGGGTGGGGGTGCAGGGGGACATGAGTGGGGGCCTGCTGGGGGGTGGGGGTGCAGGGGGACATGAGTGGGACATGAGTGGGGGCCTGCTGGGGGGTGGGGGTGCAAGGGGACATGTGGCTTGGCTGGGGGGCATGCCCATGGTGGATGTGCTGCCTGCGGGACATGACCAGGGGTGCAGGCTAGTCCCCTGTGGTGTGGGCTGCCTGCAGAGGTCGTGGAGGGGGTAGAGGGGAGACCTGGGAGGACCCACACTGGCAATTCACCTCTTCAACTTCCCGCACACCCACGTAATACACTGCCCCACTCGCACAGGCCCAATCGCGTGTAGAATTTCTCGCGCACCCCTGAAATCCACGTATCCAGGCCAATCGCGTGTAGAATTTCTCGCGCACCCCTGAAATCCACGTACCCAGGCCAATCGCGTGTAGAATTTCTCGCGCACCCCTGAAATACACGTACCCTGCTGAAATCGCTTGTAGAATTTCTCGCGCACCCCTGAAATCCACGTACCCAGGCCAATCGCGTGTAGAATTTCTCGCGCACCCCTGAAATACACATACCCTGCTGAAATCGCGTGTAGAATTTCTCGCGCACCCCTGAAATACACGCGCCCAGGCTATTCGCGTGTAGGATTTCTCGCGCACCCCTGAAATCCACGTACCCAGGCCAATCGCGTGTAGAATTTCTCGCGCACCCCTGAAATACACGTACTCTGCTGAAATCGCGTGTAGAATTTCTCGCGCACCCCTGAAATACACACGCCCAGGCTATTCGCGTGTAGAATTTCTCGCACACCCCTGAAATACACGTAGCCCGCTCCCCCAAGCCCGATCGCGTGAGTGACTTCACGTGAACCCCTGGAATACACGTAGCCCGCTTGCCGTGCTGGTACAGGGTTTGCGCAGCCCTTTGCGCTGGATTGGGGATTTTGATGGCTTTTCCCTGCGCGGAAGGCGTTCTTGGGGGCGTAACTGGCGCTGCTGCAAGGTCGCTGCGCCACTATGCGCCACGGCTGGTTTTGGTGGCTGGAATCCATGAATACGCTGTGCGCGGAAATGGGTTTTGGCGCAGGCGGCTGGCGCAGGGATTCGCACGCGCACGCTGTGCGCCAGCCGCGTGCGCCACTTGTGTGCCGAATTCTATGAATTGGCCCCCATGTGTCAGTATGAAGATAAATAAGACTTAACTATACTACAATCAAAACTAAACAACAAACAACGTAGCATTTTTGAAGAAGTAACAAAACAAATTGCACATGGTGTACAACATGAAAATAAAGAATGTTCCTGCCATAATTATAAACCTATACTACTGTACGTCAGTGATGAAGCTGGTTCTGGCAAAACATTCCTAATCAAAATCATCAGTAAATTCCTTCAACAATTGACAAACAACAAACTGTCAGCTGTTGTCACTGCCCCCACAGGTTTAGCTGCCTACAACATAGGTGGTGTCACTTTACACCGATTACTACTATTGCCAGTAGAACACCAGAACAAATTAGACTATTACAAACTTTCTGCAGAAGCTGCAATGGAACTACGCAGAGTATTAAAACAAATGAAAATGCTACTAATAGATGAAGTGAGCATGGTCTCCAACCTAATGTTGGCTTTGATTCACCTCAGATTATAAGAAGTACTGAAAACAAACTATGAAGAGCTCTTTGCAGGAAAACACATTATTGTTTTCGGAGATCTTCTTCAATTGACACCAGTAAAAGGTGAGCCTATTTTTAAAACATTAGGACACAACCTCTGCCGTAAAACTGTTGGCAGCATTGGAAATGTCAACCTTTGGCAACATTTCCAATACAGAGAATTAAAAGAAAACATACAGCAATCTGCAGATCTCACTTATGCCAACATCTTAAAAAGTATCAGAGTTGGTATATTCTCTAAAGAAGCAGAAACAATATTGAAAACCCAGCAAATTAATGCACTTTATGGCGATAATACATGTGCTACAGATGTTATGGAACAATTAGCCCACAAAAATGTCAATTGTATTATCAGAGGGACGTTATGGTTCCAAGTAAAACCGAAAAACCCTTGAAATTCGCCAGTTATGGTAAGCTAAGCAACCATAACTCGCGCCACCACCGTGCACTGCTAAGACTAACACCCAGGACATCAAAGATGACATCACAAATGTCATTGATGACATCACTGATGACATCACATATGCATTTACCTTTCATGAAAAGTCTGTACAAGGGTTTCTTATTGTAATGTTAATTAAAAAAGTGTGAAGGATCATTGGAATAAATATCAAGGGCTAATTAGTCCATCCAGTATACTAACGTGCTCATGTAGAAACGTAAGCATTGTGTGCAGCAAACATGATGGAGATGCAATATTCATAAGCTTGCCATGTTGAATAGTGAAATGATAACTGTTTTCTTATTAGACTTTTGAATACTGTGAAACATGTGATAAGTAGATAATAAAAACCACTTACTACATAATTGCATTATTATAGACAAAACACAAAGAGCCAACACCACATACAAATATGAGTATATACAAAGAAATTGAAGTTAGAGAAAAATAGCACCAGTAGTAGCAAAAAGTGTTCATAACCTAACTGATTACCTTTATGCAGATAAATGATTGTTCTGTTTCAAAGCTGCTACTTACCCTATGTATATATATCACATGATGTGCCTGGACTCTAATGAAAGTAGTGTGAATACAAGATATAAAAATAAGAGCTTATACAGGGATAGTACAGTAATAAAAAAGCAACAGAACTATCAGAAAGTGCTGACAACTCTACTGATTATTTTAATGCACAGAAAGGATTGCTATCTTTCAAGTTTGTGTCTTCCCCTATGTATATGTTTCATATGATATGACTGGACCCTAAGGGAATTATTGTCAGAACATACTTGAAGGATAAGTCTACAAATATACTACCTTTTCCACTTTTAATTCCTGACTGTTACTGAAGAAAACCATGTGGCCTAGATATGTCAGTAAAGGAAAAAAGGGGAAGCCAGACATGTAATGTCATCAGTGATGTCATCTTTGATGTCCTGGGTGTTAGTCTTAGCAGTGCACGGTGGTGGCGCGAGTTATGGTTGCTTAGCTTACCATAACTGGTGAATTTCAAGGGTTTTTCGGTTAATCTTGGAACCATAACGTCCCTTTAACAAAGTTTTTTCACTGAATTTCATAGGTTTTTAGTAGCGCAACTTAACCATAACGTCCCTTTAACAAAGTTTTTTCACTGAATATGTATATATATATATATATTTATATATATTACATGGCCACAGTAGTGGCCATGTAGTTATGGTTAAGTTGCTGTTTCCATAGGAAGAGCACTTTTTGGGCGGCTTATAACTTTGCTCTCCCTGGACAAATCTTCACCAAACTTTGGAAAAAATGTATATGGCCCACTCTGAATTTGTCTGCAAATATTGTTGAGGATTCGTCCAGGGGGGGCAAAGTTATAAGGGGGGGTCCCAAAACTTTTTTTTTCCCATACACTGAATGGGGAAAAAAACTTTGCTCGCGCCTACAGCCCAAACCGCTGGACGGATTTTCACCAAATTTGGACCAGGAGTAGCGGCTTGGTCCCAAAAGCATGCTTTTGAAGATTTGGTGAAAATCCGTCCAGTAGTTATTTTGAAAATGACCAAAAAGTAGGTCACAAAAAATTAGTGATATCTGTGGTCGGTCCGCGGACACACTTCCCTGTTCGCTCCGCGGACAGTGTTCTGATTGGCCAATCGTCTTGCGTGATGTCCGCGGACATGCAACGTGTTCACTGATTGGACAGCGTAGAGCGTGAAGCGCGTCAGATTTTCAGTAGCGCCTGCCATCTTGGATTCGCGGACAGCGCAGTGAAACTTGGTTTAAAAATTGTATTTAGTAGAGTGTGTTGGTGTGTAAGAGTTTTTGGGGAGGGTGGGAGAGTATGAGATAGGTTAAATGTTGTATTTTTTTATGTGGTGGAGCCTCTTGTTGTGTTCGATTTGTCTGCGGACAACACGGCTGTTCTGAAATGTTCTAACTAAATAAACTAAATGGGGGGCTGTTCTGAGGACGTAATATGTGTCCGTTTTGTTCGCAAGCAAGCTGAAACTGTTCTAAGAACACTTGCGGTGTCCTGAAATGTACGTAAATTAACAAAATGGGGGTGTCCTGAAGACGTTGTCCGTATTGTTCGCTGTCAAGTTGAATGTGTTCTAAAAACACTTGCAGTGTCCCAAAATGTTCGCAAGTAAACAAAATGGGGGTGTCCTGAGGACTTTGTCCGTATTGTTCGCTGGCAAGTTGAATGTGTTCTAAGAAAACTTTCTGTGTCCTGAAATGTTCGTCAATAAACAAAATGGGGGTGTTCTGAGGATGCTGTCGGTATTGTTCTCTGGCAAGTTGAATGTGTTCTAAGAACACTCGCGGTTTCCTGAAATGTTCGCAAATAAACAAAATGGGGGTGTCCTGAGGACGCTGTCCGTATTGTTTGGTGGCAAGTTGAATGTGTTCTAAGAACGCTCGCTGTGTCCTGAAATGTTCGTAAATTAACAAAATGGGGGTTTCCTGAGGACGCTGTCCGTATTGTTCTCTGGCAAGTTGAATGTGTTCTAAGAACACTCGCAGTGTCCTGAAATTTTTGCAAATAAACAAAATGGGGGTGTCCTGAGGACGCTGTCCATATTGTTTGCTGGCAAGTTGAATGTGTTCTAAGAACACTCGGGGTGTCCTGAAATGTTCGCAAATAAACAAAATGGTGGTTCCTGAGAACGCTGTCCGTATTGTTCGCTGGCAAGTTGAAAGTGTTTTAAGAACGCTCATTATGTCCCCGGACATTAAAAGTTCCCATAAGCCATAGTTAAAATGTTTGACGCTATGGGTGTGATATGCTGCGGTGGTTGTGGCCAGGGCATAGAGTCTTGGGTGCATGGTTATATGGATGCATATGGCCATGCACCCAAGACTCTATGCCCTGGCCACAACCACCGCAGCATATCACACTCATAGTGGTTTAAAACTTTGGGATCCAAAAACAAATTTATAAGGAACAAAGTTATAAACCTCTATGGGTGTGATATGCTGCAATGGTTGTACTTATTATAATATACTTACTGTTTGGTTTAGTAACTGGAGTACATGTATTTCTTGTTCATTTCTGTGATAAAAGAAAAGATCATGTTAGTATTAGTATTTTGTAATGACTTATTACATTGAATAATCAACATTTTCTTTTACCCTCATATTTAGTATATTACAAACCAGAGTACTGTGCAATTTGCTCAGTTTCTGTGTTTGTTGCTAAAATCATTGGGTCTGTGGGAACATAAAATCCATGTTGGATTAAAAGAAAACCTTTTTCAGTTATGCTACAGTTTATTTGTTTGTTGGTTTTCAGTGTTCACTTGTTGTTTCTGGCTAATGCTGTATGCATTGGCTTGTTGCAGTTTTTTGGAGCAGTAACATATCATTTATTTGTTTGGATATTGTAAAATTTTGGAGCAGTTAGATACCAGTAGGCGTATTCTAACTGTCTATTTTTTGATATATTTTAGTGGTATTGATTTATCTGTTTGGATATTGTTAAATTTTGGGACAGTTAGATACCAATTGGCGTATTCTAACTGTCTATTTTTTTATATAATTTTGTGGTATTGATTTATCAGTTTGGATATTGTAAAATTTTGGGTTAGTTAGATACCAGTTGGTGTATTCTAACTATCTATGTTTTGCTCTAATTTAGTGGTATTCATTTATCTAATTAGTTGTTGTAGAATCTTTGGGCAGTTAGATACCTTTTGGAATATTCTAACAGTTTATATTTTTTTACTACAAAAGTACAGTTTTTACTACAAATTTATGAACTAAAGTACAGTTTAGTTCATAAATTTTGGTTTTAAGAACATTAAATAAGCGTTTGAAAGATTTGCTGGTAATCTCTGCTTTAGAGTAATGGTACTATCATTACATTCAAACCATCCACATTTCTTTTTTATATATGCAGTGTAGTGACCTGAATTGGTTGTGGCTCCTGCGTGGTAGATTATACTTATTGTTGTGAAGGTTTTCTTACTAAGTGATACTTGACCATGTGTGAATCCAGTCAGCTTGCAGTTGTTTTTGGTACCATCTGGATAGTAACGTAGAAGCATTAGTATTACGTATTTACTATGTGTTTGTATTAGTAAGGTGGAGCGATTATCTGAATTGCAGGTAGTACATAATCTACCATAGTTTTCATTTTGCACAAGATGATGAAATAGGATGGATTCACAATTAGGTATTGATATATATACAAAACGTTCATTGGGGATTTGCTCTTGTGTCACATTGTTGCAGAGAGTGCATGTATGTTTCCACATGTATGAAATCTGGAAGATTACATTTATAGGTATGTTTTTATTTTCCAGCGCTTGTAGTAAGTACATTAGAAATTCCTGTGGATCTTCCTGTGAGTTTATAGTGAATTTCACCATTCCAGCACAATAGTCCAATTGTTGTCTTATTCCATAAACACTATACGTGTTATCAGGATTGTTTGTTGCCTTTCTGTGAAGTACTAACATTTGCAAACACAATTGGTCTGTACTCTGTAAGTAAATGTTGTCAACTATTGGTGTCAATTGAAATAGAATATTCATTGCTACATTTGCGTAGCAACTTACTCCAACTATATTTGAGACTTTAAATGGACCAGGTAGTTCTGTATCTGATTGATTTTTTTTTTAGTTTGTTTTCCTTCTTTGACGAAGTACCTGGTTTACTTTCCCTAATGGGCTCTTTTATGTTTGTGGTACTTGATGAAGTTTTCGTTTCTTTTACTCTCTTTGGAGGATTTGCAGTGACATCCTGTTGCATTTCTGTTTGATTTAGTTTTCTTTTACAACATTTTACTTTTTGTGGTACAGAATATGTGTTTAGATGGGAGGTGTATAGTGAGCGAATTCTATTGTATTCTAAAATGCAAGGAATATCAGCATTTACTTTACTTGCATCAAAGTTGATTAGAAATAGACCAAGTGTACGTAAGCGTGATAGTGCTACGTAGCTCATGCCTTCTTTAAAGACTGTGTTACCAATGTCTTTCATTGCTTTGTCTAGGGTAAGACCTTGTGATTTATGAATGGTGACTGCGTATGCAAGAGTTAGAGAAAATTGTTCTCTGCGTACATACATGTCTTTGAAGAGAAGGAATCGAGCTGTTGAGCGTCCTATCCTTTTTACTTCTGAAAGTTTGTCAAAGAGAATATTGCCAAAATGAATTTTGTTGTCATGTGGATATGTTTGAAAGCCAACAACGGTACCCAGTAGTCCATTAACTAGTCCTTGGTCCACATCAAGGTTACGTTTAAGCATTACTCTGCAATTTAAGGATAATTTTAATATCTTTTCCAAGCCAGCTGTGTTTGAGATTGAATTTTCTAAACTATTTAGTCTTGTTGTGGCTTGCTCGTAGTGTCATACCATGTACATCTAGTTTGTCTGTGGCGCTAATTTCCATTATTGGTAGCATTTCTTTACTTAACATTATTTCATTGAATTTGAAACAGCTTGCAAGAGTTGGCATTAAGGCCATACAATTGACACTTTTATGGGCTAATTGTTCATTAACATCTGTAGCACATGCATTATCTCCATAAAGTGCATGAATGTGCCGGGTTTTCAATATTGCTTCTGCTTCTTTAGAAAGTATACCAACTCTGATACTTTTTAAGATGTTGGCATAAGTGAGATCTGCAGATTGCCGCATGTTTTCTGTTAATTCTCTGTATTGGAAATGTTGCCAAAGGTTGACATTTCCAATGCTGCCAACAGTTTTACGGCAGAGTTTGTGTCCTAATGTTTTAAAAATAGGCTCACCATTTACTGGTGTTAACTGAAGAAGATCTCCGAAAAAGGAGGGGCTATCTCCTAGCAGATGGCACACCAGTGTCACACACAGCCTTATTGGACAGGCTGATCAAGGAACTACAGCTCCAAGTGGGCATAGCAGTCGTGAAATGCGCCGCCCACACGAAAGGGACAGATTTTATCTCACGCGTAAATCATACAGCAGACACAGGCCAAAAAAAATGGCATCCAAAGATGAGATGATCATGGAAGTGGAAGTCATCCCTATCAATGAAAGGATGATGGTGGCACGAACTACGCCTAAAAGTTATAGCGATTTGGGGCAAACACAACTAATGCAACTCCAAGGGGAGGCACCACAGGAAGAGAAGAACCTGTTGAAATGTCGAGGGTGTTCTTTAAACCCCTCTGACAGCTTGTGGCGACAAGACAGCACTGGTAAACCAGTAATGCCTGTAGCACTATTAAAAATAGCGCTGGAGCAGTTACATTACCCAGCTCATATGACTAAAGAGAATCTAGCAGCAACGCTCATGGAAGACTGGTTCATACCGAATTTAGCAGAACACGTTGCATTTTTCATGGTGAATTGTTTAATTTGCCAGCAATATACAGCAGGGCACACATTAAAAGGAATAAAAGGAGTCATCCCCAGGCCAAATGGGCCTTTTCAGCACTTGCACGTCGATTACGTCAACATGGTTCAAGTATGAGATGGGTACAGATACTTAATTGTTGTGGTGTGTCCATTCTATAGATCTGCGAAGTCATGAGCTCAGATAACGGCCCTCATTTTGTCAATACTGTATTCGAGCAGATTAACTTACTGCTTGGTATAAAGCACAAATTCTCGTTGGCGCATCATCCACAAGGTAATGGGATCTGCTTGTTAAAGGAAAGGATAGCCAAGTTGAAGCTCACTCTAAAGAAGGGATGGTTGCACTGCCTTCCACTGGCATTGCATGCTCTTTGGAACCAACACAGCTCCGACCATCATCTTACGCCACACGAGATAGCCACAAGAAGAAAAATGAGAACTCCCATAACACCCCGAGACAGAGCTGGATGTGATGCCCAGTCAACAGGTGAGGTTTTAGGATCTGAAATGCAAAACTATCTGAACTGCATGACATCTTGCCTTACTGTAATTTCAGACCAGCTGCAGCAACGACGAAAAGGGTGCATCACAGCACAAAACACAGAAGGAGACACTACAACAGACCATGTTCAAGGTCTACGTGTTCCTTTTACAGTAGAGGACTGCACTCCATCCACTGTGAAACTGAAAAACAGGAGAGCAAGGATTTTTCTCGGTGATTTCAAACCCTATGTCGGAGAAGGCCCCCTGCCTGCACCCCAACAAGAGGAATCAACGAGCGACAGGGAAGAACCACAGCACGTGCAGACGAGATCCATGATGCGGAAAAAGGACGCAAAATCAGCCAGAGAAAGACAAGGAACTTTTTGCAAATTGTGGCTTAAAATTGGACACATCCTCCAAGCAAATAAGGGGAAAAGGACATAAAAAACTGACACTCTGTGCATCCTAGTTGCAGGGTGAAGAAGAAAATTACACGCGTAAGCCACAACACAGGTCATTAGCTATTGAACTTTGAACTAAGACACACAAAAGCCTTAATGAAGAAAGGAGAACATGAGAAGGTTTGATTGAGGACATATAAACTGGAAGAAAAACCAATATCCTGACTTTTTCTGCACAATAACCGTGTTCGGAATCACTTATGGCGTCCCACAGTAGTAACATCACAAAAGATGTAATCACCTACTTTGACTTAGTGCTAAAGTCATACCCGTCATTGGTAGGAAGGCTCACCAGTGTCACTGACTTTTTACAAGATCCCGAAAACAAAAAGATAATAAGACAACTGCTCACTGTCATAGCCGAACGATTTGTTCTACTCCCTGAGTACAGTGAGGAAGTACCAAATGATCCCAACACAGGCAGAAATAGATGAGCTCATCAACACACTGTTCTTTCGCATAATCGAAGATTGTCCAACCCTCATTGGGAGAACAACAGACACACTCACATTTCTTTGAGATCCAGCAAATACAGAACATTTGAGCCATCTCTTAAATAAGATAATCATTCTGGTTGCACACCATGCGACCAAACAGTGCAGACATTGTTTACATCATAGAAAGAACATATAATCCTGAACCTCAACAAAGAGAGGACAGATGTCCCTGTCACCAGAAGACAGCAGGTTGGCACACAACGTCCTTTTTTGCCTAGTTACTGACTTTCCAGAGCTAGTGGGAAGACCAATCGATGTTGATGTCCTCACTATCATCATAGATCCAATTAGATCCAATTAATGTTACACAGATGGCAAT
Source organism: Ambystoma mexicanum (assembly GCF_040938575.1). NCBI lineage: Eukaryota > Metazoa > Chordata > Amphibia > Caudata > Ambystomatidae > Ambystoma > Ambystoma mexicanum. The sequence continues at coordinate 909,022,774 of NC_090937.1, read as the reverse complement.
GCTCCTGCATGCAATCATACTTCAAGAGGAACTTTCTAACCATCAGAGGAGCTATCCGAGGAGATTCTAAAAAGCTTTCGCCGAGGGACAGATCGAGGAAGCAGCGTCGAGAACTTCATTGCATTTGATATTTTATGTCCTTACTCTTCGTATCTGACCAACATACACCATGTCCTCAGGATTGAAGCAAATCAGGGGGGTAGATTGGGAGCTCACCTATTTTGAACATGCACAGTAAAGGGAACTCATTGAAGTGTTATTTGTTTTGTTTATTCCCATATTCTAGCAAAGGAACTGTGTCCTGAATTAAGAGACAATTCGACACCCGCGAGAGGGGGGACACTTGTGGAACACCTCACACTCATGAACGCAGTATTCTGAAGACAATATTGGTTAAGGAAATAATAACATTGGGCCTCATTACGAGTCTGGCGGTAACCGAGGTGGTAAAACCACCTGGTTACCGCCAGACTCGTATTACCATTCCGTCTCCGTGACTCCCGGAATTACTGGGGCATTACAACCCCGGTGTCCCGGGAATTCCAGAGGCGGATGGTGTTGATCCCCATTCCCATTGAGTCGAATAGGACTCAATGGGGATGGGGATCATGGAAACACCGGCACCATCTCGTGATGGTGCCGGTGTTTCCTCGTCTGCCTGCAGGCGGGCGGTGTTAAACCCGCCAGGTCAGACCTGGCGGGTTTGACGCCTCCGCCTGCAGAAGTTGTGATCGGCCGGCATGGAAACAACGGTGGCGGCGGGTTTACATAATAATGAGGCCCATTGACATTTTTGTCGAATGATCGAGATGGGTCCTCCCACAAGAAGAGAGGCAGCCCCGCTTCTCTGGAAGAAAATGCTGTCGCTTGACTTACAGGGGCATAATGTACCTATGCATCATATTCATCGTTATTTTATTGTCATTAATGATCAGAACTGCATTCTTTATGGGTGCACAAAGCGTTCCAAATTCAGTGCACCCACCTAATGATGTACGCATAAGACCCACAAAAACACCCAGACCTTATATAGTCATTCCAGTCCCTAGAAAATTTGATGGTGGAATGAATGAACTTGAAATGAATGTGATTAGCCGTGATATACACACACTTGTGGTAACAAATGGAAAGGAGAGCCGGAGACAGGGTCAGCAAGGGATGAATGAAGTAACATCACTGACAACTACATGCACACAAACACTGAAAGCACACGAAACAGGCCTAGTGTCAATGACTACAGAACCACAAACACAAACGGCAGAGAAGAAGAGACTGCCCGCCATAAGAAACTCCACAGCAGACGTTGTGAGAAAACAAGAGTTAAGAGGAAAACCAACATCATACCAGAAACTCTTAAGAAAACAAGAGCCAACTCGGAGAAACTCTCTACCTGGACACAACGGATGCTAGACTCATTATTTCTGTATATAGCCAAAGCAAGGAAGCTGCAAGAGGAACTGAAGAACAAAACCACAGAAACTGTATTGCCAAGCATACATGTTCCAACGAAAGAAACAAGCATTAGTTTTACTGTACAGCCATACACTAGACCAATGCCACTATGGGTATGAATGTTCCTAGACAGAGAAAAGAAACTATACGAGGAACAAGAAAAAGCAGCTAGAATTCTATCAACTGAAATGGCGCAGATGAGAAGGTCTGCACCATGGACCAGGAAACCTGAGAATCCTCCAGCAAGAAAAAGCCATACAGATGCCTTCAGGGATGTAGTCATAGCCAACTACAGAAAAACACTAATAATCAAGGGAAGCATGCATGGAGATGACAATGAACTAAACGATTACCTGGACAGCACAGCACATCTGATCTGGGAAACAACATTTGGTACCAACACATGAAAGAAGTTGGAAGACGAAGTTCAGATGGGGAATGTTTTGTATGTGCACTCCTACCATACAGCATGGGGAAGTCCAAGATCTTTGTGGCTGTAGAAATTGATGTCCAGACAGCACACTGTATGTCACACGTAGCAATGTGCAAGACCAGAGGCCAGTTCATGGGTAGTGATGCCTCTCTGAAATGGGCAACTGAAGCAACTGATCCAAATGAAGACGATTATGTCCAGGACATAAAGACAAGAAACAATGGAAAGACAAAACACATTGTGATAAGATATGATAAGCCTGGAGTTAAAGAGCAGAGATTAGAAGAGAAGCAAATCAGAAGCTAAATGTCCAAGGAAAAACTCCGGAAGAAGCTCGGAGATGGAAGAATCGAGGCCAAATGCAAATCTGGGGAACAGTGCTTTCATCAGACGGATGGGAGAAAGGAGTAGTGATATGTCGAGCATGGATGGTCTTCGGTCACTACGAGCCAACCATAAACATAGTATGAAACGGATGCAAGCCATTATGGTCAAAACTTGCAAAACTACTCACATGGGTCTAAGACAGAGGAGGACCCTTGCAGATAGTGCCATTAGAAAGCCCAAAGTTCTATTTCAGAAATAACGGCACAAGGAAGATGGGACAAAATCCGAACTGTGGACGAGTTTTTGACGCTCCAGGAATGGTACATGGAACTGCAGTGATTATGGACCATTATTGGGCGTGTGGATCCAAAGCATACGTCAGACTGCCAAGCAACTGGGCAGGCATATGCACAATAGTGAACATCCACGTTCCAGCATTGGTGATCCCGAAAAGTGACCTGAATATTTACAGTTTCCCGAAAGCAGATGCTGACCTGAGGAAGAAGAGATCTGTGGAACTGACAACTTGAATGAAGAGAGAGAATTACTTCTCTGCCAAATTAGAAGAGGCCTTTCATGCAATCCCATACGAACACAGGCTGTTTAGCCTCACCTCCTCAGTGCTCACAACGATTGTCATGCCGAGATTTCAGGATGGACCAAATACTAAATAGTTTCAGATAACCAGATGGGAGTTACTGCAGACCATCAACATGACCATACATGGATTTAATGTGATTAAAGAAGAATTAAGAGCCATCCGACTTATGACTCTCCAGAACAGATACGTGATTGACATGATCACAGCTATGGATGGAGGAGTTTGTGCAAAAATAGGAGAATCAAGTTGGATGTTCATACCATCACACGATGAGGAGAATGGAACCTTAACTGAAGCATAGGTATGCTGACAAAATTACAGAACCAAATGATTGATGAAACCGACGAAGTTGATGAAGACAGCTGGTTTGGATCATTGTTCTCATGGGTTCCACAATGGATGGCAGACATATTCAAGTTTCTAGGAGCCTTGCTAGTGATGATATTACTAGAATTTTGAGTTATCAAGATAAATCTCACAGTGCCAGAAAACTGCGAAGAAAGCTATAGGGATGAAGATCATGATTGATGTCGAGCCAGGATGGAAGCCCAAAGACCTGACTGATGAAGAAATAAGAGATTTTGTGAAGGCCAGCAGGCACACGCCAGAAGGTACAACATTTCTCTATCCCAAGAAGCACAGAAACTATGTGGGAAGATGGATTTATTTCAGCCTGTATGGACAATGTCAACTGATGACCTGGAGCAAGGACGAACATGTAAGAAACGCAGGAAGCCTGAAGGGACGTATAAAGATATGGACTCCAAAGAGACACATCTTCGGGCCATCATGTGTAGATCCAGAAGATGAAGAAGGAATGAACCCAAGAGAAGAAGTGAAGAAGAATACAGAAGAACAGAACAAAATGGATCTAGAGAAGGAAGTGAAATCGGTCGATGGATCGCCCAGGGGGGGAAGTGTAGAGGAGGTCCCAAATAAAGCCTGCACTCCAATTGTCCATTTTGAAGTACCAGGAATGTTCACACCGAGATATGTCACATATGATGAGCAAATAATCCAGCAGAGAGCTGCAGCAGGGCTCTGCCCCGTACCCATGAGAAGAACAGCACCTATTGATGTACCTATACCAAGAAAACCATGGACAGTAAGATATCCATTGAGAAAACCTTACCAGCAAATAGGACGAAATATAGATTGTCTAAGTACCGTCCTGGAAGAACCCAGAAAGGCCTTAATGGAAGACAAATTGTGATGTCACGAAGGCCCAGACCGACTTGAAGATAGAAGAAATGACGACCAGAGAATGATGCAAAGAGAGGAAATGCCATGAATAAAGAGATCGTGAACATAGAATGAAGGGACGATGTCAAAATGAAAGGAGCTTAAACTGTAAGCAAGAATGAAGATATCCAACTAGTTAATGCCTGTACACATGCTTGAAATGCAAGAAAGCGAAGAAAACAGTATGCTTGCTATGCTTAGTAGAAGAATAGAGCGGCAAGCGCCACATACATAATCTACCTCAAAACGAAGCACAGTAGTATAAGTGCAAACCCACTTTACACAAAAAGCAGAATCAACCAAGCTTACTATAGGCCAAGCATAACAAGCTTTATATTCTAGCAAATCGAGGATAAACCACTGATCGAAACTCAGCAGATGCAACTCAGGCCAAAGGTCATACCAATAGAAGAAACGAACAGTAGCTACATCTAATTGAAACTTAAGAACAGAATATCCTGCCTCTGAAAGGTCAAGATAAGGATGCATAGGCAGGTGGCGAGCGGAATAAGAATTAAATGCACAAATCGAGAGAAACTAGGCAAATTCACAGTGTCTGCATCACGTGACCATCCGAGCTAGGAGAAGCACGAGTTCACACCTACGCGTGGCATCCGCCTAGGAAGAGATAGCAGAACGTTCTCAGTCAGAAGATGCAGTTTCGAGACCAACCACAGTAACATAATTGACACATTGTTGTTGAAGTGATGATTGATTGTAACCTTAATTGGAGGAAGGCCAGGTAGCTGAGGGGGCACCCTGCACCTGGCTGTCCATTCTGCGTGCTGCTAGCGAAGTGGAAATGTATGCATGGGGTTGGTGCCAACCCAATCACAATGGACCAAATAATCTAGGGTCCTATAGTTAGTAGAACCAATGGGACATCATACTTTTAGTGACGTCTACAGTAGTCATTTTTGAAGGAAGGGCTTAGACACCCACCTGACAGTGTTTACCCAATCCCCTCACTCAGTTACCATATACAGATATAGCACCTATATTAAAGTTACCTTTCCGAACCAATAGAAATGCTTATTAACTTTGGAGTGTTACACGTCAGCTATGGTGAGTTTTTAGTATAAATGATGTTGTTTTTATCAAGTTCGTTGGAGTTGAAGCGAGGCAGACAATCGCATCACTGCTGATTTCCATGACTCCCTGTTTTTTGTACTTGTCATTAAACGGACTCCTGTTGCCAAACCATTGAGTTGTCCTTATTAATTGGTGTTGCAGTAATATATCTGCACCCCCCATCCATCTCAAAGGTGCAGCTACCTCATCTTAAAGTACTTCCAAGCAACCCCGACTCTATGGGCCCAGCCGGGAGACTCCCCAGTACACTTACTTCTCTGATCTTCTCCACTCTCAATCTTCTCACCCTCACTGAATCTTTCAAACCCTGACTCGCCTTTTGGCTCCTCCTACCCCTGACCATTCTATTGCCTCTCCTCTTGCACTCACTGATCTTGCAAATTTCTTTTCCTCCAAGGTCCAAACTCTACGCCAAGACATTCTCCGCTCCCCTTCTTACTCTCCCCCTTCACCTTCTTCCACTACTCCATCCATCCCCATGTCCTCCTTTACTCCTGTCACTCAAACTGAGGTTTCTCTCCTCCTGTCTAAAACTCACCCAACCGCTGCTTCCTCTGACCCCGTTACCCCCTCCTTATACCTTACCTTACCTCCTTCTTCAACACTTGTCTGGCTACCTCCACCTTCCCCTCTACCTTCAAGCACACAACCATCATCCCATCCTGGAAACGCCCTATGCTAATCCCCATATGGCTTCCAACTTTCAAGCCATCTCTCCCCTACACTTCCTCTCTAAACACCTTGAATGCCTTGTCTAATCACAACTCTCTGTCTTCATCTCTAACCTCTCCATCCTCCCCACTACCCAGTCTGGATTTTGCCCTAACCACTCCACTAAAACCGCTCTTACCTAGGTTCTCAACTCCCTTCTTTCTGCTCGATACTCTAAATACTCATCAATTCTCATGCTCCTTGACCTATCCGCTGCCTTTGACACCGTAGATCACCCTCTACTTCTTGACTCTCTCTCTTCCTTTGGCCTCAAAGACTCTGTCCTTAACAGGGTCACTTCCTATCTTTCCAATCTTACCTTTCGCAGTTCCTAAGGAGGCAGCACCTCCTCCAACTACTCACTAAATGACAGTGTCCCACAAGGTTCTGTGCTTGGCCCTTTCCTCTTCTCACTCTCGCTTCTCTCCTAGCACCTATCATCTCTTCCTTTGGTATCTCTCACCACTCAAAGACTCTGTCCTTAACTGGTTCACTTCCTATCTTTCCAATCGTACCTTCGCAGTTTCCTGGGGAGGCAGCACCTCCCCAACTACTCACTAAATGACGGTGTCCCACAAGGTTCCCTGCTCGGCCCTTTCCTCTTCTCACTCTACACTTCTCTCCTAGCACCTATCATCTCTTCCTTCAGTATCTCTCACCACTTCTACACTGATGACACCCAGCTTTTCCTCTCTTTCTCTTCCTTTACCCCTGACATCCATCTCAAGCTCTCTTCCTGCCTCTCTGCTAATAAATCCTGGATGTCCTCTCACTTACTTACCCTAAACACTGACAAAACCGAAGTTCTATTCTTTCCTGCTAACACCCCCCCTTCCTCACCCCCATCCATTCTCTTTCCTCCTTCCCAGCTACCCATTTCCCCTCACGCCCGCAATCTCGGCCTGCACTTGGACTCTAACCTCTCCTTCACCTACTCTCTTACCTCCCAAGCCTGTCGCTTTCATCTCTATAACATCTGCAAAATCCGACCCTTCCTCACCTTTCATGGCACTAAACTCCTAATCTCCTCTCTAATCTTCTCTAGATTATTCTATTGCTCAGCTCTCCTTTTTGGTCTCCCTTCCTCACATCTAACCCCCCTCAAATCTGTCTACCACTCTGCCATCCGCTCTTCTTCTTCTTCTTCTTAATTATCGGAAGCGTGGGCGGACCCACGCAGGCGCTTCCCCATCCTATAGGATGATGTGCACCGCACCCACTAATTATTATTTGGCTCCATTTAAGCTCACAACTCCTCCCACCTCCCCGTCTGTCTCACAAAATCCAACATCACACTACTCCTCCTCCTGCCTCTCTCCCCATCACCTCCCAGTATAATCCTCTCACTCAGCTCAGCCACTACTAATGCATTCAACCGAACCCTCATCAATTCTCTCTCCGTAACATGTCTTTCACACCTAATCAAAAAATGTCCCACCGTTTCAGGTACCCCACACACTGCACAGTCCCTTGATTCACGCTTCCCTATTCGAAATAGACAGTCGTTCAGCCCCACATGACCTATCCTCAACCGATTCAGCATCACCTCCTCCCCCCTCCTCCATTCTAAACTCCCTGCATCCACCTTCACCGACACTTTCCCACGAACACCGAACATCCACCTGCCCTTCACCCCATTCACCCACCTCTCCTGCCATTCATCCAAGACCCGTCTCATCATCACAGCCTTCACCTCATCCATACTCAAAGGCAACCTCACATCAATCGCTCCCCTCCTCATACCCTCACCCGCCGCCAGATCCACCAACTCATTTCCCAAAATGCCACTGTGGCTGGGAACCCACGCCAACTCTAAATCCATACCCCCACGCACACACCGATCAATCTTCATCCTAATGTCCAAAATCACATCCTTCCTATCACCATCTCCTGCCACAATCGCCTGTAACCCACTCAATGAATCTGAGAACACCACCACTTTCTCATACCTCAACTCATACACCCTGTCAATCACCAATGCAATCGCCACCAACTCAGCCGTACAAATAGACACATCATTCGTCAGTCGTCCTATTTTATACTCTCCAATGTTTTCTATATAATACGCCATTCCCACTCTCCCAGACATAGGATCCTTTGAACCATCCGTAAACACCTTGTATCCTTCCTTTCCTGCCACATACTCCTGACCCAAAGCTTTGATCTCTCCCTGCATACCTCTCTTCTTCGATACCACATTTGCCAACTCCAAACACACCTTTGGAGATCTCATCATCCACCTCGGCCTTCTCTCCAAATCCGTATCTGTCACAATCATCAAATCACCCACACCCCACTGCACTCCCTTCTCCCACATGTGAAACCCAAAAGTGCCCCCCTTCCTCCTCCACCGATCCCTGTAATAGTCAAACCTCCAGTTATACTTCAAACATTCACGCACCGGATGAGCTACACTCTTCGCACTACACTTCACCCACCATCTCATATTTAACGCATCCCTCCTCAACCCCAATGGCATCTCTCCCACAAGCACCTGAACCGCATTCACTGGGGAGGACCTCATCACACCCGAACACACTCTCAATGCCCTCGCCTGTACTCTATCTAACCGCAACTTCTGACTTTACGTATAACCCACTGACACCTGACACCCAAAATCCATCACACTCAAAATCAACCCCTTATACAACATTCGTAAACACTTCTGTTGCGCACCCCATTCTTTCCCAGTCACCGCCCTCAACAAATTCAGCCTGCGTTTACACTTATCCACCACACCATCCACTTGCACATTCCAATTCAACTTTCTATCCAGAATCACCCCCAAGTACCGAAACTCTTCCACGCTCTTCACCCTCACACCTTTCAAAACCAAATTCAACTCCTGCTGCACTCTTTTCCTTGAGAACACCATACTCACACTCTTATCCACAGACACCGAGAAACCCCATTTCCCACACCACTCCTCCATGCGTACAATCGCAGCTTGCAACCGTCTCTGTACCAACAGCAAACACCGCCCTCTTACCCAGACCACACCATCATCCGCTAAGAAATCCACCTGACACCCAATTCCTGCCAAAGCTCGAATCAACCCATCCACCATCGCATTAAACAACATCGCACTAATCACACTCCCCTGTGGTGTCCCATTCTCCATCTTCCAAACTTCAGACAGCACCCCCCTCACTCTCACCTGAAATGTCCTATCTGCCAAAAATGCCTTGATCCACCGAAACATTCTTCCCTTCACACCCATCTCCAACAGTCTCACTAACAACCCTCCCTTCCACACCATATCCAAAAAGAACGCTCCCACCAACTCTCCATCACATAATGCCTCCTCCACCCCAGTCACTAATCTCACTAATGGGTCAGCCACCGACCGATTCCTCCTGAACCCACTCTGAAAGTCACTCAAACATCCATTCGACTCCAAATAAAACCCCAATCGCTCAACCACCATCCGTTCCATAATCTTACACAACACAACAGGCAACGCGATCGGTCTATATGACTTACACTCTGTAGGAACCTTGCCACCCTTCAAAATCGCCACTACAATCGCTCTTTTCCACATCTTCGGCAAAACTCCATTCTTCCAGATCTCATTGAACAACGCTAATATCTCCAACTTACATTCCTCAGGCAACTTCTCCAAAAATACATACATAATTCCATCCACCCCAGGGCTAGACCACTTCCCCTTTCGAATCGCTCCATTCAACTCTACCATCGAAAATGAAACCTCATATTGCTCCTCCCAAGGCCCAACATTCGCCACCACCTCTCGCGTTTCCTCCTCTACCGCACCCATTCGTATCCTCACCTCTTCTGGGATGTTCCTTGAACTGTGAACCCCCGCAAAGTATTCCCCCAACAAATTCGCCTTATCCCCATCCTCACTAATCACCTCTTCTCCTTTCAACAACACAGACATACCACCCTGCAAACTCATTAATCCGGACATCCGCTTGAACTGTTTCCAAACCTCACTCAAACCAGAATCACTTCCCAGAGACCCACAATAGTCTCTCCAATATCCTCTCTTTCTTTCCCTAATCACCCTCTGCACCGCCGCCTTAGCCTTCTTATATGCCATCAAATCCACCAACATTCCCGTTCTCACCGCTCTTGCTCTAGCTTTCTTTCGTGCCGCCGCTGCTCTTGAGCATTCCACTGACCACCAAGGAACCTCGATCTTCCCACCCTTCCCCTTCTCAACCTCCGGAATTGCTGCCACAGACGCTGCTTTCATTCCCTGCACCAGATGCTCATTCCATTCATCCAATCCCCCCTCTCTTCCCCTTGGACCAATCAAATCCCGACACACTCCTTTGTACACCTCCCAATCAGCCTTCTTAAAATTCAACCGACTCCCAGTCATACGTGACCTGATCCCTACCTCACCCCTCACAGTTACCAAAATAGCAGAATGATCACTCCCCATGTCTCCATCCTCACGCACCTTCCAATCACATTCTCCTGCAATTGCAGCAGTCACCCAGGTCAGATCCAAGCACGACAGCTTCCCAGTCCTCACATCCAACCTCGTACCCGACCCATCATTCAGCAATACCAGACTCAATTCATCCGCCATGTCTTCCAACAATTCTCCATTCATATCTGTCCTATCACAACCCCACAACGTGTTGGCACTGTTAAAATCGCCACACAAAACACACAGTCCCACATGTCCTCTTATCACTCCAGTCAACACACCCACTTCCACTACCTCACACGGATTATAATAATTCAGTACCAATACTTCTGATCTTCCTACCCGAATCCCTACCCCAATCGCCTCTACTGCTCCATCCACCACAATCTCCCTTGCAATCAACCCCTTTCGAACTGCTAAAGCCACACCCCCCCCCTCTCCCCTGCAACCTATCCTTACGAAACAACTCAAAACCTGGTATCACAAATCTCAAATCACTCCTCAACCACGTCTCCTGAATACAAACCACGTCAACATTCAACTCCTCACACCACACGGCTTTCAACTCCTGTCCATTCCTCAACAAACTCCTCGCATTCCACTGCAAAATCCTCATGCCAGCACCCCACTCAGCTTCCGCACTTTAGCAACCTTCTTAAACACATCTTCTTCTGATACATCTACAACATTCAAAAACCTTCTCCCAGCTTCCACTACTCCTTTCGTAAGATCTGATGAGCTGATGGACGCATTCCCCTGAACCAGATCCAGCACATTCACTATAAAACACAAAAACTCAGTTTTTGGAACAACCACCATTTCTACACCTTTCACTTCACCCAGCACTTTCTTTCTTTCCACAACCTCATCCACCACCGACTTTTTCTCACTCACCTCACTCACTACCCGTACCGGTTTCACCTTTGCAACAGCCTGCGCATAAAACAAACCTTCCGCCGCCCTCACCTGTACCACTTCTCTCGCCACCCTGTAACTCTCACATCCCCTAAACGCGGAAGAATGCTCCCCCCCACAATTCACACATTTCTCCGGAGTCCCCACCTTACATTCCTTTATATCATGCTCTCCTCCACACCTCCCACAATGTCTCTCATCCCTGCATGCTCTCGCCACATGTCCAAATTGTTGACATTTATAACACCTTAATGGCATTGCCACATATGCTTTCACACGATACCTCTGATAAGCCATCACCACCACCTCCAGACACTCTGTTCTCTCAAATCTCACTGCCACAGTTGTAGACACCACATTCCCATGTGCATCCCTCCTCCCCAACCTCCACGCCTCCACCACCCCCACTCCCGATAGTTGCTCCTCCACCTCAGACATACTCATAACCACTGGCACTCCATACAGCACTCCCTTACAAGACACTCCACTTTGATCAAACACTCTTACCGCATGCCTAACCAGACAATGCATCTCCAGAATCTTTGCTTTGCTAACAGCATCCGACCCCTCCACCAACAATCGACCCCCAGCCACCACTTGTATCCGGGAAACATCTCCCACTGCTGCCTTCAACCATCTAGCAATCTCTGTTGGATTCACCCCCAGAAACGTCTTGTCACGATTTTCAGGTTTCAACACTACCTTCCACACACTATCAGACTGCATCTTCTCTTCAGACATACTGCTCACTGAGGCTTCCAGCCCCTCCAAAACGCATTTTCCTGGAGCCCCCGACCCTGAGATGTCCCGGACCAGCCCCCCTTCATCATCCCTCTGAGGGGATCTGCTGCGATGCCGTCCCTCATTTCTCCCCTTGCCACCCTCCACAGGTGTAAATTTCACAGAAGATGCCTTCCCCCTCTTTGACTCCTCCTCTCTCTCTGCCTTCTATCTCCTCTTGATTCCATCTCCTCCTCACTCGTCTCATTGGGCTGGCTTTCCTTTCATTCCCAATTTAAATTCAACTTCCTCTGTCTAGTATTTAAATCTCTCTATGGTCTAGCTCCACCCTACCTTTCCTCTCTCCTCTCTTTCTACTCTGCCTATCGCCCACTTCACTCTGCTGATCAATTCCTACTCTCTGTTTCACCTGCACCCTGCGGTCCATCCAGCTTCTGCTCCTTCCATCTTCTTGCCCCTTTTCACTGGAACCGTCACCCTCCCCCTATCGCTCCACCACCTCTTACTCCTCCTTCCGCTCCTCTTTAAAATCCTACCTTCTTCAAACTCCAACCTGACACCTGTTCTCGCTACTGCTCCACCACCTCTTACTCCTCCTTCCTATCCTCTTTAACATCCTACCTTCTTCTCACTTCAACCTGACACCCGCCTACTGTTCTCTCTCACACCCTACTACACACGTTCACTCATTCCCCTCATGTAAATTGTTCTCTATATTGTTGTCGGTTATTTGATTCATGTTTCATTATGTAATGCTTCATAATGTATTCACTGTTGCTTATGTAAAGCGCTTTGGCTTAAAGCGCTATATAAAAATTTAATAAATACAAATACAAAATACAAATCTCCACATGGAGTGTTTCCCTTAAGGTGTCCATCTCCTGCCACTGGTGGTCCCTGGAGGCCAAAAACTGATCACGCAGGGATTGCCTAAGAGCAAAACCATCCTTGCGTGTTGCCTACCTCAGTTGTTGCATGTCCTCTCTCCCCTATTGGCTCAACAGGCAGAGTTTGTTAGTGTGTGCAACAGTTGAGGAGATGACCTTTTCAGTCAGGTGGTGGATGTCCCTGGCCAACTCCTTCAGGACCTTGCTAAATTGGGCACATGCACACAGCAACTTCAACTCCCTCTCTGAGTGTCCAGCAGGCACACGTCCACCACGTGTGCGGGGCTACCAAGCCAGGATGCCGGATCCCAGACCCGTTGCAGTGAGTGCACTGTCATTGGCTGGTGGTCTGCAACCCTCAGATTGACACCAGCCTCCTCTGCTGGTTCCATTATGGACTAAAGCAATCTTGCAGACACTGAATCCACCATTGATGCAGGGCTTCCCACTGCTGGGGCCAGGGTCCCCTGGCTCTCCTCAGACTCAGCAGCCTCAAGGAACTCAAGGAGCTCCATGACATCCAGACTACTTAGTGGTGGACCTTCCACCATGTCCCTCAGTGTGCCCTCCACATTAGGTTTGGCAGCATCATCGGAATAGTCTGCAGGCCTGATGATGATGCTCTGCAGCATGGGGGGATTCTCACTGGGTGGATAGTTGTGATTCATCTACCTCCTCCTCATCTGCTATGTCTTCACCTACACAAAGACAGAAAACAATATTCAGAGGCACAACTATCTGGCTGAACATGCATATGTCTATTACAATGCATACAGACACAATAGGGTAAGACACACATACATCACACATTGAAACTGGGAACACTATAACTTGAAAGGCACAGACAACTGACATCTAATGACCTGTGCAATCATGTTGGTGCATATTAGGCCCTGCATCATGCCATGGTATGTGATAATACATACTTACAGACACATATGAGAGTGGAAGTTCTACCAGTGGACAGATGGAGGTCTATGCATCATTGCTGATCCCCTACTCTACTTCAACCCTGTTTACCTGCAACATGTGGAAGTGTCACCTCTACTTATGGCCAAACCTGCATGCAGGCATATGTGTTACCATAAACCCCATCACCCCCTTCGCCACACTGCCCTAGGCCAGATATGTGGTTAGCGATACTCACATACATCTCAACCATGTGTCAGGAGAGTGCGACATGGACATGACCTGTGTGCACTTGCATGGCCACTGAACCATTGACAGTCCACGTGTGGAATGGACATCAATCAACCATCTCTTGGCAGCCACTGCAACTCCTCTCTAGAACACACACTTGTGGGTCTTTGCACTGAAATTGTCACCCATCCATGTACATTTGCAGCCAGGGCCATTGAATGGATGACTGTGACTTCATCAACACCTTGGAGTAATTCCATGAGAGTCCAAATTTGCGTTCACAATGCACTATCCACAAGCATGACAATGTGGGCATGTTGGTGTAACAGTAACATTCTGTACATATTGATGTGCACTATGAGATTAATGTCAACTGCACAAAGCCACCAAGCATCCACCTCCACCTTCAGAAATGCACAACATGTGATGGAAGTGACCATGGTAGTATTGTTGCAGTACCCATGGATGGGTGAGGAGGACCACAGCCAACTGTATCAAAACATTTGACAGCATATCATGCGTAGGTGGATGCACATATGACATGCACACATGGCACTCACCTGATGTGGCTTCATAGGTGTCCATGCCTCCCATGTCAACCCACTGCTCGCTGCTTATGAGTCCACTGGTGACCTCTTCAAATGGAGTCAGCTTATCCACATGTGGTGATCCACCTCCAGTAGCCTGGGCAGAGGCCACATTGCTGCTGAGCTTCTTCTTGGTCTGTCGTATAAGGTCCGGCATCCATTGATGTGATGTGGTCTGTGACCTCCTGCCACATCCTCCGCCTTTGGGTCACAGGAAGGGTACTGCCAGACCAAGTGTACAGGTAGACCTGTTGTCAATCAACATAATCAGTGAGGATTGTTAGTTCCTCACCTGAAAAGCACTTCTTCTTTGGCCTGGCTGGCCCCTCTTGCCCCTAGTGGACCTTGGTGGTATCAGGACATCTGTAGGCTTCAAATCATGTTTAGTTTAGCAGGTAGGCCCTTCTCCTGTCTTTTTCCCCATCCTCATCCTCTTCCTCTCCATGGAGCCCTCCCTCTCATGGTGTGGTTAGGATAAGCCACCCGTAAATCTTGGTGCACCCTCTAACAGTTTGCAGCACCGCGCATGATTGGAAATGTGTGTTGCACCCCCTAACAGTTTCTGGCATCGCGCACAAAAGGAAGTTCACATTTCACCCCCTTAATGGCTCTGGCACGGCATATGACAGGGAATGCGCGTTGCATCCCCTAAACATCTCCACCACCCTGCACGCAATGGAGCTCACATCACATACAGTGTAAAGTGCGTAGGTGCAGTGCGTGTGGCACATAAATTACATGTATAGGCCCCTTCCACTGATCTTCACACTGCTCCCTCGTGCATGTATGGGAGACGGGGTCCAGTCAACTGGTCGACAACAAACTGGTCGACTGCAATTTGGTCGACACCATTTGGTCGAATGCCAAATGGTAGAATTTTTTTTTTTTTTTATATATGTGTTTTGTGGGTTTTCGTGTGGGGAAAAAAAAAAAAGAAAAAAAAGGGGGTTGGGGGGGGGACCCCCCAAAAAAAACCAAAAAATGGGTAAAAAAAAAAATTCAACCATTTGGCATTCGACCAAATGGTGTCGACCAATTGTCCTGTCGACCAAATGTTTTCGACCATTTGACTGGTAACCATGGGAGACATCTGTTCCTCCTGCCTCGTGAAATTTCTTGCCTCCTCCTGCCCTATACTGCCTCCAAACATCATCATCCCCTGCTGCCTGGTTGAGTGTGACTGGCTGCTGACCACCAGCACTGACTTCGAGTGTCTGGTTTTCTCTCATAGCCTGTTCTCCTGTGGCTCGCCTGTCAGGCTCTGTGACCACCTCATCTGCCATTTTGGGACTTCCACACCTCAGTACCACCAGCACAGCTCCAAAGCAGACGTCTTCAGGTCCCAACTCTACCCCACCAGCCTCAAGGGTAGTAATATCCAGTAGATCGACCAGAACCCCCAAGTGAGGCTGAGGGCTGTCAACTTCACTGCTGCAGAAGTTGGCATCCTGGGTCAGCAGGTCCTGGCCCATTACGATGCCCTCTTCAACTCGCAGCAGCAGCTTGGGACTTGTAGGTGTCAGCCGATCTGGGGTGGGCAGACATCACAGCTGCCATTGATGTGCAGGGGGTGGCAGTCCGTACGATGGACCACGCGAAGAAGCGATGAGATGAACTCAGGATCCGGAACCAGGAGAAGGCAGCTCTCGAAGCAGGTGGTTCCATGGAGGTGCATCCTGCAGGCCTCTATCAGGTGTGACCCCTTCACCTCCGAGTCCTGGAGAGGATTAACGCAGCCATCCATGCCCAGGTCCTTGACCTGCAGGCACCGATTCAAGCGGCTGGCGAGTATCCACAGGGTGAACATTTCTACAGAGTGTGTGTGTCCTGCAGGGGCATGCATGGTTTGAGAAAATCTGTTCTTTACATCTGTATTGCACTATTCTTAACTGGCATGCAGCCTCATGCCAAAGCTTTGCATATGTAATGGCACACATCTGTGAAGTGGACAGGTGTGAGGATGTGCTCTGTCAGTTTTGGGTGACAAACTTTACTCGTGTGCATGCAATGTAGGATGCTGACAGCAAGGCCTCAGACAGGAACAGTTGCCAAATTGAGACGTTGCGAGCATGTGCAGTAAATTTAAGCACACTTCCTCTATGGGCTGTTCAATTGCTGTACGGTGATTGCATCATCAGCTGAGACTGACACATGTGGTTGGATGTGTGGTAATGGCATTTTAGTGCATTTGACTATCTCGGACTGCATTGTGATCTGTCAGGCCACTGAATAATGGAACCTACATGGTATGTCATTGTGACATTTGTTGGGGTTGGGAGCAATTGCATTTCTGCTTGATCCCCAGCAACAGGTGTATATAAGTGTTGCATGCTTTCATGTCAGACTTTTCAGGGGTGCATATTGCTAGATGTGACTAGACGGAGATATGTCTATGGTGCTATGGGCACATGTGGCCAGGTGCCCTTCCCATGGCCCTGCCTTCAGGATACACTTGGGTCACAGCATCATTGGAATTGTGATGTGCAATGAGTTGTTGCCATGTGTATGTGGCCACATGTGCATGTGCTGGGTTCACATGTGCATTTGTCGTCATTGTGACTCATCATTTTTCCTATACTTATGTGACTATATTCATTCTGATTGCTGTGCCCTGGCCTTGTGTGGGTGTGGCAGTTGCTGGTTGACTCATGCTAACTGCATGCTATCATAGTTGTGACTACACATGCATTGGCACTGTCACTTGATCCTTTTGTTCTTTGTTCCCTTTTTCACAGTTGCTAGAGCTGGTGAAGAAAGATTAAGCTGTACTTTGGTGCTGAAAGCCAGCGACAAGGCCTTTAGATCCATGCGTGACCCACACCATTTACAGTTGTGTCCACCTCTTCCCATACATCATGCAATGCTGCTGAAGGTGAGTCAGAGAATTCCATCATTGTGGTGGACACCTCGGCAGCAATGGGACAGGGTGGTGTACTGTTGCCACACAGGGACCCCAAACCAAGGAGACCTAATTGGGGGTATCTGGGCAGATGGAGGAGAAGAAGGAGGAAGAGGAGGCCATTGCAGCCCTGCACACCCTGTCAGTGGGGGGTACTGAGGGTGGTGTGCAGGTTGCACACCTGGCCCTGAGACAGGAGGATGTGCGGTTACCGTGTAGGGGTCAGCACAACCTCCTGTCCTAGGGCCATCTGCTGCAGCACTCAGCACCTTCACCGATGCCTCCACCCAGACAAAGGCCGCACTTCCTGCCAATGTGGCCATCCAGGATGTTGTGCTGCCCCTTCTGATGAGTGGCTTGAGGCAGCAGGGTTCTATGTGTGATGATGTGCAAGCATCTTGTCAGCCGCTTGTAGAGCATCACATGCAGATGGGCCGCCTCCTGTCAAAACTGGCAGCAGCATGTCTTTCCAGTGGTCTCTCGGACAGGCTACTGCAAGGTCTCCCTCCTCCTCCTCATCTATGTCCCAGTCATCCTCCACTTCCACTAAGGCCTACAAGCCAGCTACCACCATGGCCTCCTGTGCACCTGTCCCACCACTGCCCAATCTGGATGTGCCTGTTTCCCTGGTGGAGGTGTAAGTCTATTCGACAGCACATTAGGTGGTTGCTGAGTCTGCCCAGGAGCCAACAGGGGAACCGGCTGTGGAGGAACACCAGGCCCTGGAGGGCAGTGCATGTGCTGTACTCCCCCAACATAGACTGCCATCCAGTTGGAGGGAGTACCTGCAAAGCACACACAATGCCAGGCAGCAGGAGATGAAGACACAGAGTAGGCAAATCCTGGAGGGCATTGCCAGTAGGAGGAGGTAGGCAGGCACACACATGGTGCGACTGAGGCAGGAGGCATGAAAGCGCCTGCAGGCTCTGGAGTCGGCCCAAGTGTACTTTCAGAGGCAATAGGAGTAGAAGAGGCAGCAGGCACTTGATGCGGAAATAGCCGCAGCCAGGGCCACGGTGGAACAGAGGTTGGCGTGGGTGATGGCTGCCATCCTGGGGGATCCTTGCAGGGCAGCCGAAAAGATAGACTCTCAGCTGAGGGTAAGCCCTGTAAGCACTCCAGGTAACAACTGAGCCCTGCCTGCAAGCGGCAGAGGTAGAGGGGTAATTGGTCTTGTGTGAGGTATTGTCAGAGATCACAATGGACTAGCCCACTGACTCATCTACCTACTTTGTTAGTTCTAGTTTTCCTTTTTTATTATTTATTTTTTCAAGGGCAATTATTCCCTGCCTCTTTTTTTACATTGTTTGTATTCAATAAATGTTAATGTTGTGATTCTACCATACTGCTTGCTCTCTCTTTGTCCATGTGCACCCTTTGTTTGTCCATGTTCTCTGAGTGAGTATGTCCTATGGCTGTCATGTGGGATACGGGCACACTCTATGGGTCATGCTATCACTGTACTTTTTGCTGGCATTTGTGAATGCTTCATGTGTGTGTGATGTTTGGTGGGTTGCATTCATGTCCGATGAACGTATGTGGAGAATTGTGGATGTGGGGAGGTGACATGTTTTGAGAGTCATGTGCTTTGTACATCTTTGTCATTCTCATTTGTTGCTTGCCTACTTCTGTGCACATTGTGTACATGGTGTGTGTGGGTGTGTGATTCATGATGCTGTGATTGACACTGGCACTGCATTTGTGAATATTTTCAAGAGTAATGGGTAATGTTGTGGGTTGTTTGTGGTTGGCATGGTGGCGTGACTTTGATTGACTTGGACATTTAGACATCTGTTATGCATGTAGGTGTGAGACCATCAGACGGAGGTGGCAAGGGATGGTTGCCTGATGCCCTTTCTTGTGCTGGGGCACTACATGTTTGGTTTCAGTGAGTCAGTGTTGGTTGAGTGACTTTTTGATTGTGTGTCTAATGGTGTCAATGTGGGGCTACATTTGGTGATGAGTGAGATGTTGCATGATGGTGTTTGGGGTCTCTAATTGGGTATGGGTACTCATTTTTCATATGTCTTGCTACATATTCTACAAAGTTTCAATGTTTGTTGTATCTGGTAACAGCTCATTCACCTCTACCCATTCACTACTCAAGGTTCTGTTTATTGTGCGTTGTGTTATTTTCTGGTCCACTGATGTTTTGGTGTCACTTTGGCACTTTCCTTTCAATTTGAATGCGCTCACACTTCATTCACAGGTATGGCTCATTGGCATTGGGTATGTTATGGAGGGATGTGGCCACACTCTGGATCACTGGTCTTCGCAAATCACATGTGCACTATGTCACATGTACATTGAGGGACCAAAGTCTAGCTTCTGTAACAGTGGTTGGCTGTTCATGTACCGCTGTGTTTGAACCAACTGGAAGCCCTGGAAGAGGTTACGGTCCTGAATTAAACAGCACTGCTCCCAGGTATTCATGTTTGAGGAGGATGCCTGTCAGATGAACTTCATGGTGGACCTAGACCAGAGGAGTTGAGGTAAGTTGGAGCTCCACATTGGACTAGGACAAGGGCGGACTTGTGGGTGCCGCCTTGTGTCCGGAGGTTGGAGAACAGGTCAGCGGGGGACTGGGACTTGGGCGAACTTGTGGGTTCCACCTTGTTTCTGGGGGTTCGGGAATAGGTCAGTGGGGGGACTGGGACAAGGGTGGACTTGTGGGTGCCGCCTTGGATCCGGGTGCCGAGGCGCAGTTTAGTGGGGGTACATGGGTGCTGCCTTTAGTTAGATGTCTGAGGCGCAGTTTAGTGGGGTTAAACGGGTGCTGCTTTAAGTTAGGGGGCCGAGCTGCAGTTTAGTAGGTGTACATGGGTGCTGCCTTAAATTAGGGGCCCAAGGTGCAGTTTAGTGCGGGGGACACGGGTGCTGCCTTAAGTTAGGGGGCTGATGAGCAGTTTAGTGGGGGTACGCGGGTGCTGCTTTAAGTTCTGGGCCGAGGCATAGTTTAGTGGGGGTACACGGGTGGTGAATTAAGCTAGAGGGCCAGGGCGCAGTATAGTGGGGGTGCTGGGAAGACGACTTGTCGGTCGCAGGAGTAGTGGTGATTACTTGTAAGTAATCTTTGTTTCCTTTTTTTCCACGGGTCCAGTACAAAGGTTGTTCAGCACTGTTATGTTCTGTTTGGAACGGTAGCATGTTGGGGGCGTTTCCGGCCGCTTCTCATTATTCTTTGTGGTGAAGATTTCTGTGTGCATTAAATTGCATGAATCTGCTCCCAGCAGCAATCTTTTCGTCAGCGCAATGTTCTTTTTCACGTTAACCAATTTGCGCTAATTTCGTGCTTTTTTGTAAGTTAGGCCCTATGTGTTCTAAAACATACATACAATTCTGGGCACGATTCACACCTGCATTTTACCGTTTGCAGGTGTCCTTGCCGAAATAGACAAATGTACCACAGGAGCCGAGTTTATAGGGGTAGAAATGCATCTATTTTTTGTTCATTTTGTGCTGGTTAGCATAGCAGATCCTTGAAGGCACCTTAGACTGGATTATTCTCCAATTGTGGGAGGCCTGGGACCTCCTGACAAGAATGCTGAGAGCCAGTGACAGTATTCATGAGAGCCTGCCTGCAAATCACTGCGCGGACCTCCCGCCTCCTCTCAAAATGTGCGTGTCGCCTTTGCATGAGGTTACCATTGCAGTATTCAAAATTCGGTGTCTCTGAGGAATTTGGCATTTGCACCTCGCTCAGTCTGTGTGCTCAATCTGGCCCCATATATGTTTTTTTATTTAAACTAACATCTCTGTCAAGTATGCTATGGGTGCAGTGGAATTCTATGCCTGTAGAAAGCATCGGGCCTGCTGCTGCTGAATGCTTTTTAATGAACACACCTCCTTGTGACTTTTTCTTTCCTACTTACCTAAAGTTGGTGGTATGTTATTCTGTGTTTTATTATCAGTGGTGGTGTTAATATCAGTAGCATGTTCATGGTCATAAATTATTTAAACAGATGTATTGCTCTTTTTTCATAAAGCATTGTACATTTACATGTTGTCAATGAATAATGGAATTGCTATTTATCATTCCCTAAGCTCGGTGTATACAATATAAACTCCCAGTGAACAGTTACATTAAAGAGCCCGACTGGCTGAGCATTCTAGGGCAGGTTATGAACTCTCCCGAGTACTCCTCCAATGGTACAGGGCTGTAATTGACTAACATAATCCCCTCAAATAGTTTGCATAGTTTCCAATAAGCAGTAGTCCGAAACTTATCCGAATGTGGCAATCACAGGCACATAATCAGTTAATGTATTCAGTAGCGTAATATCTCTATGGTATAAGGATGTCATCGCATACGGCGACCTCTGGCATCTCTTGCGATTCAGACTAATAAATTAGATGGGAGATCAGGAGAGCCCGTGGGAAAGCGTTTCCCTGCACTTGGGAAACGCTGAACACATTCTCGACTGAGAAGAATGAACGTCTTTTGGCGCGCGTACACAGCCTGAGCAAGGTGTATCTCCGTGACTCTGACGTGATTTCACACGCAGCCCATTTCACCCCTAAAACCACGAGAACTATTGAAATAACTTCAAAAATTCGAAGGACTGGAAGGTCGCAACGTCACTGGTTTATTGATCCCCACAAGGCGGCATCTCTTGCAGAATGGTCTGGGAATGTTTTCTACATTTTTTAAACTTTACTTTTAATCTCAATATCCAAAAGGTACATTTTCTTAATTATTTTAATGTGCGTTCATGGTACATAACGGCTTTTGCCAATTATGCTTTCCTTCAGGGAACAGTAATCCTGAATATGCTAACTTTGTTCCTCCTCCTATGCGATTTCTTTGTTGACGCACCGCGTGCCTGCCTCTCTTGTGCTAGATGGAATTACCAATAAAAATCTCAGACCAGATAACAGGACTGACTCAAAGATTATGGCAAGTGCTACTTTATTCTGAATTTAATAAAGCTGGGCAAACTGGCAGACATCGGACTGATGCTTGCACACTCATAAATTTGATTACGCAGAGGTTTTATACCCCAATATGCGTCATCTATAATGCCATGCTACGTGCCAAACTATGAAACCTATTGGCGGAAGGGATTGGTTAGGGGAACATATCTACTTGTAGAATACATATGGGTTAGTACTTCATTGGCTGTCTCTTATCTGTAAGGCACGCCTCGAACTACCTCTAAAGACATATAATACTGATTATAGCTGACAAAATGGCAGCGGATTGGTCTATACAACATTGCAGCAGGTTGTCCCACAGACCCTCTGATTGGATGGCATCCAAACCCAACTTTGGACGTTCGGCTTGGCTAGCAGCACGTAAGTAAAACGAAACCTGTGGGGCAAAAAGACGGCGACAGAGATGGAGAGGCCATGCTAGGCCCCATTGTGAGAGTGAAGCTGACTCAGTGTGGAGTTTCAGTGAAATGTAAAAGCCAATACAAAACAGTGATTTCAACATGAGGCCTAGTGAATGAGCGAGAATGGGCCTCCCTCCATTTTGTTCCAATGTACAGGCACTCAGCGAAAGAAAATGCAACTTAGAACGGGAATATTGTTAACTGCGTCAAATGGGTTACAAAAGACATGGGGAACTTCAGATGCTGACTTTGTGTAAATGCCTGTTTTGACAGATTCAAAGTTGTAACAGTGCACATGGAGAGAATAAATACATTGAAATACTATGCATTTGGAAGCTAAAAAGGAGGAAGATTACCTTTTCAAATCAGAAGTAAAGTCGAATGGCAGACTGCTTTTATCCAATAATAATAGACCTGATTTTAGCACATCAAAATGGCATTTGTAAGAGAAAGGCCTATTTTGTTTTTCATAAATGAACTCTGATTCCCTGTGCTAACTATGGCCTATTATGCATACAACATAAATGACCTGTAAGGTTAGGTTTATGATAAAATATGATATGATATTTTATTTCTATCGAGCTTGTACACAGGTGTTTCAGAGTGCGACAAGGCAAGGGAGGGGAACAGGGGAGAACAAAACAATGTTCTTACTAGGCCCAGTGACATTGAAAACGCGCAAGTGCATGGGAGAGGGGGAGGGGAAAAGTGCATGAAAGAGTGGAGAAGTGGAAAGTGAGGAGAAAAGGAGAAAAAGATAAATAATAATCAATTAATAAATAATAAAGGCAACAAACAGTGGTAGTGCAGCAGCAATTGGCAAGTGCTGGATTTAAGGATGCAGACATGGTAGGTCTGATAAGTGCAGGAAGAAAAGAAAAGGAGGGCTGTATGGGTACAGATACAGACCCCAGTGCAAGGGGTGGCCCAGAGGCAGTGAGGGCGGGTGGAAGGGTGAGCAGGTACCTGGGCCCGGAGGACAGAGGGTGGCCAGGTGCACAGTGCCAAGAGAGAACAGATCAGCGGGGGGCAGGGGGAGCGAAGGCAGAAGCAAAGAGGAAGGTCTTGAGATGCTTCCAGAACCGGAGATGTTTCTCCTCAAGTTTCAGAGTGGCAGGGATGCTGTTCCAGGGGGAGGACCCAGCCGAGGACAGAGATCTACCGCCAGCTCGTTTCTTTGAAAAACGACTGACCCTGAGGGAGTTAGAGGTTGAGCAGCAAAGAGCACCAGAGGGGAGGTATTTGCGGAGGGATAGCTGAAGGTATTTTGGACCCAGTCCCCAGAAAGCCTTGTGGACAATGCAGAGGGTTTCACATACAATGTGCATTAGCTCTGAACAAAGACCCGTTGAAAATCAGGATCTCTGGCTAAGGACCCGAGGAGAAGATGGGCTGGTTGTCAAATTAAATGCTAACATATACAAAGAAGTAGATAGATTGAAATTATGGGACTTAAAGATAACACAACCAGCAGAAGTGACCTTAAGGTCAGGCCTTCCCATAAAAAGTGCATTAGCTCTGAACCAAAACCTTTGAGGCCAAGGCGTGCAGAATCACATGGTCTGAAAGCCAGATGTCCTGTAAGTGGACTTGGAAAATGTAAACTTAAGAAATGGTTGGAGGAAAAATGAAATTTACTGACCCAGGTAATGCATTGCCACTGACTAACATGGAACACGTTTTCTTAAATAAACAGTTCAGCCGGTGTCCCACCTGGCTCAGTCTGGGCTTATATTAAACGGGATGAAAAGCCCATCGGGGCCATCTAAAAACAAAATGTTAGTGATGTGCATAACTTGACACAAAATGTAAAACTCCCTGCCATTTTGAAATGATGTATCTTTTCTCCTGCCTCAGCCTACAACATACACT
The DNA here is from genome assembly GCF_040938575.1 of Ambystoma mexicanum. Lineage (NCBI taxonomy): Eukaryota > Metazoa > Chordata > Amphibia > Caudata > Ambystomatidae > Ambystoma > Ambystoma mexicanum. Next base: position 908,998,137 of record NC_090937.1, on the reverse strand, counting down.
TCTCTCAATTCCTGGTGCTATCTGCAGTCAGGGGGTGTGGTGGGGGAAGTGGAAGGTAGTGAGCTAGCCAATCCTAACTGTGGAAGTATGACAATGTCATACTGGGCTTTTTCACTTAATTCCAGGAGAGAGCCTGCTGCTGGAATCTAGTGAGGAACAACTAGCAGAGAGGCACGAAGAGCCACCAAGACCATCAGGGTAAACCTTGCCTGGAAACCTGGAACGAGTGCAAAGTGTCTGGAATTCACTCCTGTCCAATTCCTCTTTTATCTTGCAGCTTTGACCCAATAAGAAGATTGACAGCTGAAAGCCCTCCGGTAAAAGTCTGTGTTACCCTAAACTGTCCGGTAAATAATGCCAAGGGTTAAACTTGCTGCTTTCTCCTTATCTTACAGGTGCGGCATTAGAAGATGTGGCGTGCTGAAGAATTATACCTCCGGCGGTAAAATCAGGTAAGCATATGGCGGCTAAAGAGATTGTCTCTGTCTGTTCTCTCTGCTCATCTTGTTGGTTCTTGTTCCCCCTTAGGTGCTGGGATTCAGCGATGTAAAGATGGAGACAGAGCCGGATCAAAGAGATGCTGCGTGAAACGGTGAGTATGGCACGGCGCTGCTGCTGGCGATGCGACGCGTTTAAAACAAAGTCTTTCCTCTGGTTTGAAGATGCGATTAATCCGGAATCAGGTAAGAAATCAGGTAATACTCTTGTTCTAACCTTTGCTTCTTTCCTTCTTTCTAGGTGTTCCAGGTTTGAGACGGGCGTGGCAGAAGGCTGGATGCTGCTGCTGACACAGTGAGCGTTACGCTGCTGGATGCAGAATAACGCAAAGCGTGTGCTGCTCTTCAGGCGTGGTTTAAATAGCCTCCAAAGTAGTCCCAGGTAGGTATTCCTCCCCGACCACACCCGAGTAACAAATAGTCCCTAAGGTAAAGTAGTCCTTTCCAGGCCTCACATGGGCTTGGATCTTCTTGCAGCATGGTCTGCATCAGGTAAGTGTGCACTTATGAGCCTGGCGCCTATGGCACCAGGACTGATGTCCCATATGAGCCTGGCGCCATAGGCGTCAGGACTGAACCCATACAGCTCCTAGCAGGGGTTGCTGGGTTTTCTCAAGGAGACATGATGCCTGCTCCCGGGGCTGATGGACGTGGTCTGGATGCCCGGGGGTATGCATCATGACAGCACTCCCTCTCAAGGCCCCTCCTAAAGTCGTTCCTCCCCTTGGTCATGGTTTGTCTGGGAAGTCCCGATGGAATCTCTTCACTAATCGTGGTGCATGAACGTGGTCACTAGGCTCCCATGACCTTTCCTGTGGCCAGTAACCTTTCCAATCGATTAAGTAAAAAGGTTTTGATTTAACCACCTTGGAGTCCAGGATGTTTTTCACCTCGAATTTAGGTTCTCCATCTATCAAGATAGGATCTGGTGGTTTGGTTAATCTTGTTCCTTGTTGAACTGGTTTTAAAAGTGAAACATGAAAGACAGGATGAATTCGCATATTGGAGGGCAATTCCAGTTTGACGGCCACCGGGTTGATAATGGCCTTAATGGTGTAAGGTCCCAAATACCTAGGATTAAAAGTCTGAGTTCCTTTCAGAGGTATGTGTTTTGTAGCTAACCAAACCTGATCTCCAATTTGGTACTGTGGAGTTTCACTTCTATGTAGATCAGCATTTTTCTTGTATTTCTCTTTTGCTTGCTTCAAATGTTCTGTCGCTTCTTTGAAGGCTTGTGTAATAGTAGAATGTAAATGACTAACTGCAGGCATTTCTAAGTGCTGAGGCGAATCGAGTTCTGAGGTTTCGAGGGTGGTGTCCATATATAGTATAAAAGTGGCTTTGTCCGGTTCCTGAATGTACAGAGTTATTGTATGCATATTCGGAAATCCATAAAATATCTTTCCAATTACTTTCGGTCTGGTGAAGCATGCAACAAAGGTACTGTTCAAGGGTCTGGTTGGTCCTCTCCGTCTGACCATCGGTCTGGGGATGGTGACTGGTTGATAACCTTACGTCGATTTGTGCCAATTGGCAACATTTCTTCCAAAAATGTGAAATGAATTTACTACCTCGGTCAGAGACCAATACAGAAGGAAACCCGTGTATTCAAACAATGTTTTCGAGGAACTCCTTGGCTAGGACTGAAGCAGAAGGTAATCCCTTTAAAGGAATAAAGTGGGCCATCTTGGAAAAAAGATCCACGATAACTAGAATGGTGTTAAATCAATTACACGGAGGTAGATCAGCAATAAAGTCTAAAGATAAGGTGTGCCATGGTGTAGGTGGAATATCCAAAGGTTGTAAAAGGCCAGCTGTTTTTTTCTTCTGACTCTTGTTTTGGGCGCAAATGCCGCAAGACATCACACATGACTTTATATCTTTTTGCCAGGTGGGCCACCAAAATTGTCTCTTAATTTTGGCTTCGGTTTTTGCGATACCTGGGTGACCTTCCATTAGGGAATCATGATAATTGGAGATGACGAGTTCCTGTAATTCCTTGTGTGGTAGAAATAGTCGTCCTTGATAGTAGGGTAGGTCATTGAAGACTGAGTAATCCGGACCTTTCTTTACCCAGTCCTGCAGAGCTGCTGGATTGAAGAGTTGTTGGATTTTTAAATGAATTTCTTCTAGTGTCTGTAAAGTAGTTATGCCAAGAATTCTTTGTTCAGAAATTATAGGCACCGGCTCCGGGTTCGCATATGCTTCTTCCATTCCTATTCGGGATAAGGCATCAGCCTTGCCATTTTTACAGCCTGGTCGATAAGTGATCACAAAATCGAATTCGGCAAAGAATAATGCCCATCGAAGTTGGCGCGATGATTGGGCTTTGGCTGTTTTTAGATACTGCAAGTTCCGGTGATCGCTGATTACAGTAATGGTATGCCTGGCACCGAGAAGATAGTGTCGCAAAGCCTTAAAGGCAGATTTGATGGCTAATAACTTTTTATCGGTAACCTCATAGTTTAATTCGGGTGCCGAGAACTTTCTGGACCAAAATGCCACTGGGTGAAGTTGACCAGTTTCAGGATCCTTCTGGGACAGGACAGCTCCCATGGCTAAACTGGATGCATAAGTTTCCACTATGTATGGAAGCTCGGGGCGTGGATGTTTTAAGACAGGCGCATACGTGAATTTCGCTTTCAGCTCTTGGAAGGCCTTTTCAGCCTCTTCGGTCCACAAGAAACATTTGTTCTTTCGCAAAAGTGCTGTGATGGGGTGTACAGAAACAAACAGGGATAGCTTTAAGAAAGCTGAAAAAGACGGTCAAGCCGTGATCGTCCTGTTAACCGTTAACAAAGAAGCATGTAGTAGCACAATAAACAACGGCTTTTAAGGAAATAAGTCATTCAAATGATATGTCAAACATGAAAAAACTGAAACAGAGTTAGAGCATCTGCTAACATTCCGATACAAAGGAGAAGGGCCACCCGGCTCAGCGTATCTCACCCTAGAGAAGAACACCCTGTCCCTGGCAGGGGTGTCTGTGCCTGGGTGGCGCGTGATGTAACGCCTATCTAACAGATATAAAGGAGAGAACAGTCCCTCAACCTTCTATACTAGTGGCAGTGTCTGAGGCAGACAGAATGGTCCAATGAGCAAAACAGTAAATACAAAACTTCTAAAAATGGTGCTCTCCAGAGTGGTATAGCAGTGTTCCGCAGAGCTGTGGATTAGATTCTGTGACTGCTGTGATCTTAAACTTGAGTACAACCTGAGGAGCAGGTCAACTGTTTATCTTCCATCAAAAGTGTTCATATTTGATACAGCCCATAGGTCACTATGTTTGGGGTGCAAAACAGTCCGGCTGGAGAACCCACTGGAGGGTTAAGCAATAAAAGCAGCCCGAGGGCTGGGGGGGGTAAAAAGCTCTTGTAAAAGGCAGCTCACTCGATAGTGTAGAGTGTGCTAAAGCAAGCAATTTTGACAAACACAAAGTCTCTCTGTTGATGGAGGAGAGATCACAAATGGGTCATGAGAGCGCTCATGACCGAAAGGGGTCGACCGGTTTCAATGGCGTGGTTCAGTGCAGCCATCTTCTTCAGGACCGTATTTCACAAAACAGGTTCAGTTGTAAGAGTTCAGGGAATGATGAACTGGGGAGCAGTGCTGCGGTCTCCTGTGTGGAGACAAAAGAAAGGGGGGGGAAGAAAGGGAAGGGGTCACGAGTAATAAGCAACAGAAAATTACTACTGATGTGGGGGTGGAGATCTACATGCATTGGAGTGAGCATGCGGAAGGACGAATGCTGCTTAGGTCAATATTTACAGGAAAGGTGGGGGTGCCTGAGCACCTAATGAGAGTAAGCCCGCCGTCATGGGGGAGGGAAAGGGGGTGCAGGGGGTGGGGGGAGGGGGGGGCTGAGCAAAAAGAAGCCGCCAGATGGCTATGGCGTGCAAGAAGGATGTGCATGGGGAAGTGCATGGGGCAAAAAACCCCAAGCGCAAGTGCATAGGGTGTGTGGGGCAGAGCCTGTTTGTTAGGCAGTGAGGGTGTGCCCACTTTGGAGGTGGAAAAGTGGTGGGGGCTAGGGATCCCAGGGGTGAAGGGACCAAGGGTGCAGGTAATCAAGACAATACCTGCTGGTCAGCGTCAAGTTTGAGGAGCAGAAAGGCGTTTGTTGGAAAGGAAACGCTCAATTGACCAAATGCAATAACAGGAAAGCTGCGGTGCAGTGCACGCTTTCAGAACATCTGTGAAAATACATGAAAGAGTCATAAACTGCATGGATGCATCCAAAGATTGGGTGAATGGGCAATAGGGACCCAGTGGGCCGTACCTGCATTGTTCTGGTAAGGGAGCTCCTTGTGCGCCGAGTGTTGTAGAGGTGTACAGCTCATCAGTGGCGAGTGAAGGAAGAGTAAGCCCTATCGCCTATAAAAAATAGGAGGAAGCGCGCTCATACTGGCGTCGTAGTGACGTGACAGGAGGCCCCGGAAAAGGCTGCAGCGTAGGGCAAAGAAGCCCCATCGCCTGTCGAAACAAGCGGAGAGCGCACTTGTTTCTGAAGCGGGCGAATGTTCCCTGAAGTTTTTAGTGGTTGCCATGGAGGCGTGGGTAGGGCCGGTGGGGTGAGACCCGGTGGCCAAGGCCCTAAGTGAAGGAACACAGGCAAGTCGGCGAAGCCAGCCTCTGCTGTGTTAATGACACGAAGTGCCGGTGGCAAGGGCAAAAATAAAATGAAAAGCTCAGCGGTGCGGGGAGGGAGGGAGGGTAAGAGAAAGGGGAAGGGGGGGAGAGCGAGGGAGCCCATGGCTCAGACATGCGGCATGGAACCTCCACGGGGGCCAATGCAGGAGGGGACAGGGAGGAAGGGAGCAGCAGACCCATACCCAGGAGATGGTGAGAATGGGGAGTGGGGTGGCTGACTGGGGGCGTGTGTGTTTCAACACCCGGGAACTTACGTCAATACAGCAAGTTCGTGCCACTGGATTTGTTCGTTAAGGCCTACCGTTCAGGTATTAAGCCTAAAAATCCACATCTGTTCTTTTCTGAACAGCATGTTTTGGTGATTACCGCCTCTGCGGGGCGGTGAAACCTTCTCCAGAATTGTCCACTGAAAGTCATCCGCAGTGTGTCCATGGGATGAGAAGTGAGATACTAGGGGTGCTGTGAGCTTGTTGGTTCTTATGCAAGATTTATGCTCAATCATGCGTGTGCGGGCAGGCCTAGTGGTCATGCCTATGTTATTAAGGTTGCAGGGGCAGGTGATCATGTATACAACACCCTTAGTGTTACAATTGGTGAATGTATTCTGTCTCCATGGGGTTTTCCAACCGATCTCTATTTCTGTAGTTCGGGAGGTCTGGGCACACATGTGGCAATTCCCACAGGGGGCATGTCCTAGAATGGGTGGGATGTTCCATAGGGTGCCCTGGCTGGGTCCCGCCCTGGGTGTAGCTGGTATCAGGGTCTTGACGACAATGAGTCTTGTGCAGGTTGTCAGTGCTGAGTTCTTTCATCCAGGGAATGAGGTCTGGTTTGTGCCTTGGGAAGATTAAGAGGTATTCCATTTTCAGTGGGTTGAGTTTAAGGAAATGGGTGGCTATCCAGGTGGTGACAGGTGATGCACAGTTTCTGAGGGCGTGGCGGTCTGAGGGGAGGAGATTTTAAAGTTTATGTGTGTGTGTTCTCTGCATATTGATGAATGTGGATTTTGTGGTAACTAATCGTTTGTCTGAGGGTTTTCAGCATATAGGTTCATCAGGAATTGGAACATCCTTGTGGTACCCTGTCTTTCAATGGGGTGGGATTTGATAGTTAGGGTGGCATGGAGACAAATTGTGTCCTTGATGCCCTTGGGCTGTTTGCAGGCTATATAAATCTAAATAAATAAGATCCTGTCAATAAGGCATGAGGTAAACCAGTTCAGAATAGTGCCTCAGAGTTTCATCTTGCGAGAGATAAGGTTTAGGAGGATGGTGTGGTCAACATTGTTGAAAGCGGAGGATTGGTCGATGAGGGCTTGTAGGGCTTTATGTCCTTTGTCAGTGATGTTGTGGAGGTCATCCAGGATGTGAATGGTTGCACTCTCGTTGATGTGAATGGGGAGAAAATCTGATTGGAATTGGTAGAGGAGGTTGTTTGGGGTGGTGTGCTGTTGGAGTTTGTTCCATCATTCTGGGGAGGTATGGCAGGATTGTGACAGGACTGTGGTGTTCAGGCACTGGCGAGGTTGAGGGATGATTTGTTTAGTAGGTGCAAGATTGTTCATATTTGGAGTTCAGAGGGATGGTGCTGCGTGAGGGACAGGAGTTGATAATGTTGACCTAGGGACGAGACAGGGTGCCTATGCAGTTAGATGCAGCCTGATCTGGGCATGCGCCGTCCAAGAAGTGTGCTCATTTTGTTTTGGCTGTGAGGGTGATGAGGGTGCCTTGGTTGATGCGGTGGACGGTTCCCATGTGTGGGGGGGGGGGGTTGGGAGCATGTCTCTAGAGGAGAGGGCTTTTATGATGTGTACTTTGGAGTTGAAATAGTCTGTGTTTGGGAGTGGAGTCCAGAGTTGGATGTGGTGTGCTGGAGATGGTGATCATTGGTAATAAAAATCAATTCCTATCCACATCTGCTGCTGGGGTCTGTTCCGCTGGTTTCTCCTGATTATCTACATGGAATAAAGGCAGCTATGAGAATCTGGGAAGACCCTGGGGTTCTGTCCCTGAATCCACTTTATGATAAGAATCCAACTGGATCAGCACAGTGCACACACATTTAAATGGTAATAATGCCCGCAACGAAAATCATGGTGACTGCCCTGACTCTGCTGATTCCTGAGGCTTCTGCCCACTTTTTGCAAGCACAAAAGAACAGGCAGACTTTGCAGAGATCCCTGAGTCTCCATCCGCAGAGCCATTTGGGTTCTCTGCATGAAGCAAGGAATCTTCCCACTCTGTGGCTTGTCAAAATGGCCCAGATATGGGGAAAAAACTATTGTGTCTGTACGTGTTTTGTCGCAGTTGAGCCATTTTGAGAGCACATCAAAATATGGCCATAAGTAATTATTTTATGTCATGTCGTGTTGTGTTTTGGTAGGTTATCTTATTGGGATTTATACATGCCCCACTGCCATTTCCATGGTCTCTAGGTGCTCTGGAAGAACCGAAACAGAGGGAAGTGGGTTAGGTTAGTAGACTGAGTGGGAACATGCAAGATACCTTTGCTGTTGTGTTGATGAGTGCAGACTAGAAATACCCTGAGTTGCGTGTGTCAAGAGCATAGAGGAATTTGTGTCCAGAGAGGAGCCGTGCATGCCCTTGGAGCTAGGGTGCATCAGCCGCACCTGTGAAATGTAAGTTGATTGTAGTGGTTTGGGGTTCTGCTGTCTTTTGGGAGGGGTATTCAATTTTCAAGTGTGAGAGGCTTGGTTGGTATGCATATAATGCATTTGAAAATAGAGGTAGAGAAGTTTAGTGCAATGAGTTTAATTGAGGGCCCAGTGGGCAGCTTTGAGCATGCATCCTGTGCAGTCATGGTGATGCCTTGATAATGGTGCCCTTTAGATAAGGTACTTCGGAAGAGATGCCCAGAGAACTCAGGATTAGTCAGGTCTGTGACAGTGGACCATGTGCAAAGAGAGGTTCAGAAACTCCTGACAAGTGCATTGCCTCAGACAAGTTTGAACCAGTCCAGTAATGAATCATAAAACCATCCTTGTTCTGGTCAGAAAGAAAATGGTGTGGCACAAACTATACCAAACGGGGCTAATATATCCTGCCTCTAAACCTGTCATTAAAAGAACTAATCACATTGGATTCTCTAGCTACTCCAGACAGGAGGCTATCATCAATTTTAACTTGACTTTCTTGCTTAAGATTGTAGTTGCCAGTCTTTATAAGTGATTCATACTAAGGGTAAATATCTATTCAGGTCACAATCTGTCAAGATATGTTGTCACCAGCGTCACCTGTTTCAGTTTGGTCCAGGAAAAGGAACAACTCTTGCCCATCAGAATCCAAGATTGAGGATTTAGTGTTGCATAAGGAATCGTATACTTGTACCCAGAGACCTTTTCCTGTTTGAAATACACAGAGAAGCCATCCTGCCTTTATGTTGCCCTTTCGTTTAGTTGCCACAAATGTTATCCTCGCCCACCATAAATGTGTTTTTTGTTAATTGGACAGCCTTCTGAGTCTGTCCCTCATTGATTCCGCTCAGCTTTGTTCCAGATGGTGCTAACAGCCCCACATGCCCCACTCTGAAAGTTGTTATCACTATTAAGTTGGTCAGGGTCCCCACTAAACCCACCCCAGACTTGGCCAGCTTCGACCTATACAACAATGATGATATTGATATTCCAGCTGGGGGCCAGTCTATCTTTTCCACTGGTCTAAGACTGGAGCTCCCCAATGGGACATATTGGAGGATAGCTGCAAAGTCAGTCCTACCTGTAAAGTATGGCATAGATTTGGGGGTTAGAGTGATTTTTTGAGTTTGGGTTGTCACACTTTAAGCACAATTGGCATTGATGTATGATGGATGAGAAGCATATTAAATTTAGCCCACACTATGGTTACTCTATGTGACAAGGCCTGTGATCTAGCATTGTCAGGGGAGGGAGGCAGCCCACACCCCAACTCCCTTCTAAGGTGCCTGAGCAAGGGCAGCCCCCCTCCCAAACCCTCCTTACCTGCTGGTGTGGTGGAGCAAGGGCTGCAGCAGAGAGCAGCAGGACAAGGCCTTGAAGAAGACACCAAGCACTGGTACTGCAGAGCAGCGCTCTCCACAACACCATGGGCTACGACGAGCATTACCACACTGAAGGTGGCCCAAACCCAACGCTGTGGGATACAGCAGACTTCACAGCACTGTGGTGGCTCCAGCAAACAGAGTCTGCTGGAGTCTGTGAAAGGGAGACCAGCCACTAGCCCAAAAGGGCCATGACATGGGGGCAACCAATCTCCTTGTAACAATGTCAGTCTCTTTGCCTAGACTGCATGGAAAGGGGGTAGTGCTTACACACCCTTTTAAGCCCTCACCTTAGCCTTCCCCTGTCACCCCCTCAAGGAATGTAAGTTATTGGCCGGGGTGAGTTGGCCAATCAGCGAGGTGGCTGGGACATTTAAAGGGAAGCCTGGTAAGTGTGCTGTGTGGGTTAGTTAGGTGAGGAGCGGAGGCACAGGAGGATGTCCGAGAGACCAGGGGAGGCTTGAGCAAAAGGAGTGCAGAGGCTATTGGAGAGAGAGGGGTCTGTGGAGTGTTTGTGAGTGAGAGTATGGAGTGTGTGGAATAGTGACAGAGTAGGAGGAAGTGGTTGTGGAAGGTGGTAGTAGTTGGGAGTAATGGTAGCAGAGGTAGTTGGTAGGAGTGGATGGCATTGATTGTTAGAGGGTGATAGCGACAGCAGTGGAAATGATAGTAGTGGGAGAGGTAGCAAGAGTAGTAGTGGTAACAGTAGAGTGGGAGTAGAAGGTGAAGTAGTAAGGAGGAGGGAAGGAAGTAGTATTAAAGGCAGTAGTAGAGTGGTAGTTGGGGGTATGAGTAGTTGGAAATAGAGAAGTAAGGAGAGTGATAATATCTAAGGGTGGAGGTGATGAAGACAGAGTGTGAGAGTGGAGGGAAAGGAGTACCGTGGGAGGAGAGCATCTTGGGACCCACGGTAGAGAAGGGTCAGGTGAGAAAGTGTGTAAACGATGAGCTGGTTGATCAGCGTGGAAGAAGGCACCATCCCTAAAATCCCTGGAACAATTAGCTTAGGGATAATTAGAAGATCCCTATGGAGACATATAGCCAACGCCTTAGGGAAACCACTGTTAGGAAGGTTTTCTCTTTTTGCAGCCTTCCCTCCAGATTTTCTATGGACCCCCTTTCGTTGCTCTGATTTTTAACCTGTTCTAAAACTTTGAGTGGAAGTAAAGTTTTCAGCTTCACTTCACTTCCTTTGCATTTAGCTCATTTGTTATGCGGAAACAGCTCAGTCCTTCAGACAATCAGAATTGGGAAACTATGTTTCCCTTTTACATTTTTGTGACTTTTAAACATTGCATACAGTATTTTACAATGCAGTACAATGGGGATACTTTTTTATCACCCTAGAGTTTTACACATGGGTATTTTGGTTACTTTTACATGTGCCTAAATTCAAGCTGGTTGCAGCAGATACATTTTTACAATGTTGGCATTATTGTTAGTGTTAACATTTGCGTTTACCGCAAATAACAAACATGACTAGGGCCCCAAAATGGCAGCCCCACGAGATATTCGCTTGTTCTTTGACCATATTGTAGTTTGAAAGTATTAAGGGGGACAAACAACATGGCTATCTACCTGCACCAGATCTATAATTGGAAGAAGAGAAGACACCTGGCTGCTTGCGGATAGCTGGATGGATGAGTACCCTAATCGACCATGCAACTGTGATTATTTCAAAGAGGGGACCTAAACCAACCAAGCGCCAATGGCAAAACATCATGAGATGCAAAAAGTTCCAACGTTTATAAAGCTTGAGATGCAAACACATTAAAAACAGCCAACTCATGTTTTGACCCACAGAGGTTTTTTTCATAGGTCCAAATGTAAAAGCAAAAGGGTGCGTATTGATTGGTCGCTTCGCAATGTGTATGGATTTTGCCCATGGCCGACATACGCTGAACACATCTGGTGAATTAGACCCCTGAATCATTGTGTCTTTTGGATACTTTTGGAAACATTGCTTTAACTACATACCGTGCTTATTGATTTTTTTAACTTTTGGGTGCACATCACACGACGAACAAGCGATGTGCACCCTTTTGCTTTCACAGCCAGACCTATTCCGTTACATATTTAATGACGTAATTATCTAGCTTTGAAAAAAGACTTCTGTGGGTCGAAACACACGTTGGCTGTTTTTTATGCGTTTTCATCTCAAGATATATAAACGTTTCTTACAAGATGTTGGATCTTTTTGCATTTATAGTTCTCTCGGGATGTTTTGACATTGGTGCTTGGTTGGTTTAGGTTCCCTCTTTGAAATAATCATATAATGTAGTTTGGCCTTCTCCCTACTGATGCGGGACATGAGTGAAACCAATAGATTCCCTAATTGGACAACTAATGGCTGTTTGAATCATGCAGATCCTTGCCATTGGTGGGATTGGGCTTGCTTCCAGCATGGATTTTGGATAATAGGACTCCTTGAGCCATTTCTTCAGATCAGCATTGGTGCCTAGAATCCCTTGCAGAAGAACTGTCGATTGAAGATTTTGAAGAAGACTCCTGGAGAGGCCTGGCAACCATTCCTGATTCTGGCCCGGTAAAGATCTGTTGGACTACCTGATCTGTGAAGACCCTGAGCGGTGCTTCAACCCTTAGACTAGAGGGACCAACTAGTCTTGATGCCTTCTCGAGTATCCGGCCATCATGAGCCTTTGGGAGTGGCCCTGCACCACTCGGTGGACTGACCAGCTCTCTCGCGGACTACCTCTCTAGAACCGCTGCTGTACTGCGGTTGCACCAGAACCTTGGTATTCGCCAGCATGTTGCACAAGTTGCCTAGCCTCCACATTTCAGTACCCCAGGATCAAGAGATCCTGTCCTAGAGAATATTCTGCGACCACAACTGGAAGGACGTCGGTTGTTACCTGTGTGTGGAGACCGTTGCAGGAACACACCTTCTCTCATCCTGTGAAGTGTCCTAAAGAGGCCTGCATCAGTGAATCTTGCATATTGTGAATGCTGATGACACCGGGGGAGAGGGAATAAGATTCATGTTGTAATGATGCCATAAAGGAAATAAGATGACTGTTATAATAAAGAGTAAAATGATATGGGAGGAGTCTGGCAATAGCGTTGGATACCTGTAGTGTTATTTCTTATTACATATGTGGTGGAGAGTTTGTTATTTTTCTTTTTATCGTAGCAGATAATGGATAGGAAATCACAACCTATTGGCTTTAGGCAATGCTTGCCCTGAGAACCCATTAAAACAGACATGTACTGAGGCAGCACTTTCAAAGGCTCTAAGGTGCACTAGGTGAATGCCACCTGTGCCTCCATTTTGGATTAAGCTGACCTAAATCGGTTAGGACAATGGGACCTTATTCTTGGCTGGAAGGGCATATGGGTAGTTGGCCCCACACCCCTCACCTAAGGAGGACCACACTGGATATTGTCAGATTAGAGCGACTGACCCAGAAGCGGAAGATCACGTGATAACTAGAGACAAAATGAAAGTGGAAAACGGACTGCAGATGTACACAATGAGCATATCAAACGGATATGATTGGTATTGTGAGGGGCCAGACCATGGGGGAATATAAGGGGAAGGTGACTTGGAGGCGGGTTGGGATAGTTTGGGTGGTGGGCTAATAGGGTGCTATTTATTCATATGGTTTGCAAACCAGCAATAAATTATGTCTTGCTTTATTCATGCAGACTCGTGAGTCCTTTTGTTTAATTTTACGTTCATAATATCTTTAACGCCAGGGTTGCTTCTTAGTGCTGTACCTGACCGGAAGAATCCTTGCACCCGCAGAGCCTCCATTCCTGGGCACCACTCACTGAAACCAATGGCAGGAAATCCAACCTCCAGTGACCCCCAGCAGACCCATCAAGTCCTCTGAGAAAATCAGAGTCAGAGGGGTAAGTAAACACAGTGCATCTGTCCCCCCCCCCGTCCTCTGTAGGATAACATTGGGAATAAGTCCCTCTGTCTCCTAAACCTTCCATTCCACTGCCCTGTGGCCATCGAACCTGAGTAGTGACTCCTGAAATACAAAAGACTATTTATTTACCTTAGAAAATTTGTTGAAGAGGATTTTATTCCCGTACCAGCAAAAGAAAATATTAACTTACCTGCAAAGACTCCTTCAGATGAGAAGCGCTGTGGCTCCTTGTGATCTTTGGGCACAAGGGCCTATTCTTTTAGGGATATAACTGCTTAGACTATAGAAATCACTTGTGAATTGGTTCTATCATATACTGCATTATTTTTCTTACCTCCTATGTTGAATACATCATGTGAATGCATTTATGAACCTACAGTGAATGTATATTTGTTTATTATTGAGTACTGTGTGATAATATCACCAGCTCTTTCATTTTTCAGTGTGTGTAGAAGGCCTAGAATAAATAATTGTATTTTTATACATACCTGTCTAAATTGAATTATTGTGTATTATATTGTGTGGACACATTGAGGACCCCTCATCCCACTCACACTCTCTGTAGAATAGCTTTGACTGCTCTGAATGATTAGCTTGATTGGGTTTTGGCTAACCCCTTAGAGTTCTCTGTTCACTATATTTAGTGTTGCCGTCTAAAATATGTCCACAAGGCCAGATTCTTTAAATGCATCTTAACAAATTGGTGGCAGAGGTGGGATAAGGTCCTGGGTACCCAGTCTTATTCACTGGTATAGCAACAAAAATTCTCTTTACACAGAACACTGTGATTTAAAAGTAATAGGCTATATAACAGTTGCCTACTCTTAATAAAAATTGAAACCATGACTACTGTCAGGCCTGTGGCGACTGTTAGGGTTGCAACCAGGACTAATGTCTGGCAGAGGGACTCCCAGGACCCCCCTTGTTAATTTGCATATTTGAGTAACTTTGGGTCTCACCCTAAGTTACTAGGGGAATCCAGACGTGGACCCCTTGCTCACTATTCTTAGAGAGGCACAGCTCCTCCCTACTGATGAGGTCCAACCAGACCGAAACACGTGTCTGGGGATGCTGTTGGTACTCTTGTTCAGAGGAGAATTGCCTAGCATTTCGGTGCTGGACTGCCCCAGGGCAGGACAAAGACTGATATGTTTGGGATATTTCTTCTCTGTGAAAGATAGTGAGCTAAAGACTCTGGGTAAGTCTCTCGCAACCAGGACTAATGTCTGGCAGAGGGACTCCCAGGACCCCCCTTGTTAATTTGCATATTTGAGTAACTTTGGGTCTCACCCTAAGTTACTAGGGGAATCCAGACGTGGACCCCTTGCTCACTATTCTTAGAGAGGCACAGCTCCTCCCTACTGATGAGGTCCAACCAGACCGAAACACGTGTCTGGGGATGCTGTTGGTACTCTTGTTCAGAGGAGAATTGCCTAGCATTTCGGTGCTGGACTGCCCCAGGGCAGGACAAAGACTGATATGTTTGGGATATTTCTTCTCTGTGAAAGATAGTGAGCTAAAGACTCTGGGTAAGTCTCTCGCAACCAGGACTAATGTCTGGCAGAGGGACTCCCAGGACCCCCCTTGTTATTTTGACTGTTAAGGTTAATTCACACCACACATTCATGCAAACAGTAACAACATTCATTTTCCTTCTGTGCATCATAACATCAGAGTATTCAACCCACACTACAACTCCTAGATATGCCGGCGTTACAACTACAGGAATCGCTATGGTACTGATTGGAGCTTGCCATGGAGACTTAGGCTGTGCACGGAAGCTGCGCTGTTTCGACGCTCACTTCAATCACATGACAGGGGCACTGCATTTAATCCTCTCAGCCTCTGACGGCGTTGCTTCTGATTTTGCCAAAGTGATTTGCTTACGTACTTTCTAGTTGCCTATTTTGATCACTGTTTGCTATCAGATTGCCTTTGGCCTATTCCTAGTCGGTTTTGTCATTTTGGATCCTGCTTGCCTTCCTCCTGCCCGATTACGGACCGTCCCTTGGATTGCTACTCTCCACCCCCTTTTTTGATACTACGTTCTGGAACTTCTACGATACTTCCCTGGTACTCGACCCGAACTGTGTTTGGACTTCTTTTGCTTCTGGTGACCTCCGGATTGCCACGTCTTCGCTAAATGTGTTCCTTACATCGGAGCCAGCATCTTTTCTCTCAACACCATTGTGCGGCACTTACTCATCTGGATTGCTTACACGGCAGACCAGGTACTGTGAAGTGGAGCAGACCCCTCCTGTCCTACTGCCTCGCTCGGATTGGGACCCTATATTCATTTCCAGTATCCCTAATAGGCGTATGGGTTTCGTCGGGATAGTCGTTGGGGCTAGAGACTGTCTTCCCGCTCTAGGCGTCCTTGTTTCATCGGGACAGCTCCATTGGGTTGCTCCATTCACCACAGTACTGTCAACAGAGTTGCTGCTTGTTCTTCCTGGTAAGTCCAGTCCCATTCCACACTAAACACAACAGCTAAAACGTTCTCATTTTCCAGTGCCTAGCACTTAGGAATCTCATGTTCGTGATTGCAGATTCTGGTGATTTCGTTTTTTTTTCTTTATTAACTACCCTGGGGCCATTGAACAAGAAGTGTTACTTTCATCTTGTATTTAGAGGTTAGTCATTTTCCATTAGAAACCCAACCTATTGAATTGTTGCATAAGGCATTGAATTTGTCCTCTTGTGTCCTAGGTTGACGGGTGTTCGCTGGTTTCCATTCTTTCAAGGAATCCATCCTCCAGTTCTGTTTTTATTACAGACAAAGGGTTCTATTGCTAGAAAGAATCCGTCGGTTACACTACAGGGTCAACAGCTCGACGGATTCTGACAACTACGATTGCTTCTCTCAAGGTAGATCATTTAAAAATGTTATATCTACATATATGATTGCCATCCTCTGGTGTAAAGGCTGATCTCAGACAAACATTGATGAATCACCAAGAATCTAGGATTGTTCCTTTACCTGTAGGCAGTGATGCAGTGGATGCTGGGGCAGGTCCTAGAAGTAGTAATGGGCTTTTAGTTACTGCCACTATTGAAAATACAGTGAAGGAAGAAGAGGGGTCTTATATTCCTATGTTAATTGCAAAGGCTGAAGCTTTGTGTGCACTCATGAGAGAAAATCTTAAGCTCAAAGAGAAAGAATTGGAATTTAATATGGCTAAGCTGGAGTTTGACAGGATAGAGAAACAGAAAGATGGAGAACATCAGCTGGAGTTGGCCAGACTGCAAGGGTCTCATAGCTCCTCCAGAGATTCTGGGAGTGTTTCTGGATCCTCTTCTCATTCAAGATTTCCTAATAATCTGCTGAGTATGAATGATGAGAAAACAATATAATTGATTAGTTCACTGCTTTTGAATATGCCTGTGAAGTACAAGAAGTAGGAAAGCCTGTTAAGATTGCTTGGTTACTCAGCAGACTAACCCATTCTGGCCGCAGTTTCATTATGGAAATGTCTAAAGCTGACAGAAAAGATTTGGGCAAACTGAAACAGGCTCTACTCTTAAAGTTTGAGAAGACTACTGCCTAATACTTAAAGAGACTTAGACAATACAAGAAGACAGAGAGTAATACTTGGGTGTCATTTGTGACTGACTCTTTGAAAAACCTATTTGGCTGGGTATAAGGCCATAAGGTAACCACTTTTGAAGGTATGATCAGTTTGGTGATGCTGGAACATTGTTGTACTTCTTGTTCCTCTCAGCTAAAGCAACACTTGGCAGATTCCAAGGAGTTAAATCATAAGAAACTGGCCATTGCTGCTGATCTTTGGGTTTCCCATAGAATGTCCCATAAGAACAAGCTGAGAGCAGGAGGAGGGGGAAAAAGCAGAAAGAGGGTGGGTCTACTGATTAATCTTCTTCCCATAACACCAACAGAAAGATGCAATAAGGGGAGTAAGCCACATGAACATAGAAATGGTAGTGGAACTCACCATCCCAAGAATGAAAATGTACACTCTAAGCCTCCCTACACACAAAGGTCTAGTGGATCTATGTAGCCTGTGGAGCAAGTGACCATGTGACGGGGACCCCAGGTGTAAGGGTGAGACCTTGGGGGTCCACTTTGTGAATCTGGAACTTCCTTGTGAAGAAGAAGAGATTATCACAGTGGTATTCTTCTCTTTAGATACCTTGCCCAATGGGAAGGATCTGAAGTAGATTTAGTTTACCAGGGATCCTGGGATTCTAGCATTGCTGAAACTTTTGCTCCAATACCTGTTCATCCCCAGAATTAATATCTTGAGGATAGTGTACTGGTAGATGGTGTAAGTGTTTCGAATCTATGTGATCACTGCACTGCCAGTTAAAATGTTGACGACCATTATGGTGCAGCGCATTGATCAGATAGCTCACTGTGGCGCGCATCCCCTACCCTGCTCCCCCCCAGCCACTTACCTTAATGGCAGCACACATGGAAGTGTGCTGCCGGTTCCCTTGAGCCCTGCGGCGTCAGTTCCCACCCACTTACGTTGGTCAGTGCTGACGCCACAAGTTCGCTTTTCTTTTTTTCTTTATTTTTTTTTCTTTAAACTGTCCTGTCCCCTGCTCTCCATTTAACGGAAGCGGGGGACACCCCTGCAACCCCTGACCACTATTACCACAACTAAGAGGAGCGGGGGACACCCCCGCAGCCCCAGCTTCCCTTAGTCGCAGTAATGGGGGTCAGCATTATTTTACCATGCTAATGCACAGGAATCGTACCAGGTGACATAGTGTAGTCACAGCAATGGTACGATTCCAGTGCCTCTAATCTTAGGAACACTGGGCCCAATGCAATGTTGTGGGATTCCACACTGATAAACTTAGAGGCTCTGGCCAGAGCTCCTCTCATGACTACCCAGTTAACTGATGGTCTCTTGCTCAACTTCCCAGAAATGCCTCACTTTAGTTGTCAGAAGAGAAACGGATAGGACGCCTGTCAGCGTGAGGAGGAAACTTCCCAGAAGAGCTGGGTCAGAGATAACACTCCAAGACTTTGGTCCTGAGAGAAACAGTGCTAGTCTCGAAACAAGGCTGCCTTAGCCAAGTCTAAAGGCCAGCCTAAGCCAAAGGGGAAACCTAAGGCTAAAGGAGAAAGAAAACATCACAGAAGAGGGAAAGAGAATAATCCCCCCACTATAGCTACAACTGCGTTTGAAGTAGTTGGCCAAATCCCTGAACCTAATGAAGAAGAGTGATTGTCAGAAACTCCCTATTCCGATGAGCCCCCTGCAATATAAAGCTTGCTTACAGAAGAGGGTATCTCAAAGGATGGGATTAGTAAGAGTCAACTGGGAAAACCATCACTTAAAGAAAGGCCTGCGTCCAGTCGTTGGATGAGCATCCTGTGAAGCAAATAGTCCAAAAAGAAGGTGGGTTTTTAGTTAGTAATCCCACTGAGCACACTAGAGTAGACCCTAAGAGGTTAGTGGTCCATCAGGATGTGTGGCCATTCCTCCTGCAGTTGGTGCATGAAGTTCCCCTTGCAGTTCATTTTAACATCAAGATAACTCAAGAGGTCACCCAGGCCATCCTGCTGGCACAAGATGGGGTTATAGTGAAGAACCACTACAGGGGTTATACTTCTTGTCAGCACTCTGACAAAAGTGGAACAGGGATTCAGAATCCATTAGCACCACTACCAGTAGTGGGTGCATCCTTTGAGGCGATAGCGGCTAACTTAGTCATCTGATTCCTTTTACGTCCTCAGGCAGTGTGGTTTCTGATCACCCCACAAGGTATCCTGTAGCCAAACCACTTATAGTTACTGCCAAGTCAGTTATTATAGATTTACTAGACAGCTTTACCAGGGGTAGCTTCCCTGAAGGAATTGTGCTTGTCACAGATCACAGCGTCAATTCTAGGTATAGCCAGGCCATATGTAAGGAAGATGGTGTGGCTTATCATTTTTCATTCTCACATCCCCCACAGTTATCTGACCTGATAGAGAAATTCATTGGATCTCTCTGAAGTATGACTGGAGCCCTTGAGATGCCCCAGAGAAGGCACAGGGACCTTGTTCTGTCTTGCCTATTCTTATTGAAGGCTTTTATCCTTCAGGATGAAAGAGGGGCCCTGCTCCTAGTTTCATAAAGGAATAAAGAGAACTATGTATCTCTCCCTCACCTGTTCCAGGGCAGACCTTCATATGGCTTCATTGAGGATGACCTTGAGTCTCTTCAACTGGCTCTACAACAGCAAGGGGAGATGAACATGTTGCTGTTACAATTTCCCGCCTTTTTGCCCTTAACTCCAGGCCCAGCACCTTGGTGTGAGCATGGCCTTGCAATTGGAAATAGTGGGCCTACTAAGTTTCGGAGTAATAGTTCTGACCAGGCAAGGTCCTACATCAAGATTGAGGTCAACAAGATGTTGGATCTAGGGTTGCTAGAGTCCTCCAGTTGGTCCAGCCCAGTGGTTTGGTACCAAAAGCAGACACTTCAGACTTAAGATGCTTTGTGGTCTAGAGAGCTCTAAATGCTTTCACTAAGAAACATGCCCATCCCCTCCCACAAACTGACGAGTTGGTGGGCAAGCTAGATGCTGCCAAGTACTATAGCACCTTTGACCTTACTGATGGGTATAGGCAAATAACTCTGACCGAAAATTACAAGGAGAAGACAGCATTCTCAACATCTGATGGGCGACTTTGCTGGTTCAGGGTAGTGCCCTTTGGCTTAAAGAATGCACCTGCCACTTTCCAAAGGTTGGTCAACCATGTCCTGAATGGGCTGGATGAATTCTGCATGGCATATCTGGGTGATATTGCAGTTTTCAACCCTACTTGGGAAGTATATGTTGCAGGCTCTTCAGCAGGCTCACCTGACCATAACGGCTACCAAGTGATAGATTAGTCAAGGCTCAGTGACCTACCTTGGGCATGAGGTTGGTGTGGAAAAGATATAGCCTCTACCCAGTAAAGTACAAGCTGTAGAAGACTGGGCCACACCCACAGCCTACACCCAGGTGAGAGCTTTTCTAGGCCTCACTGGGTACTACAGAATTGTTATGGCAGATGATTGGTCCCTGCCAACATGAGGCCAACAAAATGTGGAAATAAACAAAGGAAATGTGGTAAATGAAAGAGCTGAGGGGTATTAGCAATGGTTGTCTAAGGTCTTTCAGGCCCACTTTTCAAACTTGGCACATTGACAACAGCCCGTGATATGTTCATTGGACACCAGGGGCTTTGCTCATCTCTCAGCCGATGATGGCGTGTTTGATAATATAGATCTATTTTGTGTAGTACTTTTGCAAGAGATATGGATAACCCTGGCTATTGAAATTGATGGATGGAGTACAGTCATTGGCAGTGGAAGGCCCCAAAGGGAGATCAAAGAGGAGTCTCCTTCAATCAGGACATCACCCCTGGACTGTTAAGAAAATAAAGGGGACTACACCAACAGTGCTAGCAGGTAGAATCACATCTTAGTTAGGGATTCCAGGGAGATAATAATCATCAATATCTACAATCCCCCAAACGGTGAGATGTATAAGAAAAACACAACAGTAAAAAATTATATGAGCAGTGTCGATCCTTGCACTCCCCTATTCATAGCAGGGGTCTTAAATGCCAAAATTTCACCTCATCCAGAGAGTTTCACAGACCCCAAAAAGTCTACTCCTGTCAGCTTTAAGGATTACAATCGACAGGGTAAAGCATGGGCTGGAATGTTGTATCTACACCAACTAATTATGCTAAATTGACAGTGCATTTGGGATGCTCACAAAGCATTTAATCGCATAAGTGGGAAGAGTGCTAGCACTCTTGACTATGTCTTTGTAAATTATGCTGCACTTAGTTTAGTGACAGATATGGCCATATTAAATCGCGAAGAATATTAAAATCTGAGGAACAGTTTGGTCATTATGAACTGAATGGAGATATTTGTATTGATAACTAGCAGAAGTACCCTTTCTCCGAGCGGGTTCTGTAGACAGACATGATAACACTGATCCTGTAGGTCACTGTTCCAATTCACTTATCGCTTGATGTGCTTTGCACCCTGAAGTAAACTGCACTGAGAATTGGCATGTGTGGCTGCCAGACACACTCCAGAGCAGATGTTGTGGGGAAATGAGAGTTGGTGTGCTGCTGCATACTGGGACCTTGGGTGATCTCTCCCCACCTGTGCCTCACCCTGGCATGGTGCAGTTCATTGTGGTGCAAATATCTTGGAAACCGTAACATCCTAGGGCCTGTACCTCGAGCTTTGCTCCTCGTGTCGGGACCGTTTCTTCTACGACCACATTTATGTTTTGCCAATTTCAGGCAACCGTCTCATGTGTGAAGGTGCTGAAATCCAGGGGAAAGGTTTGGGGTGTCCAAAAGTCATGTAGCTAGTAATGTCCAGAGGGTCCTAACAGGTACCTATGCAAAATCTGGTGCAGATTGGTGAAACGGTGTGGAATTGTATAAGGAACAATGCTTCACCAAGCCACTAAACCCACAAACACATTTTGACTTGTGCTGAAATCCAGGGAACGGGATGGGGTGCCCGAAATTTCATGTATCCAGTAATGTCCGGAGAGTCTTTACAGGTAACTATGTAGAATCTGGTGCAGATTGGTGAAACGGTGTGGAATTGTATAAGGAAAAATGCTTTAACAAGCCACAAATGCACAAATTTATGGTGACTTTTGCTAAAATCCAGGGAAAGGGATGGGGTGTCCAAATGTCATGTAGCCAGTAATGTCCAGAGGGTCCTAACAGGCAACTATGCAAAATGTGGCGCAGATTGGTGAAACAGAGTGGAATTGTATAAGGAACAACGCTTCGCTACAAACAAACACATTTTGACTTTTACATATATTTAGGTAGATATAGCAAATCGCATACAGTGGAACTCTAGGAACCTAGATAAAGCACAGAGGGTGGTTGAAATGCAACTCCCTGCATATATTAATAAATGGCTGACCAGTATGGTCGGGGATGAAGCTACCATTATCCATGACTTTGCTAGTGTGGTTAATTACATTAAAAAACGAATTATGACTAAAAGAACTCATAAGAGTGCTAGTGACAGATGGAATAGGGATGGTCATGACATTAGATGCTTTGATAGCAGGATACAAGCTGTAAAAAAAAACAGCACCATGACATTGCATGTACACTCAACCATACACAACCATGTTGGTTATTGGATGTAGTGACAGAGGAAATCAAAAGACTAAAAGCAAGATATTGTAGATTGCTAGGGGGCCACCGCCAGCTTTGTGCAACTGGAGTCTGGAAGCAGTTGGCCCAGTATGCAAGGGCAAATAACAACACCGGTATATGGCGGGTTATTAAGGGAGAGGAGAAGAAGTCCCTACCAGTCAATAGTGTTTGCAATGATGACTGGTGTACCTATATAGTGAACACACTAGGGGCTGAGCTACCAGCAGATGTAGAAAGGCCGAATATTGTAGCAACCTGGACCTGTAAAATATCTGTGGCAGACATTGCATTGCAAATTGGAAAACTAAACTAATCACGTGCCGCCGGCCCTGATGGGACATGCAACGCCTTGATTATACAGTCATTGTGGCCTTGGGCCCATGCGCTACACATACCTTTTGTGGGTATTGGCAAGCAGGGGAGAGTTCCCCAACATGGAAAGAAAGTAATAACCTGCCGTTATATAAAAAGGATGTTGAAAGAATCCTACAAATTATCGTTTCTTGGCAATGTTATATATACCGGCAAAAGTATTTGCAAGAGTACTGTTGGACGCGTTGAACCAGTGGATTAATCAGAGGAAAATCCTCCTGCCAAATCAGATGGGATTTAGAGTCCAAGCGAGTACCATACATAACCTGCTTACCCTGGTGTCGGTGGTAGAATATGGCTGGCATATACGCCATCTACCAGCGTATGCTGCTTTTATCGATTTCAGTGCAGCATTTGACACTGTAATGAGAAATCGCCTTTGGAGGAAACTGGTGTCATGGAACATTCCCAGCAGCCTGCTGTCTATGATCATGCTGCTGCACTTAGACACCAGGGTGAGAGTCAGACTAAACGGGCAGGCGTGAATGTTGGAATGGATACCTACTAAGAGAGGTGTTAAGCAGGGCTACATTCTGGCCCCAACCCTGTTTAACATATACCTTGCTGATCTGGCCGAGGTTCCAAACATACAGACAGCTTGTCTAGCTAAAGTTGGGGCTCTAAAAATGGGATGGCTGGGATACGCAGATGATCTGCTTCTCCTGGACTATACCCCGAGAGGGCTCCAACTGTTGATAGATGCACTGGGCAATCATGGTATAGTAAATGGGCTACGTATCAACATTGAAAAAACAAAAATCATAGTATTAACGTTGGCATGGAGTTCTGCTTCAAGATTTGTTTGGAGGCTAGATTATCAGCCAATTGAACAAGTTGGGTGTTATAAATAAATACTTGGGTGTCATGATCGATGATAAACTTAACTGGACCCTGCATTGGGAATTAACATGTGCTAACTGTATAAGGCATACCAGAGTGTTCAGTCAATTAATTGATAAACACGGAGGATACTCTATTAAGACAGTTCTGCTATTATATAGAGCCAAAATTGTAACCTTCATGTTCTATGGTGCGGAAGTGTGAGGGCATAACTATATGATATGATATGATATTTATAACATGCTTAATACCCAGAGGTTTCTAAGCGCAGACCCGGGGATCGAACTTGTGTTGCTCTGCATCATCTTGCTTCCAAGGCGAGCATGTTGCCCCTGAGCTATCCTTCCGAGACAAGGAAGGAACTGGTAAAATTAGGGGGTAAAATCTTACGTTAGTTGCTAAGAATGTCCAAATCGCTATTTTTGGAGTATATTCGGTTATAATTCGGTCTGTTGAGTATTTAGAGGTAATCTACAAATCATCAATGTGCTATGAGAAATTAATGAAACTGGAGAACAACACAATTATGTTAAAGGAGGCTTTCCAGGGGATGCACGATTAGGAGCAGTTTTGCAGCCTTGGGAAACTGTTGGTGATGCATAAGACATGGCTGCCTTGTCAGACACTGTGTCCCACTAGGCCTACATATAAATCCCTGAAGAGTTCTGTTAAGTATAGGCTAAAAGAGTTCAGCCATGATACTGACATTGTGAATCTGTCATCAAATGTTAACAGTGGCCCCTTTATTCACTACAGGCTTGGGAGGAGACAACTGCCAACATACATTGAGGCGTTTCCTAACAGCCACATAGTAAGGCTGTACCTTCTGATTAAATTTAACAAGACCTCTGCCTTGGAGATAGAGGGTGCAAAACTAGGTATCACCGGCAATAACGCCTCTGTAGACTGTGTGGTGAGGTGGAAATGGAATCCACAAAGCACATAATGTATGAATGTGCTAACCTGGAAACCATTAGGTACAAATATATGAAATCTTATAATGATGCGATGATATGTAATGATCCTATTCATTGATGGGAGGTCTCAATGGAAGGGAGTGATGGTAAAATGTTACAATGTATGTATGGAAATGTTACATAACTTATTGCGGGAGATTTTATATTGATGAAATGCTGCTTATCCCAGTATGAATTTGTTTGTATGGTATTTATTGATTTAGGCGTGGCTTACAATATTGATGTATTGTGTAATGAATTGTTTGTGATATGTATATACAAAGCGTATTTTGGCTGTAAGTATATTATAAATAAAATACATATGGCAGACTGTGGTACTATAGTCACCCCTCTGAAAGCCCTCACAACGCCTAAAAAACCAAAGAAAATGAGTTGAACTGAGGTTTGTGAGAAGGCCTTCTAAGGCCTGCAGGATTCCCTTTGTCAGGCCCCTCTCCCCAGGGCTACTAACTACCAGAGACCTTTTAAAGTGCAGACAGATGCCTCTAACACTGGTGTCCTTTCACAGTAAGATGGCAAAGGCAGGGAAGATCCTATATGTTTACTTAGTCGCTAGCTTAAGGACATTGAATTCCGATGGGTGAGTGTGGAGAAGGAATGTTTCTCTATTGTGTGGGCCCTTAGGAAGCTGAGACCCTACCTCTTTCAAACTAGTTTCACTGTGCAGACTGACTATAAGCCATTAAAGTGGCTAATGAACATGAAGGGAGAGAATCCTAAATTGCTCAGGTGGTCCATAATCATTCAAGGCATTGACTTAATCATTGAGCATGGCCAGGTGCACAACATAGCTATACTGATGGGCGGTCCAGGATGTATAACCGACTGGGACAGGACAACTATCCAGGGGTGGATTAGAACCCCCTGCCCTAGTCTGGAGGGTATGTGTTATGAAAGATTTCTCTTTTTGCAACCTTCCCTCCATAGTTTCTATGGCCCCCCTTTCCTTTTGCTCTGCTTCTGAACATATTCTGACTTTTTAATGGGACGTAAAGCCTCCAGCTTCACTTGCCTTGCTTTTTGCTCATTTGTTATGGAGAAGCTGAACAGTCCTTCGGACTATCAGTACTGGAATTATGTTTCCCTTTTACATTTTTTTTACTTTTTAACATTGCACACAGCATCTTAAAATGCACTACAATGGGGATACTTTGTTATCACCCTAGCTTTTTAAACTGCAGATTTTTGGTTACTTCTATATATGTCTAAAGACAAGTTGGTTGCAGATGATCAATTTTGACCATTTTTGAATTATTTTCAGTGTGCACGTTTTGCGTTTGCCACTTATGGCTACTGAATGAGGCGAGTGCCCTACAATGGCCGTGCCATGTGATTGTCATCTGCTCTTTGGCCATATTGTAGTTTGGTCTTCTTCCTGCCTTGCCAGGTCAGGAAATTCCATATAAGGTCATCCACTTGCCCGGGAAAGTTGTGGCCTTTTCTGGCTAGCCTTTGTGTGTGTGTGTGTGTGTGTGTGTGTGGCCCAGGAATAGTGTGGGACTGTCTAATCCCATTCCACATCCATGGTGCCAGAGAGTCTAGGTGTAGGGCATGAGTGAAACAAATAGTTTTCCCTGATTGGACAACTACAGTTTGTTTGAATGTTGCAGATACTTACCAGTGTTGGGCTTGGACTTGCTACCAGCCTAGATTATGGATATGAAGAGGACTCCTGCAGCTATTTCTTCAGATCAGGGTTGGAGAAAGAATCCCGTGTAGAAGAACAGCTGAGTGAAGTTCCAAAGAAGACTCCTGAAGAGGCCTGGCATCCCTTCCTGTGTCTGGCCCGGTGAAGGCCTGTTGGACTACCTGATCTCCAAAGACTTCAGCCCTTTGACTAATGGGACCAAGTAGTTTCAATGCCTTCTCAAGGATACAGTGATTCGGTGCCTTCGGAAGTGTCCCAGGACCACCTGGTGGACTGACCAGCTCTCTCATTGATTACCTCGCTAGAACCACCACCCTTTTGTGGTTGGACCCAGAATGTTGTTCGTTGTCAGCTTGTGGTACAAGTCGCCTTGCCACTGAGTTTCAGCATCCCAACATCAAGGGATCCTGTCCTAGAGAAGCTTTTGTGACTGTGACTTGAAGGACGCCTGTCGTCATCTGTGTACACAGACCATCACTGGATCTTCCCTTCCCCTGTCCTGTGAAGTGTTCTGAAGAGGCATGCATTGATGAATCTTGCATATCTTCAACACCAGGGAATGCATCTTTCTTCTGTACCTGACGAGAAGCATCCTTGTACGCGCAGCTCCTGGGCACCTCTCACTGGAACCAATGGTGGGAAATCAGACCTCCAGCAACCCCCAGCAGACCCATCAAGTCCTCTGGGGAAATCAGAGCCATGAGTGTAGGTAAACGCAGTGCATCGGTTCCCCCTTTCCTCCATAAGATAACATCGGGAACAAGTCCCTTTCTCTCCCAAAGCTTCCATTCTACTACCATTGAACCTTGGTAGTTACTACTGATATACAAAAGACTATTTACTTACCGCAGTAAAATTGTTGAAGACTATTTTGTTCCCTCACCAACACAAGTAAATTATAACTTACCTGCAAAGACTCCTTCAAGAGAAGCATTGTGGCTGCTGTGAGTTGTGGGCACAAGGCACCATTCCTCTAAGGGATTAGACTGCTTAAGCTAGGGAAATCACTTGTGAATTTGTTCTTTCATATAATGCATTATTTTACTTACCTCCTCATTTGAATGCATTTGTGAACCTATGGTGCATGTATATTGTGCGATAATATCACCTGCTACTTTTATTTTTCAGTGTGTGTAGAAGACCTAGAATAAATAATGGTATTTGTAGACAAAAACCTGTCTTAATGGAATTATTGTGTATTAAACTGTGTGGATTCATTGAGGGCCCCTGACCTCACTCACACTCTTCTGAGAATAGCCTCGACTGCACTCCATGTTTACCTTGATTGGGTTTCTGCTAACCTTTCAGAGTTCCCTGTTCACTATACCTAGGGAGGCCACCTAAAATCTGCCCACCAGGCCAATTTCTATAAATCCTTCTTGACAACCACCAACAGGCCAAAGCAGACGAAGACGAAAGACAGATAGGTGCCCCTGATCCAACAGCGACTAACATCCCTGTTAAGGACACCTGGGCTGGGGAGGGGGAAAACCAAGGAAAGTAATGAGAGAGGAACAGCCCTAGCACCAACTTCCCTAAAGAACCTGATAGGCCCTAAAAATATGTTCCAAGAATCTACAGCCATTCTTTCTGTCTTATGAATAAATACCTTGAAACGCTATTGGAGCGTATGAGTGGTTGTTTGTGACAGCCACCCTGTCACATCTATTAATATAATGAATAGTAATCGATGTTTATAAATATTATTAATTATTTCATGTTATCTGCATACAGCAACTAATCCTATATTTGTATATTTATTTTTTCTTCTATTTTTCTTTTTTGAATGGCTTTTCAACTGCATTATGTCATTGGTATATGGTGAACACGTATATCCCTATGCATTGTAAATACTTGTTACACAGTCCTGAGGAAGGTCAGCGGGTCATAAATTAGTTTTAGACCTACAATGTGAAATACATGTTGGCAGGCAGAGTGACACATTGTAACATAGGTCAATATCTAATATAGTTGTAACCAAGGGAAAACATTGTCTTTGTTAAGGGAAGTTTCATTTGCCTTCACTACTTAATGTATTTAAACGTAGTAATACTTGGGCTTGTGGCCAAGAGCAGTGGGGAATACATTCTGAACTAGTAATCAAAAGTGCAAAGGAAGGTGTTTGCCTCTTGGTTTGTTTTCCTGTCATTAATATTATAAACATTAGCCGGCTTACTGTTTTGGCCCCCTTCACTCAGCTTATGTTTTTCAATAAAGTAATTCAATGTTCTCAAAGAATGAATTTTGGATGCTAGCACAACAGATCCCTTTGGCACCTGTAATTAATAAGTAGACCTTTACCTAATCGAATGATTGAACCTACAGACCCTTTTCCCCATTACCCCAAAATCCTCCCGGCTCATCATAACAACCCTGCCCTCTGGTCTGCCTTTAAATAGAAAACCTCCATAAAAGAGGGCCAAAGACGGACCCGCCTTTACCCTGTTGAGATAAGTAGACTCCTTTATAGAGCAAAGAATAACAAAGGCCATGCAGTAGACTCCTTATTAGTTATTGGTTCTACCTCTATTCAGAATAACCAGAGGCGTAGACAGGGTAGGGCCTAAGCGGGCAAAGCGCCACCAAAATCTGTAAATGCCCATTCAGCGGCGCTGTGTGGGCATTTACAAATGTTAATGTCACTGCGGTGGGACCAAGTGCATTCACTCCACGCCCCACTAGTTAGACAATCCTGGCTACGCCTCAGAGAGTAACAGTCCTAGACCTGGTCCATTCACATTTAACAGCTGTACGTCGAGATGTTTAAAAAAACTTAGGATCACGTTCTCAGTAGGTTTTTTTGGTCAGGCATTTATCAACAAGTAGAAATGTTTTCTGAGGAGTGTGCCAGCTGCCTGAAAACCTCTTCCATAGATGTGTGATGTGCCCTTTTGCAGACCTGCCCATTAAAGAGGTTCCATTCTCCCAGTTAGGTATGGACATTATGGGACCCTTTAAGCCCTTCTAAAGCTAGGAATGGATACATATTAGTGGTTGGGCACTATCCAAGCCACTACCCTGAAGCATGCCCCCTACACAAAAACCAGATTCAACAAATCATTAAGCATCTTGTTCCATATTTCTCCTCGGTCAGCTTTCCTCAATTCTTATGGATAATGGGTCCATGTTTATGTCAAAGCATTGTTGTTGTGCTCAAAACGTTATTGTCTGTTGCTCACTTCCCAAACCACCATCCACAGGTCTCAGATAGATGGCTTAGTTGACAGATGCAATCAGACTTTGAAGAATTGCCTCTAAAAGTTGCTGGAAAAAGATGCCACAAACTTAGATGAATTCCTTTGCTGCGCCCTGTTCACTTTATGACCAGGAACCATGCAATGCCATGGACAGGTTGAAGGAGGTGGGGGAGAGTCAATAATGGACCGGACAGAACACAGCTCAATTCACGCAGAACAACAATGGATGGGCTTAGTAAGATATCTAGTACACCAACACCTGCAGGAAAGTCAAGTCCAACAAAAAAGATATATAATCGCCTGACTTATTTAAGAAAATGTGTGTAGGAGACCAAGTCTTGGTGTTCCTGATTACCTCTGGGAACAAGCGCCTGACAAGATGGCATGGACCCTATCATGTCACAAGGGTGCTGAAGATCTTAACTATAAAGTGCAGCAAGGTGTAAGGAAAGGGATTCCCTGGCAATCCGTAAGTGTCACTATGTATGGGTTTGACCCTTGGTATATGGGCACATGAACTGGAAGAGGTTTCATGGTCATCTCCACTGGCAACTTCAGGCAAAGAGCTTCACTTCCAGGCAGGTCTAGGATATGCCACATCAATATCAGGAAGTGCAGAACAGGGCATTGTCGCTCCTTCACTGTTTTGGTTCCGTTGTGACGACCGTTCAGCCTTACTTACTTTGTCAGTATCGCCTTTTTATTCCTAGCTATTGTTTTTCTTCCTCTCCTTTCTCTAGCTGCATTCTGCAATTTTTCACTGCAAATCCTGCCTACCTCTCGAACTCAAACTCTGCATTGTGTCATGGATTACCTGTTTTGCCTTCCCAACCTCAGGCAATCATAACACATTTATCATAGGGTCTGTCTCTCTACTTGCTTACATTATTTACTGCCTTCCCAGACTCCCCATATCTCTTGGTGACTTTGGACATCTTCTTAACCTTTTGTGTGCCGAAAGTGTGAATCCACTAACTGATTAATCCTGAGGATCTTGGACTTCCATCCTCACTTGGTTGGGCCACCAGGATCACTAATTACGATCTTAATGCCATCATGGATTTTATCTATCTTTCTACTGTTCTTGCCAAGAGACAAGACCTGCCTTCACCTATTCTAACATGTTTTGTGGGAAACAGTGCTCTTCTATACCTCATCTGTCTGCAAACTCTCCTTACTGCATTTGTTTGCCGACCATACTGCTATTGTTTGTTAACCCATTGTGTGCCTTTGTTTTGCAGCTTCTGAGGTTGTTCCTGTGACTTTTAATGTGTCCCGCCTTTTTTTTTCTTCAACTTTGGGCTATGGAGAGCATCCAAGTCAGAAGACATTTGGAGAGGTTTGTGAGGGTTGGCGTTGGGTCAAGTCAGCATTCTCGACAAGGTCTCACAATTACCTGATCAATCCCCCCCCTTGTAGTGTAGCACAGAGATACATTTACCAATTCTGGTCTACTTAATAACTTGATGAAGATGATTACTGGGACCTTCAACAGCATTCAAGGGAATGACTTTTGGGACTACCCAACACATTGTAAAGATATATTTGTGGACAAACCAGGGAAGGACAGCTGCTTTGTTCACCAGATAGAAATTATGCCTGGGAAGTATGTTTTGACCCTGCAGAGTACCTAAAGCCAGACAGCAGGTGATAAAGACAGTAGAGGAGAGAATGCTGCTATATCTTGATGTCATAAAACTCTACAAGAGCAATTGGTCCTCAATGATAGTCCTGGCTGTCCAACCAGATGCGTCCTGGAGGTTTTGTATAGACTTTAGTAAAGTTCATGATTCCTGGCATTGATCAGATAGTAGATAGTCGAGAGGCTATGACCAGCAGCATATATTTCTACATCTGATTCAACTAAATGATATGGGATGAAAATCCTCCTGGCCCCAGAAGTTCAGAAGAAAAATACCCTTTCAAGTCAAGTGAGGCTGTTCAATTCACAGTATTGCGCTTTGGACTCCATGGGGCCTCAGCCACATTCCAACAAATGTTACGTTGAATCCTGCAGCTTCAAAAGGAATATGCCAGAACCTGGATGACATCTGTCCTCATCACAAGTTGGGCAGTATCCCGGCAGTAACACCGCCGGGATATCTCCCAACACTAATAGCGCTACCGCAACTCGGTCCGGCGCAATTTGCGCCTGATCACGAGTTGAGGGCGGTAAATCCCCATACCCCATTGGGTCCGCACGACCCAATGGTGTCGAAAGAGCTTTGACCGCCGGCGGTTATTGTGCTGAAAATGGGCAAAATAATTGTCTTTTTTACCACCAGCAAAAGGCTGACGTTTGAAATGCCAGTTTCTACCCAACTCATGATTTGGCCAGCCCTTAAATGCGGCAGTTATACTGTTACCACAGAATTTAAGGGCTTGGGCCAAACTCGTGCTGAGGCCCATTACCCTGATTACATATCAAGCAGCTCTCACCTCGTTGGCTCATAATAAAGATAGAATTAGTAGTCTACAGAGAGGGAGGCTTGCAAGCCAATGTGACCTCCTAGGCAGACTCCTGTTGAAAAACATGGGGCGGGGTCTCAGAGGAAAGTGTGGCCATAAAACAAAGTCTCCTGCCTGACACCTGCTACCCACTAAATGTTGCTGGGACTGGGGACAGCGCAGGAAGGATCCCTTGAAATGTCATAGCACACATCAGTGATATGGGAGGGACTTCTAACAGGAGGGATGGAAGGAAAGCAGTGCCAGGAAAGGCTTAGAATTAGGAATGAGGAAACGCAGGCACAACACCAGCTTGAGAAGAGTATTGGTGGAGGAGAAAGTAGCATGTAGTGAAGTGTTGAGGAGGTGGTCGAACAGACCAGAGGGGGATTTGGAAGAGATGGAGTATACACTCCCTTAGGAATGAGGCAGTCCCATCTCTACGTGCTCCAGTCAATAGTGGTAACGTTGAAGCTTGGCCTGGCTGCACTGTGGCTTCCTTTTCCTTGCTGCAAATACCTTATATGCATGTGCACATGGGCCCTGAGACTCAGGAGAAAGAGTCTCCAGGGAAGCAGGCAACAAGGACAACCAGGAGCATACTGCAAACAGAGAAACTAACGCATAAGTGTGTGGCCACTTAAATTCACAGACTCTAAGGCACTGTGACAGTTCCAGAATGGAATCCCGCACTGGGAGGCTGAGTGTTGAATCATGAAACCTTTACTTAAAGTCAAAGGCATTTGCCTGTTTTAAAGCCACAGAGAAGCCATCCTGGGCTTATGTTGCTCTTTTCAATAGTTGATCCAAGTTTTGTTTTGACCCGTAATAAATGTGTGTTGTTAGTTGGGCAAACTTTTGTTTAAGTGTCTCATTGATTCTGTCTTCCCAGACTTATGACAAGAGTTAGTTATGGAATATCCAGATTATGGTACACCTGAGTGCACAGGGCATTGCCTGTTACACATCAAAAAGGCTTCTGTCTTGTATCGACTACTAGCCTGCATTTATTTATTTATTTAATTGTTTTTTCCCATAATGCACCTAATACCATACCTAAGTTCGGGTTCTAAGTGCAGATCCGTGATGTGAACCTCTGTTGCTCTGCGTGGTCTTGTTTCCAATCCATCCAGACTGGGACAGTTAAACCGGAAATAGGGATTACTGTGGTCAGCAAATGTCAATACGAGGGTGCAGATAGGCTTCTCAAAGAGAGTGTAAAAATGCTTCCTAGCAGTGTGGATCTACTGTTGTATAAAGTGTTCTCTTTGTAGAAAGGCTGTGGCAGGGTTGCACTCTTCCTGCCCCCTTTGTGTGGTATAGATAGTCCCTGGTGAATTCTGCCAAGAGTTGCCCAATGAGAGTAAATCATCTCACAAACGTTCTGTATCAACTCCAGTAACCAAAGCAGCTCTGCATTTCGTTTACATAGTTCGGGTGAGATGAGGACTCAAGGACTTTCATCTTTACTGTGTCCACTTAAATTGCTTGTGAAACACCATATCCCACATACTTTGCACTTGTCCTGTACACTGTCCACTGATAGCTTCTGTCCTTGCTCTGCTGGGCAGTATACAACTTTCAAGAGTCTCTTCTGTGGGATATTTTGACCCATTCCAATGTGCCCTACTGCATAACTTTCCAAATGGTGAAAGAAACAGCCCAAAATGGATGCGCTGACTCTTGTGCGCGCCAAAATCTATAAAAACGCGTTTGGGTCACAACCAAGGAAAGGCTGCACCCCTGTTCCAGAATTCTCCATCTTGTCCTTATCCAGACTACTTTGCAAAGCCATGGCCTCAGCAGTGCTGCTCTTTTTCAGCTAGGCCCAAATCCTGAAACTATCCCAAAACTTAAGGGAAGAACTATTTGAACTATTTGATCTGGTCTGGCTTGGTTCCATTAATACTTGCCTGCTGGAACTCGCCATTCCACTGATCTACAGTCTCCAGCAACCAGAAGGGCCAATCTAATCCAATCCAGTCCAGTCTGAGGTGCCAGTCAATCGACCAGAACCACCGAGCTGACCTATCCCGCCAGAAGTGCCTTGCTGCCTGTAGACCCGATCGGCTGATGACCGGAACCCTGATGGTCCAAATCTTAAATTAAAGTGGACTGTACGTATCAACAGGAATCCTAGTAACCCATAGTATATTTGCCTTGTCCTATCCCAATCTATAACCCATCCTCTCTTTAACTTAAGAACTTGTAATATTGTCACACCAGTCTTGAAACCTTGCTTTGAGTCCTTGCGCTAGTAATCATTTCTTTAAAATCCTTTTGTCTTGTGAAATCCCAAACCCTCAAATTCTCCCACGGGTAATCAGACTGAGTCCTCCAAGGCAGACACACAGGTGCTGGGGTTGGTTTCCATGGACCACACTGGAGCTTACTGTGTTTCAAACTGGTAACCAGCCTGAATACCCTAGTTTACAGCATAATTGTCATTGTAAAACCTGATTTCAGTTTTCATTTTCGCGCCTTTATTTTTAAAAACACCTCTCATTCAAACTCGTATAACTTCCTCAATTTTATAGCTAGAGACTTAATTTCAACTCTGACTTAAACCTAAGACCTGTAGCTATACCCCATCTTAAAACCACATCTTTTAACCGTTTCTATTAAAAATCACATAGTGAAATTTAGGCGCGAATTCGCAATTCTGCAGAGATTTTACACATGTGTTTTCCCATTCAAAGTATTTCCAAACTTCCATTCTGATTCATAGTGTGTATTGTTGCCATATGATAGCTTATGTTTGTTACAATTTTTTTAGTGTTGCTCCCATAGGAATTTACATCAAATTAAGGATTTTTGCCCACTTTTCATTGTTTCACACAGCCATTTTCGAATGTCATTCTAAAAGTGTAAAATGTACAAAACGTTTTTCTCTCTTGTTTGGTAAGGGAAGATTGTATTCAAACTCTGAACTCTGATCTTTATTCCTGAATACCTACTGCTTACTTACATCTGTGTAGAATTGCTTCTTTGTGAGTTGAGAAATTTGTCGGGGGTAATCTTAACCTAAGCGCTATCTTTTCAACTCGCCAAAAGTGTTCTTTTCATTGTGTTTTATCTTCTGTATTGCTATAAGTGAATTCAACTGTTTTATCTACTTTACGATTGTATTGTCACCACATTGGTGATTGCTGCCCCATATATATTAAAACCTATGTTTGATTTGAATTTTAAATAAATAATT
Organism: Ambystoma mexicanum; assembly: GCF_040938575.1. Classification (NCBI taxonomy): domain Eukaryota; kingdom Metazoa; phylum Chordata; class Amphibia; order Caudata; family Ambystomatidae; genus Ambystoma; species Ambystoma mexicanum. The sequence continues at coordinate 908,963,215 of NC_090937.1, read as the reverse complement.
CAATATTACCTTTACTAACCAGCCTGATTCCTGGTCCATTGTGACCTGGGGGTATTTTGAGGAGGGGTATGATATGAGTGGTATATCAATCAGAATATTGAACCTATATACACAATAAATATGTATTTCATTTGTGCATTGCATGCTAGGCTGAGACCCGGATGTATTGCCTGATTAAAATCCTTAACAGATTTGGGGGCTTGTGTCGTGATTTTGAGTTCGAGTTACCACCCGTGACAGTCTAACATAGCAGACTAACCTACAGGGTACAGACACCTTGTTTGATTGGTGTACTGGGCTACACTGTACAAGCACCCCTCAAAATAAATACAAACTGTTTGTCAGGGGTGAGTGGCCAGAAAAGAATGAACAGATCTGGCTGCAGGAAATCAAACAACAGGTCACTGCCATGGATCTGGTTACATGGCAGGACAAGGGCCCATTACACCAAGCTCTTAGTGAACTGTACATGGCCCCAAAAGTAAAAGATGAGCAGGGTAAAATTGCCAGAATAGCAGCCTACCTGTACCTCCATATAGGAGTAATGCAGGAAAAGCATGCTGAGAACATAATTCTGGCAAGGAATCAAGTGGAAACACCAGAAAGAACCCAGACTGATCTGGACTCTGCAGAGCAAAGGCTGATGAAGAGCCAAGAATTAGAGACAGAACCCAGACAGTATGTCATAAAATTAAAAGAAGATCTGGCTCTCCTACAGCAAGAGAATGCCGAGCAAGACACCCAATTATAGGCACTAAAAGAGGAGTGTCAGGAAAGAGTGGACTCTCTACAACAGAGTCAACAGAAACTGGACCAGCAATTAACTTTTAACAGGGCCTGCGCAGAACAGGTGGTTATCTTACAAGACCGGATATACAAATTAAAATAGGAAAACAATAAATTAATTATTAAAGTTCTAGAATCTCAAACAGAATTTGATGAGGAGCGCCAGAAATCCAGTGCATTCAAAATACAAAGGGATGACCTGGCTGAACAGAGGGGCACCCTAAGTCAAGAGAGGAACGCTTTAGGCCAGGAAGTAAGCCAATTAAAAACCAAGCTAGAGGGAAGAAAGCTGGCACTCCAGGAGCTCCATGAATTAAAAACCGAATATGAGAAGCTACTAGAACACACCAGACGGGTGGAGGATGCTCTGGAAAAGAACACCCAGACCAATGATGCTACAACTCAGGAGGTGAGTCTCCTGCAGCAGAAATTGGCCCAGTATTTTCAGACCAGGCAGGAAGCACGGAGAGACAATGAGGCTCTCTGTGAAAAGAATGATAGGCTCCACCAACAGATAGCCATGCAGGAGCAAATCATTGAGACCAGTAAGACCTTGATAGAGGAACAAAAGATTCAGATTTTGGCATATCACCAGGGAATAGGGGCTGCAAGAGAAGAGGTAGAGAGGGACAGAGAAACCCTTGATCCTCACATCAGGACCCCTGCACTCAGAGACTCTAACCCCTTCAATGCAATGAACTCTGCCACCTTCATGTCCACTGACTCATATGAACCAGGGGCCATGGGGATAGTAGACATCAACAGAATTGGTAAGATGGGACTGACAGACCAGCGCCTCCCAGAAATTGATGGACAGGCGTATCTGTCCAGATGCCCAAATGTTAGGCCTAACATCTCTGATCAGGAAGACTCAGATGAGGGGACAGTTAGGATATTGGATCTTCAAAAATACCGCCTACCAAAAGATCAGTTTGTTAAATTTGGTGGGGAACTCCAGGAAATAAAACCCAAAAAGAGTATCCTAAAGACCTCTTCCCAGGTATGGCAGTGGGGGGTGGGGGATTCTCTGCCAATCCTGGGAGCAGGGGACAGTCAGAAGACTCTTCTGAGCACCACAGGCATCAGGAAACTAGGCCCCCACATTCTGCAAGCCCCTCTCAAGCTTGCGGAATCAGGGAGTGCCTAGAGGATTAGATAACCACCTCCAGTAGTAGTGCCTCTGCGTCAGAGGATGAGTGGACTCGGATGACTAAGAGCAAAAAGGCGAACAAAATTAAGAGGGCTAAGCAAAAAGATCCCCTGAAGCAGATCAAGGCCATTAGGAGTGTTATAACTCCCTATCACAAAAATGCTAAATATTCAGTCTGGGAACACCTGGAATTATACGAACAGATGATGGATACTTTTCATCTGAAAGATAGTCAGAGTTGCATTCAATATGTGAAATGGACATTCTCTCCTGAGAGCTTCTTTGCGGGGCTGGAGGATCAGAACCACTCAAGATGGTCCACCTACAGGGCGGCCATCTGAAAACTCTTCTCTGTCCATATAAATCCCCAAGAGGCCCGCAAGGCGGCCTACAACCTGCAGTGTGGGGAAGATCAGGCCCCACAAGAATCTGTGCAGGAACTCAAACGTGCCTTTGCGCAGACCACCAAGAGGGTGCACACAGATAGTAGGGAGTTCATTAATACCTTTTTCCATGCACTCCCCAAATACATCATGACTCAGCTGGTCAGGGACTTCCACGAGAAGGCATCACTAGACTGGGTCATAGAACAGGTGACCCGTATTCATGAGGTGCAGAAACCTGTAGAAATTAAGAACACCAATAAAAACCCCAAACCAGCCAACACCCCTGCTGCTGCTAAGGTGACGGAGGTGAAGGTTGACCCATTTTAGACCTGGAGATGGGGGGGATAAAAATATACCTGTACAGAATCCTTCCAGCCAAAGAACCAGAAGACCCTCGGGCCAATCTCAGACAGGTAGTCAGGGAGGTAATCCCACAAATGGGCCACCTAACTCCCCGGGCTACATAGGCCCCCGATACAAGGGCCACAAACCCATCCTGGGATATGTGTGGACTCTCCCAGCCCAAGGCGGGGTCCAAACAGGTAGGTACCAACCCAGGAAACTTCCCTAACTTTCCCCAGGAGGGCAGTAATCCCCAAAATGCCGGGTTAAGTTTCTTTCCCCGGTACCCTCCAAACTTCAACCCACAAAACAACTCACCTTTCTTTCCCCACTTTCCAGATCCCAGACAGCCCAATCTAGGAGAGGGTAGGCCAAGGGTGGAGGGTTTTCCAAACTGTCCAAACCCCGGGTATTCTGGGAGTAGGGACAGTTACCTTTCCTGTGATCTACCTAGGATGGACCCAAGACCCCCGTATCAACCCGAGCGGGTGTCCCAACTGGAGTGCCAGGTCCAGAACTTGTCCCAGGATCTCGGTCGCATGTTGAGGGCTCAGCAGAACCCTCAGATGAACATGGCGGCTCAGAACTCCACAAACCAAGGGTCTGGTAATCCAGAACAATGACGGGGAGAGAACCCCGACAACTCATTGTTTCCAAAGGAGGAGGCACAGGGGCAAGGGGCGTGTAAAGCCTTAGAGGAAGCTTCCTTCCCGATTGTGAAATGTCCCTGGAAACCCAGGAACCGGAACCAAAATCTCCTGCCCCCGAAAGTCTGCAACCTAAGGAACCGAGGGCGGATAGGAAAAATAAAGGACCTAAAAAGACCCATTTTGTGGAGGAAGTTAGTGTCCTCCATTTTGAAGAAGAGGGCTCCTCAGAGGACTCTGGGAAAAAGATCTTCTACTTCAGGGATGGGGGAACTCCTCCCAAAGAAAAATGGGTCCAGAGAGATCCTAATAAAGACTGGGTGAATGCAGAGACTGGGTGAATGTGGAGACTGTGTTAGGATCTCCCAACATTGAACCCCAGAATGATGATCCAGAGAACCACCTTGCCCAAACTTACTCTGGGGACTGCCTCCAAAAAGGGGTGCGGCCCAGAATCAGAACCAGGGGAGCCCAAAACTCCCCCGATATCCAACTGCCATATTTTTCTCACAGATCTCCAAGCTCCCACACAGAATCCTGCCCAAACTACCCCTATGTCGGAATCAAGAATCAAGAAACTAACCCACCAACTGGCCCAAAATGCACATTATCTTTGCCCCCTTGAGGAGAAGGAGGAATATTTTATGCCCCGTTCCAAGTACAAGGGCAATGTACATTTGGCACTGGTGGACACTGGATCCCAAGCCACTCTTCTGTCAAAGAGAGCCTTTGATCAGTTGAATTCAGGAAGGGGGGAGAGATACCAGATCCCTCTCACCCCTCTTCCTGGACAACTTCAGAACTTCGATGGGAATTAAATTCCTGTCGAGGGGACTGCGGATTTGGAAATTAAACTTGGGCGACACAAGGTGAAACATCCGGTCATAGTCGTGACTCCAGAGGGCACACCATGTTTACTGAGGAATGATATCCTGCACAGATTGTCTTCCCTAATAGACTGTGTAAACAAGGTCCTCTGGACCCAGACTAACCGACCAATAAAATTAAACATAGTAAAACATAGTGTCAACCATGTTAGTTTAAATGGCACATGACACATGGTTGAATAAAAACAGGATCATATTGAGTTCCATTTTCAAAACAACAAAATCCCTGACGTGACAGTAATTGCAATAGGACAACAAACTGGTGATGGGATTCCTCTCTATTTCTGAAAATCAAACTTCCTTCCAGTTTCAAGTGGCATTCCACCCTGGAAGGAAATGCTCTGAAATTCTATACTAATTCACAATTAGAAAATCACACTTCCATAGTCCAAAATGATGAGAAACCAGCTCCAAGCTTAGCTGACATTCAGAAAATTAGAGAACAGTTATACATCCCTATTCAGTTAAATGAGGGGAAGGAATCTTTTCTCGCCCGAGTGTGCGTGAACAACGGTAAGAGCTTCATCAGCGAAGCCATGTTCCGAAAACTCCCTAAAGATCCAACCATTCCCACATTTAAATTGGTAGACAAATGGGAAATGGACCTGGAAACTCCCAATTCCAAACATCTCCTTCCTAGCAGGGGTATGCTCAAAATTCCAATGGGAAACAAAAGCATATTACATAACTGTTGGGTTGTGCAAGGTGTCCCTGTTGCATTTTATTTAGGCAATGACATTCACAATCGCTTTGCCAATAGTTTGGACTTGATAAACTTCAAAGGCTGGTCCCGGTTGCAGTTGAAGTTCAAATTGGAGAGGAAGTCACCATCCCAGGATGGACACGACTAGTCCCACTTAAAGTAAAAATTAAAAAAGGACAGAAACTGCAAAATCCTGACGCATATGTTCACCTCAACGCCCATCTCCAACAGCAAGGGTTGGAGTTAAACCCAACACCATTAGTCAATATAGAACACAACACCATACCAATATTGGTGGATAACAGCGACCTTAGGAGTATCACTCTGGGTGCAGGCACCATTATTGGAATTTTTCCATAGATTTAGGTAATGAACTGATAGGACCAATCCCCAATGACTGTTTTGACAGTGATAGCGGCAATGACACCACACCAGACAGGATCTTCACCCGGCATGGGGGGAATTTCCTGGTGTACTCTTCCTGCCCTTATGGTAAGGAACAGGTGACCTGTGACTTCAGGAGGGATGAGGTGATCTTCCAAGTCCACACGGACTGCCTTCCCTGCCTGAAACCCTCTGTCCAGGTCAATACTTTAATCAGGGACTTCTCCACCCAGCTGGAGGAGGCCGCTGAGATAGCCAAACCAGAAGTCTTTCCGGGCTTCAGGCAAATGGTTGAAGAGAGAGTCAACCTAGCTGATGCCTGTGAGACTCTGGAAAACAAGTTTTCTTAGATTTTCAGGATTTTCAGGATTTCTTTGCAGTGGACTCATATGACTCATATGACTCATATGACTGTGGTCTCACCGAAATCCATACAACAACAATTCCCACGGACCCTGGGATGACTCCAGTGTTTGTGAAGCAATATCGCTTGCCTCTCGCATCCATGGAGTCCCTCACAGAAATATTTAAAAACCTTGAGTCCCGTGGGATAATTCGTCCAGTCCACAGCACCTTTAATAATCCGGTGCTGGGGATTTTAAAACCGAACGGCCAGTGGAGACTCTGTGCTGACCTAAGGGAGCAAAACAAATGGGTCACACATCCCAATTGCCTCTTCCCTACATTGACCAGGGGCTTGCCCAGATCCAGGGGTCAAAGGTATACACTGCCATTGACCTGACGAATGGCTACTGGACCGTACCTGTCAGTAGGGAGGACCAACACAAGCTGGCCTTTACCTTCGTGGGGCAGTAGTACACATGGACCCGGACTCCCTTCGGATACATCAACTCCGGCAATTAATTTAATATCTTCTTACACAAGGCCATGCCCGACTTGGGTGAAAGGGGTAACCTGGCCTATGTAGATGATGTTCTGATCAAAAGCTCAACTGTGGAGGAACTCATAGCGGAGATTAATTATGTTCTGACACAGCTGAGGGCTGCCGGAGCAACACTATCTTTCCAAAAGGCATAGTGGTGCTGGGCCTGTGTCAATTTTCTGGGGCATGAGATAACTCCTGAGGGTCTCTGTCCCCAGGAAAAGAAAGGGAAGCACTCCTGAAACTGAAAGACCCCACAACTCTGCATGAGCCAAGGAGCCTCCTTGGACTGACTAACTACAGTCGAAAGTTCATTGAGGATTACACAGAGATCACAAGACCCCTGACCCATCTGTTGAAGGGGGGTCAAGTGGGAGTGGGGTCCAGAACAGGCCGAGGCACTAAAGCAACTCAAAAGAAGCCTCTCACAAGCGCCTTGCCTAGCTTACCCTGTCAAAAACAAGGAGTTCTTCTTGGAGACAGGGTTCTCAAATACATGCTTGACCGCAGTATTATACCAAAAGCATGACAAGGTCATTAAAGTCATCTCCTATGCAAGTAAGACTTTATCCTCTGTGGAGGAAAAATTAAACGATTGTGGGAAGGCACTCCTGGCAATGGTGTGGGCATTGAAGAATTACCGCCCGTTCATCCATCCACATCATAGTGGAGACTCCACACCAGCCTCTGCAATATCTTCAAAGTGACAGAATCCGGCCTGGAAATGTGAGTAATTCCAGAATTACTTCCTGGATTCTGTAAATGCAAAGCTTTCCTGTGGAGGTCAGATATGGCCAAAACAAGAAGTGTCCCTTCGTGCAAGGTCTGGCTGACTTGCATGATTGTGCCAGAGAAAACTGTCTCGAGGATGAAAGTCTTAAAATCCAGGACAACATGGAGGTGTACCGTAATTCCCCGCACAAAGTCCATGAAGAAGACAAGTGCGAGGGAATGCCCACTGTCTATGTGGGTGGGTGCTCCTACCATGTTGACAACAACGGGGAAAAGGAACTAGTGGCCGGTGTGGGGAATGTCTGGGTGAATGATGCCCCGGAACCCTCCACTGAGTACAACATCAGTCCCCATAGTAGTCAGGTAGCAGAGCTGATGGCAGTTCATTAAGCCATCCTCACTGCTGTCCAACACCAACTCCACAAACTGGTCATAAGCCGGTCAAGTGGCACAGCGAGTAGAGCGCTCGCTTTGACATCCGTACAGAGCTTGCTAACGCAGGTTCGAATCCCGGCAGGGCCACACTCAGCCTTTCATCCTTCCGAGGTCAATAAATGAGTAACACACACCGTGGGTAATAATAAGCAGCGCTCAGATACCTGAGAGTTCGTAGCACTATATAAATGCTAAATTATTATTATTATTATTATTATTATTATTATTATAATCACTGATTCAGATTATGTCTGGAACGGGTTAGTGGAGCACCTTGTTAATTGGAAAACCAGAGGCATGCTATGTGCAAACAACAAACTACTAAATCATGGAAAATGGATACAAAATATTGATGATCTGGTCACCTCTAGTGGGATGACCATCTACTAGAAAAGGAACAAGGGTCTTTCTAAAGTAGAGGGACCAGACAAAACTGAAAATGACTTATCTGATCAGCTGGCCAAAACCAGAGCCATCCAAGGGGATCTCCTTGAGATCGAGTCCCTGTTGGGGGAAATCTGTTATGCTCACCTGACTCCCACGGAGGCGCTGGCCTGGTTCGCGCTGCTGTGACCTCTTCTAAGGTGATGCGCAGGGTTCGGAAGACGGACTGGACCGGGCCCCCAAATCTGGCTTGTCTGCCTCGCAGAAGTATCCTTCTGTAGGCGAAAATAGGGGATTAACTGTCTGCGGGGTAATGCAATCGGCCTTCCACTTTCCCCTCTCACCCTCCTCGAAACCCTTCTGTGATTCCTCGTAGCGTCTCACCTTAGGGTCTGGAAGGACGAGCTCTCCATCCTGCTTCTGATGCAGGGGCGCGTTGGTATCCAGTTACTTCACTGGATTTTCGGATTGGTGAGAACCAAACTTGCTTGGCTTCCAGGTAGGTTTTTTGATAAGAGGTTCCCCTTGTGTCCATGCATTAATGTACTAATGCTAGTGTCTTTTTCCCCATAGGGGCCGGGGTACGGAAATGCCAGGATGCGGCGCGGACCCGAAATGAAGAGGGAATGAATCAACAGGTAAGTCTTAACATGGAGATTTAGCTTTCCTTATTCCCTTCTCTCTCTCACCTTTTGTTCTGGTCTTTTTCTCCCTAGGCGCTGGGGCGTGACTGCGAATCCGGATGATCGCTGCTGAACATGGAGGCGCCCTGTAAAGGTGAGTGGAATGCGGCGCTGCAGCGATCGACGCGATGAGCTTTTAAATAAAAGTTTTCCCTTTCAGGATTGTCAGCGAGATGTCTCCGGGATGCGGTTTTAGCAGGTAAGGACTTTTCCTTCTTCTGTTCTCTTCTTCTCTTCCTTTGCAGGTGATCCAGGATGCTGGCAGGCGTGGCAGAAGTCAGGATGCAGGAGCAGACACGGTGAGCGTCCAGCTGCTAGATGCAGAACAACGCGAAGCACGTGTGGCTGTTCGGGTGGGGTTTAAATAGCCTTGGAAGAAGTTCCAGGTATGTATCCTTCCTCCAATCAGGTATGTGTCCTTCCCCGACCACTCCCGAATGGTAAATTAGTCCCACAGGTAAAGTAGTTCCTTTCAGGCCTCAAGGAGGCCGGGATCCTGCAGCATGGTCTGCATCAGGTAAGTGCACCCAAGCACTCCCATAATGAGCCTGGCGCCTATGGCGCCAGGACTGATGTCTTTTATGAGCCTGGCGCCATAGGCGCCAGGACACTGTCCAAAGGGCCCCTATATGGGGTTGCTGGGTCCTTCCTTGGGGACTGGATGTCCGCTTTCGGGGACGCAGGGCTTGAACCGGCTCCCCGGGAGCGGGCATCATGACAAAATCCAGGACACTGCTATCACTAGGTCCAGACAAATGCTCACAATGAACTCTCAACTGCCCAGTGGAGTAAGGAGACCCCAGATGCTGATTTAATCATGGCTTAAAAAGGGATCCAATCATTGGTAAGTTTTATCAACACATTGAGGTCCCTGATAAGTTTCTCCTGACGGATACCGATTGCATTGGGAAGGAGGACCTCAGAGTGTTGATGAAATGCCTAAAATGTTCTGAATCCAAGACAGTTTGTTGGTGAGGAGATCCATATCTGGCTGTGATCAGTGGTTGGTCCCTACCTCATTCCGAAGCCTGATGCTAAGTCACGCCCATGATGCGGCCACAGCCGGTCATTGGAGGTTTCATACTACATTAGAAATCTTGCGGGAGGTTGCATACTGGCCACACATAGGGCAGGACCTCAACCAATAGTTGAAGGGGTGTCTTGTGTGTGCACAATTTCAGCCAACATCACTCACACACGGTGCTCCCCTCCAAAAGAGGGGATGACATTGCCTTGGTCAGACTTACACGTAGATTTCATCAGGCCTGTGATTCGTTCCTCTAGGGGGAACAAGTACATGTTAACCGTACATGCTTGTTTACTAAGTTGGTAGAATGTCTCCCGGCCCCAAATTGGAAGGCAGAAACAGCAGCTGCCCTGATTATAAGTGATGACAAAGATGTGGGAGATGCGTGGGGTAAAAAGGAAACTACACATTGTATACCGCCCTCCTCTAGTGGTGGATTTGGGAGGTACAATAAAACCATTGAGAGCATATTAAAAAGGTTTGTGGCAGACTCTGGGCCAAGTTGGGATATTCGATTACCCCTTGCCCTGATGGCCATCAGATCTACCCCTTCTTCTGCTACTAAAATGTCTCCCTTTGAGCTGATGACTGGATGAAGGATGGTGCTACCCCAGCATCTGCTCTACAGAACCCAACAGCAGACATTAATAATTGTCTCCACAACTCATGAGTATGTTGAGAAACTGAGAAAACACCTTCAACATGCTTTTGCGTATGCTCAGCGGAATCTAGAAAGATCTGCAGACAGTATGAAGACCCATTATGACCTTAAGACAACCAAAAAGGAATATGCTTCTGCAATCAGGAAACACGGCAATCACACCGAACTATCAGACGCAAAGCAGATGCAATGAAATTAACAGGTAAGAGGGAGAGTAAATATTGCGCGATTGATTGAATAAGATATATAATATCAGGCAGAAATGTATCCTCTAACAAGGAAGATGTATAATGACTCAAAATGTCTAGTGGAAAATATAGGTGAAACCGGCAAATGATTAAGGAACTAAAAATAATGTGCAAACCTGAATAGAATGTTTTCACCCCACCGGCTAAACATAGATATCTAAATATGTGATTAGGGCACTATAAAAGTAACTCACAAGTCATGTGCAAAATGAATAAACAATAGAATACGGATAAAAAGTATTATATCTTCATTTTTGAACAACTCAACAGACCATTTAAAGAGCACTAGAACAAACATATTGGCAGCAACCAAACATCGGTCCCTATAAAGCCTCAAGACCACAACTGGAACCAATAGACAATAGTGTCCAAGTAAGTATTTTCATCAAATCATGAAATAGAAAGTTCTGAAGATTCCACAACTTGACCCTAAATGGTGTGTCTGTCTTTATCCCCTTTTTCAGCAAGTAAACAACACAAAAATATAGTATAAACACCACACATGGTAACAATGAATTCAGAGATAATAATCTTTCGTTGCTCCATTGAGAACCCCACTGAAAAAAAGTCATCACATCCCTGAAGAACCGTCACCACTATGACAAGGAAACACGTGTTGGGAGACCAATAAAAGGGAGACTAACAAATCATCAATACTGGATAAAATGAATGATGAAAATTCAATGAATGAAATGTATCACATGAACGATGACATGTACCATATGAATGAAAGTAATTCAATGAGCAACAAAGTCAAATGTTAGAAATGAAAATGAATTCAATGAACATTGAAATAAATAAGTGCTGAGGAATAAATCACAATTGCAGGAGTCGTTTGTTTTACACACAATGCGACAGTGTAAGCGCCTCTACTTGCAGCTACCATAAGCCCACATCTACGTGACAAAAATAGGGAGAAGCGCCACAAGCTGCTAAGGCTGTGTATAATACTACTCTTCCTAATGTTTTGATACATATGTAGATACCATGATGTCCAGTTATTGAAGGGATCTGTTGTACCATGCAAACCCTAAATCTTCATGCATGCACTTAGTTGCAGGTGCCAGCGGGGTTAACTCTGACTTGCTAGTTGCCCACATGTTTTAATATCTGTGATGACCAGTGGCAGATTGTGAACAGGGTGCTGCATGTAAGAACAGGGTGCTGAATGTACACCAGCTTATTGTCTGTATATTCAGCTTACCCTAGCCGCACTTCTTTCTCTAAGAAAACAGTTAAGGGCTTGTTAAGAGGGATTTCTGAACTCTGACCTGGAGGGGCAGAGGTTCAGAAGGCCAACCTAGTTTCTTGGAACAGGGTAACCTCTGGACAAGCCAGACCAATCAGGGTAGCTGTGGCAGGCGGTCAAGACTAAGTCTCAAGAGGTGTGAAGGTGACTGAAAGACCTCAAAGAGCACACAAAGCAAGGACACTTACAAATTACTCCAGACAGGTGTTATATAAAAAATATAGACACATTTATTACAAGGCCTTTGTAATATAGACCATAGCAAACAATCACAATAATACTGAAGTAAACCAACACATCACAATCAACACGATATATATACTAGACCGGAGCGGTCTAACGGATTAAGAAGCACAAAATATGTAGACCACCTAGATGGGGAGGAAAACAGGCAGTGCAAGTAATCTTTAGACCCAGTTCCACATCAATAATACACCTAACTAAGAGGCAGTCCAAGCCCTATGAAGAGAGGAGTTTTATGCTCAATAGAACATGCACGCGCTTATGCCACTGGACTAAATAGGGTCTCTTCAAGGGTCTCTAGCCGCTCAGGAAGGTGGATAAGGTTGATGAAGACAAGTCCCCAATATTCAAGTAGGACCTCCACTTGCGGGCAGAGGCAGGTTGAGAGTGCGGGATAGAGTCGCTATTTCGCAACGCAGTGGAAAAGAAATGGGCTCCTGCACTAGGGGCCACCGGTTGGGGTATGGACTACTCACCGGTCCCCGACGCAGGCAGACCCAGACTTCGCCAGTTCAGTCCACTTCGCTGGCAGGTTCGAATGCAACAATCGGGACGTCTCGACACTGTGTAGTTTCTGCGGTAGCAGGCTTCAGGGTCAACGGGGTTGCAAGTGCAGCAAACTTGCACAGGTCGTTGCCACAGCAGGGCAACACGGTAACCGTGTTTACTCCGGTCCCGGCGCACTTGTCTCACTTCAGACCTGGGAATGCCAAGTGTACAAAATTCAGTGTGAGGGTGCCGTGGACACAGAGCAAGCAGTATACCAAGTTTCGAGGGCTTCCTCAAAACCGCGGCGGTGACAGAGCAAACATCCTGTGTAAGCTGGTCAGCCCACAGGTTGGCCCAGGGACACTTCCGAAGAGGCTTACTTGCAGGGTTTGATGAAGGTGCCGAGAATAGTTGGTCCCACTATTCCAATGGGTTGAAAAGCCTTCGCAGACCTTCTAGGACGATCAGATGCAGAGGGGTCTCGCAGGACGACAGTGGGCTCAGGGTGCCAAACATTCCAGCGGGTCACCAGCAGTTCCTCAACTCGGCTTCTTGTTGCAGGATACTTGGCTCCTTATCCTTTGTTCGTGTGAACTCAGGAGATCGACATGGTAGTGGTGTTTTCGGCATCCTCTTATCCAAAGTTCCCTTCGTGCCAAAACGGAGAGGACCCAATGGGAGATCTTCTCACAAACACTCACTCCATACGTGGACCAATCACGGACCACAGCGGTCCCAGGCATTCAGGACACTCCAGACTCTTTGGCACCCAGGATGTGTATTGGGAACAGACATCCCAGCCCACATCCTGGAGGAACACACACAAGGCATGCAGAAGCCTGCGAAAGCTTTGGGTTTCGCGGGATAGTGCATGACCAAATAAGGACTGACCCGGGTCAGCTCGACCTGGGGAAGGTGAAGGGGCAAGATGGCCAAAGGACAGGACAAAGAACCTCGTGGCATGGCCATTTTGGAGCCAGGCCACCTATTCGTGCCAACATAAGATAAACGATAGCTGCCACCAGTCCTGTCTGTGACACAACTGCACAGTTCATAAAAAGTCCAGCGAGAGTTTCTAGGGCCTTTGGAATGACTAGAGACTCAAGGGTGCGGTAAAGTAAGTTGCATTGATCTCTTGTTACATGTTGAATAAAAGCTGCAACATGAAAAAAAGAACTAAGGGAAAAGAAGTCTCCCAGTACTGACTGTCTTAAGGGCATGTCAGTTTCCCCATAAGAAGTGAGCGAAAGCCCAGAGGAGAGCGGCTGAGGGCTGTGCTTCTTTGGCAAAGGTTAGATCCGGGTGTAGAACAGCAGCAAAATGTTTGGGGGTTGACGCATGGAGGGAAAATGACATTCTAATATGAAATCTTTCCTAACACTCGCCCCTCCCAGACTAAGGACAGGGGGAACTAATCCACCCCTGGATGAGTTTCTTGTTCAGGTCGGTTAAACATTCTGGACAACCCATCAGCATTGCTATGTTGGACACCTGGCCTATGCTCAATAGGGAAGTCAAATCTTTGCAGACTTATGGACCACCTAAGCAACTTTGGATTCTCTCCCTTCATGTAAATTAGCCACTTTAAGGGCTTATGGTCAGTTTGCACAGTGAAGTGGGTCCCATAGAGGTAGGGCCTCAGCTTCCGTAGGGCCCACACAACAGAGAAACATTCTTTCTCTACTGTGGACCATCTGAGCTCCGTGTCCTTAAGCTGGCGACTAATGAAGCCAATAGGGTGTTCCTTACCCTTCTCATCTACTTGTGATAGTACAGCTCCTATCCCAGTGTCAGAGGCATCTGTCTTACAATAAAGGTCTTTGGTAATCAGGGGCCCTGAGCACAGGGGCCTGGCACAAGGAGTGTTTTAAGCCATTGAAAGCCTTCTCACACTCTTCAATCCAAGTTACCTTCTTGGGTTTCTTTGGAATAGTGAGAGCAGTCAGAGGGGCAGCTATGGTGCCATAGTCTGCCATGAAATTTCTGTAATACCCAGTGAGTCCTAAGAAGGCTCTTACTTGGGTCTGTGTAGTGGGGGTAGGCCAGACTTGTACTGCTTGTACTTTACTGGATAGAGGCTGTATCCTCCCTCCACCTACTTCATGTCCAAGGTAAACCACTGACCCTTGTCCAATCTGGCATTTACTGGCCTTTATGGTCAGGTGGGCCCTCTGAAGAGCCTGTAACACAATCCCAAGGTGTTTCACATGGTCTTCCCAGGTGGCACTGAAAACTGCTATATTATCCAGATATGCAAGACAGAATTCATCCAACCCATTCAACACATGATTCACAAGCCTCTGGAATGTGGCAGGTGCATTTTTCAACCCAAAAGGCATTACCCTGAACTGGTAAAGGCCCTCTGGAGTTGAGAAAGCTGTCTTTCCTTGGCATGTTCTGCAAGGGCTATTTGCCAGTAGCCTGCAGTGAGGTCAAACGTGCTGAGGTACTTGGAGGCGCCCAAGGTATCCACCAGCTCATCTGTTCTAGGCAAGGGGTGTGCATCTGTCTTGGTGACAGCATTCAGAGCCCTGTAATCCACACAGAACCTCAACTCAGAAGTACCTTCTTTTGGAACCAAAACCACACGGCTGGACCAAGGACTACTAAAGGGTTCATTCACCCCAAGATCCAACATTTTGTTGCCCTCCGTCTTAATGTAAGACCGTACTTTGTCTGACATTCTGTATCCCCTACTTTTGGTAGGTACACTGTCTCCTGTGTCTATGTTATGTTTGCACCAAGGTGTCAAACCAGGGGACTGTGAAAACAGGGGGCAAAATTGCCTCAGCACACTTTTCACCTCAGCCTGCTGATCAGAAGTCAGGTGAGGGGCCACTCGGACACCCTCAATGGAGTTATCTGAAGGACTGCTTTGGACTGCTTTGGAGTAGGTCAGAAATAGGTTCCAACTCCTCTTCCTCAACATCTGAAGCCAATAGCAGTGCTGTGATTTCAACTCTTGGGATGAAAGCCTTCAGCCTATTTATATGGAACACTTTTGGAGCCTGTCCTGGCCTTCCAAGGTCCACTAAATAGTTGACCTCACCCAGTGACTCCACCACTGCGTAAGGGCCTGACCATTTATCCTGTAAAGATCTAGGCCTTATGGGATGCATGATCAGGACTTTCTGACCAGGTGTAAAGTTAATGAGGGAAGCTTTCTGGTCATACCAATGTTTCGAGGTATAGTGGTGGAGTGAGTGCACACCCAAATAGAGGAGATGTTTGAAAATGTTATTTTGAAAGCCACAAGGAGTGGTGTCGATACTTTTGTGAGGTGCAGAGGAGGAAAAAGAGGGTTTTGGCACAAAAACCCTATAGCAAATAAGAGCAAGGGAAGAGGACCCAAAGTTCGAGTCCTCCCGTCCCCTGCACACTCTTGGACTACGCAACAAGGGCGTAGATTCTTAAGGATATAGTTAGCAATATTCTTTAGAGAATTGATTCAACAAAATTTATAACATCAAACAGAGGAACAAAGGTTTCTGTATTTTAGGTGTACTGGGATGAAGTAAACACCTATTTATTTATACATAAAAATGTAGTGAAGACAGGAGAAATTGCGTAACAACATTATAATGTCAACATAATCAAAAGTTGATGGAAATTCCACTCTCAATGGCTTGACGCGTTTCGAGGTAATACCTCTTCTTCAGAAGCCTCTGTGGATCTACTGTCTAGTCAAAATGCATTTAGGGGAAAAAAATATAAACAAAAGGTATATTTGTAAGTTTGTCAACCAAATAAACAACAAGCAGCATTACTTCATTCAAATTAAATATCTACATGTGGTGTGCTAGACAGTGCAAACATTCAATTTAGTTTGACCAGAGTAACTATCTGGCCATGTTTTTAAAAGAAAAATCCAGAACACTGTCTAGTGTAGTCCCGTGCACCTCTAATGGGAATCCAACCAAATAGAATGTCATTAGTAATTTAAAAATGGAGGCTATAATGAAGGCTTCTAAAATTCAATTCAACAGATGAAACATATTCAATTTTGAGGGCATAATCAACCAGTGTAGGTTTACTGTTAAGCATGGTAAATACAAATTACACAACAAAAGAAGGTTTTTTTCACAAAAAGGATATTCTACATAAAAAAGTACTAACCTATTGAGGGTTAAATGTTGTAACAAAAAAGCCATCTATGGCGAAAAAATAAGTCCATGTGGACATGCTTGCAGTGCCAAGACCTCGATTTAGGTGTTTTCTTGGTGCAGAAAGGTACTTCGATACCTCCGGTAATCTCTGTGGATAGCAATGTAAATGTACGGGTTACTGTGTGTGACTAAATATCTATTCACAAGTACAATAATGTGTTCGTTAGTGAGAAAATGACCATATACCTGCTATCATTCGTGCGGTAAAGCACGCGGGTATGTTGCGGCAGGATTCAATGTCCGGTGGACGTGCAGGATTCCTCTGTGTTGTATCTAACGTTGCAGGAAGGACAGGTGCAGATAGATCTGGGAACTCGTTAGTGCGAATGCTTTCTGTGGATGACAGTGTAGTGCTAGTGAGTATTCAAGATCATATGGATCATTGATCACACGGTCAAACAGCGTGTACAGTGTTCTATAGAAAGTGCGTACCTGCACTGCCTCTATGTACAACCAGTTGTGCTTCTCTCTGTTCGTTGTATGCACGGTGCCCATGGAAACGAGGGACCGTGTTCAAATAGCCTAGTATTTGGCGGGCTAGATTCTGGGGGTTGAGATCAACAACGGACTAACCCGATGTTCGAGAAATGTTGTCAAATGTGGCGGCCATCTTTAGCTATGTAAAAGGACCCTGTTAGTAAAAGTGATTACGATGTTCGAGAAATGTGGCGGCCATCTTTAGCTATGTAGAAGGACCCTGTTGGTAAAAGTGATTACGTGTGTACAGTTCTGCAAGTCCTCTTCTGACAACATAATCAAAATTCTGTTAAGAGTAGCCTAAGTTTAAACAATATGATGATAACAGCAGCGGTCGGAAAAACGGAGTAATTTTACCAAACATATTCTGCATGTGGTGCTACTTATGCGTATGGCACTTCTGTATCGTTCGAGTGTATCCAAACATCACAATATGAACATTTACATCCCTTTATTTGATTTGCTGGACAATCTGATACAGGTACCCGATGTCCTCACATTCTTAGTTATGCACACTGTTTACATGTTCAATATTACAAGTGGCAAATGTACATTGCTGTAAATTCCATCATGTATTAGGACTAACAATACTAAGTCCTAACATGTGACAATGCATTAAAATATGTATAATATGTACCGTGGCGTGAAGCCTGTTCTTCAATAACTATGACCTCCTGATTAGTGCTGCTGATCTATCAAATGTCTAGTTATTTCAATAGAGTGCGGGGTAAAATTAATTATCCCATTCACTAGACAGTCAGTTGTGAGGATGTTGCTGCCTTCCCATATCCAAAAGCATAGTGAATTCTTGGTGTATGGTAGAGAGTGCAGGGTCTACAGGACAAAAATATCTGAAAGTTAAAAAATATCTAAATGAAGCAGTTCAAGGATGTCTCCTCGTTGAGACCCCTTGGGTATTTGGTGTCTAAGAGGTATATCCAATATTTTTCTCTTTGTGCCAATAGTCTTATGTAGTTGCCACCTCGCTGTGGTTTGCTTACAACTTCGACGACCTGGAATCTTAATTGACTGATGTTATGTTTTGCTTCCATAAAATGTCTGGCTACTGGTGATTTCTGGTTTTGACACCGGATGGTGGACTTGTGCTCTGATATTCGTTCTTTCAAAGACCTCGTAGTCTGCCCAATGTATAATTTGCCACAAGGGCATTTCAGAGCGTATATGACGCCTGCTGTTATACAGGTGGCGAAGCTTCTGATCTTTATCTTTTTGCCTGTTGATGGGTGAGAGATGGTATTACCCTTGATTACATTGTTGCAGTTGGTACAATTAAGGCATGGAAAAGTGCCCATTTTTTTAGTCTGTAAGAGGATCTGTTTATCCTTATTTGGTCTTTCAGCTTTCACGAGTCTGTCCCTAAGGTTGCGGCCCCTTCTAAATGCCATCATTGGTACTCTTGCTCATACCAATGTTTCACCAGAGCTTGCCCTGCCTTCAACTTGTCACTAGCCAGACCCATCAGGAGTACCATCCTTTTTCTGAGCCCGAACACATAGTCTACTACGTTGGTAGTAATGGGGGGAGTGGGCATCTCCCATCCCTCCTTGACTATGGCTAAGGGTCCCCGCACAGGGTGACCAAACAGAAGTTCAAAGGGGCTGAAGTCAACATCCTCTTGTGGTACCTCTCTGTAGGCAAACAGTAAGCAGGGTAAAAGAAGATCCCATTTTCCTCTTTGAGGTTCTTCCAGAGCCCCAATCATACTTTTCAAGGTCCTGTTAAACCGTTCCACCAGACCATTGTTCTGGGGGTGGTATGCGGAAGAAAACTTATTGGTGACCCCACATTCCTTCCACATAGCCTGCATATACTTTGACATAAAGTTGCTGCCTCTGTCAGACACAACTTCTTTAGGGAAGCCAACCCTAGTAAAGATGCCATGTAACGGTTTTGCAACTGACTTGGCAGTCACAGTTTTCAATGGGATGGCCTCAGGATACCTGGTGGCATGGTCGACCAGCACCAGGATAAACCTATTGCCTGAGGATGTTTGGGGGTCAAGGGAACCAACTATGTCGATCCCTACCCTCTCAATTGGTACCCCCACAACTGGGAGTGGTACCAATGGAGCTTGGATTGTTGAACCACTCTTACCAGATAACTGGCAGGAGGCACAACTCCTGCAGTGACTTTCTACTTGCACCCTCATCTTGGGCCAGTAGAAGTGCATGGATAACCTTTGCTTGGTCCTCTTAATACCAAGGTGACCAGCAAGGGGTACTTCATGCACCAGCTGCAGGAGGAAGGGGTGTACAGCAAGGGGAACCACCAACCCCCTATGGTCTCCTTCTGTAGACTCTGTAGGCTCACTATACAGGAGCCCACCTTCCCAATAAATCTGATGCTTCCGAGGAGGTTCACCCTCAAACTGGGAGCAGGCTTGTCTCCTTAGGCCTTCCAGAGATGGGCACTCACGTTGGCCTTTACTGAATTCTTTCCTTTCAGGACCACCGTCTACTAACAAATCGTTTAGTTCAGGATGGTCATTGGGGTCAAATACTTCGGGCATCACCACCTCCTCGTCAGGTCCTGGTGATTGACCAACTACCTTCACCTCAGTGGTAGGTGAGTTAGGGGGAATATTTTCTTTCCCTCTTTTTACTTTTTTGACTCCTTTAGCCTTGGGTTTCCCCTTTGGCTGGGGCAGGGCATTGGTCTTGGCCAGTGCTGCCCTCGTATGAGACCTTGTGCAGGGTCTGTCAGCAGTGTCTCCCACAAGCCCTAAAGCTTGGAGATCATTGCCCAACAAGACACTCCTGGGACATTCCTCTGAATGCTCACTGGAATCCTGACTGCTGTACCATTGATAGTAAGATTTACAGGTATTACTGGAACATGAGAGGTGGGCTGTCAGCCAATTTAGTGGGCATCAGAGTTGCTCTGGCAACTTCCTCTGGGTCTACCAAGGTAGAATCCACTACAGTCCGACTGCGCCCACTATCCCTAAGAGCTGGGGTATCTACTCCATTGATCAGCACACTGTCCTTAAAGTAGTGCTTGGTGTTATCTGGAATCCTAGCATAAGCCTCTGAGACTTTAGGTTCCCAGGAACCCAGGGAAACTAAAACTACCTCAGCTTCTATCCCACTGGGGAAGGAGTCTGAGGAGAAGGATGCTCCGGTAATCTCTTCTTCCTCGTAGGAGGAGAAGGCCAGATTAGCAGAGTGGACCCCCAAGGTTTTGACCTTACATCTGGGATCCCCCTTCACGTGGTCAGTTGCTCCACAAGCAAAACAAGATCCATTGGGTCTGTTCACATAGGGAGGCTTACTATAACCCGAGATCTGTTTCGGAGGCTGACCTCCACTACCCTGTGAGTTCTCTTGTGTCTTACCCTTATTTTTCTTTTTGTGGCCCTTTTGGGAAGAGGATTTATCAGTTTCCCCACCCTCCTTATCTTTGGACTTTTTCCCTTCCTCCTGCTTACCAGGATGAGTCTTGTCCTTATAGGACACTCGATGTGACACCCACAAATCTGCTGCAATGGCTAGTTTCTTAGGATCTATCTCCTTTGAATCGGCCAAATGCTGCTTCAGCTCAGGGGAAGAAGATGCAAAAATATGTTCCAGCATGACAAGACTTATCATACCTTCAAAGGTAGAAACCTTATAACCTTCAACCCAGCCAGTCAAGTTTTTTAAGGATTCAGTTACATAAGATACCCAAGTACGACCTTCTTTTTTCTTATACTCTCTGAATCTTTTTAAGTATTGGGCAGGAGTCTTTCCAAACTTAAAGATGAGAGTTTGCTTCAACATTGCAAAATCTGCTCTCTCAGCTTTCGACATTTCCATAATGGCACTGCAGCCAGAATGGGGCAGTCTGCTAAGTAACCAGGCAATTTTATCAGCATTGTCAACTTGTTGAACTTCACATGCATACTCAAATGTATTCAGACAGTCCATAATGTCATTCTTTTCCTCATACACACTTGAAAGGGGCTCCTAGGGGTCCCTCGTGCTATGGAAACAAGGCAATGACCATGCACGAAAAGATGCGCCAGACACGAGGTTTCAAATTCCCAATGCTAGGATTTATTGCAAGCAAAAGATAGTATCAATTGGCCAATTCTGATCTCACGCCCCGCGACGTGAGTTTCCTAGACCTCGAGGGACGCAAGAGAGCGAATTACATACATCAGTTACATATATACAAAATGCATATCATACAATCAGCAAAGTCATGTTCAACACCCCTCTGTATTAAGTTCCTTTGAACTCGGGATGACGATGGACATATCCGACGAGTATGACCATTATAATGCTTTCGATGTCTATTCTAGTAACAATGTGCAATTTAAAAAGTGCGGAGGCATCTTTTAGAACACAGTGGTTCTGTTCTTGGAAGCAATCTGTACACGGGGAAAGAGCCACATTCCAAGCTCTGCTATCTATGAGGTACTATTCGTGTCCTGGGAGCCGACACGTTCTAAAGGGTTTTGCGAAGGGGAGCCGTAAGAAAAGCATAATTCAAGCCTTTAATTGTATTATTCTAACATATTCTACCATCGTACGAGACTGGCTGGCAGCTGTGAAGTGATTAAATGCCCTGCAGCTTCCTCCCAAGGCTACAGAGAGGGAGCATGGGCATTCCTCTCTGGGCTACTCATGAGGAGTTTCAGCAAACTCTTCAGTCCTGCGACCTTGTCCTTTCATATTCGGACAACAATGTTAACAGTTGAGCAGAGTAAGCAGAATCTGCAAGAATTGCAAGCTGCAAAGCAGTTTTTAGACAGAAAGCAATGAACAATGGTTAACAAGCAAAATTGCGATTCTTGCTACATTTAAAATGGCCGCTCGTCAGTCAAGCATAGCAGTTTATATTTCTATAATTCGGTGCATAAAACGGTTGGCCCACGGCCATCAAGTTACGTCTATCATTCAAATGAAGGGTATTCATTTTTCCAGATTGACAAACCCTCCTTTTGGCCGTGTGCCAAACGTCTTATTTATTCATTGTATCCTCCTCTTCTGAGGAGGAGTCTGGGGTGTCTATATCTAAATCATCTCCATCATTAATGTCTATCGCCATGAATTGTTTTACTATTTTTGTTTCCTCAGTGTCTCTGTTATTCCGGCCATGCGTTTGTTTTCCTCTCAACACCATGTGCATACATCCCTTAGTAGATCCATCAGTTATTTCAGTGCATATTATTGGTAAGCATTGTATGCAACAGCAGCATGTTATGAATATCCCGAGTACCATCATTAGTATTGAAATTAACTTCCATCCCCAAGACTGCAATAATCCCCCTAACCAGGATTCTATCCCCCAACCCCCTGCTTCAGTAGAGCGTGTGGAACTTATGACATGTAATTTCCAGATCGCTTTAAATATCGTAGGGGAGTAGTCATCTATATACACACAGCATGCAGTTTCTGTAGACATAGGGGAGCAGTTTTGGGGCTGTGATCCACTGTATGGGCAGGGGGCACAGCATCTTTGTTCCATTGATCCCTCATCCGAAATGTCATTACTGATGTTCTTTCTGCTGGTGGGGTTGGTCTATTCTGCCTATGTAATCTATCTAGTCTTGTTATTTTTCGTGTATTCTTTCTCATGGGTTCTAGTGCAAACACGTGAGCTTTTTGGAATATGGAACAACCCACAGGTCTCATGATTACTTCCTCAAATTCATTCATATTGGTCTCATCTAGCTGACCCGTATTACTCTTGTTCCATTTCCCAAAGAACATTGCACTTTACGTTACTTCACAGGAATAAATCAATGGCAATGGTTGTGCATACCAGCCTATCCCTTTCCCACCGTGCTGTGGTAAATGGGCGCAAACCCAGCAATCTTTTTTCTTTAACACCGCATGGGTCATGTTCATGATGAGCAACAATGTATTGTTGCCGTATCCTTCTCTATGTCTCTCTTCCATTGGGGGCAAAGTACCAGTGATTACATGAACCGGGCTTTCAGTAGCTGTAACGCTCACCTGACTCCCACGGAGACGCTGACCAGGTCTGGCCTGCTGCGGCCTCTTCTAAGGTGATGCGCAGAACTCAGAAGACCGACTGGACAGGACCCCCAAATCTCGCTTGTCTGACTCGCAGGAGAATCCTTCTGCAGATGGAGAAAGGGGATTAACAACCTGCGGAGTAGCGCGTCGGCCTCCCACTTCCCACTTTCACTCTCCTCAGACCACCTCCGAAATTCCCCGTTAACTCTCACCTTACGGTTTGAAAGGACGAGCTCTCCATCCTGCTTCTGGTGCAGGGGTTACTTCACTGGTGTTCGGATTGGTGGGGATCCAAGCTTACTTGACTTTCCTGGCAAGGTGCCGTAAGTATACTGTTGTAAAAGTTCAAGAGTTGGCCTCCTTTTCTATTTGCCTTTATATTCAGTAGTCTGTCTCTTATCCCTTTTATCACAGGTGCTGAGTGAAGAGTTCGCGTAGAGGAAACAATTCGCCAAAGGTAAACTCAGGTGAGTTTATGATGGGTGGTTCCTTTAATGTCCTTATATTCACCCACTAATGCGTGTGTCTTTTTTCCCCATAGGGGCCGGGGTACGGTACTGCCGAAGAAGCGGCGCCGACCCGAGATGAGGAAAGATTCTCCCAACAATAATCAGGTAAGTCTTATGGCGAAAATCTGGCTTTCCTCAATATGTTCCTTTTGCTCACCTTTTGTTCTTCTCTTCCCCCTTAGGCGCAGGTATGCGGCGGATCATGCAGATGGTCGCTAAGGAGCACGGAGATGCCTCGTGAACAGGTGAGTGGAACGCGGCGCTGCAGCGAGCAACGCAATGCGTTTTTAAAATAAATGTCTTCCCTTAGGATCGCCGGCGTGATGACTCCGGACTCCGGGTAGAAGCAGGTAATGTTCTTCTGTTCAACTTTTCCCTTCTCTTCTATCTAAATCATCTCCATCATTAATGTCTATCGCCATGAATTGTTTTACTATTTTTGTTTCCTCAGTGTCTCTGTTATTCCGGCCATGCGTTTGTTTTCCTCTCAACACCATGTGCATACATCCCTTAGTAGATCCATCGGTTATTTCAGTGCATATTATTGGTAAGCATTGTATGCAACAGCAGCATGTTATGAATATCCCGAGTACCATCATTAGTATCGAAATTAACTTCCATCCCCAAGACTGCAATAATCCCCATAACCAGGATTCTAT
The DNA here is from genome assembly GCF_040938575.1 of Ambystoma mexicanum. NCBI lineage: Eukaryota > Metazoa > Chordata > Amphibia > Caudata > Ambystomatidae > Ambystoma > Ambystoma mexicanum. Next base: position 908,939,098 of record NC_090937.1, on the reverse strand, counting down.
CCCCCAACCCCCTGCTTCAGTAGAGAGTGTGGAACTTATGACATGTAATTTCCGGATCGCTTTAAATATCGTAGGGGAGTAGTCATCTATATACACACAGCATGCAGTTTCTGTAGACATAGGGGAGCAGTTTTGGGGCTGTGATCCACTGTATGGGCAGGGGGCACAGCATCTTTGTTCCATTGATCCCTCATCCGAAATGTCATTACTGATGTTCTTTCTGCTGGTGGGGTTGGTCTATTCTGCCTATGTAATCTATCTAGTCTTGTTATTTTTCGTGTATTCTTTCTCATGGGTTCTAGTGCAAACACGTGAGCTTTTTGGAATATGGAACAACCCACAGGTCTCATGATTACTTCCTCAAATTCATTCATATTGGTCTCATCTAGCTGACCCGTATTACTCTTGTTCCATTTCCCAAAGAACATTGCACTTTACGTTACTTCACAGGAATAAATCAATGGCAATGGTTGTGCATACCAGCCTATCCCTTTCCCACCGTGCTGTGGTAAATGGGCGCAAACCCAGCAATCTTTTTTCTTTAACACCGCATGGGTCATGTTCATGATGAGCAACAATGTATTGTTGCCGTATCCTTCTCTATGTCTCTCTTCCATTGGGGGCAAAGTACCAGTGATTACATGAACCGGGCTTTCAGTAGCTGTAACGCTCACCTGACTCCCACGGAGACGCTGACCAGGTCTGGCCTGCTGCGGCCTCTTCTAAGGTGATGCGCAGAACTCAGAAGACCGACTGGACAGGACCCCCAAATCTTGCTTGTCTGACTCGCAGGAGAATCCTTCTGCAGATGGAGAAAGGGGATTAACTACCTGCGGAGTAGCGCGTCGGCCTCCCACTTCCCACTTTCACTCTCCTCAGACCACCTCCGAAATTCCCCGTTAACTCTCACCTTACGGTTTGAAAGGACGAGCTCTCCATCCTGCTTCTGGTGCAGGGGTTACTTCACTGGTGTTCGGATTGGTGAGGATCCAAGCTTACTTGACTTTCCTGGCAAGGTGCCGTAAGTATACTGTTGTAAAAGTTCAAGAGTTGGCCTCCTTTTCTATTTGCCTTTATATTCAGTAGTCTGTCTCTTATCCCTTTTATCACAGGTGCTGAGTGAAGAGTTCGCGTAGAGGAAACAATTCGCCAAAGGTAAACTCAGGTGAGTTTATGATGGGTGGTTCCTTTAATGTCCTTATATTCACCCACTAATGCGTGTGTCTTTTTTCCCCATAGGGGCCGGGGTACGGTACTGCCGAAGAAGCGGCGCCGACCCGAGATGAGGAAAGATTCTCCCAACAATAATCAGGTAAGTCTTATGGCGAAAATCTGGCTTTCCTCAATATGTTCCTTTTGCTCACCTTTTGTTCTTCTCTTCCCCCTTAGGCGCAGGTATGCGGCGGATCGTGCAGATGGTCGCTAAGGAGCACGGAGATGCCTCGTGAACAGGTGAGTGGAACGCGGCGCTGCAGCGAGCAACGCAATGCGTTTTTAAAATAAATGTCTTCCCTTAGGATCGCCGGCGTGATGACTCCGGACTCCGGGTAGAAGCAGGTAATGTTCTTCTGTTCAACTTTTCCCTTCTCTTCTATCTAAATCATCTCCATCATTAATGTCTATCGCCATGAATTGTTTTACTATTTTTGTTTCCTCAGTGTCTCTGTTATTCCGGCCATGCGTTTGTTTTCCTCTCAACACCATGTGCATACATCCCTTAGTAGATCCATCGGTTATTTCAGTGCATATTATTGGTAAGCATTGTATGCAACAGCAGCATGTTATGAATATCCCGAGTACCATCATTAGTATCGAAATTAACTTCCATCCCCAAGACTGCAATAATCCCCATAACCAGGATTCTATCCCCCAACCCCCTGCTTCAGTAGAGAGTGTGGAACTTATGACATGTAATTTCCGGATCGCTTTAAATATCGTAGGGGAGTAGTCATCTATATACACACAGCATGCAGTTTCTGTAGACATAGGGGAGCAGTTTTGGGGCTGTGATCCACTGTATGGGCAGGGGGCACAGCATCTTTGTTCCATTGATCCCTCATCCGAAATGTCATTACTGATGTTCTTTCTGCTGGTGGGGTTGGTCTATTCTGCCTATGTAATCTATCTAGTCTTGTTATTTTTCGTGTATTCTTTCTCATGGGTTCTAGTGCAAACACGTGAGCTTTTTGGAATATGGAACAACCCACAGGTCTCATGATTACTTCCTCAAATTCATTCATATTGGTCTCATCTAGCTGACCCGTATTACTCTTGTTCCATTTCCCAAAGAACATTGCACTTTACGTTACTTCACAGGAATAAATCAATGGCAATGGTTGTGCATACCAGCCTATCCCTTTCCCACCGTGCTGTGGTAAATGGGCGCAAACCCAGCAATCTTTTTTCTTTAACACCGCATGGGTCATGTTCATGATGAGCAACAATGTATTGTTGCCTTATCCTTCTCTATGTCTCTCTTCCATTGGGGGCAAAGTACCAGTGATTACATGAACCGGGCTTTCAGTAGCTGTAACGCTCACCTGACTCCCACGGAGACGCTGACCAGGTCTGGCCTGCTGCGGCCTCTTCTAAGGTGATGCGCAGAACTCAGAAGACCGACTGGACAGGACCCCCAAATCTCGCTTGTCTGACTCACAGGAGAATCCTTCTGCAGATGGAGAAAGGGGATTAACTACCTGCGGAGTAGCGCGTCGGCCTCCCACTTCCCACTTTCACTCTCCTCAGACCACCTCCGAAATTCCCCGTTAACTCTCACCTTACGGTTTGAAAGGACGAGCTCTCCATCCTGCTTCTGGTGCAGGGGTTACTTCACTGGTGTTCGGATTGGTGAGGATCCAAGCTTACTTGACTTTCCTGGCAAGGTGCCGTAAGTATACTGTTGTAAAAGTTCAAGAGTTGGCCTCATTTTCTATTTGCCTTTATATTCAGTAGTCTGTCTCTTATCCCTTTTATCACAGGTGCTGAGTGAAGAGTTCGCGTAGAGGAAACAATTCGCCAAAGGTAAACTCAGGTGAGTTTATGATGGGTGGTTCCTTTAATGTCCTTATATTCACCCACTAATGCGTGTGTCTTTTTTCCCCATAGGGGCCGGGGTACGGTACTGCCGAAGAAGCGGCGCCGACCCGAGATGAGGAAAGATTCTCCCAACAATAATCAGGTAAGTCTTATGGCGAAAATCTGGCTTTCCTCAATATCTTCCTTTTGCTCACCTTTTGTTCTTCTCTTCCCCCTTAGGCGCAGGTATGCGGCGGATCGTGCAGATGGTCGCTAAGGAGCACGGAGATGCCTCGTGAACAGGTGAGTGGAACGCGGCGCTGCAGCGAGCAACGCAATGCGTTTTTAAAATAAATGTCTTCCCTTAGGATCGCCGGCGTGATGACTCCGGACTCCGGGTAGAAGCAGGTAATGTTCTTCTGTTCAACTTTTCCCTTCTCTTCTATCTAAATCATCTCCATCATTAATGTCTATCGCCATGAATTGTTTTACTATTTTTGTTTCCTCAGTGTCTCTGTTATTCCGGCCATGCGTTTGTTTTCCTCTCAACACCATGTGCATACATCCCTTAGTAGATCCATCGGTTATTTCAGTGCATATTATTGGTAAGCATTGTATGCAACAGCAGCATGTTATGAATATCCCGAGTACCATCATTAGTATCGAAATTAACTTCCATCCCAAAGACTGCAATAATCCCCATAACCAGGATTCTATCCCCCAACCCCCTGCTTCAGTAGAGAGTGTGGAACTTATGACATGTAATTTCCGGATCGCTTTAAATATCGTAGGGGAGTAGTCATCTATATACACACAGCATGCAGTTTTTACGAGCTTGCAAACTCCCCCACGATCAACTAATATTATATCGAGAGCCATCCTGTTTTGAAGTGCCATCAGTCTTATTCCTTTTTCTTCTAACGTCATATTCAATAAAATATCCGTTGTGGAATCTAATTGTTTTTTTGTAATATTCCAGACAGTTTTCTTATATTGTAAGAGTTTTCCATTTGGGACAAGAACGGTATAAATGATTTGGCTATATCCATTGCTATCATTCCATCCTCACTACTCCTTTGAGTTCTACCTTTTGTTCGTCTGGCTACTTCTGCTGTCTCCAAGAGGAACACTCCTGGAAACTGTAGACCTAGGTAGCATGTACCTCCCCAGTTCCTAGGTAACCATGGATATGCTTTTTCTCCACATATAAAATAAACAGGGTCTCCCACGTACACAGGTTCAATTTCATGTTTTAAAACCACTGTGTTCAGGCAGTTGCTAAACGTTCCTACTTTATAGGAACCCTTTTTCTGTAGACATAGGGGAGCAGTTTTGGGGCTGTGATCCACTGTATGGGCAGGGGGCACAGCATCTTTGTTCCATTGCTCCCTCATCCGAAATGTCATTACTGATGTTCTTTCTGCTGGTGGGGTTGGTCTATTCTGCCTATGCAATCTATCTAGTCTTGTTATTTTTCGTGTATTCTTTCTCATGGGTTCTAGTGCAAACACGTGAGCTTTTTGGAATATGGAACAACCTACAGGTCTCATGATTACTTCCTCAAATTCATTCATATTGGTCTCATCTAGCTGACCCGTATTACTCTTGTTCCATTTCCCAAAGAACATTGCACTTTACGTTACTTCACAGGAATAAATCAATGGCAATGGTTGTGCATACCAGCCTATCCCTTTCCCACCGTGCTGTGATAAATGGGCGCAAACCCAGCAATCTTTTTTCTTTAACACCGCATGGGTCATGTTCATGATGAGCAACAATGTATTGTTGCCGTATCCTTCTCTATGTCTCTCTTCCATTGGGGGCAAAGTACCAGTGATTACATGAACCGGGCTTTCAGTAGCTGTAACGCTCACCTGACTCCCACGGAGACGCTGACCAGGTCTGGACTGCTGCGGCCTCTTCTAAGGTGATGCGCAGAACTCGGAAGACCGACTGGACAGTACCCCCAAATCTCGCTTGTCTGACTCGCAGGAGAATCCTTCTGCAGATGGAGAAAGGGGATTAACTACCTGCGGAGTAGCGCGTCGGCCTCCCACTTCCCTCTTTCACTCTCCTCAGACCACCTCCGAAATTCCCCGTTAACTCTCACCTTAAGGTTTGAAAGGACGAGCTCTCCATCCTGCTTCTGGTGCAGGGATTACTTCACTGGTGTTCGGATTGGTGAGGATCCAAGCTCACTTGACTTTCCTGGCAAGGTGCCGTAAGTATACTGTTGTAAAAGTTCAAGAGTTGGCCTCCTTTTCTATTTGCCTTTATATTCAGTAGTCCGTCTCTTATCCCTTTTATCACAGGTGCTGAGTGAAGAGTTCGCGTAGAGGAAACAATTCGCCAAAGGTAAACTCAGGTGAGTTTATGATGGGTGGTTCCTTTAATGTCCTTATATTCACCCACTAATGCGTGTGTCTTTTTTCCCCATAGGGGCCGGGGTACGGTACTGCCGAAGAAGCGGCGCCGACCCGAGATGAGGAAAGATTCTCCCAACAATAATCAGGTAAGTCTTACGGCGAAAATCTGGCTTTCCTCAATATGTTCCTTTTGCTCACCTTTTGTTCTTCTCTTCCCTCTTAGGCGCAGGTATGCGGCGGATCGTGCAGATGGTCGCTAAGGAGCACGGAGATGCCTCGTGAACAGGTGAGTGGAACGCGGCGCTGCAGCGAGCAACGCGATGCGTTTTTAAAATAAATGTCTTCCCTTAGGATCGCCGGCGTGATGACTCCAGACTCCGGGTAGAAGCAGGTAATGTTCTTCTGTTCACCTTTTCCCTTCTCTTCTTTCCTTTCAGGTGTTCCAGGATGGAGGCGGGCGTGGCTGGAGTCAGGTTGCAGGAGCAGACAAAGTGAGCGTCCAGCTGCTAGGTGCAGAACAACGCGAAGCGTGAGCTGCTGTCTGGGCGTGGCTTAAATAGCCCCCAAAGTAGTTCCAGGTATTCTTCCCCGGCCACGCCCGAGTGGCAAAATAGTCCCACAGGTAAAATAGTCCCTTCAGGCCTCAAAGAGGTCTGGATCTGGCAGCACGGTCTGCATCAGGTAAGTTCACATAAACACTCCCTTTATGAGCCTGGCGCCTATGGCGCCAGGTGGAGGTCCAAAACGAGCATGGCACCAAAGGCGCCAGGACAGTGTCCAAAGGGCCCCTACTAGGGGTTGCTGGCCTTTTCCCCGGGAACATGATGTCTGCTTCCGGGGACGCTGGTCCTGGACTGGTTCTCCGGGAGTAGGCATCATGACAGTAGCTGCTTTTGGCAAAAGTGTTTCTAATGGGTGTACGTACTCCAGGAACCATAGTGTAATAGCTGTTATTGTTGGTACTATCATACTTAAGAAACATAGGACCAATGTCCAAATCAGTACCTTATTCCTTTTACCATGCTTTTTTCCTAAATTTACAGTCTCTAAATCTATTATCTTTTCAGCAGGGGTGCAGGAGGAGGCTGAAACCGGTCTTGACTTGTTCTTCATCGTCCTTCTTCTTGCTGGCGAAGTTCGTCATGAATGTCTCTCGTTCTTGATGCCAGAAAAGTTCAACGAAAAATGTCACAGTTCAATTCTGCCAGCCTTTTCACAGCCTGGATCATTTATCCACTCCCGAGCAAGATTAGTTGTTCTTTCTCCCACTGCTCAGACGATTTCTGAACAGTTCTTTATTGATAGAGTACCATGTGCATCCAGCTTGTCCCACTCTGGCTTAGGACACATGTACTCTATCAGATTTAGTACTTATGTGCGTCCAGCTTGTCCTGCTCTGGCTCCTGAACCATGTACTTTTATAAGCGCACCGAGGAGCCGTCAGTCTTGAATTTTCCGACTTGCACAATTCTCACACTTCTCTCCTCTACGCCCCTGGTTCCTACTCCGTCCGTGAGTAGAACCAAAGGCCAAAAAGAAAAGCACCAAAGATATGTGGATCACTTTGCCTGTCGAGGCCGCAGATTATATCGATTCACTCCTGCTATTGTATGATCCGTGAATAGTGCTGTTGCATATCCAGTATCAAGCTCAGTGTCAGCCTGTGGCACAATGATGGGCAGCGATGGGCGTCGCGGCAATGATGTAGTTTCTTTCTCTGGCTTTGGTGCATTTGCGAGAACTGGTGGGCGTCAAAGAGGTGCACGCGTTGTTTCTGCTCGTGTTTGCAATGCAGGGTTTGTGTCGCTCGGCAGTGATGTTGTTTCCGCTAAGCAACGTTGAGGCACTTTTCGCCCTTCCCCCTTACTGGCAGCCTCCTCAGACTCTGCTTCGAATTTCACTTCTCGTTTGCGCTTTGTTTCAACTTTCACTTCTCGCTCAGGCTGATGCTGTGGCACTGGACTGGCAACAGTTACTTTCGTTTCCGAGACCGTTTCCTTTATCTGGTCATCGGAAGTTGTCAGCAGTCCTGGGAATCTTTTGGCATGTGTCGCATGAATCCATGCCTTCCGTCCGTCCACTCGGATGGCCATCTGTGTTGCCAAAAGTACTTGATAGGGGCCGCACCACCTGGGTGCTAATGCTGTCTTCCGTTCAAAGTTTTTGATTAACACCCAGCTCCCAGGCTCCAGTGAGTGCCCGGTCCTGTATATCGCATCGGCAACGCCTCCTGCACCTGCTGATGAATCAAACGCAGCTTTTGTATTAAAAGTCCACAGTAAGTGCTTAACATAGGATGCTCGACCTCACATAATCTTTTGGGCTGTGGGGCGCACCATACATTTGCTGGTCTCCCCATTATAATCTCATAGGGGGAGAGCCCAGTCTTCGCCTGCACACACGTGCGCATACACAACAGCGCTAGGGGTAATGCATCCACCCAACTCAACTTGCTCCCAGCGCAAATTTTCGCTATCTTTGACTTCAGGATTCCGTTGTGTCTCTCCACAAACCCGGCAGAACTGGGATGCCCGGAACTGTGGAATCGCTTCTCTATTTGCAGACCTGCACAGATCTGTAGCACTACTGCGCCCACAAAGTGGGGGCCGTTGTCTGACCACAGGACACGGGGCAACCCAAACCGGGAGAAATACTCCTTCAGCATTACTTTTGCTGTGGACATGGCAGTACAGTCTTTTAAAGGATATGCCTCCACCCACTTGCTGAATGCACAGATTACCACTAACACGTACTTGTAGTTCTGGCACCTTTCCATTTCTATGAAATCAAAATGGACCACCTCAAACGGCATAGAGGTTGGGCCGAAACTACCTGCTGGAGTCACGGTTCCCTTCCCTACATTGTGTTGCAGGCACGTGATACAATTCTGCACTAGCCTTTCTGCATTCTTTTTGATGTGCTCATTCTTCCATACTGTGGATAAATGCTGTACCATTTTCTTTGCACAACTGTGGATAGGGCTATGTGCCATTATAACCATTGCAGTTACGTAACAATTTGGCAACATCCAGTTCTTTGTTTCCTTGTCCACCCAACATCCTTCCAAATCTTACTCAGCAGAGCCCTCAGCCCACCCCTGAATCTCTTCGGTCGTGGCCTCAGCCTGCATTTCTTTGACTGTGGCAACTCCATTCTCTATCATACAAGGTACTTCCTCAGTCTGTACTGTCATCATTTTATTCCCCAAATCTGTGGCTGTTTGCTTCCGAATCCTGTCTGCAAACGCGTTTCCCTCTCCCACTCTACATGTTACTTTCTTATGCGCCTCGCACTTTACTATAGCTAGGCGCTTTGGAAACGTGAGCGCAGACAACAATCGCACAATCAAAGGGCCATGCTGAATCCTGGCTCCATGTGATGTCAAGATACCCCTCTCAGCCCAAAGTCGGCCAAAATTGTGAACCACGCCAAAGGCGTACTGGCTGTCAGTATAAATATTTACGTTCAGATTCTCAGAGAGTTCACAGGCTCGGGTCAGTGCTATTATTTCTGCGGCTTGTGCCGAATTGTAGGGGATCCTTCTGCTCTCTACAACTCTCTTTAGAGTAGTAATTGCATATGCAGCCGTTGATGTGCCATCAGGTAATTTAAAACAAGAGCCATCGCAAAATAACTCCCCATCTGGCTCTTTTTGTGGGATATCGCTAAAATCAATCCTTCCCTTTGTTTCTTCTTCAGTGATCATTAAACAATCAATGGGGTGGTGATTCGTTGTCACCTATTTCTGCTATGGGCAGTGGCATTAATTCTGCAGGATTCAATGCGCTACACCTCATAATTTGGATGTGGGGTGCAAACAAGATGAGCTCATATCTTGTCAGTTTAGCTGAGGTGAGGTGTTGCGTCTGCGTCCTATTTAATAGAACGTCTATAGCATGTGGCACCATCAGAATTAAAGTGTGCCCCAATACCATTCCTTCCGTTTGTTTCACTGACGCAGCAGTCGCTGCGACGGATCGCAAACATCGTGGTAGTGCGCGCACTACAGGGTCCAACGCGCAAGAAAAATAGCCGCACGGCCTATTTCTTCCACCTTGTTCCTGTGTCAAAACCGCCAATGCACATCCTTCACTCTCACTCACAAATAGTCTGAAGATCTTTTTATAATTGGGAGTGCCTAAAACTGGCGCAGCACACAATGCTACTTTCAATTGCTCAAACGCTTTCTGACATTCCTCATCCCACTGCAAAGGCATCTCTGCATCCTTTTTAGTCAATTTTATCATCGGCTTCACAATCAACGCAAAATTACTGATCCACTGCTGACAATAAGAGGCCATGCCTATTACAGCTCTCACTCCTTTTTGAGTTTTTGGAATAGGCATACTAGAAATACTTTCTATGCGTTCTGGTGTTAATCTTCTCCCTTCTTTTCGAAAGTAGGTATCCCAAATAAGACACCTCCTTTTGATTATACTGAAATTTCTTCAAACTTGCCTTATGACCATGGGTCGCTAAATGTGTCAAGAGTAATACAGTACTTTCTTTGCAGATCTCTTTCGTGTCAGCAGCTAATAACAAGTCATCTATGTACTGTAAGAGTACACAACCTTCGGGTAATTCCAGCATGTCTAGCTGCACTTTTAGCGCTCTGCTGTAAATGCTCAGGCTTTCTGTATATCCTTGTGGAATGCGTGTGAATGTGAATGATCGACCTCCTAGAGTGAACGTGAACAGATATCTACTGCTTTTATCCACTGGGATGCTAAAGAATGCGTTCTTCAAATCGACTACACTAAAGTATTCTGCAGTGGCCGGTATCATTGTCAGTATTGTTGTGACATCTGGGACCAAAGGGAATTGTGGGTCTACCACTTTGTTTAATGCGCGCAGATCAATTATGAAACGATAGGGTACTTCATTGCCTCCTTTCTTGTAAACTGGAAGAATCGGGCTGTTGCACGTGCTACATGCAATTTCCTCAACCACCCACAATCTCACCAGGTCAGTAACAATTCTTTTCAATCCCTTCTCACCTTCAACAGAAATTTTATACTGGGGAATTCGTGGTATTGTTACACCTTCTTTCAGAGTTATTTTTGTTGGCTCTATTTTCAAGCATCCTACATCGTTATCATGCATTGCCCACGGACAGGTTGGTACTCTACTTAGCTCTTCTGGTAATTCTTTTGACATAAATTCTGTCACCGGTGCATCGTGAGGCCACATCGTGAGGAACACCCCGTCTGCCGTACAATGTATGACTGCCCCCAATTTTCTCAACAAATTTAATCCTAGCAAGTTCTCTCCACAATTTTCTGTCAAAAGAAATGGACACTGTTCCGTAAATGGTCCTATTGTAATTGGGACAGCTTCGGACATGGGGTTAATTACTGGTGTACCTGCGAACCCTACAGAAACATTCTTCTGCCCCGACAGTGGTATCTCTGGAACCAAGTGGTGGTCTATCAAGCACTTAAGTGCCCCTGTATCTACAAGGAAACGGTGCTCCTTATTCCCAACTCTCATTTCTACGTAGGGTCCTCTCTGATTCACGGGAATAGACACTGGTTCCGACCCCTGTCGTGGGCTGTCCTATCGCGAAAATAACACATCGTCCGATGTGTAATCACCGCTACTGCTGTAATACGTGTTTGGTTGTGTATCAAAAATATTCCCATTTCCCCCTCGATGTCCTCCACTCTGATCATTTCTCTGTTGGCCCTGCCCACCCTGATTTTGGTTCGAAACACTTTGGTTCAATGTCTGGTTCTGTTGTGCTTGGTTTTGGCCATATGATTGGGTTTGAGTACCTCCATTGGTATATCCCTGCTGCTGCTGCATGTTACTTCTGCTTGGGCCGTTTGACCCCTGATGTCCTCTATGAGGCCTTCTCTGACCAAACCCACCTCTATTCTGTAGGTGCGGGCATTGCGCTCGCCAGTGTCCTTCCTCCTTACAGTACGCACATTGATTTAATCCCAATGACACCCCATGCATATTATTCAAATTTCCCCGGCCTTGTGCATTACCTCTACCTCTATTGTATCCAATGACCTGCTGCAGTAACACCCCTACTATCATTTGCATCGCTTCCTTTCTCATCTCCAATGGGTACCCATTACATATCTCACTTACTTCTTTTACTGACGTTCTTTTGTTCGACATCCATCGCATTGTTTCCCCTACCCATACCTGCAATCTTTGTTTATCGCCTATCTGTCCCCGTACCGGCAAATGCTTTGTACCACCTGGAAAAATCTCTTGGCCATGATTTTTTCATATTCAACCTTGACGCCTCCTTCCTACCTTTCTTAATAAACTCTCTACTATACTCAGGTGTAGCAAACATTTCAGCATATCTGTCTTCCATTTCATTTTTTACTTCAATCAGTTTGTGCACATGTTTTCTTACATCCTCATCTCTTTGCTCACTGCGTGCTAACTTATTCAAATCGAACAATCGCTGTGGAGGTAAATTCCCAAGTATCTTTTTCCATTCTCCCACCAGAATTTCCCCCATGCATTCCAACACTACCTGTCTCTCGTCTCTTCTTCAGTACCCATACAATGAGGCCAATGCTCCCGTCCCATCATTTCCTTCTATGTACATTTCTGCCTCTTGCCGTAATTCAATCTTTCTCTCTTTGCTGATTGCGCTTCGAGTTACCCGTCCAAATCCTGTTCCTTCAGCCCCGCCTCTCGCCTCCCCAGTCTCAATCTCGACTTCGGGAGGGGCGGATGGTGCTGAATCTGTCTCTAGAGCGGGAGGTGCGGATGGGACAAGTGACACAGGTGGCATTTGTGAAGGGCCTTGCTGGGTGCTGGGAAATTGTGTGTCCGCGGTCTGCGCTTGTGGGAGTGCTCGTGCTGTGGGTGGGGCTTGGGTTAACGCTTGCGTGAGGGGGAGTGCTCGGGCTGCGGGAGGGGGTATGAGAGCTATTGGTTGGGCCCGCGCAGTCACTGCTGGCGTGTTTGGTTTCGATTCTGGTTTTGGGCCTCGACCCGTGTTAGTTAACAAATGTTCCATTAATTCATCTGCTATGTGTAGTTCCCGCTGCGGGTATATTCTGTCTATGTTCATCTGATCCCGTCTCCCTTCCCGTCTTAGACTCTCAGTCCACTCCTCCTCTTCCTTCTCTTCTGCTATCTCAAGCTTCGTTTTATGCCTATGCGCATGCTTCTCTCTACTCCTTAGTCGGAGCATCGCTTCCCTCCTCCAATCTTTGACGGTCTCAAAAGCTGCAGGTCGCGCTTTCTTTCTAATCAGCACCCTCTCTAGGTTATCTATTCTCCCCATCTCAAAACTACCATTAATCGGTCACTGATGGTCGGGTTGCTTTCTAGTTTGCCTATGCCAAATTTCACAAAATATTATCGCACCCACACCATATTTCGAATACATATCATAAGCCGGCGTTCCCCCAGGCGGTGCACTTTGGCCATATTCCAAGGACTGTCTACCACAGCTGAAAAGCCCCGCTAAAGTGGACAGTACTCCAGGCATGTTTCTTTAACCTTCCCCTTTGGTTAGCCACTTTTACCTGGACGTTTGAGTTTGCAAAATCAACACTCTACCAAAAATCAGGTTTCTCTTTGAATCGGGGAATGACTCACCTGATAAAACAAGTCGCCTGTTCTAACGCAACCTCTCCCCACGTCGTGTCTGCGCTTCTCTGGCTTCTGCCTCGTCTCGGGACCCTCGCCTCCTTTGCCCTCTGGCCCGGTACGTCGATCAGGGATCAGATGTGTGCAGATCTGCAGAAGGAATCTCTCCTCTCTTCTACAGGGCGCCCCGTACACTTCTTGATCCCGGCTCGAACGTCCTGTCCTCGCCGTTCGTCCGCCTTTACTCCGTTACAACGTATACGATGGGGCAAGTGGGGGAGGGTCCCTATTCGGGCGCCATCTTGAAAGGGGCCCCTAGGGGTCCCTCGTGCTATGGAAACAAGGCAATGACCATACACGAAAAGATGCGCCAGACACAAGGTTTCAAATTCCCAATGCTAGGGTTTATTGCAAGCAAAAGATAGTATCAATTGGCCAATTCTGATCTCACGGCCCGCGACGTGAGTTTCCTAGACCTCGAGGGACGCAAGAGAGCGAATTACGTACATCAGTTACATATATACAAAATGCATATCATACAATCAGCAAAGTCATGTTCAACACCCCTCTGTATTAAGTTCCTTTGAACTCGGGATGACGATGGACATATCCGACGAGTATGACCATTATAATGCTTTCGATGTCTATTCTAGTAAGAATGTGAAATTTAGAAAGTGCGGAGGCATCTTTTAGAACACAGTGGTTCTGTTCTTGGAAGCAATCTGTACACGGGGGAAGAGCCACATTCCAAGCTCTGCTATCTATGAGGTACTATTCGTGTCCTGGGAGCCGACACGTTCTAAAGGGTTTTGCGAAGGGGGGCCGTAAGGAAAGCATAATTCAAGCCTTTAACTGTATTATTCTAACATATTCTACCATCGTACGAGACTGGCTGGCAGCTGTGAAGTGATTAAATGGCCTGCAGCTTCCTCCCAAGGCTACAGAGAGGGAGCATGGGCATTCCTCTCTGGGCTACTCATGAGGAGTTTCAGCAAACTCTTCAGTCCCGCGACCTTGTCCTTTCATATTCAGACAACAATGTTAACAGTTGAGCAGAGTAAGCAGAATCTGCAAGAATTGCAAGCTGCAAAGCAGTTTTTAGACAGAAAGCAATGAGCAATGGTTAACAAGCAAAATGGCGATTCTTGCTACATTTAAAATGGCCGCTCGTGGGTCAAGCATAGCAGTTTATATTTCTATAATTCGGTGCATAAGACGGTTGGCCCACGGCCATCAAGTTACGTCTATCATTCAAATGAAGGGTATTCATTTTTCCAGATTGACACACTGAGCAGATCTTTTGGAAACCTTGGATGAGAAGAGGCCCCAAACCCATGTCCAGGACCCTTGGACCCATTGGCAACTTGAAGCTTCGCCAGTTCCAACTGGTGATCCCTGCCTTTTTGTTTTTCTGCCTGCTCTATCTTTAGTTTGGCCATGTTGAACTCAAGCTCCTTCTGCCGAAACAGCAGTTCTTGCTTCTTGAATTCAAGTATGGCCTCCCCATCAGCACTGACAGAGGAAACATTCGACATTACATCCTCCATGTCCTCATGGTCGCTGTGGATCAGTGCAGCGGTAGAACGATCATTTCTACCAGTGAGAGCAGCCCCACCTCCTTCTGCACCGTTCTCGGAAGATATAGCTCTAAACTGAGCTTCTTGCCAGTCCATGATTCTCTGGATCATTTCTATTTTTGTGCCTTGAGAGGAAACACCTCTCTCAGCACACATCTTTCTTAATGTATCAGATTTCGAAGCATTTAAAGTTAACAAGGTACTTGTTTCCATACTGTTAAATAGGACCATGGCCTTTTAAAAGTTATACTATGACAATTCACTACGTGTCCTGGTAGGAATAACTCGAAATGCCTTCACTCATGTGCAACACTGGATTCCTTCAGTCCTATCCCACTTCTGCCACCAATTTGTTAAGAGGGATTTCTGAACTCCGACCTGGAGGGGCAGAGGTTCAGAAGGCCAACCTAGTTTCTTGGAACAGGGTAACCTCTGGACAAGCCAGACCAATCAGGGTAGCTATGGCAGGCGGTCAAGACTAAGTCTCAAGAGGTGTGAGGGTAACTGATAGACCTCAATGAGCACACAAAGCAAGGACACTTACAAATTACTCCAGACAGGTGTTATATTAAACATATAGACACATTTATTACAAGGACTTTGTAATATAGACTATAGCAAAGAATCACAATAATACTGAAGTAAACCAACACATCACAATCAACACGATATATATACAAGACCAGAGGGGTCTAACAGATTAAGAAGCACGAAATATGTAGACCACCTAGATGGGGAGGAAAACAGGCAGTGCAAGTAATCTTTAGACCCAGTTCCACATCAAGAATACACCTAACTAAGTGGCAGTCCAAGCCCTACGAAGAGAGGAGCCTTATGCTCAATAGTACATGCATGCGCTTGTGCCACTGGACAAAATAGGGTCTCTTCAAGGGTCGCTAGCAGCTCAGGAAGGTGGATAAGGTCGATGAAGAACAAGTCCCCACTATTCAAGCAGGACCTCCACTTGCGGGCAGAGGCAGGTTGAGAGTGTGGGATAGAGTCGCTATTTCGCAACGTGGTGGAAAAGAAATGGGCTCCGGTGCTAGGGGCCACCAGTTGGGGTATGGACTACTCACCGGTCCCCGACGCAGGCAGACCCAGACTTCGCCAGATCAGTCCACTTCACTGGCAGGTTCGAATGCGACAATCAAGACATCTCAACACCGTGTAGTTTCCGCAGTAGCAGGCTTCAGGGTCAAGGGGATCACAAGTGCAGCAAACTTGCACAGGTCGTTGCGACAGCAGGGCAACACAGTAACCACGTTTACTCCGGTCCGGGTGCACTCGTCTCACTTCAGACCTGGGAATGCCAAGTGTATGAAATTCGGTGTGAGGGTGCCGTGGACAAAGAGCAAGCAGTATACCAAGTTTGAGGGCTTCCTCGAAACCGCAGCCGTGATAGAGCAAACGTCCGGTGTAAGCTGGCCAGCCCACTGGTTGGCCCAGGGACACTTCCGAAGAGGCTTACTTGCAGGGTTTGATGAAGGTGCCGAGAATGGTTGGTCCCACTATTCCAATGGGTCGAAGCACCTTCGCAGACCTTCTAGGATGATCAGATGCAGAGGGGTCTTGCAGGACGACAGCGTGCTCAGGGTGCCAAACCTTCCAGCGGGTCACCAGCTGTTCCTCGACTCGGCTTCTTGTTGCAGGATACTTGTCTCCTTATCCTTTGTTCGTGTGAACTCAGGAGATCGACATGGTAGTGGTGTTTTCGGCCTCCTCTTATCCAAAGTTCCCTTCGCGCCAAAACAGATAGGACCCAGTGGGAGATCTGCTCACAAACACTCACTCCATACGTGGACCAATCACGGACCACAGTGGTCCCAGGCATTCAGGACACTCCAGACTCTCTGGCACCCAGGATGTGTATTGGGAACAGACATCCCAGCCCACATCCTGGAGGAACACACACAAGGCATGCAGAAACCCGCGAAAGCTTTGGGTTTCGTGGGAAAGTGCATGACCAAATAAGGACTGACCCGGGTCAGGTTGACCTGGGGAAGGTGAAGGGGCAAGATGGCCAAAGGACAGGACAAAGAACATCGTGGCATGGCCATTTTGGAGCCAGGCCACCTATTCGTGCCAAACGCGTAAGCGCGGATAACATGGCAAGAAAGGGTTCAAAACATAAGATAAACGATAGCTGCCACCAGTCCTGTCCGTGACACATCTGCACAGTTCATAAAAAGTCCAGCGAGAGTTTCTAGGGCCTTTGGAATGACTAGAGACCCAAGGGTGCGGTAATGTAAGTTAGATTGCACTCTTGTCACATGTTGCAAAAAAGCTGCAACATGAGGAAAGGACTAAGGGAAACAAAGTCTCCCAGTACTGACCATCTTAAGGGCATGTCAGTTTCCCCATAAGAAGTGAGCGAAAGCCCAGAGGAGTGCTGAGGGCTGCGCTTCTCTGGCAAAGGTACGATCCGGGTGTAGAACCGCAGCGAAATGTTTGGGGGTTGACGCATGGAGGGAAAATTACATTCTAATATGAAATCTTTCCTATCAGGGCTCTATCTGCATTGCAAGTTATAGAACCGATTAGGGCCACCCCTGCCTTGTCTTTCTTATCAGCGATAAAAGAACAGAGGTTGTGAGGTTTGAAAAATTCCTAGTCCTGGGCCGTGAGTACAGTCTCCTAGCCATTGAGATTAATGGGGATCTCTCCAGTACTACAAATAGGAAAGGCCACTGGACCGAATTGAATGCTTTCACCAAATGGAGTCTGGCGAGCACTGTATTCGTGTCCATGGTGTGCATTATTAATTAATCTTTTGCCCATCTCTGGCCTTAGATAGTGTGCAGGGAACGGGAGTTCCAACATCACTGGGCACGCACTTTCTGTTCTATATAAATGTACAGTCCAGGTGCCAGGACTGGGTTTTCTTCCCTGCACCTAAAATTTAACTACAACTTTATTTAATTTTTTCAATTTAATTAGTTTGATTCATTAGATATATTGCTTATAAGGTGTGCATTGTGTAACTTTCGTTGTTTTCAAATACTCCAAGCCTGTGTAGGGCAGGCAACTCATGATAGGCTTTGCACAATTCAGTCACAAGGCTATTTGTTCCCGTGGCCAGTTTGAAAGTGATTTCTTCACTTCATTGATCTACTCCATCTTCAGAAGGGATTTCAGTGTTTCCCTCTATTCCTTCTTTAGCAATTCCCTAGGGATATGATCCAGAATTCATCCCACATCCATCTCTGAGGCCACACGTATGGTTGCATATAATTCTCTACAGAATTGTTCAACCATGTTGTGAATATGGCATCGTCATGGTGAGCACAGTTTTTTCATCTTTTACTGATCCAAGGCAATTTTCCCTGTCATTTGCGATGGCCCATGCAGACCATCTATGCAGTAGTCTGCGCTTGCAGTACATCGAGGCTTTCCATTTGTGCTATAGAAGTAGGATTTCTGAAGTAGGATTTCTCAGTTTGCTATATGCTGCGGGTTCGGTTAACAATTGGGGTCTGTTCTGACATGTAACATTTAGGGGGGGCTACTTATTGATTGTAGTAGGCCTTGTTAAGTTCTATTGTGTCCCAGAGAGTACAAAAATGCATTAAATGTGAAGATGTACAGTGAGAAATTCAGACAAGAATAGATATAATTCAGACAGCTTTTAAATTTATTTTGCTGCTGGATGCATTTAGTAGTCATGCATCAATAGTATTCAAAAAGAGGTATTTGTAAAGATAGCAGACACAAATGCAAATAAATTCTTCACAAATGCTAGGTGTGAAGGGAGGTTAATTCTCAGTCTTAGCCTTACCCTTACGCAATTATTTACAAGGTAAGTTGCAAAAAAATTAAATGATAAAACTAGATAATGCTATAAAGAGCACTGTGTAACCACCACCTTTCGTGACAAGTGATTAATGTGTATTCAATACAGGACAATCCAAACAGAAGCAAAAGATGCGAAAACTCTTTGTTGTCTATAGCCAGGCTGAAGGGTGACCTCATACATGGACCATGTATGAACAGACCCCAATTGTTAACCAATTACTTCTAGCCCGTTGTTCTGCCATAGTTGGGCTATCCCTCCTGGTACCAATATGCTGCGGGTTCATCAAGCCCTACTGTTTCTCACCCAGCAGCCTCTTATTCCTTGTTTTACCATATCTAGTCCACATGGAGGAATGGATGTGCAGCGATTAGCTTAAACTGAAAACTGACAAGATCAAGGTGTTAGTGGTGGGCCCTCCTTCTGCAGCGGCTCTCTGGTCCACCCTTTTCCGGCCCTTCTCTCTTGGCCCTTTTTCCATTCCTGTATTGGTTGTGAAGGATCTGGGGGTAAAGATTTATGCCGCTCTTTCTCCTAAAACCCAGATTAGTGCTGTGTTTCTGAAAGGTCACTTTCAGCAAAATATTCTGTGCAAGGTCCTCCCTTTTATACCGGCCTAATTTAGGGCCCTGGTGGTCGCCTCTCTTGTCCTGTCTTGTCTGTACTATTGTAATGCTCTCCTACTGGCACAGCCTGCCTACCTCATTCGGCAACTTCAGGTTTTACAGAATTCTGCAGCCAAAGTAATTGTACAGGCGGTGAATATTTTCAAGTGAAATTTCGTGCTTACATCCCTGCTCCGGCTTTGTGCTCAGACCAGGTCTGTTTGGTCCTGATCCCTTGTGCTACATTCTTGCCAGATCACTTCCTCTTCTTTGCTGCTGCTGGCAAGTTAAGTGCAGTGCGCTGCTTTTTACGCACTGATTCGTACTTTCCTCCCCCAACTAACCCTTCACACTGAACTTGTTGGCTGCCTTCATGACCACCAATCTGGATTCAGAAACCGATCGCCTGAACACCCATGAAATCATGTTGGCAAATCTTGATTCCAACTCTCCTGCTGTTCTCATTCTCCTTGATCTCTCCTTCACCTTTGACAGGGTTAATCATGCCATACTCAGAAAAAAACTCTGTGACACCATTGGCATCACTGACCAGGCACTGGACTGGCTGACTTCTTTCCTCACTAACCACCCTTCCCAGCTGTAATTGGGTCCTTACTCCTCCTCTACCACCCTCTCTACCTGTGGTGTCCCCGAGGGCTCTATCCTATCTCCTTCGCTCTTCCATATCTATCTTGCCCCTCTTGCCAATCTGATCTCCTCCTACTATCCTCATTTCCAGGGTTATGCCGAAGACACATAACTTTCCTTCAAGCTTCCCTCTACTTCCCCCTCTTCTTCTCTCTCATCCCTGACTGTCTGTGCATCATTCAGGCATGGTGTTCAGCGAAAAAAAATCCTGTCTCTATGCCAGTAAGATGGAGATCCTCCTCATTGGGACACCTGTGCCCTCTTCTCTTCCTACCCTTTGGCCACCCTCTTTGAGCCCTCTCCCCTCACTATCTTGTGAGGCCAAAAACACTGGGGTCTCTTCGACTCCGCTCTTTACTTCACCCCTCACATCATGGACCTTACCAAAAGGTCCCACTTCCAGCTCCACCTACTCAGAGGCATTTTTCCTTATCTCACGTTCCCCCAGAAGCTCAATGTCTCCAGAGCTCTGGTCGTTTCCAGGCTGGACTACTGCAGCAGCATCTTTCTCAATCTCCCTCTCTCCTCTCTACGCCCCTTCCAGCTAATCCAGAATAAGGCTTCAAGACTTATCCTTGGACTCAAGCCCAAGGACTGTATCTCCCCAGCCCTAAAATTCATCCACAAGGCCTTCTGGGGCCTGGGACCACGCCATCTACAACTTTCCCTCCTTATATACTCCCCAGCTCGAGCCCTACGCTTCTCTAATTCCAACTCTCTGACTGTCAAACATTTCTGTAAGCTGAGAGTGGGGGGCAGATCTCTCTCTGCAGCTGGTGCCTCCCTTTGGAACAGCCTCCCTGCCCCTCTCAGATTTGAGCTGGACCTCCTTAAATTCTAGAAACTGTAACACCGCTTTCCCACTTTCCCTTTTCTGCTAATCACCCCACTTCTGCTGTGACCAGTGGCCTGATCCTCATGAACCTCATAGGCTCTCAGGACCTTCCTCCCCATCCTTACCAGCAGCCCCCCAACCCCACACTGCGTTGCTCTTCAGGCCCCTGCCTAGGGCTGCACATACCACCCTTGAGAGCAGCTTGTACTAGCACATAGCCTGAGGTGCTACTTCTGGCTCCCCTTAGCACTTCCCTCTTGGGCTCTCCTCCAGCACTTGTCCACACCTCTGCTCCCCCTTACCATCCCCCTCCCCTGCACTTCTCATCAATGCACTTGCACGGCTGAATGCCACAAGGCCTAGTAGGACCACAATTATATATATATTATTGTTGCTTTTTGTTTCTTGTCACTGTTATTATCTACCCTGTTCCTTCCCATTTAGCTTTGTGGCACCTTACGCCTTACAAAATATCAATAAAATAAAAGAAATAAAGATTATATGTAACATTTAATTATATATGGTATTATTGTTATTATATTTCAATGTGAGTGCACGTCTGTGTTGGAAGGTTGTTTCGCTTTGTGGAGCTTTGTGCACTCTGGCGAGCCTAGGGTGTTTTGGAGGCTGCTCCTGGCACTCAGAATCTCTGTAGTACCATTCATGTAACGTGTAGCACTGGGGTTCCTAAGCGTTCAGTGTATGCTCAGTACTTTCTCTGTGCACATTTTAATATATTTCAGTGAGTCTGAAGCTCTTCGTTTTGACAGAGGCGTACCGAGTCTTCTTGGGGGTGGCTGTCAGTTTGCTGGTGTTCCTGCAGGGGGCGGGCTTCTATGATGCTCATTCCGCATCCTTCTTTGATTTCTACCAATTTCTGTTACGTTCTTGGCACTGCAGACCTGTTTCTTTGCTTACGTGTTCTCTACACAGAGAGGCAGCGATACTTTGTAGCACTCGTCCGACTAACGTTATATTCATTCCTCCAGTTGGCTTGAGTTTATTTTACATTTTAGAATATTATTACTCAAAGCATTCTGTGAAAGTGGAGCTAGACTCCAACACTTTTGAAGTGTCTGCAGCAATTACTGCAGCCCAGTTTAAAGATGTGTCACAGTTGCATTCTTCACTTTTGCAGGCTGTTGAATCCTTTTCTCAAAATATTTCCAACATTTCTGGTTTGGGCCATAAAGCTGTTGAGGTTTGAATATAAAAAGGTGATATCCTCCCCTGAAGGTGACGAACCGTTTTGGTCGGCTGAAATATCCGGACCAGAAGACATAAAGCACCAGTTAATGACCCAAAGGAAGCAGTTTCTATATGTAAGTCTTCCAAAGGTAAAAAAATATACAACAGTAAAAGGTGCACCTCAGCAAAAAATAATGTTGTTAAAAAAAAGCTCTGCTTTGGTTTTAAGAATGAATGTTACTTACAAATGCCAAAGCATTGTCTTCATCCCCAGGGAGTGAGACAGATGAAAAGTCTGATTCCTCAAACCTTTTTTTAGCCTTCGGAGAGTCAAAAACAGTGGAAATACACCACTACACCCCATAAGGGTGAGGGACATGCTTCCCCTAACAAAGAAGCATCTGAGGCCACCAAGGGATCAGTAGATTTAGAAGGTAATCCATTCATTGAACCACCACAAGTAACTCACCCAGAACCACAGTATGAACTCCTGTTCCACATGTGGCTAAATATTTGAGTGCTAAACTGAGGGGACTCCTGTCAAGGGAAGAGAACAATAAACTTAGATCTGAAAGTCCACATCCTTCTACTGGGCAAAGGGTCACAGATACACCTGAGATAGACCCTCAATTGTTTACATTCCTGGCTAAATCTGGCAAATACCCTAAAAAGGTTTTGGAGAGGACACTAAAACTCTGCCAGGATACGATTTTATGTATATATCAGGCCCTTTGACAAAAATGTTTGTGTCAGTGGAAGAAGCTATAGAGAATGAGGTCTATGTAGACTCAATTCCTTTGAGAGAATGGACTTAACAAGCCATCTGCTTCTTGGGAAATGCAAGCTCAGCCATCGCTGCAGAACGCAAGAAGGGAGTTCTATTAACCTTAGATTCTAAACTGGCAGATCTAGCGACTAGAGAACTGGGAGTGGATGCCGGCTCCCTTATGTGATCAATTTCAAAATATGTGGGACTACACACTACTCTGGATAAGGCTCAATTCTCTCTTAAGAAGGCATTCTGCAATTTTGTTTTTGGACGGGCGGAAAGTAAAGGCAGGCGTTGCTTACCCGGCCGTCCATTTCAAGGACCACAGAGACAAACACTTCAATTCCAACAAGCCCAAGAACACATTCAGTCTTCCACCTTCTATCAACGACGAAGAGTCTGGTGACCCAGGTCTAAGAACAGAGGTTTTCAATGCCAAAGATACAACCGAAGTAAGACTGCCCTAATGTCCTCTTCCTTTTTCCCTGGAAAGGATAGGGGGCAGGTCAGCTGGGTTTTCTCATTTCTGGTACAAAATCACAAAAGAGCTGTGGGTCTTGCAAACCATACAGAGTTTTCATATTCTATTCTACAACACCCCAGTTCAGTTTACTTTTACCAGACCTCTGATTTAATCCCTTTTGATTTTAATATGTTTCATACATCAGGAAACAAGATTTACTCAAAAAAGGTTGTATCAAACAGATTCCCATGAAGACCCCAGGATTTGAGAGAAATATTTTACTAGTCAGAAAGAAGTTAGAGGAATTCGTCCAGTCATCAACCACAGACTATTCGATGGGTTTTTACAATACAACCATTTTAAGATGAAGGGCATATATCTGTTGAGACACACCCTCCTTCCTGGAGACTGGATGACCAGATTAGGTCTGAACGATGCATATCTGACCATTCATATTCATGCTCCCCACTCAAATTACCTGCAGTTTCTTTCGGACAACATGAAATGGAAATGTGTCACTCTTCCATTCGGTCCATCATTAGCTCATTGGTGCTTCGCCAAAGTGGTGAAACCTGTGAGGGCCAAAAGAATACATCTGATAATGTATCTGGATGACATTCTGTTAATGTCACAATCCCAATCGCTAGTGAATCAACACCTTGAGATCACAATTCAACTCCTTGAGAACTTGGATTTTGTCATCAATTGTACTTGTCTGAACTACAACCAATTCACATTATAGAATGTCTAGGTTTCCAAATCGACACTGTGTAAACCTCCCTACAACTACCTCTGAGCAAGATAAAATCCATAAAGTAAAAGATAAAATCGTTTTTTGAAAGCCCACGTCATATCGCTCTGTTCCTTAGCGTGGATTGTGAGTATTCTGTCTGCATCGATACAGGCAATTTTTCCAGGCCCGCTTCATAATTGAGCCTTCAGAGATTGAACACGCTTCACCTCAGTAAAGTTTTCAAGTACACAGATGTGATTCATCTGTCCGCAGCGGCCAAGACGGAACCTCATTGGTGGTTACAACACATGCAAGCATGGAAGGGCAAAGCAATATATTCAATGTCGGGATCTGATAATAGAATCAGATGCCATCTCCAGGGTTGGGGTTCACGTTGTAGTCCTCTGTCCATGGGGAGGAGGATGGACAACCTAAGAGAGGGAACTTCAGATAAACTGTCTCAAGATACTGGCGGGATCCTTTGTTCTCAAGAGTTTGGTAAAAGACCAGATAAATTGCTATATCTTGCTAAGGGTGGGCAATGTATCAGCAGTACAACATGTTAACAATATGGGGGGGCTCGCTCTTGCATGCTGTCAGAAATAGCTAAATATTTCTGACATTTTTGCCTTGTCCGGGGGATTGTGCTTCAAGCCAAATATCTTCCAGGATTACACAACAGTTGTATCTCTCTGGTCCATATGCCTTGTGTCTCATGTGCTCGGGTCCTGCCTTGCCGGACCATGGAAAAGGTTTCATCAGGATTCACTAAGACCTGGCCTGGTGGTCTCTCTTACTGATCTGTTCCTGAATGGGACCATGCACTTTCTCTCCCAATTGATTGTGAAATGTCACTTCTCTGCCATGATCTCTTCCAGAGTGCCCTTGTGCCTCAATCCAATCCCATACCTCTTCTGGCCTACTGAAGAAAAAGGACTTCTGGTCCAGGATCTTCAATTTCGAGAGATAAAACCATGTATTTAAGCCCTAATTCCCTTAGTCACCACTTGACTGCCTCGTACTACCTCTGTTGCTGTTGGACTTCCTGTGTGAAGTCAGGGAACAAAAGGACCTTGGCCCAGCCAATCATATATGCCGTTCATTACCTGTCATCCTGGAATGCTGTATCCCTTTCTCAGAAGTTAAAGAATCATGCAATTGCTCCTCTGGGTGGAGCTCCAACCAGGGGTTTCCTGCCATGTATCCTATGGGCTCGTTCAATTGAAAACCATCCCCTAATGGGCAGTGTCTCCACAAGAAGCTTCTCCACAAACAATTCAGTGTTGTGTCCCTCCTCACCTTCTACCACCCCCAGAATTTTCATATAGCATCGTCTGGAGAGACCCCCTGCATCTTCAGCCCTCTCTTTCAGGGCCTGTGTCACTGCGTCCAGTGCCCTCGATGTGTTCTCCAGCACTGTAATCTTGTCTAATCTTGTCTTCGTTGTCCCCTAACCTTTGCTCCACTTCATTGACACTGTCGTTTATCTTCTTGAGGACTGCCGTTAGCAGGGACACTTCGACCCCCACCACTTGCACCTTATTTTTCAGTGAGGATCGTGAGTCCTTAATGGCAGCCATAAGATCTCCGAGGGTCATTGTTTCTCCCTCCAGGGAAGCCCCGCCTGGATCATTTACTGTTTGCATAGTCGACTTGGCCTTTTTCCCCTTACTTCCCGCAAAGTGTTCCAGCTTCTCTTGCTGCTGGCCTTTCACCATCTGCAAGTTTCTGTACCAACGTCACTCACCAGGGACACTCTGGATTATGGTATATCAATGTCGACCCCTTACTGATCTTACCACCAGTTTACTGTTGCTGTTGTCACCATCCAACTCTGTATCGTTCTCCGTGCTCTGCACAATCCTGCATCCCCAGTGTTTTTTGCCAGGCAAGCCTCCTTATCTGCGCACTCCCGTCTTCCCGAACTGGCCTCCTCAGCACTTCCTAGATCCTCTTGCACTGACCAGCGAAGCTCTAGTGGGCCACACTCTGCAACCTTCTCCCCTGCAGCAGTCTCCTCAGGCAGGTCACGCAGCTACGTCCATTGGTAGCCAGGACCCGATAAACCTAGTTATCCAAGGCCTCCATTCCGTCTCTCCAATGCCTTTGGTGAAGCTGGAGCTTCTTTTGCCAAATCCAGCTGTGGACCCCCCAGAGAGTAATCCCTCTATTTGGCCAGACCAGGTAGGATGCTCACGCCTTACTCCCAGCACATGTCTTGCAGCCGCACACTGCTACATCCACTGGGAGCTCCACGCACTTCTCTCAGTGCCATTCCTCCTCTCCACCCCTGGTAGCTCCAGTGTCCCTTCCTCTCTTCACTACTCCTCTGGGGGTCCCTGCATCTGTTTTGATATTCTATTTATATTTGATCTCTGCCCCTCTCCACTCCAGACATTTGGGCTTCCTCCCGTCACCGGCTGTTGCTGCCTTTGTATGTAGGCAGGCAACCATCGCCACTGGTCATCGGTGTCTAACACGGCACACTCACTGCACCTGCCTTGAGCTGTCACTCTCCCTTCTCCAGCCGGACTCTTTCTTGTCTTTCTCGTTTTCCTCCTCTGTCATTCCCGTTTCGAGGTCCGAACCCCTCCTTCCTACTCTGTGTCCCGGGGCTGCCGAGTCCATGACTTCCGATCCCCTTCCTTTTGTGTTTTTTGCTGGGGGACGCACACAAAATGGAGACCACAGCGCTCACCCTTCTGCCTTCAGGTTATGCCAGCAGAGGGTTGTTTCTAATCCCTGTCACTTTCCAGTGTCTGTAACAATGGTTTTACGGTATTATCCGCCCTTGAATTTTTAAACTAACGCAGACACATATATAATGAACTAGTGTCAAGTTTACACTAATGTGTAATCCATTGGATTTGTTGGATTGATCTGATTACTGTTTGTTACTGGATGTTTGTGATGTATGTAAATGTCTTTCTTTTCATTTTCTTCTATGTTATTTAATTATGTTTTATATTGCCGTTGCTGTACTATTCTTTATTTATATCTAAGGAATAACTCTTTTGATTTCTGTTTGGTATCCACATGGTCCACGGATCAAAATTATATCTGGGCATCCCTTGATTTTGAGTTTTGTTATATCCTTTTGCGACTCCACCAACTACGTGCAGAGCTAGGCAACGGACTTGGCCACAATGAACATATGGTGTACCTTTCGGGCTGTGATTCACATGGTTTTTTGACTCGTTTACTCTCCACACACTTTGCTTTTATATGCAGCTGTGAAGCATTGCAATTTTAGAGGATTGCGTTTGAAACTTCAGGTGTGCACCCCCGAACCCCTGTAAACAAAGCTGGCTGGCTAGTCAAACAGCTTTGCGCAGTCTTGCAACAGATTATAGTATCCTCTGAGCCGCGTCAACATCCAGCACATGCTGTCATTTTCTGTAGGTCACTCACTTGAAAGCACAGGCCCCCAAAAAATGACTTTCTAATATGATGTGTGAAGCTCCAAAGTGTGAAAAAATAGAAGGTTACCTATCCATGTGGTTCCTGATCAATTATGTCCATGTGTGGCTGCATTGTATTGTTAAACGGAAATCATATTATGTCTCCTTTTAATTTATATTGGCCTAAGCCTAGTTGCTCCATGGGGAAAACCGCGTTGCAAAGTTCTGAATTAGAATTGACTTCAAGCGCCATCTTGGAAAAAGTCCTCCATCTTGGTTCTAACTTCTGCTCACTCTTCAGTAATGAATAGCTATGTTTTCAGCTGCTAGAGCAGAATCGACCTTTGAGCCTATGTCAACACTAGGGCTGGAAGAGCAGACTATTTGTCCTGTGCAAACAAGACCTTGTAGTCAGAACGAACTCTCATTTAAAGTGTTACATATGTCTACAAAACTCATCCTCCCACAAACAGTGTTATACAATGAATGTAAACTAATGCTGCATGTTTTTGAAGGAATCCTGTGTACATTTCTGAAAATACAATTTACTTTAGAAAGCTAAAGATCGACACAGCTGACGACAACAAAGTTTGTCAGTATGTTTAAAGAACCTTGGAGCTAAAGTGAACTCCAATTTAAAGTGTTTTCTGTATCAATAGCCTCAGCCATATTCAAACATAAGAACTGAATGTTAGGCAAACTAGAACTGTGTACCTTAACAATAAGCTATTGAATTTGTTTCTTGAAACTAGGATCCGCCTAAGCTGGATAACCAACATGACCGACAGAACAAAGTTGTAACCATTGTATTTTGAAGACTGGAAAACACTTGAAGTATGTAAAGACAATATTGTTGTATTTGCCATGTGAACTGGGCACGAACCCAAATTTGTAACCTATTAGTTTGGAGATGGGCTGAGCTATGACCAGGACTGTGTATAAATACTGCATGTTTTGTGATGACCAGGACTCACTCCACTCACAGTGTTTCTGGTATGCACTGCGAGGTGCTGTGAACCAGATAGCTATCTGCTTTGATATTTGAATCTGTACAGAATAAATTTTTGACTTTGTGTCAGAATGCACACAATAATGGAGGAGAGAAATCGACACTCTCCCCCGAACCACAGAAGCCGAATGAATTCGACCCTCCACCAGTGGTTGGCACAGGCGCCTGATTATATACACAGGACACCACATGGCAGCCAATGGGGGGAAGAGGAGTTAGGAAGAGGTTGTGGATAGGATAGGGATGTAGGAACACTGGATAGAGGGTTAGGGAACTCCTAAGGTGGATAGGAAAGGGGAAGCACAGGGAAAAAACCTCCTTATCTAGTTCTTGTACTCAACCAAACACATAAGGTAAGCAATATTAATCTTGTCTCCTGCCTACCTCCAAATCGTATAAACACACCTTAATACGTGTGAACATGTAACAAGATAAACATATAGCAAGCATAGATGAACACAAACAATGGAATTAGATTCCATACATGAAATACATGACACATGGCCTGTTGGGCAAGCTGAAACAACACTGAACACATATAGCCATAATGAACATGCCCAGACAAGGACACCAGATCACTGTTGTGCCCCAACAGCCCCTAACCCTGAATGTTCTGTACTGTAAGTTACTGATTTAGCAACCCTAAACATTGTCCGCACTCTGCCGTGTGCCTTTAAACACACGAGTATTAAGCATCGAAGTCCTTAACAAGGATTTACTGAAAACACACACTTTGCTGTAAATTCGTAATGTGCCCAGTACTTATCTGAGCTCTGAGCGGCCCCACGGGACCACTCAGAGTTTGAAGAAAATGCCATAACCACTGTCAGCCAGCCCGCCCGCATTCATCCTGCTTCCCAGTATTTACCAGCGTAATGTGCCCGTTACTTATCTGATCTCCGAGGGGCCCCACAGGACCACTCGGAGTCTGAAGAAAACACTGTATCAACTGCCAGCCAGTCCGCTAGCTTCGTCTTGCTCCAAAATCTTACGGGCTGTAAGGAAAGCTTCGCTCGCGTCTCGCTCCGACCGCACCCATCCAGGAACACAAAATAAGCCACACCTGCGGGCGCGAGCGTGTTGGCTTTATGCTGCCTTTCATTACTTGCAGCTGGCAATGCGCGGCAACTTGCGCTGAACTACAGGTCCTCTCCGGAATGCTGGGAAATGTAGTTCTCTTACCAATGCTTTAATAAGCAAACTTAGTTACTCCCCGGCGGCACCAGCCCTTATTCCTGACATTACCTCCTCTCCCAGGCCTCTTTCCAGGACCGGATTTTGCCGGATGTCTCAAATGAAATAATTTCACCAATTTGGGGGCATGTACGGCCTCTGCTGGTTCCCATGAACAGTCTTCTGGTCCGTAACCTACCCATTGAATGAGATACCATAGATGCTTCTTCTTCCTTTTCACATCCAAAATCCTTTTAACCTCGTAATCCTCTTGTCCATCTTGTACAATGGGTGGAGGCCGTTTGGTCTTCATTCCGGGAGCTGCAGGTTTAAGTAAAGATACATGAAATACCGGATGTACCGGCACAGTTTTTGGCAAACGCAATTTCATAGCAGTATTTGATACACACTTACATATTTCATAAGGACCAATAAACCGAGGCATACATTTACATGATCCTACCAATGAAAGATTGCGTGTTGATAACCAAACTCAATCCCCCACTTGATAATGCGGACTCTTTTGTCGATGTTTATCCGCCTGTATTTTATATGCTTCTTTGGCTCTCTCCAAATTTGTGTGTGCCCTCTGTCTGACTTGAAGAAGCAACTGTTTTCGCTCTTGCAAAGCTGGCATATTTTACATGTTTGGTAGTTGTTCTGGTATCATGTTTTGTTCATGCCCATACAAACATTCATTAGGTGCCATTCCCAAAGAACTGTGAAAAGTGTTATGATATGTAAACTCCGCCAACCACAGTGCCTGCACCCACGATTCTCTGCCATCCCCCAGGTAACCTCTCAGGTATTGCTCCAATGTCTGGTTCACTCTTTCGGTCTGCCCATCGGTTTGTGGATGATAGCTAGTGGACAGAGCACAATTGATTCCCAACATCCGACAGAAAGCACGCCAAAACCTGGATGTAAACTGCGAGCCCCTATCCGACACAATGCTCTTTGGCAGACCATGCAATCTGACTACATGTTGCAAAAACAACTCTGCCAACTTGCCTGCTCCCGGAATTCCAACACATGGAACAAAATGGGCTTGTTTGGACAGAAAATCTACCACCACCCAAATGGTATTAAACTGATTATCGGATGGTAGGTCAGTAATGAAATCCATTGACAGGTGAGTCCATGCTCTTTCAGGAGTGGCCAATGGTTGTAAGAGCCCTCTCTATTTTACATGCTCAGACTTATTACACGCACAATTTTCACAATGTAATAAATATTTCTCCACATCTTTTCTTAATGTAGGCCACCAAAAGTACTTCTCTAACATGATATGCATTTTCCTTTGCCCGGCATGTCCTGCTAAAGGAGAATTATGGCACCAATACAATGCCTTTTCTTGTAATTCTTTGGTGGGTAAATACAAATGCCCATTATGGTAAGGCAACCCCTCCCGCACCATTCGTGTTGCATCCATATTCTTCCACTTCTGCATTTGACTTGGTGACAACACCTTCTTTATTTGGTCAGTTAAATGTTTAGTGACTGCTCCAATAACTTTTTCTGGGGCAATAATTGTTTTGACTTCCTCTACTAGATTGCCTGTATTTTGTTGTCGGGATAAAGCATCCGCCTTCCCATTTTTACTTCCTGGTCTGAATGTTACCACAAAATCAAACTCATTAAAATACTGGGACCATCTCAGTTGTCTCTGACTCAGGGTTTGGGCAGTTTTAAAATATTGCAAGTTCTTGTGATCTGTTACCACCACCACCTGATGCCGTGCCCCTAGTAAATAATGTCTCCATTCTAGAAAGGCTGCCCGAATGGCCAACAATTCCTTATCAGTAATGTAGTAATTTTGCTCACAACCGGTCAATTTCCTAGAGAAAAATGCCACTGGATGCCATACTCCATCCTCCTCTTTCTGTGACAGTATAGCTCCTATGGCCACATTGCTAGCATCTGTCTCCACCTGAAAAGCTTTCTCAGTGTTTGGATGTCTTAACACGGGTGCTGTAGTAAAGGCTTTCTTTAATTCTTTAAAAGCGTTTTCTGCCTCAGAATTCTAAACAAATCTTACTGCCTTCCAAAGTAATTGTGTGATAGGAGAGACTATCTTGGAGAAATTAGTAATGAAACGGCGATAAAAATTGGCGAACCCTAAGAATGATTGGATATCTTTAATGCACTGCGGGGAAGGCCACTCAGTTACTGCCTGCACTTTCTTGGGATCCATAACCACTCCTGCTGGAGTCAAAATAAATCCTAAAAATTCAACCTGTTTTACATGGAATACACATTTCTCCAATTTTACACTCAGTTGGTATTCCTGCAGACGCTTCAACACGGCCTGTACATGCCCCACATGTTGTTCTGGGGAATCTGAGTATATCAAAATGGCGTCAATGTAAACGATAACAAAAATATCAATGAAATCTCGCAATACTTCTTGCATAAAAAACTGAAAGGCCGCCGGAGCGTTACATAAGCCAAATGGCATTACAAGGTACTCAAACAACCCAAACTTAGTTCTGAAGGCCGTCTTCCACTCATCACCCTCCTTAACTCTTATCAAGTGATAGGCACCTCTCAAATCAAACTTAGTGTAAATTTTTGCGGACCGTACTTGATCCAACAAGACAGAAATCAAAGGTAAAGGAAACCTATTCTTAATTGTGACCTTGTTTAGTGCACGATAATCAATGCATGTTCGTAACGTGCCTTCCTTTTTGGGAACAAAAAATAGGGGGGAAGAAACAGGGGAAGTTGAATGTTGGATAAACCCTTTAGTCAACATCTCATCAAGATATTCTCTGAGATGTTTGTTTTCAGTTTCAGTGAGAGCATATATCCAACTGCAAGGCAACTTGGCCGCCTCTTCTAATTCGATAGCACAATCATAAGGTCGATGCTGTGGTAGTTGTTCCGCTCCTCTTTTGTCAAAAACTTTAGCAAATTCCATATACTGGGCAGGGATCTCTGTTTCCACCGCTCCTATTACTGGCACATCTAGTTTCCTGTCCACCAACAATGCTGCCAGCCCCAATTCTGATAACATATGTTCCTTACACTCCTGTTCCTCGAACCACAACCTCTGCTTTACCCAGTCAATTCTTGGATTATGTTCTTTCAACCAAAGCATTCCCAGGATCACACCAAACTGAGGTGCTGCTGTCAAATGAAATGTGATTTCCTCTCTATGACCTGCCGCACATATCATCTCCAATTTCTCAGTCTGCTTCCGAATTGGTCCGGATATCAATGGGGACCCATCCACTGACTGCACACCTTCCACCCTCTCCTTGTCTTGCACAGGTAATCCTAAATGTTCAGCCAAAGTAATATCTACAAAATTTTCCGTAGCCCCCGAATCCACCATTGCCCATACCTCTTTTTTGGACAACGCAAAACATAATGTCACCAATATATAAAAATGAGAGGTTTTGCTTCCAACCGTGTTTGCTACCCATCTGGGGAACCTTACTTCACTCGGGCCAGACACCTGTGTTCCCCCTAAGGCCGGCCCATCTCTTTTACCATTTCCTTCTTGCTCTTGTCTCCCCCGCCCCCTTTCTGAGGAGTATTAGGGCAATTGCGGATACAATGCCCTGCTTGTCCACAATAGAGACATAGATTGTTACTTTTACGCTGCTCTTTTTCCGCTGTTGATAAAGGTCCTCTGATACTGTAACCCTCACCTGATTTCCACGGAGGCGCTGGGCTGGACTGAGCTGTCGCCGTGTCTTCTAGTGTGACTCGTAGATCTCGGCCTTCTCCTAGGGCTGGTCCCCTTCTCACGATGTACCGGACGTGTAGAGTGAGGTGTCTGCAGACGGAAGAACAAGGATTTAGGAACTGGATTGACTGAACTTCTCCTTCCTCAGTCCTCTTATTCGAACCAAGGGCGTGGCTTGCTCACCTTAGATATATTAAGGCCGGGCTCTCCATCCTGCGTCCTTGCAGGGGCGCAAGTACCAGTTACTTCACTGGTTCACTGACAATCCTCTTGATTGCAGAGGTTGATGCTGGAAGATACCGCCGTTTACCGCACGAGCGGTTTCTTGATAGTTATTGGAGCCCCCTTAATATAGTCCCTTGCTCAGTCTCAGGGTGTCAAGATTGAAATTGTAGAGGAATGATGCGGCGAGCAGGTGAGTAGGAAAGTTGACCGGTTGCTGTCACCCTTTCTAATGTCTCTCTTTGTCCTGCAGGTTTAGGTGCAATGGACGCTGATGAATAAGTGCCCAGGATCGTGCAAGCGTGTATGTACGAAGAAGATGAAGCGCGGTGCACGTAAGTAAAATGACTGCTGTTTGTTTCAAAAGCACGCCTTAATGTCTCTTTTGTCCTTGCAGATCGTGGATGCAGAGAGCGTTGCTAGATGGATGCGGGCGAACGTGCGAGCGCGTAAGTAGAAAGTTTATGGTTGGTTTAGAATGCGCCTTAAAATGTCTCCCTTTGTTTTGCAGATGCCGGCATGCAGCGCTTCTTGAAGTTCAGAACGTGCGGAGCGCAGGTAAGCAATTCAAGAATGCAATGCTTAATCAAGTCCTTTTCTTTGCAGATGTCGATGGGGAGCCGAAGAAAGCGGCGGAAGGCTTTGGAAGATGCCGCCGTATTTGGTAAGTAAGAGCGCTGCTCTCGAATTGAATTCTGCTAACCTGTTGTTTTGTCTTGGCAGGTGCAGCTGAGGATCGGATCTCTAGCAGGTAAGGAATTCGTTTTCACAGGAACTGGAGCTGAAGAATCTCAGGAAGACTGGAGCTGACACGGTGAGCGTCCTGCTGCAGATGCAGAATAACGCGAAGCACGTTTCATCAATCGGGTGTGGTTTAAATAGCCTTCTGTAGTGCTTAGGCGTCTTCTTCCACAGCCTCGCCCAGGTAAGAAAAGAGTTCCTGTATTCTGATTCCAGGGAGTGGCTCCTGCCCCACCCAGACATGAAAAGTAGTTCCAGGCAGAGAAGGATCAGAAGACCATCGAGCTGGTAAGTAAGCAGCATGGTCTGCTGCAGGTAGGTCCACCCAAGCACTCTTAAGCATTATGAGCCCGGCGCTTCCAGCGCAGGGACCGGTCATCTTTATGAGCCTGGTGCCACTGGCGCTAGGACAAGGGCCAAAAGGTCCCGATAGGGACTGGCTGGTACCCAGGATCAAGGTTATGGGCCTGCTTCCAAGGATGTGAGGCAAGTCCTGACCCCTTGGAAGCAGGGATCATGACAGCACCCCCCCCCAAGGCCCCTCCCAAGCTTGACTTCTCCGGGGGTCTTGGTTTGTTAGGAAATGTTCGATGAAATTTCTTGACTAAACGAGGTGCGTGGACATGTTCTGCAGGTTCCCAAGACCTTTCCTGGGGGCCATAACCTTTCCAGTCAATCAGGTAGTATAGCCTTGATTTGGAGATTTTGGAATCTAAGATGTTTTTGATTTCAAACTCGAGTTCTCCATCAACTAGGATAGGTTCTGGAGAATTAGTCAATCGGGTCTCTGGCTGCACAGGTTTTAGTAGCGAGACATGGAAGACTGGGTGCATTTTCATATGAGGGGGCAGGTCCAACTTGACTGCCACTGGGTTTATTATGGTAGTGATTGAGTAGGGTCCCAGGTATCTTGGGTTGAAGGTGCGCGGTCCTTTTAGGGGTAAATGTTTGGTGGATAACCAGACTTGATCTCCTACTTGATATTGAGGGGCCTCCTTCCGATGTTGGTCTGCTCCTTTCTTGTATTGTTCCTTAGCCCTTTGCAGATGAGAAGTGGCTTCCTTAAAGGCTTGGGTGATTGCAGAATGCAGGTGGTCTACTGCTGGTGTCCCTAGATCCTGAGGTGGATCCAGATTAGAGGTTCGAGGATGGCTACCATATAAAAGAAAAAACGGGGTTTTTCCGGTTCCAGAGTGGACTGAATTATTGTAAGCGTACTCGGCTATCCAAAGGATGTCCTTCCAAGTTCTTTCTGTTTGTTGCAGCATGCAGCGTAAGTACTGTTCCAAAGTTTGATTGGTCCTCTCGGTCTGTCCATCGGTTTGGGGTTGGTGACTGGTTGAAAGCCTTATATCAATTTGAGCCAACCGACAGCAACTGTGCCAAAAGTGGGAGACAAATTGACTTCCTCTATCCGAGATTAAAACTGAAGGAAAACCGTGCAACCGAACGATGTTTTCGAGAAACTCCCGGGCCAGGATTGCTGCTGACGGTAGACCTTTCAGTGGGATGCAGTGCGCCATCTTGGAGAATAGGTTCACGATTACTAAGATCGTATTATATCCGGAACATGAAGGTAAGTCGGTGATGAAATCCATGGAGAGAGTATGCCAGGGACGAGGTGGGATGTCAAGTGGGCGTAAGAGGCCTGCTGGTTTCTCCTTTTGACTTTTATTTTGAGCGCACACTCCACAGGACATTACAAAGTCTCTGATATCCTTTCTCCAAGACGGCCACCAGAAGTGACGCTTGATCTTTTCCGAGGTCTTGGCCATACCGGGGTGTCCCTCCATTAGGGAGTCGTGATAACAAGAGATGACTTGATTCTGTAAACTAGCACAGGGTAGATATAACCGTTCTTGGAAGTACAATAGGTCGTTCTTCACCGTGAAGTCTTTTCCCTAAAGATGCCAATTCTGTATGTCTGCTGGAGTTATAAGTTGTTTAACTTTGGCTTCAACTTCTTAGATGGATTGTGTGCCGATTAGACCTAGGATTCTTTGTTCGGGAATGATAGGTACGGGCTCAGGATTGACCATGTGCTCTTCCACTCCCATCCGGGAAAGGGCATCAGCTTTACCGTTCTTGTTGCCTGGTCGGTAGGTAATGACGAAGTCAAACTCGGCAAAAAATAGTGCCCAGCGGAGTTGCTGGAGGATTGAGCTTTAGCTGTCTTTAGGTATTGTAAGTTGCGATGGTCTGTAATCACTGTGACTGTGTGTCTGGCACCCAGAAGATAGTGTCGCCAGGCCTTGAAGGCGGACTTAATAGCCAGAAGTTCCTTATCGGTAATGGTGTAGTTGATTTCAGGAGCTGAGAATTTGCGGGACCAAAATGCCACGGGGTGTAACTGGTTTGTTTCTGGATCTCTTTGCGATAGGACTGCACCCATCGCAAGACTGGAGGCGTCGGTTTCTACGATGTAAGGAAGCTCTGGGCGGGGATGTCTCAAAATAGGAGCGGAGATAAACTTGGCTTTTAACTCTTGAAAGGCTTGCTCTGCCTCGGTAGACCACACAAAGCGTTTGTTTTTCCTTAGAAGGGCAGTAATGGGCTGGACTATTCGGGAGAATTCTGGAATGAATCTGCGGTAGAAATTGGCGAAACCCAACATGCTTTGGACTCCTTTCACCGACGTTGGTGATGGCCACTTAATGATAGCATCTACCTTTCTTGAATCCATGTGGACTCCATTTGGTGACAGAATGAATCCCAGAAATCCGACCTCAGTGACATGGAAAACGCACTTCTCAAGCTTGGCAAAGAGTTTATGTTGGCGAAGCCTCTCAAGAACTGCCCTGACGTGTTTCCGGTGATCGGCCTCAGAGGACGAATATATAAGGATATTGTCGATGTAGACAACTGTACACACGTCAATTAGTTCTCTGAGGACGTCATTCATGAAGTACTGGAAGGCGGCCGGGGCGTTACATAGTCCAAAGGGCATTACTTGATACTCAAATAATCCATACTTGGTGCGGAAGGCCGTCTTCCATTCGTCGCCCTCTTTTATTCGGACCAAGTGGTAAGCTCCTCTGAGATCCAACTTCGTATAAATGCGAGCATTCTTGACTTGGTCTAGAAGTTCAGGGATCAATGGCAAAGGATATCTGTTCTTGACTGTAATCTGATTCAGGGCGCGATAATCGATACATGTTCTGAGATCCCCTTCCTTTTTCGGAACGAAGAACAGAGCTGAAGAGGCTGGAGACTTAGAAGGACGAATAAATCCATTGGCCAGGTATTGGTCCAAATACTGCCTAAGGTGGAGATTTTCTGGTTCGGTGAGAGCATAGATCCTACTACATGGAGGAGTGGACCCAGGCACCAGGTCTATCTGACAGTCGTATGACCTGTGCGGGGGTAGGGAGTTGGCTTGTTCTTTCTGGAAGACATCTTGGAACTCTACATATTCACGAGGCAGTTGGGGACCCTCGGATGTGATTGCTGCCAGCTTAATGTCGGACTGCAGATAACAAGTGGAGGCACATTCCGGAAACTGAATCGTCTTTGCTCGCCAATCAATTTGAGGATTGTGTTTTTCTAACCAAGGGATCCCCAGGATAATTTGAAACTGAGGGGCCTTGATCACATCAAACACGATCTCCTCACGATGTCCATTTTGGCTTACTAACGTCACTCCCTCGGTGGTATGGGTAACTGGTCCGGAAGCTATTTCCGTACCATCCACTGTGGTAATAACGTCTTTAACCATTTTAGGACAGAGAGGTAGATTCATCCTGGATGCCATCTCGCGATCCACATAATTGCCGATTGCTCCACTGTCAATGTATGCCTTGATGGCATGCAAACGATCTGG
Source organism: Ambystoma mexicanum (assembly GCF_040938575.1). Taxonomy (NCBI): domain Eukaryota; kingdom Metazoa; phylum Chordata; class Amphibia; order Caudata; family Ambystomatidae; genus Ambystoma; species Ambystoma mexicanum. Next base: position 908,901,480 of record NC_090937.1, on the reverse strand, counting down.
CTTCTCGGGGCTTATTAGGACCATGGGCACGATGAAATGCGAGGTCAAAGAACTGGTTTTAACGCTCGGCAAGCGGACCTCTACACTTGTCGGCCGAGGTCGTTTCCCGATTCTGGATTTTCGATGCTTTTGTCGGAAGCTCCCACGGTCTTCTTAGCAGGTTTCACCGGGCATTCACGGAGAAAATGTCCTGAATTCCCACAATAGAGGCACAATTGCAGCTGTCTTCTTCTTTCTTCTTCCTTTTCTGTTAATGGCCCTTTCACGACTCCTATTTGCATGGGTTCTACGGTATCGACTCCTTTGGCGGAACTCTGTGGTCTTGAAAAAACCCGAGCTTCGAATCTGGAGCGATCAGCCTTCCTAATCTGTAACCTGTGATCCAGTTGAACCACCAGGTCAATATATTCAGAACAATCTTGCGGAGGATTTACTACTTGGGCCAGGACATCTTTGAGTTCTCCACGCAACCCCCTATAAAACAGCGTAATCCTTTTATCCTCGGGCCATCTGGCTTCAACTACCATCCTGATTACCTTGTCGTAAAGAGAGGAGTTTGTTATCTAAGGCCTGTCCCTGAGAGTGTCTGGCAAATAGTCTTTCCATACTGGACTGGAAGGCCTGAAAATTACGAAGAATCGGGTCATCCTGGGTTACCAGGGGAATGGACCAGTCTGCAGCACTGCCACTTAGATATGAAAGTACGAAGGCCACTTTGGCCTGATCAGTGGGAAATGCAGCTGGCCTACACAGGAAGTGCAGACGACATTGATTGATGAACACTGCAAACCTTTTGGGATCGCCTGAGAAGCGTTCGGGTGGAGCCAAAGGCACATTTCCAGGTAGATTAATTTGTACAGGATTAGTGGAGGTCGCTGGGATATTACCCCCCCCTGGGGTCGGCAGCGGTGTTTGCCCCGCCTGCGTTTGTAACAACTGTCTAGCAAGATCATCTGTGCGCTCTTTGGGCACAATTAGCTCCCTCCTTAGGGCGTTCGTTTCCTGGCGCGCTGCTAGTACTTCTCTTAATTCCCCTAGCAACTGGGCTAGTTGGTCAGTATCTGAGGTTTCCATTGCGCCTGGGTGGAGGATTTGTGGTGGGCTTCGCGTTCTGTAACGCTCACCTGATTTCCACAGAGGCGCTGGGCTGGACTGAGCTGTCGCCGTGTCTTCTAGTGTGACTCGTAGATCTCGGCCTTCTCCTGGGCTGGTCCCCTTCTCACGATGTACCGGACGTGTAGAGTGAGGAGTCTGCAGACGGAAGAACAAGGATTTAGGAACTGGATTGACTGAACTTCTCCTTCCTCAGTCATCTTATTCGAACCAAGGGCGTGGCTTGCTCACCTTAGATATATTAAGGCCGGGCTCTCCATCCTGCGTCCTTGCAGGGGCGCAAGTACCAGTTACTTCACTGGTTCACTGACAATCCTCTTGATTGCAGAGGTTGATGCTGGAAGATACCGCCGTTTACTGCACGAGCGGTTTCTTGATAGTTAGTGGAGCCCCCTTAATTTAGTCCCTTGCTCAGTCTCAGGGTGTCAAGATTGAAATTGTAGAGGAATGATGCGGCGAGCAGGTGAGTAGGAAAGTTGACCGGTTGCTGTCACCCTTTCTAATGTCTCTCTTTGTCCTGCAGGTTTAGGTGCAATGGACGCTGATGAATAAGTGCCCAGGATCGTGCAAGCGCGTATGTACGAAGAAGATGAAGCGCGGTGCACGTAAGTAAAATGACTGCTGTTTGTTTCAAAAGCACGCCTTAATGTCTCTTTTGTCCTTGCAGATCATGGATGCAGAGAGCGTTGCTAGATGGATGCCAGCGAACGTGCGAGCGCGTAAGTAGAAAGTTTATGGTTGGTTTAGAATGCGCCTTAAAATGTCTCCCTTTGTTTTGCAGATGCCGGCATGCAGCGCTTCTTGACGTTCAGAACGTGCGGAGCGCTGGTAAGCAATTCAAGAATGCAATGCTTAATCAAGTCTTTTTCTTTGCAGATGTCGATGGGGAGCCGAAGAAAGCGGCGGAAGGCTTTGGAAGATGCTGCCGTATTTGGTAAGTAAGAGCGCTGCTCTCGAATTGAATTCTGCTAACCTGTTGTTTTGTCTTGGCAGGTGCAGCTGAGGATCGGATCTCTAGCAGGTAAGGAATTTGTTTTCACAGGAACTGGAGCTGAAGAATCTCAGGAAGACTGGAGCTGACACGGTGAGCGTCCTGCTGCAGATGCAGAATAACGCGAAGCACGTTTCATCAATCGGGTGTGGTTTAAATAGCCTTCTGTAGTGCTTAGGCGTCTTCTTCCTCAGCCTCGCCCAGGTAAGAAAAGAGTTCCTGTGTTCTGATTCCAGGGAGTGGCTCCTGCCCCACCCACACAGGAAAAGTTGTTCCAGGCAGAGAAGGATCAGAAGACCATCGAGCTGGTAAGTTAGCAGCATGGTCTGCTGCAGGTAGGTCCACCCAAGCACTCTTAAGCATTATGAGCCCGGCGCTTCCAGCGCCGGGACCGGTCATCTTTATGAGCCTGGTGCCACTGGCGCCAGGACAAGGTCCAAAAGGTCCCGATAGGGACTGGCTGGTACCCAGGATCAAGGTTATGGGCCTGCTTCCAAGGATGTGAGGCAAGTCCTGACCCCTTGGAAGCAGGGATCATGACAGATACTACCAATCTGCATGGGTTCCACCTCACTCAATCTTCCTCCTCTACTTCTATCTAGTCTCACAAACGAGACGGCCTCCGGTCTTTTTCTTTCACCCCTTTTCTCGTTCAATCTGTGACCTAGTCTTAATGCCAAATCTATCATAGCTGTACATGTTCTAGGTTGCGGCTCCACTTGAGCAATGGCATCCTTTAGTTCATCCTTCAATCCTTGATAAAATAACACTGTTTGTTTAGCCTCTGGTCATTCTGTTTTAATCACCAATCTATTAAATTGGGTCACATACGTTACCAAATCTTTCGCACCCTGCTTCAACCCTAATAATTCTTTATCTTGGGCCAAAGACACTTCCCGCCGATCAAACAACCTTCCAAATTCTGCCAAAAACCCATCCCAACTATACAGCAAAGGATCATCCTTTTGAACCAAGGGCATTGCCCAGGCCGCCGCATCCCCTGTCAAGTATGATATTACAAATGCCGTTCTGGCCTGAATGGTTTCAAACGCCATGGGTTTACACAGAAAATGCAATCTACATTGTGTAAGAAACATCATATACTTCCGAGGATCACCAGAAAACCGTTCAGGTGCTGCTAGCGGTACATTACTAGAAGATTGAACAATAACGGTAGCATTTTTACTAGTAGATGGTTCTCTAACATTAGACCCACTAGCCCCCTCCAAGGGATTTCGCTAAGCCATCAAACCTTGTACTTGTACTTTTAAATTGTCTGACTCTTGGCGTGTCTGTGCTAATTCTAACTGAATATCTTGAAGAGCCTTTAGCACATCGGCTAAAGGCGGAGGAGTCGTATCCATTTGGCTTGGGTGGTTTTAGTATCCCAATATGGGGGTGGCTTATTATGTCAGAATGCACACAATAATGGAGGAGAGAAATCGACACTCTCCCCCGAACCACAGAAGCCGAATGAATTCGACCCTCCACCCGTGGTTGGCACAGGCGCCTGATTATATACACAGGACACCACGTGGCAGCCAATGGGGGGAAGAGGAGTTAGGAAGAGGTTGTGGATAGGATAGGGATGTAGGAACACCGGATAGAGGGTTAGGGAACTCCTAAGGTGGATAGAAAAGGGGAAGCACAGGGCAAAAACCTCCTTATCTAGTTCTTGTACTCAACCAAACACATAAGGTATGCGATATTAATCTTGTCTCCTGCCTACCTCCAAATCGTATAAACACACCTTAATACGTGTGAACATGTAACAAGATAAACATATAGCAAGCATAGATGAACACAAACAATGGAATTAGATTCCATACATGAAATACATGACACATGGCCCGTTGGGCAAGCTGAAACAACACTGAACACATATAGCCATAATGTACATGCCCAGACAAGGACACCAGATCACTGTTGTGCCCCAACAGCCCCTAACCCTGAATGTTCTGTACTGTAAATTACTGATTTAGCAACCCTAAACATTGTCCGCACTCTGCCGTGTGCCTTTAAACACACAAGTATTAAGCATCGAAGTCCTTAACAAGGATTTACTGAAAACACACACTTTGCTGTAAATTCGTAATGTGCCCAGTACTTATCTGAGCTCTGAGCGGCCCCACGGGACCACTCAGAGTTTGAAGAAAATGCTGTAACCACTGTCAGCCAGCCCGGCCGCATTCATCCTGCTTCCCAGTATTTACCAGCGTAATGTGCCCGTTACTTATCTGATCTCCGAGGGGCCCCACAGGACCACTCGGAGTCTGAAGAAAACACTGTATCAACTGCCAGCCAGTCCGCTAGCTTCGTCTTGCTCCAAAATCTTACGGGCTGTAAGGAAAGCTTCGCTCGCGTCTCGCTCCGACCGCACCCATCCAGGAACACAAAATAAGCCACACCTGCGGGCGCGAGCGTGTTGGCTTTATGCTGCCTTTCATTACTTGCAGCTGGCAATGCGCGGCAACTTGCGCTGAACTACAGGTCCTCTCCGGAATGCTGGGAAATGTAGTTCTCTTACCAATGCTTTAATAAGCAAACTTAGTTACTCCCCGGCGGCACTAGCCCTTATTCCTGACACTTTGTGACTGGCGGATCTAATTTTTGTGGTACCAAGCTTCGATATTTGCTTGATCTTACAGTATACCCACCCATGAAGAGGCGATTTGGCAGAATCAAAACAGTTTTGTTGACTGAGCACATTTCCAGTATTCTAGGATGGCATTATGAGAACTTTAAGGCCTGGCACAGGTAATTAATAATATTGGGGAGCACCAGTGAGACGCGAACAATGGTGCCATGAACAAGCCCAAAAAACAGGTCCTACTCAAACATTTAATTATACTACAATTCACAGTTTCGTAATAGTTAGTGATCTCAATCAAAATGTAAATATACAATAATTGAAATACAAGAGAACATTCTGAAAAACTTCCAAATCATATTTGTATACAAGTGTTGTATTCATTATTATTATTATTCAGAAAGCATGTCATAACCCAGAATTTATAGCTATTAACACTAAACTAAATACACAGTCTAGTATAAAATGAATCATTATTATTATTATTATTATTATTATTATTATTATTATTATTATTATCAGTAAACACACTAAGAAAAACACAAATAGCCCACCCCTGCAAAGGAAGACACTGAAAATGCAGACTTTTGGATGAAAGAGGCTCTAAGAGTCGGAAGACACGGGTAGGGAGGCAATAGCATCTGCAGTTATGTTCAAGTTCAAAGGCTATTTCTTCAAAAGGTAATGAGTAGGGTCTTAAACGTCTCCAGGGCACTTAAAACCAGACCAGGGGAACACAGCCACTAGCAGCACCTATATCTTACTTTTTGGTGTCTTGGCAGCATCAAGCTGGACTTTGTGGTTCTTTTCAGTGGATCGAGACGGGGCTAGTTGGGCTTCCCAAATGGGTCGAGCTGGCATCGAGACAGATTGAGTCGGTGCTCCCAGCCAGTCAATTCTGCATTGAGAGGGTTGCATCAATTCCTTCCAATGGGTTGAGTCAACATCAAGTTGGTTTAAGACAATTGCTTCCAGTCAGTTGAATCAGAGTAGAGACAAATTTAAAAGCGTGAAATGCTAAAGAAATATGCCATGATCCTGCAGTGGCTCGAAAATCACTCGGAAAAGACTTCAAACTGAGCCCAAAGCTGATCCTTGGTTCTTGGGTTGCTGTGGGACCCTGTCCAGGGACACCAAGGATAAGTTGATTCCTTGTCCTGCCTTACCAAGCCAGGAGGATTACCAGAGAGCACTTGCAGGTACTATGACATTCAGAGAGAAGGATCCTAATAACCAGTGATCAGGCAGCAGCAGTCCTTGCCAAAACAGCAGTTCCCCCAAATAGTCCGCTGGCATGGGCGAGGAGGGGATATTTCTCACTTCTTGGAGCGTTTATCTTCACCTTTGTGGCGGAGGACCTTGAGCAGATCTGATGATTTGTAAAGATGTTTCAACTTTAGGGGGTGTCTCACCCCATATATGCCTAACTTGCCACAGTAGATTGGTCCATTTCAAGCCTCCTGTTAGGGTTGAATACTGGCTGCTGTGACAAGGGTCTTTACCTATAGATGTCATTCCCAGCAAGCTTTGTCTGCAGGAAGTGAGGAGGTAGCACAGGAAATGTGAGTAGCCTAAAATATTTGAAAATGCCAAATCAGCCCTTGGGATACCATGTGCTCATGTTTTGCTAACGCCTAGCTGCAATTATTATATTAAATTCAACAAGTCTTTGTACATGTCTATATTACTTCATTTTATCGAAATATCCATGATTCATAGTCCTGTATTAAAAAAAAACTGTTTTTATTTCACTAATTGTGGGAGAAGCAGACAATCAAAAATTCACATGGGTCCTGCCCGCATAACTTCTGTAAATCTAAGGAAAAAAGCACACAATCTATTGGCCATTGTCACTAAAGTAGAGGTGCAGTTGATCTATGAGAAGCACATTAAGGGGTCTCAGCTCTGAAGATAGACATACATTGTCCAAAATACATTGGCTTAATAGGCACATGTGCATTTCTGAATGTCTGCTTCTTCCACAATTAGTGGAATAAAAACTTTTGTTATGAATCCATGACTATGATTCGTGGATATTTCAATTACTTTAAGTAATATAGACTTGTAGAAAGACTTGCTGAATTGAATATAATAGTATGGTATCCCAAGGACAACTTTGTTTTTTTCCCATGTATTTCTCTCTGTAGAGCCTGCAGTTTCGCCATTGTGTTCCGAAGAACTTTGTATTTGAATTATTTTAAAACATTTACACAAATTAAGACTAATTTAAGAATTATATGTCAAGTGTGGTGGTGCTATTCTCCATTTTCTTAGTCGCCTAAACAATTACAAGATGATGGAACCCCCTCTCTTGGCTGGAACTACTCTCCTGAGATACCTTAACTTTTTCCTCTCTCCTGTCTGCCTGCATCAAAGAGTGCCCATGATTACCACCCTGGTATGACATCTCTATTGTCCTGGCAGGACTTGCCTTTGAAGCACTGATTTCCAGATATCGCACTAGGAGTATTTCCTGTCCTCATTGAAAGGTGACAAAACTTCCCATTGAGAAAAAAGGGGAGCTTCTTGCGCTGCACACACATATTTTGTTTTGGGTAAACTGTAGTATCCTGGATATGTGTGTTTGACTGCTTGTGTGTGTGTGGGGGGGGCCTTGTGGAATGCTCATGTGAGCTTGGAGTTTTGGGGCACTTGGGAGTTCCACAACTGCCAGTTGGGGGCTTAGAGCTGGGCGGGGAACCAGGGTGGAGGCCTACAGATCTTCTCCCCTACCTCTTACCTATACTGTGTAACAAAGAGACAATAACGCATGTTCCTGTTTATACTTACCTGGATGAGCCTGGTTCCTGCTCCTTGTAAATCATTCCAGGGTACATCTTGCAGGAGGCAAGATACATCATAAACCTCAGTCCCAGACAGCTGATACACAAACGACCAGTTGCCATCAAAAGGTTTTGGCCAGAATAAATTGTCTACTCCCATAGACCACCATATCAAACCAGATATAGTTTATATGTATTTAGCAATCTAGGGATACACTGTCATATATAATTTGGACCAGGATTGCCCATGTTAATGCCAGGCTCTGGCTGTTGGAACTTTGGGTTCCAGCAGGCCATTTGCAGAAATGCATATGTTACTCTGTAACCGCCATGTCACAAAACTGCAAGGTAGCTGATGGGTGTTACGCTCACCTGGTATCCACGGGGGTGCCACACGATACTGGATGGAGGTCTAAGCGCTATCCCGGACCCCTCTCTGCTTGGTTTTGTGCCAGACGTTGGGTAGCACCTATAACAGGAGAATGAAGGGTTAAGATACTGGTTCTGTGATGGGTGGATTCACACCTCCCTCTGGTCCAAATCCCCTCCCTTGGGGTTATTGCTCACCTTGTGCGTTGGACTCTCCGTCCTGCGTCTCTGTGAAGGGGCGCAGGGTTGGTGTGAGTGTTCCGTGGACCTAGTTGCTTCACTGGTCCGTGTGCCCTTATGTCGGGTCCAGACCGGCTGTGATTCCGAGTCTGCTTGCTGTCTTCCAGGTGAGTTATAATTTCTTTACCGTCTCTATTCTGTCTCGTTCTTTCCCTCCATTTTCTCTGTCTTCTCGGCGTCTTGCTCCACTATGCTGTTCCCTAACAATGTCTCTTTTTGTTTTCACAGGGATGGTTGTGATCTCGGAGTTGCCGCGCCGATGGCGAAGATCACGGTGAGTTATTGAAGCGTGCAGCGCTGCGCTCTTTATTGGTGTTAATTGCTAACCTGTGTTCTCTTCTCTTTGTACAGGTTGCGGTGATGTTCCAGAGTGATGAGCGATCAAAGCGCTGCTTGCCCAGGTAAGTGCTTTGTTAATGCTGACCTTGTTCCTTCTCCCTTGCAGGTTGCGGTGAAACCCGGAGATGGGCGAGGTAAGAGAAGCGCAGGGTGCTGCCAGGACTCGCTGCTTGCCCAGGTAAGAATTGTTATTAATGCTGTCCTTGTTTTTTTACCTTTGCAGTTTGCGGCGAACTCCGGAGATGGGCGAGGTAAGCGAAGCGCAGGATGGATTCAAGACTGTTTACTTCACAGGTAAGTGTTCTTGCTCATTAATGCTGTTCTTGTTCTTCCTGGTTATTAATGGAATCCAGATCTAGGGCTTCAGGATTGGGCCGCCGGAGAAGCAGATGAGTAGGAGCTGGACACAGTGAGCGTTACGCTGCAGGAGTGCAAAATAACGCAGAGCGTGTTCTGATGTTTGGGTATGGTTTAAATAGCCCAGGTAAAGTAGTTCCAGGCCAAGTAGTTCCAGGCCCAGCCACACCCAAAACACTAGACCGCATGGCTTGGTTCTAAAGAACTGAGCTGTGCAATAGCCTCCAAGTTGGATTAAGGTCCAAAACTGGTATTGCCTTATTCCTGATAATGAGCCTGACGCCAAAGGCGCCAGGACTGACTCCATGTATGTTTCTGATGGAGTTTTAAGGCCCTTGGGGCCATTGTGAAGGGCTTTAGCCCCACTGCTGCCAGGGGGCTGTTATACCTGAGGGGGTCAGGGGCATGGATCGTGACAATGGGGTCTCAATAGACAGTCCCAGCAAAGATGCATGTCTTTTCAGTACAGAGCCATATGAAAGGGAGATCTGATAGCAGATTTCACTTACTGAGATAGCATTACCAGCATCATTTTGTATTCAAGATCAAAAAACTCAGCCTAGTCCTGTCTCCCCTCACAGATGTCATTCTGTCACATGGCACCCAGACAAAAATGGTTGGGCACCACTAATTTAAGGGTCTGGCTCATTATCAAGGTGAAAGGCCCATATTCAATCCTCATATGGAAAAGAAGCATTAGATTGTCCCACTGCATCGCATCGCATTTACCATCTGAGAATCTGGTGATCTTTTTGGACAGTAAAGTGAGACCCACAAATGTAGGGTTTCAACTTGTTGCTGGCTCAGATGATCACAGATGTATCTTTTTCAATTGTGGCCCAGTTTCTCTCTTTCTTTGTCAGTCGCCTGATAGGGTAGGCAATACGCTGCTCAACCCATTCTGAGTTTAGCTGTGCTGCAACTGCTTTTAATTCCATGTGTCTGGAAAAAGAATTCCTGTCAAAAATCAGGATCTTTATAACTGGAGTCCTTCAGACACCACCTTTTAGGTTGTGAAATGCTGTTTGGGAGACAGGAATCCAAGTGATATTATTCGGCATTTTCTTGGATGTTACATCATTCAAATGAATGGCAATGTTCCCATACCCCTTGATAAAAGACAGTAAATACCCAGGGAGCTCTCTCACCTGGCTGGTATGAATGTCCCAATCCTGAACCACATGAACTTTTCCCCTGAACAGTGAAGCTGTTCCTTACCTCCTCCCACTTGTGTCCTAGTTAAGTCACAGTATCATGCACTGGCTGGTACTTTGAAGCCCTGGTAGTGGAGCTAACATTTTGCATGGTTTGTAGCACCCACTTCTGAAGGGATATACGGCCTTCCCAGGGATGGCTGAATAGTCAAAATCATCTAAATAGGCAATGCTAAATAGTTCTAAACCACATACGACCCAGTGTACCGTCATCTGAAAGGTGTCAGGGGCATTTTTTAACCAAAGTTGTGTAACATATACCTGGTAGTGCCCTTCTGGTGTGGAAAATGCTGATCTCTCATTTATCTAGTCAGTAATGCCAACCTGCCAATACCCAGTGGTGATGTCAAAGGTATTCCTATACTTGGCAGTGCCTAACTGGTCAATCAGTTAATCTGCACACTGTGGGGATCAGGTGGCATCTGTCTTAGTCAGTCACAAGAGTTGAGCCCTTTGTAGGCCACACAAAAACAAACCTCAATTATCCATTTGGTGGATGTTTTTGGAACCAGCACCACAGAACTAGCCCATGGGCAATGGGAGATCTCAATGGCCCCTGGGGCCAGCGTCATGAACTCTTCCCTCTTGATGGTGCCCCTCTCCTTGTGAGACATCCAATGAATTCTGCTTTCAATTGGTTTAATGCCTCCTGTGTCAATATTATGGACACATCAGTCGGTACAACCTTCAGTCAGTGAGAAAAACCATGTCCCAGCAGCGGTTGGCAGTCTTGTAGTTGCTGTCCTGTTAGGTCAGAGGCGGTTTGCACCCCCTGTGTAGGCTCATCAGTGGCTTCTGTGTTGAGCAAGAAAGGGAGTAGTAGGAATCAGTGTCCTCTTCAGACTCAACCTTGGTCACCAGATCCAACAGTATGTCATCCCTGCTGTAATGAGGTTTCATCCGGTTGACATGAAAGACTCTAATACATCGGCTTAGGGGCCTTTTCATCAATTAGATAGTTAAACTTGTTGATCTTGTCCACAACCACATAGGAACTTGTCCACTTATCCCGTGGTTCACTGGGTCTGACAGGTTCCACTACTCAAACCAACTGTCCCAGAGTGTACTCTGTCACAGTGGAATGCTGGTCATTCCAGTGCTACATCAATTAATGTATAGCTTTCAGACTCTTTTTAGTTTGTTCTGTGTTCTGGGTCATTCTGCATCTTAACCCAAGTACATAATCCACTATGTTTTGGGAAGGACTATGGGGGTTCTCCTGTATCCTGCCTCACCAGACTTAGATGACCCCTAACAAGATGGCCAAACAGAAGCGCAAAAGGATTGAACCCTACTCTGTTCTGTATTACCGCTCTGTAGGCGAATAGCAGGTATGGAAGGAAAACATCCCACTTTGCTCCTCATGTGTTTTTTCAAGCCACCTTTCATGCATTCCAGTGTCTTGTTGAATCTCTCTGCAGGATTATTGTTCTAGGGATGGAAAGTAAATTCCACAATCCTCCCACATCACAGTCATATGAATTTTTGACCTGAACTTCACATGAGGAAATTGCCCTATAACAGGCTTCGGCTTTGATATTCCTCAAAGGGAATGCTTCAGGATACTGTATGGCATGTTCTACCACTACCAAAACGAACCAATTCCATGAGGTGGCTTGGGATCTAAAGGACCCGCAAAGCCCATCCCTAACATCTCAAATGGCCACCCACCTACTGGCAGTGGAATTAGGAGAGGCCTTTGTCGACCCACCTGACTTACCAGGAGCTTGGCAGGTGCGGCAAGAGCACAAAAAGTGCTTGATTTTTACACCTATCTGATGCCAGTAAAAATGGGCAGACAACCTGTCAGCTGTCTTTGTCACTCCTAAGTGACCTGCTAGAGGAATGTCATGTGACAGGCCCAGTAGGCACGGGTGATATAGCAATCTCTGGTTGCACCCTGCTTCAGAATTCTTGGGCACACTGTACAGGTGAACATTCTCTCAGTACATCTAGAACAGTCCACAGGCCTCGCACTGAACATGTTCCTCTGCCTGCTTTTGCAGACCTTCTGGACAGGGGCAGTCCCCAGCAAATGTCAGCCTGGCTTGGGCCTCCAGTTTAGAAAAAGTAACTCAGTTCTGGCAGCCCCCTGAGGTCTGTTGCTACTCTGTCCACCATATTAGGTTCCTTATCTACCACCAATAGGGAACTTAGAGATGACTGAGTCCTATTCTGCAACTGTAGTCACTGCTGTGGCCACTGGGCGCTCTCCAGTATGAGCAGCTCCCTCAGTTGTCTTAGATCTGGACTGGGAACTACTGGGGTGCTGGTCTCTCACACTCTCCATCAATAAGAACCCCGTTGCCGAAGGTCTCCAGTTCTTCTTTTCAGGCTGCTTTCAGAGCTCTCTCTCAAGTGACAGCATTGCCTACTGAATGTCATTTGTGATTGTACATCACTAGAGGTACTTTATCATTTGTGATTGCAAATCACTTGACACACTGCCACTTTTGTCGTCTAGTGTGAAGTCGGGTGCAGGGGCAGCCTAATTACTGGCCTCCACTAGGTTAAAGATGACTCCCTCCACTGGTGCCACTTACCACTCCACTTCAAATCATCATCATTGCAGAATGCTTAAGCCTACTGGTCAGAAAATCAAATGGAGTTCTGATTAATCGAAAGTAGACAAGGCGCACTTCCCTGCACCACACTGTGGTAACAGCTTCCAGTGTGATGGGTATCAACAGAGTGCTACGTCAGCATCATTTTGGATCCAACCTCTCTTCCTGAACAGTTGTACTACCACTACATTTCACAGCTTTTAGGAAAGCTTACGCTATCAAAGATCGCATTCATTATTTCTGTAAAACTGGTTGCCAATAATGCCAAATCACGCTTGAATAAATAAATACTCGCCATATCTGGCCTGGGATCTATATGACTAAGCCTGGGTGAATACATTCAGACAAACCCCAAATCACCCGAATGTTCTATTTGGGATTTTCACGTGTCATCGATTTTGGTGAACAGATTTGGTTTAAGATCATGAAAATGTCATGCTGATGAAAGGTTGTTGTATGCAGTGGGTTGAAGGGTCAGTTCCTTTCCTGTCAGCACGTCTTCAAATCAAACACACAATACAAGTAATGGAAAAGGTCAGACTCCTTTCTGCCAGCGATGTGTAATTGTCATACAGCTCACCCCTAGCTGTCACCTTAATGTAGAAAACTAAATTATCATCGTGCCTTGTTCTCCACTGCATCGCTCCATGTTCCCTTTGCCAGTCAACTTCCAGAGTAGGTACCTGAAGTCTGGAGACAGGAGAGCAGGGGCGGGGGTCTGCATGTCTAACACTGGTTTATAGTTATAAATGTCGAAAACAAGAATTAGAAAAAAATAATGTTGAAAAAAAATGTTGAATGTTTTTTTTAGGTTTTTTTTAATGGGGGGTTCCCCCCAACCCCCTGTTTATTTTTTATAGCTAAACCCAAAAAAAATACAAATTAAAAAAAACACATTCGATTTTTTTTTCGACATTTTTGTTTTTGACTTTTTGCAGTCGACATTATAACTGCACACCTCTAACACCTCCTGACCTGACAGCTTATTTTGGCCATTCTACCTTTGCAGTACTGTTGTACTGGGTTACTTTATCATGTGTTTGGTATGCTATGGTATAGCATGTTTTTGCTGTGTGGCTGCACTGCGCTACAATATGCTACCTTTGCTGTGCTCTACTCTGATTTGCAATGCTATGCTTTGTCATGTTATGCTACACTGTGACAAAATCAAGTCGTATGGGGGGCGGCTACTCCTTTTCAGTCCAAGCGCCCACCATCTGGAACTTCCTCCTATTAACTATCCGCTGCATAGAGGACTACCTCGCCTTCAGGAAGGCTCCCAAAACCTGGCTCTTCTGATCGGCAACCTCATAGACACACAAGAGGATCCCACTTAGGTGGAACAGAGGTGACTTCTAAACCAGGCATATATGATACGCTCCACATGACTAAATCTAACTATATTTAAGTCTTTCTTCACCAGACCTTCATGCCCTGCATCTGAGTGAATACAGCTGGGTCCCACCGGGGGTTCGGTATGCACATCTACAAACATCTGCAATGCACACTGTCTGACTACACCCACCCTAAACATATATCAACCTCGGCCCGAGAGGCATCTCCAATAAAATACAGCTGAGTCCCATGCAAAATTCGGTCCAGCCGTTCGTATAGCTTGACTCTTCTGACTCTTTCGACAATTTGTCACAGCACCTGTCCCCTCACCTGATAATTACGGGCTGCTGTTAGGGAGGACTCCCTAACAGCATTCACTCCCTTCATTGTGGCTATAAATGCACACACGCATTTTACAACTCCATTCATCCACTCTCGATCCTTCTGAGTACAGTCTTCCAAAGGGCGTTCATCCTCACAGCACTTTGAGAACATACCAATGGCAGTAGGCGCTATACAAATACCACATAACATAACATACTTGCTGGTTAAGTTGTGATATGTCAAGTTCTATTATGTCATGTTTTGTTATGTTAGTTCATGTTCATATCAAATGTCAAGCACTTTGACGCAGCCTTATGATAACAGGTAGAACTCCACAAAATACCCAAATAAATAATCCACGTGAGTAGCACTATGCTCACTAAAAGAGCCAGAATGACAGAAGTAGACCTGCAAATGCATGCTGGTAAGCAGACTATGGGCCTCATTACAAGGTGGGTGGTAAGGGATTACCAGCACCGGTAAGGGCACCGGTGCCGGTAATCGCTTTCCGCCCTACTACAAGTTCCCTTTGCGGGTCCTTCCTTAACGCCTGGTTTTTCCAGGCGTTAAGGACGGGACCAGCAAAGGGACTCCAGAGCTAATAACGGTACCGCAATTTGCGGTACCGTTATTAGCGCCTTCCCCATTCCCATTGAGCCCTATGGGGGCTCAAATCGGAATGGGGAATGGCCCTGGTGAATGGGGAACCTTGGGGCCCTATTTCTCTTTTGGACTGAAGACCTTCATGCTGCCCTCTATTAAGAGGTCTAGGTAACTGCAGCCCAGTTTGAGATTATGCAGATTAACTCCCAGGAGAGCAGAGCCTCAGCTCAACCAGAATCCTTTCTCCCAGGCCAATATAAACATCCCCATGAAGTTCCTAGCAAGCCCCCAGAACTGCAAGGAGCCCGGTCCAATGCTTTGTTCCCAGAAAAGACACAGTTTAAACCCCATCCTTATTTAAAAGTGCCTACAGTACTTCCGAGCTTTCCTATCCATAAAACGTGGCTGGTCGTAGCCTAGAGAGCAAGCAAAAGAGTATTTGTTATTTTGTTTTCTAGTGCGTGATTTCAACACACAAAGGCTCAAAATAAGACCCTCCAGCTTATAATGATTTTGTGATTGCAAGAAATTCCGCATAAATGGCTATTTTTGCAAAAGCCGAAGTTTTAAAAACAAAAAACAGGAAGGAACGGTTTACCAAAGCCTTTTTGTCATGCACTTGCACATTTCATCATTTCATCCAGCACCAAAAAAAGGAGCAGCCCAATCCACAAAGAGCATCTGAGTGGGTGCCTCTTCTATGCATCCATTCAGATGCCCTTTTTAAATTCTTTGCGCAAACCAGTGGGTTTCTGTGCATTTAAAAGATTTCACAAATTGGATGGGATTTTAAGTGCACAAAAAACGAAGGAAACCCCATGCGCTTATTTTGAATAGGTGCAGGGGGGTACTCCTTGCACGCCAGGGTCTTTCCTGACACTGTCATGCACATTTTATTTAAGTGTGACGGCAGAGGTTTGACGCGCTGCTCTCGCACTTCACATCTATCCCTCAAGCAGGGATACACTTTTTTGCATCACATTTTACAGGGACAGGCCCTTTTAGGGGCCATCATGGTCAAATGCACTGGGATCCTGTTGAACATTAGTGTCAGGAGAGACCTCTCGACACTAATGTATTCAAGGGGGCTGGTCAGCGTATCATTTGCACTACAGCTCAGCCCTTTGGACATATGCAGTTCACCTTTGAGATTAAGGTGACACGCTCATTTAAAAAATGGGTCATCCAAAAACAGCGCATCTTCTGTGCTCTTTTTAAATGCACCATTTTTGAGACTCTGGCCCAAAATCTGCATTTATAAAAAATAAATAAAAATAGCCACAATATAAGGGGCAAAAGGAGTGAGAGGGGAGCAGCTGGCCAGAAGGGGAGCAATGGGCCAGATGGGGAGTGATGGGTACGAAAGCAGAGGGGGAGCAGTGGTCAACTTGGGGGAGCAGTGGACAAGAATGCTGAGGGAGCGGTGGGCCTCAAAGAGGGAGCGAGCTGCACATTCAGAGAAAGGACGGGGAAGAGCTCAACAGATTGGGAGCAAAGATGTGAGATGCAGAAGGAGCGCGATAGAATGAGGGACTGTGTGGATTGCAGAAGGAACGTGAGAGCATAAGGTGTTAGTTGTGAGCATTGTTGTGAGGGGCAGATACTGCGTAGTGTGAGTTGTGACTTGGCAGTGTGACAGAGTAAATATGTGCATGACTGGTACCGTGAGAGGATTTAGAGTGTAAGTTGTGATGGAGAATTTGTGAGTGGGAGCATGTGGGTGCTTGGGGAATTGGATAACACAGAAGGGAAATATTTGCACTATTACAACTGATAATGAGTACTAACATTATTAGTATACATTGGGATGTACATTAAACCATAAAAGTGGAGAAGAATAAACATTGTTCTGTCAAGCCACTGACATCTGGGACTCTGTGTCAAATTGATAGCAGAGAAAACACACAAAAGGTGCAAATAATGAAAACCTGGCTCTTTTGTAGCCTCACACACGCTGCTTCTTTCTAGTAACCTGTCGCTTTTCCATACTGCCTCTTAACCACCAGTCAATAAAAAATGTGCAGCAATAATACTGCTATAAGTGCAATTTTGTGCCACAGAATTTGCTTTTTTATGCTTCAAAATGTTCAGTTTCATGCTGCAATATCCCGGAGGGCCTGCAAAATTACACCATTGTGTTATAGAAAGCTTTAAACCCTGACCAACCCAAATGCATGCTGGAATCATTAAAATATTTGACACAAAAGGGTGCCAAACTGTTGCTGCAAACAGACAACTAGCCCTCCTCACTCTACATACCCAGTTTGTCGTTCATCCACCTGCCTTTCACAGTCTCTAATAAACACAGCCTACACAGGGAGTTCAGGGAATAGCTTCTCACTATCAAAGGATATAACACTAGACTTGCATAGCCCACTCCTAAGTAAGTCACCACTCTGCCTCACTGTAAACTGAAATAGTCTAGTATGACATGACACAGAACAAACATTTAATAGTAACCTTTTAACATCAAGATACCAGGCATTTTGAATTTTAGTTTAATAGTTTGACCACTCCATTCCCTTACCTTTTATTATCAACAACAGTAATGTTCGAAAGAAAAGTCTATTCTTGACTATTTCACCGTCTGCTCTGTCTTGCAGTGGCAGATTTAACATTCTGGAATTTGGTCTGGGTACAATGTATGGGCCTGTTTGGGCAAATAAGCCACCAAGATCCAGAAATGCCTGAGCACATTGCGAAGCCCTTTATACTTCTAACATTAAATTGCGTATTAACTATTTCCCTATGTACCCAATTATCAGAATACTTTAGGACATATCTTCCTCCCTTCTATTGCAGAAACATTCCTCCTCTACTGCATCAACCACTACCCCTTTCTTAGTAGGATGTCACTCAACAGACAAGCCCAGGCTCTCTGAAACTACTACGTACTTGAGTTGGCACAGTATAAAAGCATATTAACGTAAAATAAGATATTTGTTTTCCCTGAGGTAAAGAACTCATAACATTACAATACTATCCAAGGGAATGGAATTCATTTAAGCAATGTACAAGGGATGAAAGTCTGCATCATGAAAGCTTGACATATGATTGACTCTGTCTCAGCCCTACTGGCCTTTCTCTGGTTATTGGCTTGCGGCCATTGATTCTATGTATTACAAAATAATTAACCTTATGCAAGTAAACTCAGCCGGATGGAACTTCCTGCATGCCCAATGCAAGACCGACTCTGCCCCAGCCATGGAAGCTTTCCTGAGGTTTATATCTATTATTACGTACCTATATTGTAATATAATAATCCTTGACACTACTCAATCTGTCAACCTCCAAATGGTGAAAAAGCAGTGCCACACATGCCTGCCGTGTGTCTGACCCTTCTGGTCTGACATAAACATTTTACAGTTGCCAATTTCAACTTCACTAAGTTTGTCAATTTCATAAGGGTGAAAGACAGGGTTGCTCTTGCCCAAATTCAAACAGGTTAAACATAGCTCTCTGCAGACGGTGCTTTAACCTACTGGGATATCGTACAGCAGAGTTGAATGTCCTGTCTATCTAGATAACATTCACAGATGCACAGGGCTCCATTTCCTCTTGCTAACCCCTTCATGCAGTCTCAAGCTGTGATGGATTGCCATCTGGCAAGGATATAGAAGCTCTGGCTTTTTTATTTTTATTTAAACAGAAAATGATGTGGGTAATTCTCTATCAGAGAGGATGGTCTGCTAACCAGACCCCCCTTGCCACAAAGTCCATGCCAAAAGTATAGAGCGCACCTGTGCCCAGCTGAATCTGTACCCTGAACTGGAGCCTCTGGTCTCCTGTGGCACAGAGCAGGTTGTCAGGCACATGTGACCTCATAACAGCTGCAGTGACACCCACAGTTACTGCAGCACAGAGGATGCATTTAAGATATGCAACTCTGTTCCAAAACCACATAATAATGGATTTACTGTCCTGGTGCCACGTTAAACTTTAATGATATGCCATACCTGAGTTATGGTATGATAGATAATATTTCTCATAATTATCACAGCTACATCCAATTGATATCTCACATGTGTAAGCCCTATGAGCCCAGCGGTGGAAGTGATTTAGAGAAATAATAATATACATTTCTAGTGCTTACTGGAGCACAGTGGTGGGTTGTCTGGATAGCTTGTAGCAGTGATGCACAATTCATATGTCACAATACTATTGCGCTGTGGACACGGTGAAGTTCATGTTGGTATGTGGCATAACGTGAATGAAAGGTGTTAAAGCCACGATTAAGGCTTTAACATCTTCCATTCACCCCATGCCACCTATTCAGTCATTTTTATGGCCCGGGGGAGGGGGTGGGAGGGTTGAATGAAACTTGCATGTACACCACCTTCTTTCCTCTCCGCCATACAAATGCTCCAGGTGCAAATGCTGGATATCCCTATGGAGTCTGCCTGCCTTATGCACTAGCCTAAATCAGACAGACCACATAGAGATCCATTGTACACACTCCCTGTCATGCTCGCATTGGCATGAAGCATGTACAATTACAATTAAACGCTGACCGACATGCTTGCATGTCAGACAGCATTTATTTGTAATTGTGAACACTGCTTTCCATGCGTGCATGGTAAGCAGTGTTCACAATCATATTTAAATACTGCCCGACATGCAAGCAGGTCAGGCAGTTTTTAATCGTAATTGTGAGCACCGCAAGTGACGCTCACAATTAAAAGTGAACACAGCTGAGCATGCGCGCATGCCAGGCAGCCTTTACTCACTTTGCACAGTGGAGTTCAAAGGTGCAGGGCATAAGACGGCATACACGTGTTTACGCTGCCTTGTGCCATACACTTTGGCACTTCGAAGTGCAAATGGGGAAAATTTGGCAGTGGGGAGGCGCCTAATTGTATGTCAACACGTAACGGTTCCCTGTCACCAAATTACTCCCCGGAGCAACATGTGCTCCTGTGTATACAGAGATTTTTTACAAAGCGAACATTACACGCTCTGTTAAATTATCCTGGGGGAGTCGTCGGCCAGGGTAGGTTTAGAAGTACCAACAGAGACAGCAGGTAGCACAAACTGCTCCCGAGTTGATCTGGTATGTTCATTTTTAGGAAAGCTTATTTAACCAAACTAAAAAGCCCACTAAAGCACATTAATGTAAAAAGGAACTGGCAACACAAACGTGGCGAAGCACATGCAAACCACAAAGCTCATTATTTTTCTCCATTGAATAATAAAAATATGTCGAGAAAAATTTAAGAAGGTTTGTTGTAGTTAAGTCAAATGTCCAGCAGAGGGCACGAGCACATACGTCTTGCAGTCAAAGGACTTGAAAGAAGTGGAAGTGTAACTCCTTAACCAAAGAACTTGATGTTCGGTAGAATATTACACTAACATGCCATTCCATTGACATCAAGCAAAGTAGAAAAGTGCTGCATTTCCAATACCACCTGTCTACATCAGGGATTCCTTCCATGCACATTTTTTAAGTTGTATCTTGATATGATAATAATAAAGAATTAGTAGGAATGATTATTGGGCAAAATATGGTCACACGTTTTTATACTTTGTAGATTTGCGAATTACTCTCTAAACTGGCCCACAAGGCAGGTTTAGAAAAAGGGATTTGTATTTCCCCCTATGACAAACGGTGGACCCATGCCAGCTGGATAGACCAGGGCAACCCCTTTGCCCAAACACAATCCTGTAAGCCAGCGGTCAACAATCTTTGGTCGCCAGATGTTTTGAACTACAACTCCTGTTAGATTCTTGTTTCCCGGAGGCCTAGCACGAGGGGCTGGCTCCGGTCCAGGAGGCCGCGTGGCCTGGAGCGCGGCCTAGGCAGGAGCGCTAAATGAAGACACACACACGCTGGTTTACATTCGCCCGGAACTGCCTCCCACTCCAGGGGGCGGGGCTTTTATTTAGCTGCCCTATGTCACCGCGCTGCGGGACGTAGGGCGGATATAACATTCCTCCTTTATTTCAAAATAACCTAACAAAACAACATAAACAACATGCTCAACTATAAACTCCTGCCACTGCTGTTGGCTTAGCATACATAGTCATTCAGCCTCGCAGGCGGTCTCGTGGTCTTTCTCAGACTGTATCGCTTCGCTTGGGGGCTGTCCCCGCTCGGTTCGTAAGCCTGCTCACCTTGGCTGCATGTGTCCTCACTGCTGGGCAGTCTCGGTGATTGCCAGCTGCGATCCCCTGCGGATTCCTCCTCGGGGCCTTGCTCCGGCACGTCGCTGCTTTGTTGCTCGTTGTCGTCGTGAGGCCCCTCGCAATCCGTCCAGAGGTGCTGGGGCACGGGCTTCAACCAGGAGGCGTTCCTTGTTACTTCCCGACCTCCCCGGGTGACAGTTATCATGGTCCCACGCCGGTTGCTGATAGTCCATGGCAGTTCCTCGTACCTGGTGTCTAGCTTGGATTTCGTGGGGTTTCGCAACATGATGACTTGGTCGCCCACTCTGTGGTTTGAGGGCCTTGCTCTTCTCTTGTCGCTCATGTGAGCATTGGCACGTGTTCTCCTCATTTCCACGCGTGCATGGTCGACGTCGTCAGGGGTCCTGCTTGGATGATGGGGAATCGACAAGTTGATGATAGTTCCGAACATAAGGTCAGCAGGTGGTATGCCCGTGGTGCCGTGGGGGGTGACCCGATAGTTCCTTAGGAACCGGAATAGGTCGATCCTCCACGGGCTGGCGTTTGCCTTTGATACTCTGAGTACCTTGTTGATGGTCCTCATGAATCGCTCGACATCCCTATTGGCCTGTGGCCACCTTGGCATGATGTGGTGGTATTTAATGCCTAGTTCCTGTAAGTATGACCTGAATTCCTCCCCTGTGAACGGGGGTCCATTGTCACTCTTAATGGTCGTGGGCAGACCGTGGGTGGCAAACATCTTTTCTATCACCGGGATGACCACTTCCGCGGCGGTGGACTCCAGTATCTCGACCTCTGGATAGCGTGAGTGATCATCGATTGCCACCAGTAGATGTAGACCCTCTCTGATTTTGCAAAAGTCAATGCTGATCGCTTCCCATCGTGCCCGGCCACGCTCGGCCGATAGGATTGGTTCTGGGTCTGGTGGCCCAATCGTTATTTGGCAGGGTAGACATGTGTTCACTAGGTCCTCGACACGATCGTCGATGTGAGGGAACCATACCCTGTGTCTGACCCGGGCCTTTGTTCTTGCAAGCCCTTGGTGTCCTTCATGTGCTAGGGCAACTATCCTGTCTTGCAACCTTGGGGGTATGATGATGCGGTCACCCCTTAGCAGGAGCCCTCCCTCAGTGATTGAGAGGTCTTGTCGAACCGTGAACATGCCTGCTAGGAACTCCTTGGCCCCCTCGGTTCTGTTGCGTGTGTGCGACATGAATTCTTTCCAGTTGCCTGACATGATGGCATCTTTTACCAGATCGCAGCAGGGGTCATTCTGGGTTTCTGTTGCAATGTCCTCAATGTTTATCGCTTTGGGCCTCATGGTGTGGACTACTTGACAAATGTGCTCCTCCGTTTCTTCGGCGACTAGCACTTCCTGCTGGGTGGCTGGTCGTGGGTGTCTCGACAGGAAGTCCGCGGGGTTGCCGCTGCCCGGTTGGTAGACAAGTTCGAAATCATATTGCTGGAGGTGTAGCAGCCACTTGGTGATCCTGGCTGGTGGGTGTGCCGATGACCCAATGAAGATTGCTAGTAGGGGCTTGTGGTCGGTGATCGCCGTGAACTTGCGCCCATATAGGTACATGTGGAAGTGTCGACACCCCCATAGAACGGCGATTGCCTCCTTTTCTATATGGGAGTACCTTTGTTCCGTTGCTGTGAGCGCCCTGGATGCATATGCAATCGACCTTTTTGTGCCCTCTTTTGTGACCTGCATCAGGATTGCTCCAAGTCCGACAGGGCTGGCATCCACAAATAGTTCTGTCGGGTGGTCCGTCTCATAGTAGGCCATCTTGGTATCAGTTGACAGGGATTCTTTTATGCTCTCAAATGCTTCCTGGCATTCGGGCCCCCAGTCCCACTTGGTGCTGGCCTTTGTTAGCTCCCGCAGCGGTTCGGATAGGGTTGCTAGGTTCCGAATGAATCTGCCACAGTAGGTGGCCATTCCCAGGAAACTGCGCACCTCGGTGGGAGTCGTCGGGGGGCTGGCAGCTTGGATATCCGCCACTTTCTGGGGATCAGGTGATATGCCGGTGCGGTCGAACCTGTATCCAAAAAAAGTTATTTCTGGTTTTAGGAATTCGCACTTCTCTCGATGAATTGTGAGTCGAACCGTGAACATTTTCCAGCCTGCCCAGTAGTGTCTTGAGTCTCTTGATGTGTTCCTTGGTGTCCGGTGCGTGTATTAGGATGTCATCGCTCACGTTCAATACCCCTGGTATGCCTCTGATGACCTCCTGGATGGTCTGTTGAAAACCCTCCGCGACCGATGATATGCCGAAACTCAGGCGCTTGTACCTCCTCAGACCTAGGTGGGTTGAGAACGTGGTGATATAGCGCAACTCTCTGTGGAGCTTCAGCTGGTGGTACCCCGACTTTAGGTCTACCTTCGAGAACACACACGATCCAGTGAGGTCAGTGATGATTTCATCAATTGTAGGTGTTATGTGTCGCTCTCTTTTTATGGCTGCATTGGGCAGGCGCATATCAATGCAGATCCGAACTTTTCCTGGCTGTTTGGGCTTCCGGGTGACCACCATCGGGGAAACCCACGGTGTTGGTCCCGTGACTTCTTCAATAATGCCAGCGGCTTCGAGTGACCTTAACTCCTTCTCAACTTGTTCCCTCATGTGGAACGGTGTCCTTCGGTGTCTTACCGCGCGTGGTTGCACTGATTGATCAATATGTAGTTTGATGGTCTTTCCCTTGAGACAGCCTATCCCCTTCTGTAGCTTGGGGTGTTGCCTGAGGAAGTTCTCGACCTCGGACGTGTCGTCGATGTGGCATATGAATTTGACCACGCCCAGGTCTTCAGCCGCATCTCCGCTCAGCAGGCTTTCAATTCCCGCCTTGACAACATAGATCTTCGACCACAACTTCTGCTCGCCATGCTCAAGAGTGGTGCGGAACCTCCCGATGACTGGTAGAGGTTTCCGACTGCCGTAGGCAAACAGCCGAGTGTCTGTGGATTTTAGCTCGGGCCGTGGTGCGAGGGTTTGGAACACGGTGGTTGGCATGACGTTTACCGAGGCCCCCGTGTCAATGGTCATCTGTATGTCCTGGCCTTGTATGTTGACCATGCATTTTCGTCGCCTGGCGGTTCTTTTCGACGGTGCTGGCCCTTGGTTTAGTGTCGATACTAAGTACACCTTTCGGCCCTTTCCTTCGTTCTCCGTGCCTGCTGTTTGTCGTAGGGCTGAGAGGTCATCTCTTTCTTCTTCCGTCGAGGAGTTGACTATTGCTACCCTCCTCGCGCTGGCTTGTTTCTTTTTTTTCGATGCCCCTTTTTCCTGGGATCCTTGCGGAGGCTGTAGTGGCGTGTTCACTGATCTGCACACTTTCGCGTAGTGGTCCTTCCTGCCACATGCACCGCACGTGGTGCCTTGCGCCGGGCAGTTTCGCCTTCCGTGCCTTTGACCACCACACCATCCACATTCGGTTGGTCCTGGTGCTCGAGGCTGCCACCTGTTCTGGGTGTAACCGCTGCCACTTTCGCTTCTCGTTGATTGTCTGTCCGAGATTTGAGCAACCATCGCCGTGGAGAGAGACGGCTGGAGTTTTTGTAGGGTCACTTCCATGTTAGCGGCCCTGGAGTGGGCAAGTTCCCTCTGCCGACCCAGTTCCAGGATACGTTGCAGAGGGATGCCCTTTTCGCTGAGCACGAGACGCCTCAGCTTCTCCGAGTGAATTCCATTTATGATTTGCCTCCTAATCTCCCTTTCAGTGTTCGTAAACTCACACGACATGGCCAGCTTCCTCAGCCTCGTGTGGTAGGCGTCGAGAGTCTCATCGGTGGCCTGGATGGTCGTGCAAAAGATAAAAGTTTCATAGTCTGGATTTAGTTGCGGGAGAAAATGTGCTGTTAGAGCGTCCTTTGCACTCTGGTATGCGTCTTGGCCGTCATCCACATCCAGGGAGTTGAAGATGCGCAGCACCTCGTCGCCCACACTGAGGAGTAGATGAGCTTTCATCTTTCTGGATGACGTCACGTCCTTACATTCCATGGCCATCTCAAACTTCTGTAGCCATAGCTGCCATCTGGGCCCACTGGACGATGGGTCTGTGAATGGGTCGAATGGTTGGATCAACGTCGACGAACTCCCCTGCGTGCGAGGCGGTGGTGACACCATAGACAGGTTTGCCGCCATCCTGGACGGTGTTGAGGGTCCAGGGGTAGATGACCCAGTCGCCATGGTGTTGCGTGCGCTTGGTCAACGATTCTCCGCCCTCTGGGTTCGTGCGCGCCCTGTGGTGAGGCAGTGTCCCACCGGCACTTGTGCTCCTATGGATTGGCGCTTCGTGGCCTGTGTGCCATGCAGGAGACGTTGTGCAGGTGATGACCGGGATGACACGAGAAGAGAAAAAAAAAAAATCTTTTTTTTTCACCCCCTGAGGATGAGGTGTGGGAGGGGAATGAAAGAAGAAAAAAAAAATTTTTTATTTTTTATTTTTTTTTTGGGGGGTGGGGGTCACGTGATTGTGGGGGCCCCCACCGGGTGTCCAAAAATTTACACGGAGCGTCCGTGTGGCATCCGCGTGCGAAATCGTGGTGGAGCGCGTGGATGCTCGCTCACTTCCTCGTCGCCATTGTTAGATGCTTGTTTCCCGGAGGCCTAGCACGAGGGGCTGGCTCCGGTCCAGGAGGCCGCGTGGCCTGGAGCGCGGCCTAGGCAGGAGCGCTAAATGAAGACACACACACGCTGGTTTACATTCGCCCGGAACTGCCTCCCACACACAGGGGACTGTGCTGTCTGCTCTCTGCCTCTGCAATGGTGTTGCTGTTTGTTGCTGAGCCGTTTGGTTTCTCAACAAACAGGAAAATAGTGGGAGACAGCAGGGCTCAGAAGTGAGCTCTGCCACCTCCCGTTATTCAACTGACAACGTAGACATGCTGAATGACAAGAGAGGACTCTGCTAGTATCAGTCAGTGTGTTCACATTGCAGCATGAACACTCTGACTGACAGGAGAGGAGTCCTCTCCTGTCAGGCAACATATCTGCTTGTCAGTGTAAAGGAAGGGCCATCCAGTCCTCCAGTCCTACCATGGTGGCTCAGGTGTTGGTGGTAAGGTATGTGTTTTTTTTTTATTTGATATTAAATGTGTATATATGTGTGTGAATGTGTGTGCTTATGTTGGTGTTTGTGATTGTGTCACTGCTGTGTTTGGTTCTATGCATGCATGCATGCAAGGAGTTGTGGGACTGGTGGATGAATGCACGGGTGAAAGTGTTGATTGTGAGTGTGTGTGCCAGCCCCAAAACCTAAATTTAGCGGCCCATCCGGGCCACTAAATTTAGGACTGGGGGCATGGCATTAAGGGTACACCTCGGCTAAAATTTTGGGGGCGGGTCAACACTTCAAATGTTGGGAGAGGCGCTAATTTCAGAGGTTGTGGGGAGGGGATGACTTACTTTTGTGGGAGTATCAAACTTCTTTTCACAGTCAAATGAGATTCTTCTTCTGGTGTAGCTTCAGTGTTAAAAGCCGTTAACGCTCCCCTTCATTTCTGAAACGTCACACTGAGGGACTGCTGTGAGAATGAACTGCTTCATGTCCCCACTTCCCTTCTAATTTCTCCCCTGGCATGCAATTGCTAGCCCATTATCACTATTTCAGTTGCCTAAAAATGCATGAATATGAATGCAGGTGCTAACAGTGAAATGCTTTGTTATTAATTTCAGGGCATTTGTTAACAGCAAAGCCCAGACACCATTTAACGTCGGTGTCTTGTTCTGTCTGGCCATGGCTCTGTAGGTCAGCCAAGCAGGGACGGAGCCAGGCTCTGCATTTTGGGGGACTGGATGACAGTTTTGAAAGCAGATAGCGAGTGGGGCCAATGTGGGGCCAATAAACCCCTTGCTCTGTCGGTCTCCCCACTGAGGGATGGCATCTGTGCCATTAAGCTTGTACAGGTTAAACTGGGCCCCAAGCATCTGCCCCCATGTTGTCAGTCTTATGACCCAGAAACATACTGCTGGTCTGCAGATTTTAACCACCTTGCTTTTTTTTACATTTAAATTGATTTAAGCAGTCCACAGGGCCCCAACCCCAAGGAATGGGCCCCTACCAGTCCTGACACATCTTCCGCCAGCCCTGCACCCACTTCTCTCCCAATTCCCTGAGCCCAGCTAGGAAGCTGAAAAGCTATGTCACGTTCCCTTTGGCCCTTAGTCGTACCACCCCAAATTAGAGGCTATTTACTTTTATAATGCTATGCTAATCACTGGAGGTGTGGGCCATCTAAAAGCTGAGGCCTGAAGTTAAGACTCTGGCCTCATGAAAGCAAGTCTGTTGATATTGCATGTGCACACTTTTGTCCTCTGCATGAATTATGATGCTGTCGCTCGTCAACGAGTGCTTAAACATATGCAAATACAACACTCTGTCAAAGGCTCTTGATGTTGCTATTGGAGCTCTGGGCTGGCAGCACATCGAAAGATGCCTTCTACCTGGCCAGGGTATGGTGCTGCTCATGCAGCCAGGTCGAGTCAACAAAGCCCAACATTTCGGGAGGGGGCTAGAGTGCGATCTGCTCAATGGTATTGGGCCACTGCATCACATTCTTTTTAATTTGGGTTATTAGGTGGCACTTTAGTGCCACCAATAAGCCAAAACTATTGCTTTAGAGAACAGAAAGTGGTGGAAATTGTATTTTCTTTACTGGGGCATCCCACCTAGCACAGGGAAAGGGGCCTATGTCCAGCGAGGGGAGGACTGGGATGATGTCATGATGCCTACTCCCGGGAAGCCAGTTCAGGACCAGCGTCCCCGAAAGCAGACATCATGTCCCCAGGGAGGGACCCAGCAACCCCTTATAGGGGCTTTGGCGCCAGGCTCATAGAAGGCATCAGTCCTGGCACCATAGGCGCCAGGCTCATTATGGGAGTGCTTGGATGGACTTACCTGATGCAGACCATGCTGCCGGATCCAGACCTCCTTGAGGTCTGAAAGGGACTATTTTACTTATGGGACTATTTTACCACTCGGGCATGGCTGAGGAAGAACACTTACCTGGAACTACTTTGGGGGCTATTTAAACCACGCCCAGACAGCAGCTCACGCTTCGCGTTGTTCTGCATCTAGCAGCTGGACGCTCACCTTGTCTGCTACTGCATCCTGGCTCCAGCCACGCCCGCCTGCAACCTGGAACACCTGAAAAGGAAGGAAAGGAGAGAAAGGTGAATAATTGAACTTTACCTACCTCCATCCGGAGTCCGGAACCATCACTCCGATGATCCTGAGAAAAGGCATTATTTTTAGAAGCGCATCGCATGCTCGCTGCAGCGCCTCGTTCCACTCACCTTCACGAGGCGCCCTCGGGCTCTTCAGCGATCATTGGCACCATCCGTCGCCTTTCAGCGCCTAAGGAGAAAAAGAGACAATACAAAGGTGAGCGAAGGAACAGATTGAGGAAGGCCTGATTCTTCCACCTTAAGACTTACCTGATTATTGTTGGGACAATCTTTCCTCACCTCGGGTCGGCGCCGCTTCTTTGGCACTTCCGTACCCCGGCCCCTAAGGGGAAAAAAGACACACGCATTAGTGGGTGAAAGCAAAATCACTAAGGGAACCATCCATCAAAAAGACTCACCAGAGTTTACCTTCGGCGAATCCATTCCTCAACGCGGATTCTTCATCCTGCATCTGAAATAGAGAAAAGGACAACGGACAATTAAGGCTTGAACTTTTGCAACTGAATACTTACGGCCTCATATCGGAAAAGTCAAGCGGAGTTGAATACTCACCAAACCCGAGATCCAGTGAAGTAACTGGAAATCAACGCGCCCCTGCTTCGGAAGCAGGATGGAGAGCTTGTCCATTCAGACTCTAAGGTGAGACTCTACGGGGAATCGCGGAGGGGGTTCGAGGAGTATGAGAGGGGAAAGGGGGGGAATCCAACACATTATCCAGCAGACAGTTAATCCCCTTTTCCATCTACAGAAGGATTCTTCTACGGGCCAGACAGGCGAGGTTTGGGGAGCCTATATCGCGACCTTCAATAGGTTAATTGTGGAGACTGGATGGCCGGAGGACAAAAGAATTACTTTATTCCATCGAGGTCTACGTGGACAACTTAAGGATGTCCTGGCCCAGGTCGTAAATCCACCCCAAGACTGCTCTGAATATATAGACTTGGTGGTCCAATTAGATCACAGACTTCAAAACAGAAAGGCAGATCGGTCCAAGTTTGAGACCCGGGTTTTGGTCAAAACCCATGTTAACCCCAAGGGTGCCGATGTTACTGAACCTATGCAAATTGGAGGGGTTAAAGGACCTTTAACTCAAAAAGAGCATGAACGAAGACGGCAAATGCAATTATGCCTTTATTGTGGGGCTTCTGGACACTTTTTACGAGATTGCCCTATAAAACCGTCTAAGAAGGCGGTAGGAGTCGCTGATAAGAACCTGATGGAATCTGAGTCGGGAAACGACCACGCCCGACAAGCCTAGGGGTCCGCTTGCCGAGCTTAAAAACTAACTCTCTGACCTCGCATTTCATCATGCCAATGGTCCTCGTAAATCCGAAGCAGCCTGGGCGGTTACATGCCATTAAGGCATACATCGATAGTGGGGCTATAGAAAACTATGTGGATCGTGAATTGGCTTCCAGGATCAACCTCCCTCTTTGCCCTAAAACCAGTAAGGATGTCATCACCACTGTGGATGGAACCGAAATCACCTCTGGGCCGGTAACACACTCCACTACTGAAGTGACATTGTTGGGTCAAGACGGACATCGGGAGGCAATTGTGTTTGATGTAATCAAGGCTCCGCAATTTCAAGTAATTCTAGGAATCCCTTGGTTGGAAACACATAATCCTCGAATTGAGTGGCGAGCAAAGAGGATAACCTTTCCAGATTGTGCACAAACCTGTTATCCAAGAAATCCAAATATTGGCCTAGCTACAGTAACCCCTGTCATTTTGCAAATACTGCCAGACTACCAAGAATTTCAAGACGTCTTCCAAAAGGAACAGGCCAACACTCTACCGCCTCACAGGTCATACGATTGCCAGATCGATCTATTGCCCGGTGCACAACCCCCTTGCAGCAGGATCTATGCCCTTACCGAACCCGAGAATCTTCATTTACGACAATATCTAGATCAGTACCTAGCCAATGGTTTTATTTGCCCGTCTAAGTCTCCTGAATCCTCTGCTTTATTCTTCGTGCCTAAAAAAGAAGGCGACCTCAGAACTTGTATTGACTACCGCGCATTGAACCAGATAACTGTTAAAAACCGATACCCTTTGCCTCTGATCCCTGAACTCCGTGACCAGGTGAAGGATGCCTGCATATACAACAAGTTAGATCTCCGGGGGGCCTACCATCTGGTGCCAATAAGGGAAGGTGATGAATGGAAAACTGCCTTCCGCACCAAATATGGGCTAGTCGAGTACCAGGTGATGCCTTTCGGATTGTGCAATGCACCGGCTGCCTTCCAATACTTCATGAACGATGTCTTTCGGGAACTCATCAACGTTTGTGTTGTCGTATATATCGATGACATTCTTGTGTACTCCTCTTCGGAATCTGATCATAGAAAACATGTCAGGGCAGTTCTCGAGAAATTGAGCCAACACAAACTATTTGCTAAACTTGAAAAATGTGTTTTCCATGCCACAGAAGTCGAGTTTCTTGGTTTCATCCTGACACCTAAAGGAGTCCGCATGGACTCACGAAAAGTGGATGCTATCCTCAAATGGCCATCGCCTAGCTCTGTGAAAGGTGTTCAAAGCATGCTTGGCTTTGCCAATTTTTATCGCAGGTTTATCCCGGAATTTTCTTGTGTGGTTCAACCCATCACTGCGCTCTTAAGGAAAAATAAACGTTTCGAATGGTCTGAAGAAGCCGAGCAGGCCTTTCAGGAACTAAAAGCTAAATTTACCTCCACACCTGTATTGAAGCACCCGCGCCCAGATCTCCCTTATGTCGTCGAAAAACTGACGCATCCAGCCTAGCCATGGGAGCTGTCCTGTCTCAAAGAGATCCCGAAACTAACCAATTGCATCCCGTTGCATTTTGGTCCAGAAAATTTTCGGCACCCGAGGTTAACTACGCAATCACTGAAAAAGAACTGTTAGCCATTAAATCCGCCTTTAAAGCCTGGCGGCATTATCTACTTGGCGCTAGACATACCATCACAGTGATCACCGACCACCGGAACTTACAGTATTTAAAGACCGCCAAGGCTCAGTCATCTCGACAGCTCCGTTGAGCTTTGTTTTTTGCAGAATTCGATTTTGTAATCACCTACCGTCCTGGCTGTAAGAATGGCAAAGCGGACGCTCTATCCCGAATAGGAATGGGAGAAACTGATACTAACTCAGAACCTGTACCGATAATTCCCGAACAGAGAATTTTGGGCATGACTTCTTTACAAACGCTTGAAGACATTCAAGCTAGAGTTAAACAACTCCTGGACCCTACAGACTTACAGGATTGGGTACAAAAGGGATCTGACTTTACTATAAATAATGATTTACCTTATTTCCAAGGGCGCTTATTTCTGCCACACAAGGAATTACAAGAGCTCGTTATTTCTCGTTATCATGATACAATAATAGAGGGGCACCCCGGTATTGCCAAGACGGAAGAAAAGGTGAAACGACAATTCTGGTGGCCTTCTTGGCGAAAAGATGTTAAATCATTTGTGATGTCCTGTGGTGTTTGCGCCCAAAATAAAGGCCAAAAGAAAAGACCAGCCGGTCTCCTTCAACTTTTAGACATTCCCCCAGCACCTTGGCACACACTGTCATTGGATTTTATTACAGACTTACCTGCTTGTTCAGGATATAACACTTTTCTTGTTATTGTGGATTTATTTTCCAAAATGGCCCACTTCATTCCATTGAAAGGTTTACCTTCAGCTTCAGTTCTAGCCAAAGAATTCCTTGAAAATATTGTTTGTTTACATGGATTCTGTACTAATCTCAGACCGGGGAAGCCAATTCATTTCCCACTTTTGGCGTAGATGTTGTCAATTGGCACAAATCGATGTAAGATTATCGACTAGTCACCACCCTCAGGCCGATGGTCAAACAGAGGGGACGAATCAGACCCTTGAGCAATATTTACGGTGTATGTTGCAGCAATCTGAAAGTAACTGGAAAGACATTCTTTGGATAGCCAAATATGCATATAATAATTCGGTACACTCTGGAACTGGGCAAAGTCCTTTTTATACTTTATATGGGCATCACCCTCGAACCTCAGACCTCGACTCGCCTCAAGGCCTCGGAATGCCCGCAGTGGACCATCTGCATTCTACAATTACCCAAGCCTTCAAAGAAGCAACTACACATTTACAACAAGCCAAGAGAAAATACAAGAAGAATGCTGACCTGCATCGGAGTGAAACACCTCAGTACCAGATTGGGGACCAAGTATGGCTGGGTACCAGGCACTTATCGCTCAAGGGACCTCGAACTTTTAATCCAAAATATCTGGGGCCTTACTCCATTACGGCCATAATCAATCCAGCGGCCGTTAAACTTGATTTACTAGCTAACATGCAAATTCACCCTGTTTTTCATGTGTCACTTTTGAAACCAGTGCAACCTGGAACCAGACTAATCAAGCCTCCGGAACCCATTCAAATAGATGGAGAACCTGAATTCGAGGTGAAGAACATTTTAGATTCAAAGATGTTAAGGTCAAAACTTTTCTATCTAATCGATTGGAAGGGATACGGGCCTCAGGAGAGGTCGTGGGAACCCAGTGACCATGTACATGCACCTCGATTAATTAAGAAATTCCACCGGATCTTCCCAAATAAACCAAAACCCCCGGAAGGAACAATCTTGGGAGGGGCCTTGGGGGAGAGTGCTATCATGATGCCTACTCCCGGGAAGCCAGTTCAGGACCAGCGTCCCCGAAAGCAGACATCATGTCCCCAGGGAGGGACCCAGCAACCCCTTATATGGGCTCTGGCGCCAGGCTCATAGAAGGCATCAGTCCTGGCACCATAGGCGCCAGGCTCATTATGGGAGTGCTTGGATGGACTTACCTGATGCAGAGCATGCTGCCGGATCCAGACCTCCTTGAGGTCTGAAAGGGACTATTTTACCTATGGGACTATTTTACCACTCGGGCATGGCTGAGGAAGAATACTTACCTGGAACTACTTTGGGGGCTATTTAAACCACGCCCAGACAGCAGCTCACGCTTCGCGTTGTTCTGCATCTAGCAGCTGGACGCTCACCGTGTCTGCTCCTGCATCCTGGCTCCAGCCACGCCCGCCTACAACCTGGAACACCTGAAAAGGAAGGAAAGGAGAGAAAGGTGAATAATTGAACTTTACCTACCTCCATCCGGAGTCCGGAACCATCACTCCGACGATCCTGAGAAAAGACATTATTTTTAGAAGCGCATCGCATCGCTCACTGCAGCGCCTCGTTCCACTCACCTTCACGAGGCGCCCTCGGGCTCTTCAGCGACCATTGGCACCATCCGTCACCTTTCAGCGCCTAAGGAGAAAAAGAGACAATACAAAGGTGAGCGAAGGAACAGATTGAGGAAGACCTGATTCTTCCACCTTAAGACTTACCTGATTATTGTTGGGACAATCTTTCCTCACCTCGGGTCGGCGCCGCTTCTTTACCCCGGCCCCTAAGGGGAAAAAGACACACGCATTAGTGGGTGAAAGCAAGATCACTAAGGGAACCATCCATCAAAAAGACTCACCAGAGTTTACCTTCGGCAAATCCATTCCTCAACGCAGATTCTTCATCCTGCATCTGAAATAGAGAAAAGGACAACGGACAATTAAGGCTTGAACTTTTGCAACTGAATACTTACGGCCTCATATCGGAAAAGTCAAGCGGAGTTGAATACTCACCAAACCCGAGATCCAGTGAAGTAACTGGAAATCAACGCGCCCCTGCATCGGAAGCAGGATGGAGAGCTTGTCCATTCAGACTCTAAGGTGAGACTCTACTGGGAATCGCGGAGGGGGTTCGAGGAGTGTGAGAGGGGAAAGGGGGGGAATCCGACACATTATCCAGCAGACAGTTAATCCCCTTTTCCATCTACAGAAGGATTCTTCTACGGGCCAGACAGGCGAGGTTTGGGGGTCCGGTCCAGTCCATCTTCCGAGTCCTGCGCATCACCTTAGAAGAGGTCATAGCAGTCCAGAACAGGTCGGCGCCTCCGTGGGAATCAGGTGAGCGTTACAGATGATGTAGGGCAGGTATTTTAGTCACCCCCATAAACATTTGCCTCATCCACTCAGAGGATTTATTATGTCAGCAAAGTGCAAAATCTACACCCCCTTTTAAACATAAAAAAATGCACATCAATATTTCCAGTACAGTACAACATTCACAAGAGATTTCACAGAGTACGTGCTCAGACCCTCAAGTGGTCCTGTGGGGAAGTGTCTCACTTTTGAACTTAGCGACCATGGTTCAAATCCCTACCTGCCATAGGTTAAAACACTAATGCCCCACAGCATCCTAAAATAAATATATAGTGTGCATAGATTTCCCAGGATTCTGGAGCTTGGTATGAGATCCGGAGAGAAATTATTTTGCCAGATCCCGAATCCTAGATCTGAAAAGAATTGCCCCAAGTACAGCATTGAGTACAGATAGGGAGAAATGGTATATGAGGAGTGACACAAAGCTTGTAGGTGTTGATTTGTTATTTGCCTACCATAAACTGCCCATTGCCAGGCTAATTCCTATGGCAATTCCCACCCAGTTCCTGCCCCCCACCCAAAACACCTCCTCCGTGGAACTTGTTGAGCTAGCTTTAATCAAGCCTTAACAACAAACTTTGCCCTCAAAGTGCCTGCCAATGTTTTCTCTAAGGAGACTTCTGAGAGTTAATGACTTAATTAGAGTTGTTAACACGCCACTGGTGTAATAAAAATGTCTTGACCAGGATTGCCTTCAGCCACTTGATTTAAAAGCACCATGCGTATCTTTCTCTGACTGTTAAAAACAAGCATTGACAAATTCAACCGTTTTGGCTTGTGCCTAAGTATTAGGCATATGTCCGGCACAGCTATTAGATGCTCAGGTACTCGAACCATTTTGCACCCGCTACCATCAATGTCCAGTTAATAGCAACACAGCAGTGACTTTCTCATGCCTACAGGAAAGCCCAAACTGTTAGCATTGCCAATGCTTGTTTTGCTTTACCCTTGATGCACAGGACCATGCATCAAGGGTCAAGCAAACATAAGTGATACTATGTGGCTAAACTGGACCACATTGAATGTAGGCTAGTCTAGCCAGTAATAACCCTTATGGTGCACAGCCAACCTGGACATTTCTCTGGCATGGCATTTTTACTGACTGAGAGTCCTTATATGGTAATACTGGCATATATTGTTGCAGCCTGCATAGACATACATTGGAACAAACAGCATGAATATATTTTTATACTGGCATATGTTGTGGTAAACGACGCCATGAAATGTATTGGAAAATGTTCCTGTACACGGTTGCAACTATTGGTTTTTTCCATGTGCTACCAAACTGCATGACTTTCTACCCAAATTTGCAAAGAAAGTGCTGTAACACGCATCATTTTAACCCAATGTTTCAAACATTTTCTTGGTAGTGAGAAACCCCCTCCACCACGCCTTGTTTGTTTTGGGCTCCCTCAATGTGCTCTGCCGATCCGCATAATACACGCAAACATTTAAAACCTCTTCAGTTCAGAAAATCCCCAGCCTGCACTGTACATCATCTATCTGTCACCGTGTGTGATGTGTGTTTTAATGTGTACACAAGGGGCATGGTGCTCCTTAATGCTTGCGTCATGCCATCCTATATTTATGCATATGATACAAATGTTAATCTGGCATAAACCTTTCTTCAGTAGAGAAATTTCACTTTGCTGTAGTTGATTTGCAGTTGTAGTAATAAACCATATTTGGGTCCTCCACACAAACTCAAGGGGAGATTTCTCGTGTTTGCGGTGGTGCCACTGCCAGCCCAGTGAAAAAAACGGTAAGGGGGCCTCACCAAATGTTTTGCCCCGGGCCTCACCACACCTTGTGACAGCCCTGACCTCTGCACAGATATCCAATGGGAGGGTAACTTTTGCAACCTGAATGTCCGTCACTGTGCCTTTTGTGAATAGCCCAACACACAAAACCCGCTTTAGGAGATTCAAGTCATATAGCACGCAATACAAAATTAAAGTTTACAACGAACAAAATAGAAATGTGTGGTTTATCATCAGGGCACGGCACGGAACATATTTATCCAAATATGAATGCAATATAGAAGCCAGCTTCGGGTGCTAGGAAGGAAAACATTGACAACCAACGACGAGAGCAACACCGAGTCATGAACCCTCGTGAAAAAAGGCCTGCAGCGCGAGGCAGCGGGTCTTTCCAGATGCAGCACGCGGCGAATTATAGCAGCCCCGAGATGTCGCATGACCACACTGAGGCATACTTTTTATTTTAACACAACCCGTCAGAAGCCAGTGGGGCTTTTTACGCTACTGCACTAACATAACACTTCATTGTCTCCATCATGCAACGCTTGTGTATTTATCCATTTTTGATAAACCTTTAAATAGGGTGACCAAACGTCCCGGTGTCCCGCTGTTGCCGGGACCGTCACGGAATTAAGCCCTCTGTCCCCCGTGTCTAGAGTGTTTTTAATGTAAAAACCACGTCCCGTGTTTGGGAAGAGGAGGGTGGTCACTGCAGACATGCAACAATTAAAGTCAGCATTTTTACATAACATACAGTTCCCCACAGCAGTGAGATGACGGTGAAACAGGGCGTAAATACGCCTGAATCGTGTATATCACTGAAGTGCATCGTGACAATACCAACGTATTAGAAGATAGAAGTCTAAATGATTTGACATGTTTCAGAATTTCTTTTAAACCACCAGGTGGCGCTACAGCATAAGCTGAAAGAGCATATTTTCCTGTAGGAAAGTATTCAGTAGTCAAAGGGGAATCCTACTTAAAGATATAGGTCGCCGGAGAAGTAACCAACACGAATTGCTCTGATTAATAAAACATCTTCCAAGTTTGGTATATGTGCATTATTTTTACATGTATTTCATAGTTCTCATATTTGCGCAAAGTAATAGGGGAACCCCTCTCACTTTACTTTGGGAAAATGCAAAACAAAATTAAATCGAATATTGTGGAAAATAATGAGTGGAGTGGAGATGATGTTAAGTCTGGACTTTCGTGTTCTGACCCACCTAGGAGCACATGTTGATAGCAGGGTATCGTTCTCGTTTTTTGCCCTGCCATGTCTAACATATCCCTGAGCATTCAGGTCACACCTCAAGTGGGCCCTGCACAGGGGAGGAATTGGGCTGAACAATGAACCATGCATCTGACATTGCCAACCTCATCACCAAACATGACTTGGATGTCATCTTCATTACTGAGACCTGGATGGCATCCACCACCACCACCCACATCCTAGATGTCCTCACATGCAACGGCTACAGAATTCTACAACGATCTTCCAAACAAGATCGGCAGAGGCCTCGCCATCATTCACAAGCATCATGGCTGTGCACCCAACTGGACGTTGCCACCATTGGCTCTTTCAAAAACCTATCCTGTCACTTCCTGCTTTTCCCAATGGTCACAGTCACTTTTCATCTCATCTAAAGACCACCCAAGCCCAACACCTCCTTCATCAAAGACTTGATATGATATGATATGGCATTTGTAACGCGCCTATACACAAGTGTTTCAAGGCGTGACTAGGCAGGGAGGGGGGAACAAAGGGAAGACAGACAACGATCCTATTAGGCCAGGTGTCATTCAGATTGCGCAAGTGCAAGGGTATAGGGGAAGGGAAAAGTGCAAGGGGAGAGGGGAAAGTTCAATACAGGGGTAGAAGAATAACAAGATAAATAATAAGGGCCAGCTGGTGGCAAGTGCAAGGTAAGTGCAGACAAGTGCTGGGAAGGGGGGCTGTAGGGATACAGAGACAGTCCTGCAGTGCAGGGGTTGCCAGGGAGGCAGTGGAAGGGGAGAGTGGCTGGGCCAAGTACAGAGATCGGTGAGAGTGGCCCAGTTGCAGAATCAGTGCAGTTTCAGTAAGGAATTTAGGTGCTTGCGGAACCGGAGATGGTTCTCCTCAAGTTTCAGGGATGCAGGAAGGCTGTTCCAGAGGGAGGCCCCTGCCGCAGAGAGAGATCTACCCCCAACTCATTGCTTGGAGAAGCAGCTGACCCTGAGGGAGTTGGAGGCGGATGAGCGAAGAGCTCGAGAAGGAAGATATTTAGGAAGAGAGAGTTGAAGGTATTTTGGCCCCAGGCCCCAGAAGGCCTTGTGGACAATGCAGAGGGTTTTGAACTTAATCCTCGCAGCCACTGGGAGCCAGTGTAGAGATTTCAACCTGGAGAGATACGGTCCCTGGGCTTGAGGCCAAGGACAAGTCTCGCAGTTCTGTTCTGGATGAGTTGCAGAGGGCGGAGTGTAGAGGCAGGCAGATTTAGATAGAGGCTGTTACAGTAGTCCAGCTTGGAGAGAACCATGGCTCTGGAGACAGTGAGCTTCTGGGGGAAGGAGAGGAAAGGAAGAATACCTCTGAGGAGGTGCAGCTGGTAGTGTGACTTCTTAGAGACATCAGATATGTGAGGAGAGAAGGAGAGTGTGGAGTCGAAGATGACCCCGAGGTTTTTTGACTTGCAGGTAGGAGCAGGAAGAGGGCCAAGAGAGCTGCATGGAAGGAGAAAGTGGGTGTGCTGATGAGTAGAATCTCAGTCTTACTGGCATTAAGGCAGAGGTCATTGGCGGCACATCACTCCTGGATAGCAGACAGACAGTCAGAGATAAGGGAAGGAGAAGAAGAGGCCAAGGGTAGCCTGAAAATGAGCTGGGTATCATCCGCATAGCACTGAAAGTTGGGGCAGAGAGCGGCGATGCGGTGGGCAAGGAGTGCCAGATACTGGTTGAACAGCCAGGGAGAGAGTTTAGATCCCTTGGGGACACCACAGGTAGAGAAAAAGATGTCAGAGAGGAAGGACCCCAGTTGGACCTGGGAGGGTCGATTGGAGAGGAAAGAGGTCAGCCACGCCAAAGCCTGACCAGTGATACCCAGGTTTTCACAGAGGCGGTTGAGCAGGATGGCATGGTTGACAGTATCAAAGACAGAAGAGAGATCGAGCAAAATGAGAACACACGGAGTGTTAGAGTCAAGGTTGGAGAGCAGGTCTTCACGGATGTTCAGGAGAGCAGTTTCTGTGCTTCTGGCAGCTCTGAAGCCAGACTGATGGTCATGAAGACTACCAACAGAATCAGCATGGAGATTAAGCTGGGAGATGGCCAGTTTCTCCAGGAGCTTGCCCAGGAAGGGAGTGATGGAAATTGGGCGATAGTTAGCCGGGCAGGAGGGGTCGGAGGAGGGTTTCTTAAGAAGAGGGTGCACAACGGAGTGCTTAAGGGGGGAGGGAAAACTCCAGAGGCGAAGGAGTGATTGCAGAAGTCAGCCAGGGCAGGAGCCAGGGAGTCGATGTGGTCCTTGATAGTTTTGGAAGAACAGGGGTGAACCTGTTTTGACGAGACTTTCATAGATGCCCTCGCGCTACCGGCGCTATATAAAAATAAAATACATACATACATAGATCGGACTTGTCTGGAAACCTGTTCAGCAGAGACAAGGGGAAAGGCAGAGAAGGAGGGAGGAGGGGTGGCTGCAGAAGGGCCAGAGGAGCAGGGAATAGAGGGAGGGAGCTGATAGGAGGAGAGTGAGGACAGGATGTCCTGAGTTTTTTAAATGAAGTGAGAGGCCAGTGCAGTGCAGAGGGCCTCGGAGGGGACAGGAGAGGTAGAGACTGCAGCAGGGTTGGCCAGTTCCTTGCAGATTTTAAAGAGTTCAGCCGAGTTGTTAGATGCCGCAGAGATGCGGGCTAGGATAAGGGCTCTCTTCTTGGTGAGAACGGAGAGCCGGTATTGCCTTTGGAGCAGGCGGCAGGCCAGTTTGTCAGAGGATGAACATGAAGCACACCATTTCCTCTCTGCCACCCTGCACTTGCGTTTAAGGGTGACGAGATCCGAGTCATACCAGGAGTTACATTTGGCTTTGGGCTTCAGGCGGATTCTCATGACAGGGGCAAGGATATCAAGAGTATCAGATATAGCAGAGTGGAGAGTGGAGAGGGCTGTGTCAGGGTGGGAGTCAGCCGAAGGGGGAGGGGGGATGAGAAGGTGGCGGCGAAAGCCTCAACTGACACGCGCTTCATGGGTCGGATGACCGAGAAGGAGGATGGCAGTGATGAAGGTGGCTTTGCATGAGGGGGAGGGAGGGTGAGGTGGGAGGATAGGAGAAAGTGATCACTCCAGTAGAGAGGAGTGGAGATAGGGACAGAGAGGGGGAGGTCAGAAGAGATCAGGGCATCAAGAGTATGCCCTGCAGAATGAGTCGGCCCAGACGGGAGAATAGAAAGTGAGAGAGAGTCGCAGAGGTCTCAAAATTGTCCAGAGGGGGGGCAGGAGGCATCCAGGTGGATGTTGAAGTCTCCAAGAAAGAGGAGTTGGATGGTTGAGGACAGGAGTGAGGAGGAGAGGTCCGCCCACTCAGAGAGGAAGGAGGAAATTTGCCCGGGTGGCCGATAGATAGTAACCACAGTAAGGCAATGGCTAGGAGAGAGAGAGAGTCGGCAGACAAGGCATTCAAAGGAGGAGTAGGTCTGCGTAGGAGTGACAGTGGCAGGAATCCACTCAGGGAAGATGAGGGCAACACCCCCACCAGTGCGGTTGGGCCTGGGCATGGAGAGGATCTTGTAGCCGTCAGGAAGGAGTGTGTCAAAGCTGGTGACAGAGCTGGCCGTGAACCATGTCTCAGTGAGACCGAGGACATCAAGGTCCAGCTCCTCTAGAAGGCGACAGATATCAGAGGAATGTTTGACAGCAGAGCGAGAGTTTAGAGTGGCAATGTGGAGAAGGTTGCCATCCTTGAAGGACTTCCGGAGAGGGGTACAGATCAGAGGTACACCCTGCGGAGAAGAAGAAGGAGCATGAGGGGGGGCAGGGAGGGAGGGGGAAGGCAAGGTAGCCGAGGACAGAGGAGAGGGGACAGCAGAAGAGGAAAGGAAGTTGATGAGGCACGGGAAGCGTCTATCAAAGAGGTGAAGATTGGCCTGAGGGCCTTGGACCAGGACGGTCCCATTAGAGTAGACATTAATGATGGCTTTAGAGGAGTGGAAGGAGGCCAAGAGGACATCCCAACGGGTGCCACCATTAATGGGAGAGGAGGAGAATGGAGAGAGCACAGAGACCATATGAAGGGTCCATTGGTTAGGTGAAGGCACGAAAAAGAGGATGTCGGTGAGAGTTTCCTTGGAGGATGCCCTGG
The DNA here is from genome assembly GCF_040938575.1 of Ambystoma mexicanum. Classification (NCBI taxonomy): domain Eukaryota; kingdom Metazoa; phylum Chordata; class Amphibia; order Caudata; family Ambystomatidae; genus Ambystoma; species Ambystoma mexicanum. Next base: position 908,860,236 of record NC_090937.1, on the reverse strand, counting down.
TGTAGGTGTCAGCGATAGTGAGGCCTGGGTTTGAGACCATGATGTCCTTTTTAAACGTCTTCCTGCCAGATTTAGTGGGGAGAGCAGGATAGTCAATAGAGAAGCAGTTAGAGAAGATAGGAGAGACAGAGAGCACAATAGAGTAGGTGGGAGAGGAGGGGGTGGGGGAGAAACTGTCAGGAAGAAGGCAGACAAGAAGTGAGCGGTAGTTCAAATCTCGAACCAGTATGAGGCCACCTAAGTTTGAGAATCCTGTAGGGGAGAAAAAGGCCTAAAAATACACAGTGCAGGAGTGGGTACTGATACAGTGCCTAATGCAACAACATGCGTGGAACCACCTAAATTTGAGAATCCTGTAGGGGAGAAAAGGCCTAAAAATACACAGTGCAGGAGTGGGTACTGATACAGTGCGTATGCAACAACATGCGTGGAACAACCTAAATTTGAGAATCCTGTAGGGGAGAAAAGGCCTAAAAATACACAGTGCAGGAGTGAGTACTGATACAGTGCGTAATGCAACAACATGCGTGGAACCACCTAAATATGAGAATCCTGTAGGGGAGAAAAGGCCTAAAAATACACAGTGCAGGAGTGGGTACTGATACAGTGCGTAATGCAACAACATACGTGGAACCACCTAAATTTGAAAATCCTGTAGGGGAGAAAAGGCCTAAAAATACACAGTGCAGGAGTGGGTACTGATACAGTGCGTAATGCAACAACATGCATGGAACCACCTAAATTTGAGAATCCTGTAGGGGAGAAAAGGCCTAAAAATACACAGTGAAGGAGTGGGTACTGATACAGTGTTGATTTACATCAGCCTAGGGGACCACCCGGCTGTGTTAGGAATCAGTAGGTGGGGGAAGGCCGAGAGGCAAACCCTGAGGAGGATGAAATGGCACCTGGCGTCTACCTGCGGACACCTGCAGACACACCGGGAGCCGCACAAGAGGGAGCCGCCCTTTGCCTAAGGGGCCCTTAACCGTGGGGCTGCCAGGTAGGGGCTGCCCTGGTAGCACCAATAAGAGGAGGAGGAGACAAGGGGTTAGAGCCAATCAGGGGGGAGCTGGGAAGCTTGGAGGTGGGAGGGAGGGAGGGAAAACCAGGAGAAACACGGAAGGGGAGAGAGGGGGCTGGGGAGAACACACGAGGGAAAACAATGGTGGCAGCCCAAAAATATAGGCAGAAAACACACACAGCCCACGGAGCGGCTCAGATACCTTAAGCTGGGGGCCTGCAGACTTGGTCACCACCATGTATCTCACGCATGCCAACAACATATTCCTCTGCAACTTCAACATCCCTGGCAACCCAGCAATCAAGTCAATGAAGGAAGTTCTCCACCACCTCTTTGACACACTGAACCTCACACAGAGCACAAAAGAACCAACTCACACGAAAGATAATATCTTTGACCTTATCATCACTGCACTGCCCACCCTCCATCAAGGCTCTCCTATTCTGCTCGACTGGTCGAACCATCTTGCAATCCCCTTTGAAATCGGTAACACCACACTTCTCAAGCAAACTCATTACAAACCAAGTAATCAAGCCTTCAGATCCTTCAAGAACTTCCCGTGGAGGCTCTCAGAGAAGACCTCACCAAGCTCCACCTCACCTGGACTGATGTACCGCTGACGAATCTCGCTTCTCCAAGAACAGAACACCACCCTCACAAACAACATCAACCATTATACCCCAGTGAAACAGCATACCCTCAAGCCTAAACCTTCAGAACCCTGGTACACTCAAGAACTCAGTATCACATATGAACGAGGACAGGTACAGGTCATTACTTCTTAGACAATTTCACAAGGCAATCAATGTGATCCAATATCTTGTTGTAGAAATGCAATAATGCTAATATATTTATTGTTAGGAAGACCACGAGAAAAAAAGAAAAAAGTAAAATCACAAGAACAAATGAGACTCTATGGTCTTACTGTGCACTCATTTTTTAAGAGGAATAATTCCTCATGTTCAGGTCGAACAGGAGGGTGAATAAACTATGGTAAGCTACCAATCACTGAAAATTCCCACAAAAACTCATTGTAGTAGTAAGGATAGTTTTTGCTTCTACTATCCTTTTAGATAGGCGGTACACCACCCCGAATCTAGGGATAGCACACCATATAGGGATAGGGTGTGCTTCTGTTTAGGGATAACGCTAGGGAACACATTGATTGCCTTGTGAAATTGTCTAAGAACTAATGACCTGTACCTGTCCTTGTTCGTATTTGATAACTGGTGTATATATTTAACAGAAGGGTCTGTATCCCCATATGAGGTGTAGTTGAAAAAGAATCTCCCTGAGTGGTTTACACTCAAGAACTCAACATCAACAAACGAACCATCAGAAAACAAGAAAAGGAAAGGCAAAAATCCTGCAGCGCATCCAACCCGCCCGGCTGAAGGAACTCTGATCTACATTCAGGCAATTGATCAGCGCTGACAAGTTGCAAGGCCAACTACTACCACACCATCATAGCTAAGGCAAACAATGAAAGCAGAACCATCTTCAAAGCCATCAAGCACTGCACCAACCCTCTGCCCAATCCACCATTAACACACTCCATTGAAAAATCCAACGCCATCAACTCTTTCTTTGTCAGCAAGGTCCACATGATACGCCAATACATAGACACCAATGCCACAAATCAGAGCACACTACACATCCAATCTCGCAAAACCCCAACTACCTGGACAACTTTGAAGATACTAACTATGGAAGACCTCACTGCCACCTTAGCATCCCTCAAGGCCACATCATATGTGGGCAACTTCCTCCCTGCCACCATGCTCAAGACCCATCCGAATGAAGCACTCCTCCCTTACCCAACAATCCTCAATAACTCCATAACTTAAGGCACCTTCCCCTCAATGCTAAAGTCTGGACAAATCCTCCTGCTTGTTAAGAAACCAACACTGGATCCTGACAATCTCAGCAACTACTGCCACCCATCTTCCCTTCCTATGTAAGATCCCTGAGAAGGCAGTAGGCATGCAACTCCTTCAACACATTGAAGCCAATAACCTCCAGGTCTACCAATCTGGCTTCAGACCCAGATGAAGCACAGAAATGGCTACCATCAAGGTGATTGACGATGCCCTTCAAGTTCTCGATGATGGATAGTCTCCTTGCCTCCCAGTTCTCCTTCACATCTCAACAGCATTTGACACAGTGACAATCTATATCATTGCATAGGGATCAGAGAGATCGTCCTTAGCTGGTTCAAATCCTAACTTTGAAATCACAGACAGTTCGTACAAATGAATTCTTCCAGAACACCAACACTACCCATTACCTGTGCAGTCCCACAAGAATCCATCTTGTCCCCTGTGATCTTCAATCTTTATAATGAACCACTCAGAAACCTCCTCACTCCACACAACATCCGCATTCACCAATATGCAGAAGACACACAGATCTACCTCAAGATATCCTCCATTGAAGACATCCACAGGCTCAAGATCTGCCTCACATTGAACCGGTCGTGGATGTCCAGTGCTTACCTGAAGCTCAACCCCAGCAAGGCTGAATTTCTATGCCTGAACAACAACACTGAACACCCTAACATCGAGTCCTGGCTCTCTGCTATGAACCACAAGGGATTCACACCCCAGCTGGCCACCTGTGCCAAGTCTCTTGGGTTCTACATCGACAGACACCTCACTTTTAAACAGCACATAGCAAGGAAGACACAAACAGTCCCTCAGCTACCTCACTGAGCATCTTGGTGGCCTGCAATCCACCAGATGTAAGGAAATGTGCAGACTTGAATTACGACGGTGCAGGAAGGAAAGAACCAAAAGTCAGGCATTCTCTGTCTATGCTCCAAGACTCTGGAACCTCCAGTGTGTCAACATCAGACTTACTTCTATAGTTCAGGAAAGAGCTCAAGACCTCTCTTCAAGGAATGGCTCCTACTTAGCAGTAGATATGTTGTTTTTTAGAACAAAATACTTCCCACATGTATTTTCAACAAAGACAAAATGATGCCTGCTCATACCCCCAAAATGCAATGTCGTCCTCCCCTAACCCCAAAAATCTGCTAGCTTCAAAACACAACTCTTCCTTCATCGCTGCGAGCAGCAGGGACCCAGTTAAAAAGGCTGTGCTGACGTGCGCCTCCATCAGGGTGGACTAGGAACCAAAATAGGCCCTAGAAATATTTTTCAAAGTGGCCCCATGTTACACATTTTCAGCATGCCCAATACTTTTCCTATGACAAGATTAATAAAATAGGTTATCACACAAAAGAGACCCAGGGTGCAGATGCCTACCGTGAAATCTCCAGCGGTTCCCATAGGCCAGTCCACTGCTGGCCTCCATTTAAGATATTGCCACTCACACTGCCCTCTAGATCTACCAGCTCTCAGACTGCATTTACAGCCTACCTCCCAGAGACAATCAAAACTGATTGAAGGCTTCATGGATGCAGGGGCAGGGGGCGGCTCCTGTATGCCTTATGGCATGTAGCCCAGTGGTTTACTGCTGCATAGGTGTTTAAGAAGTAGCATTCCCACCCGGTGTGCAGGCTCGGATTGCCATATAGGGCAATGCCCTAACCAAAACACAAAATACTAGTGTGGGCCAGTTTTTTGGGTCAAAGTGGCCGACTTATTTGGCCCATGAGGGCCAGTTTGAGTTACTTCACTATGCGGTTAGTAGTTTTGACCACTGTTACTGAATAACAATATTCGTTAAAATGCACAATTTGCATTACATTTTATCCAAAAAAAAAACCTTGGGTACTGCTCAAACAGTCTGTCACAAATGGAATGCATTGTTGTAAATGTGGGCCACACTTATTCATTGGTGCCGGAGACAATTGTATGCTCTAGTCCGACCCTGCCAGTGGACGCAAGAAAACACACAAGTGTGCTAGTTTACTGGAACATGATGAACTTGTGTATCCAACACAAGCCCTTCAAGACGAGTGTAGAGGAAGTACAAAAAAAGCCTGCACTCCAGTCGCCCATTTTGAAGTACCAGGAACATTCACACCGAAATATGTGACATATGATGTGTAAATAAACCAGCAGAGAGCCGCAGTAGGGCTCTGCCCAGTACCTATCAGAAGAACAATGCCTATTGAAGTACCGATAACCAGACAACCATGGACAGTAAGGTACCCATTAAGAAAACCCTACAAGCAAATGAAACGAAATGAAGATTGGTTAAACACTGTCCTTGAAGAAACCACAAAGGCCTTAATTGAAGATGAATGGTGACGTCACGAAGTCCCGGACAGACTTGCAGATAGAAGATAAGATGACCCAAAGATGACACACAGAGACGAAACTCTATAAATAAGGATATTGTGAACCTAGAAGGAGAGACGACGTTGAAATATAAAGAAACTTAAGCTGCAAAGCAGGATGAAGTCATTCAAACCAGCTAACACCTGTACATATGCTTGTAACCGCAAGAAAGCTAAGAAAACAGTGCGGCTTGCTATGCTAAGTAGAAGAATAGAGAAGCAAGCGCCAATATACACAATCTACCTCAAAATGAAGCATGTTATATAAGTGCAAGTCCACTTTACACAAAAGCAGAATTAACTCAGGTTACTAGAGGACACACAGGACAGGATTCATATTCCAGCTAAAACGAGAAGAGATGGCTGAATCGAAACTCAGCAGAGGCAACGAGAGTCAGGAAGAGCCAAGGTCAGACCAATAGAAGGAGTGAACAGTAGCTTTGTGGAATCGAAACTTAAGAACAGAATAGCCTATCTCAGGAAGGCCGAGATAAGGAGGCGTAGGCAGGTGGCAAGCCAAATAAGAATTAAATGCACAAATTGAAGGAAACTAGGCAGATTCACAGTGTGAGCAGCAAATGGCCATCTCAGCAAGAAGAAGCACGGGTTCACACCTACGCCTGGCTGTCGCCCAGACAGAGATATCATAACGCTTTACAGTTTCGAGGCCGACCACAGCCAACTTATTGACACATAGCCACTAAAGTAATGATGGATTGTGGGAAGGCAGGGTGAATCTTAGGGCACCCTGCACCTGGCTGACCATTCTGAGTGCTGCTAAGTAAAGTGGAGATTTATGCATGGGGTTGAAGCCAACCCAATCACAATGGGCCAAATAATCTAGGGTCCTATAGATAGTAGAACCAATGGGACGTCGTACTCATAGTGACATCTACTAGCGTAATGTTAGAAGGAAGGGCTTAGACGCCCACCTGATAGTGTTTATCCAATCCTCTTACTCTGTTACCATATACAGATATAGTACCTATAGTAAAGTTACCTTTTCCTAACCAATAGAATTGCATGTTAACTTTTGAGTGTTACACGTCAATGATGACGAGTTTTGGGTACAAATGTTACTGTTTGTATGAAGTTCGAGGGAGTTGAAGCGAGACATACTATCACATCACTGTTGATTTCCATGTTCCCCCCGTTTTTTGTATTTGTCATTAAAAAAACCTGCACCCCCATCCATCTCAAGGTGCAGCTATCTTGTCTTAAAGTACTCTGGAGCAAACCCTGACTCTATGGGCCGGCTGGGGGTCTCCCCAGTACACATGGTAGCAGAGATTTGATGGTTATCGACTATCGATTATTTGATTAAAGTAAGACACCTATTGACCGTCGACATAAAGTAACTCTAGATCTTCGGCAATATCACAAGTCCTTTGCCATTCGACTGAGATGACCGTGAAGCTCCCCGTAGACAATGGTAACGTAAGCAAGAGTCTGCAGAAAGGGCCTGAAGGGACCCGTTTTCCCACACTTCCCTTCCCATTCCTACAGGCAGCTGAGCGAGTGCAAAGCTTAAGGAGGCGGTAACAAAGGCGGTGATCCCGAGGGTCCAGAGAGGAACCATGCAAACGGTGAGTGAAGCAAAAAATTGAGTGCTTTGGCAAACAGTGCATGCCTTAGAACAAGTAAAGGGAAAAGGTAACGGGGGAGGAGGGAAAACAAAATATAGTTAGAAGTAGAGAAGACTGTATATATATAAGGGGTTAATGACTCAAGAATAATTAAATAAATAAAGGGTTACCGGGGAGGAAACCCGAGAAGAGAGAGGATACCGGGGTAGACACCCGAGAAGTGAGAGGATTCCCCTTATTCCTGTGCTTTAATATAGCAGCTAGAAGGAATGTGTACCCAGAGTCCCACATAATGGGGAACAACTAGGCTGCCACAATGTTTAAAAACGTTGTGAAAGGGGTACATTTACACTCCATGAAGGGGTAATGATTAGAGGCAGAGATATTTGTGACCAGCTGGTGTCCGTCTTGTCTGTTAAGGGTCTGTCTTACATGTTTCTCTGTTGTGACATCACACATATGCATTGATATTTTTTTGAGAAAACTGATTTAAAAATGTCATGCAATTTGATAGCTGAGACAGAATCGCACATGAATTGATGTTTTCGGAACAAATCGGTAGTATAACATTTTTGCGGGAAAATTTGGGTTGAAGCTTGCGATATTTGGTGCACGCTCATATTGTTAGAAGCTCTTTAAACCACAAAAAATCATTGACAAGTGTTATATAAGAAGAAAGGGAACAGATTTAAGCAGCATGGAAGACATAACTCCATTAGCACACTTATGCAAGCAATTGCCAAAACACGCACCCAAGCTAAAGAAATATAGCACCGAGTGGGTTAAAGGTACCGCCCACAAGATGTTTATGCCGTGGCCACAAAATGGGTCTTTATCTAAAGCCGTCTTACAACATATGATGACATATTTGCACGCCACATATACAGGCAAGTAGTTAGAAAAACGCCTTGCTGTTCTCGAGTTGTGGAAAATGTACGAACAGGTAAAGGAGGAAGAGCCGCCAACAGATTGGATACTTAATGAATGCACAGAGGGTGGTGTGACGCCTACCGCTCCACCTGCCCCGCCCAAAACAAAAATCAAAGAAAGTAAGGACGAGGGATTATACCCGTTAAGGGAACTTAAAGCAGTCACGGGGTACAGCAACCCCACATATGAGTCACCTACACATAATAGTGATGAGAATCAAGGGAGAGATAAGGACAAGAATATTACCTCCACAGTCCCAAGGGACAAGGGGAGACGCGATGATGAAAGAAGAGATCAGGCACAGACAAGTGCATCTCTCGACAAGGAGAGAGAAGGGAAGAGATGGAAGGGAAGTAAAGGTAGAACTGATAAGATAGCATTTGCAAAAGACGAATGGATGGGAGGACAAATTCTATTGAAACTCGATGGGAAAGGCATTGATGACGCAAGGCAAAAATAGAGGTTAGATGAGACACAGAGGAAGGGGAAAGAGAAGGAGTTAAGAGATGAAAGGATAAGAAGGAAAGACAGATACAGGCGAGAACAGCTATATCACGAAGAGCAAGAAAAACAGCTAAATCGCAACCCAAGAGCAGCCTGCGATCAAGACAGACAGAAACAGCAAAGGTTAGAAGCAGAGCAAAGGATACGTGAGAAAAGAATAAGAAGACAAAGAGATGAGGAAATTTGAAGGGCAGATGAACGTAGAAATGAAAAGAGAAAGGAAGACGATCAGGTCAGAGAAGAGGCGAGGAAGCGCAAAGAATTTGATGACGATATTGAATTTAAGCGAAGACAGAGAGCACGCGATCTTGAGTATCTGGAGAGGGAGGTTAAAAAACCCGCTCCAGTTGTAGACTGGGAAGACATTGAAGAATTCTTTCCTGCGTGCGATTCAGTACCAGGCACATCGAGGGCAAATATTGAAGATGACTTCGACACCAAAAGCATCGGAGAAACTATCGATAAAATATATGATGAAATGGGACTAGAGCAAATATCCCAAGGAGAGGGGGAAGACCAGCGCTTGGAAAACACTCAGCTGTATGACACTGAAGATGTCACCCGAAGTAGTGGAAATAGGGAACTATCCCTGGACAGATTAGAAATCAGTAGAAACAATGAACACACAAAAAGGTGCGTGAAATGGGGACAAACAATGTCCGACTCCCAAAGGGAGGAGCATGAGGAAAACAAAGTAGGGAGGCGGAGCGAAAGATGACTCCCAAGGGAAAAAGGGATACGATGGTCAGACACTAGCAAGTCTGCACCGAGGGCATCAGAGTCATCCATGAAGTCTGACCGACATGAAGGAGTACCTCATGGTCAGAGGGGGGGTGCCTTCACCGCCCTATGTAGACAGACTAAGGACATTGCCAGGTAGACGGCGATGCAGGCATATTACCACCCCAATAGAGAGGAGGAAAATGAGAAAAGAGGAAGAGGGCTACGTATTCCAATTTCCGCTACTAGCGAAGGGGGGAATAAAACCACAATATATTCCATGGCCACACATGGATCGAGAAAACTTGAAAAACAAGCTTCCAATGCTGACATTGGGAGCCGGAAAGTGGATACATGAGTTAGAAAAAATGACAGGAGGAAACACGTTAGCTATAGGGGACATTAAGGGCCTCGTAATCGCCATACCTGGTGAGAGAGCAGAAGATGTGTGGGCATGAGCAGGCTACCCTGGTGTAACCACAATTAATACCGTGCATGACGGAGCGCCATTTAACAATTTTAGAGCAGCAGGATGGAAAGCGCTACGAGTACTTTACCCAGATACTTCCAATATGGGAGCTATAATGACTCGAAAAATGAAGGATTCTGAGGATCCGTCGATTTATATACAGAATTCCAAAGACACGTGGGGGCTCAAAATGCATGAATGCTGGACGAAATCAATATCTGTGTTTTACCATATATTGTGCTAAGGGTTGCCAGAACCGGTGCAAAAACAACTCAAGAAATTGGAAGGAAATGAGGCTAAACCTTGGGCTGAAATACAGTTGACTATCGTACATTATTGCAGACTACTACAGGAAAAGAATCACAAAAAGGAGGCAACTCGAAAGGGTGAGGAAGCGAAATTGGTGCAGAAGAAATGATCAAAGTATGCCCTTGAAGGAGCCATGCTAACTAGCGCAGCTGAATCAAGCATGCAACAGGTGGCTAGTCCACAAGAAAATAATCAGGGTAACGTAGGGTTTTACCCACGGTGAAGAGGATTTAGAGGAAGAGGATGGCAGAGCAATCAGGGAGGTTTCCAAAATAATCACAGAGGCTTTCAAAATATGCAAAATGGTAACCAAGATATGTCAAATGGGCAAATGATCCGACCACCGCCAGTATGTTGGCTGTGTGGAATGACAGGGCATTTGGCGCGCACATGCAGAAGTCAAGGCATGATGCAGAACGTCCAAGGGACAGGAGCAGGCATGGCAAATCCACCTGCAGTTTTACAACAGGACGTTGCACAGAATCATACGGTGCAGCAACAGGCACCAGGAGCATAATAAGGGGTGTAACCACACAGCATGGGGAATTTTCCACAAGGACAATCCCAACAGGCACCGCTGCAACTATCACAGACCATGAATCCTGGAAGGGGAAGTAACAATGGGAATGGGGAAAATCCACAAGTGCACAAACCTGTATATGAACTAGGACAGCTCACTTGGAACCCTGATGTGCTCTATCCTATCAGTGACACCATGTGTCACTTTCTTTCCTTTATGTGAGATCAGCTGGCCTATGTACAGCACTTCCTGTTGATAGTATGTGCTCTATCCTATCAGTGACACCAGACCCTCATAGGGAACCTAGAGTGGATGTTGTTATAGCGGGTAAAGAATATTACTTCCTAGTTGACACGGGTGGGACACGCTCGTGCATAAATGAAGGCATGTTTTCCTTGTCGGGCGAGACCATAGATACTCAGAGTTTTACAGGAGCTCACAGTCAAGTTCCCTTTACAAACGCACTCCCAGTCTCCATAGGAGAGTGCAAAATGCATGTACCTTTCTTATATTCACGTCAGACCCAAGTTAATATTTTGTGTCGAGACCTAATGACTAAGTTGAAAATGACAATTTCGTTCACGGAGGAGGGCATAGTATGCTCCACTCCAGGAATGCACTGCTCAAATGTATGTGAAATGATTAGAGCATACTCAGGACACATAACCATGAGGGCCATACCATTAGAGCCAGACATTTTCGCATATGGTATGCCTGTGCTTATGGCGGGATTGCCAGGCCTTGCATACAAAACCATGAGAACCACAGATGAGTTCCTATTCAGACCAAGAATACTGATGCATGAGGAGGAGGGAGAAGTATTTCCCTTGATGATAGACACAGCTGCAGTGTGAGGGAAAGTGGTTTTGGTTAACGGTTACGAAGATGTAGGCAGACAATGGTGCGCAATAATTGCCATTGAAAAGGATATTGAGTGACTGACATCACCGATGATGACCTGTTTGAAGAACAAGCAGAAATGGGAGAGACAATGGTGTAAGTGAGTCTCACCTTTTGGGTAAAGATGATTAAAGAGAAGTACCTCAGAAAATGATGTTGGCACTTAAACGTCCTGAATATTTTGATGACGATATAGCTAAAGTGCCTGTCTCAGTGTGGACTACTAGACCCTATGACATGGATCTCTGGAAGGGGGTTGGAGAAGTAAGGTTTAAACTGAAACCAGGAGCAATTCTACCAAGAGCCTGACAATATCCCATGTCCAGAGAGGCAAATGAGGGGATTTTTAAGACAATTTCTGCCATGATGGACCAGGGCATCTTAGTGACGTCAGAGTCACCATGTAATACGTCAATGTATGCTGTCAAAAAAACAAAAGGAGAGTTTTGGCGTTTAATTCAGGATTTACGCCCAATAAATGATATTGTTGAGGCCGAGTTCCCTATAGTCCCTAACCCGGCTACTGTAATATACCCATTGAGGCAAAATATTTCAGGGTGATTGACTTGAAAAATGCATTTTTCTCAATCCCCTTGCACCGTGACTCACAAGATCTAACTTCATTCACGTTCAGACAAATGCATCTGAAAAGCACGAGGCTGCCACAGGTGTACTGTGAGTCTCCGTCTATTTTCAACAGAGTCCTGCAGATGGATTTGAGCAATATTGGACTAAAAAGTGTTGTCTAACAATATGCGGATGACATCCTAATTTGCAGCACCACAGAAGAGCAATGCAGGCACTATTCTGTTCAGCTACTGACTATACTGGCTGAGAAAGGATATAAGGTTGACAAGGAAAAGTTACAATACTATCAACAGGAAGTGCTGTACATAGGCCAGCTGATCTCACATGAAGGAAAGAAAGTGACCCCAGAAAGGGCTGAAGCCATATTGAACACAGCTAAGCCACACATGATAAAGCAACTGCAGAGCTTTCTAGGCATATACAACTATGTTAAGGCATGGGTTTTCGATTACAGCTCTTATACTAAGCCTTTACTTCAGGCCCTAAAGAAGGCCCAAGTGACGAAAGAAAAGATTGAATGGTCTGAGGCCATAGAGAAAAGGTTTGCTGAACTCAAGAGAACGATTTGTACAGCTCCAGTTCTCGGAATTCCCAATTATGCAGTGGAATTTTACCTGTTTTCACACACAAATGGCAGCGTCATGACAGCAGTGCTCGCTCAAAGAACCTCGTTGGGGTACAAGCCCCTGGCATACTACAGTGGGAATCTGGACCCAGTAATGAGAGGCCACTTCCCTTGCAAACAAAGTTTAGCTGCCACAGCGTTCGCCATAGAGAAGGCGACAACTATTGTCATGGGATGCTCCATGACGTTGTACGTCGAGCACTCATTGTTTGCCATTTTAGAGAAACCAAAGGGCACATCGACATCCCAGGGAGCTTCTGCTTATGAAGTGATCATATCAAACCCATTGATTAAAATAGTCCAGTGTAAGATAGCAAACCCAGCTATGTTCATCGCAGAGCCAGTCACTGAGGGAGAGCCAATACATGACTGCGCAAATTATGAAGAATTCTATGATGAAATCCTCAGGGTGAATGGAAATGCCTTGGCAGGAGGAGAAATCGTCTTCATTGACGGGTCTTCGAGAATCGATAAAAATGACAGGCAAAGATATACAGGCCTTGCCGTGATAAAGCACACAGCAAATGGAGAGTTTCAAGAGCTTCTTAGTGCACGAATACCATCTCATTATTCAGCACAGGCTATAGAATTATTGGCGTTGATACTCGCCATTGAGAATCACGCAGACCAGGAAGTAACGGTGTACAGTGACACGGCCTATGTGACGTCGACAGTGCACGCAGGCTTAGCGCGCTGGAAAAGGAGGGGCTATGCAGTCTTATTGGACTGGCTGATTAAGGCACTACAGCTCCCAGTGGGCATAGCGGTTGTGAAATGCACCGCCCACATGAGAGGGACAGATTTTATCTCACGCGGAAATCAAACAGCAGACAGGGAAGCCAAGCGTATGGCATCCAAAAGTGAGATGATTATGGAAGTGGAAGCTATCCATGCCAATGGACAAATGATGCTTACACGAACCGCACCTGAAGGTTACAACAATTTGGGGCAAACACAGTTAATGGAAGTCTAAGGGGAGGCACCGCAGGACGAAAATAACCTGTGGAAATGTTGAGGGTGTTCTTTAAACCCCTCTGACAGCTTGTGGTGACAAGACAGCACTGGTAAACCAGTAATGCCTGTAGCGCTATTAAAAATAGCGCTGGAGCAGTTACATTACCCGGCGCATATGACAAAGGAGAATCTAGCAGCAACGCTCGCGGAAGACTGGTTCATAACGAATTTAGCTGAGCATGTTGCATTCTTTATGGTGAACTGCATAATCTGCCAGCAATTCACCGCTGGGCACACATTAAAAGTAATGAGAGGAGTCATCCCCAGGCCAAATGGGCCTTTTCAGCACTTGCATATCTATTACGTCGACATGATTCATGTATGTAACGGGTACAGATACTTAATCGTTGTGGTGTGTCCATTCTCTAGATGGATAGAGGCAGGTCCATGTACACACCCAGACTCTACCGGTGCGGCCACATCTTTTGTGAGGTAAGTGTTTCCCAGGTGGGGGGTGTGCGAAGTCATGAGATCAGATAATGGCCCTCAATTTGTCAATGCAGTGTTCGAACAGATTAAGGAAAGGATAGCCAAGTTGAAGCTTACTCTAAGGAAGGGATGGTTGTACTGCCTTCCACTGGCACTGTATTCTCTTCGGAACCAACCTGGCTCCGACCATCATCTTATGCCACACGAGATAGCCACAGGAAGAAGAATGTGAACTCCCCTAAAACCCTGAGATAGAGCTAGATGTGATGCCCAGTCAACAGGAGAGGTTTTAGGATCTGAAATGCAAAACTACCAGAACTGTATGACATCTTGCCTTACTGTAATTTCAGACCAGCTGCAGCGACGACGAAAAGGGTGCAGCGCAGCACAGAACACAGAAGGAGACACTACATCAGACTCAGTTCAAGGTCTACATGTTCCACTTGTCTTCCCTGGAGATACCCTCTTGGTGAGAAACCATACAAGGAAAAGGTGGGACGAGCCAAGATTCAACGGTCCTTTTATCATAGAGGACTGCACTCCGTCCGCTCTGAAGCTACAGGGCAGGAGAGCATGGATTGTTCTCGGTGATATCAAACCCTACATCGGTGAAGGTCCCCTGCCTGCACCCCAACGAGAGGAATCGATGAGAAACAGGGAAGAACCACAGCATGTGCAGACGAGATCCATGACGAGGAAGAAGGACGCATGACCAGCTAGACAAAGACAAAGAACTTTTGTGCAAAAGTTGTGGCTTCATTTTGGACATTCCTCTTAGCAAAAAAGGGGATAAGGACATAAAAACGGACACTCTGTGCATCCTAGTTGCAGGATGAAGAAGAAAATTGCGCATGTAAGCCACAACATAGTCTCTTGACTTTGAACTTTTGGACTGAGGCACGCTGAAGCCTCGATGAGAAAAAGACTATGCAAAATTTTGACTGAGGACATTTACATTGGAAACAAATACAGTATCCCGATTCATTCAGCACCGAGACCTTATTCAAAATCCCTTATGGTGTCCCACAGTAGAGACATCACAAAGGACGTGGTCACCTATTTCAACCTAGTGCTAAGATCATACCTGTCACTGGTAGGGAGGCTCACCAGTGTCAAAGACTTTCTCCAAGATCCTGAAAACAAAAAAAAAATAAAACAACTGTTTACTGTCATTGCCAAACAATTTATTATACTCTCTGAGTACAGTAAGGAAGAATCAAATGATCCCAACACAGGCGGAAATAGAGGAACTCATCAACACACTGTTCTTTCGCATAATTGAAGATTGTCCAACTCTCATTGGGAGAACAACAGACACACTCACATTTCTTCGAGATTCAGCAAACACTGAACATTTGAGCCATCTCTTGAATAAGATAATCATTTTGGTCGCACACCACGCAACCGGACAGTACAGACATTGTTTACATCAAGGAAAAAACATATAATCCTGAAACCAGCAAGACAGGACAGATGTCCCTATCACCAGAAGACAGCAGATTGGCACACAATGTCCTCTTTCGTCTAGTCACTGACTTTCCAGAGCTGGTGGGGAGACCTATCGAGGTTGACGTCCTCACCTTCATCAGAGATCCAGCTAATGTCACACAGATGGTAATGCTCCTGCATGGAATCATACTCCAAGTGGAACTTTCCAATCATCAGAGAGATTATCTGAGGAGATTTTAAGAAAACTTTCCGCCGAGGGACAGATCAAGGGAGCAGACTCAAGAACTCCATTTGTTATATTTGTTGTTATTTTTTCCCCATTTCTTCATACTGACCAGTGTCCAACATGTCCTCAGGACTGAAGCAGATTCGAGGGGTGTATGGGAGCTGACCTACTTTGAACATGCACAGTAAAAGGGCTCACTGAAGTGTTATATAATCTGTTTTTCCCATAGTCTAACAGAGAAACTGTATTCTGAAATAAGAGACAATCCGTCGCCCGCAAGAGGTAGGACACTTGTGAACCATCTAATACTTGCAAACGCAGTATTTGAAAGATAATAGTGGTTAAGGAAATAATATCATTGACATTTGGTGAATGATCGAGATGGGGGACCAGAGCAGCAACCTGGTCCTCCCACAGGCAGAGAGGCACCCCCGCTTCTCTGGAAGGAAATGCTGTTGCCTAACATATCGAACCATAATGTACTTATGCATTGCATTTATCATTATTTTACTGTCATTAACGATCAGAAATGCATTCTTTATTGGTGCACGAAGCGTTCTAATTTCAGTGCACCCACCTAATGATACACACATGAAACCCACAAGAGCACCCAGTCATCATATAGTTGTTCCAGTCCCTAGAAGATCTGATGGTAGAGTATATGAACGTGATTAATAGTGATATACCCACACTTATGGCAACAAATGAGCAGGAAAGCCAGAGACAGGGTCGGCATGAAATGAATGAAGAAAAAACACTGACAACTACACAAACACACACACACTGAATGCACATGAAACAGGCCTATTGTCAATGACCGCAGAACCACAAATGAAATGAAAACAGCAGACAAGATGAGACTGCCTGCCATAAAAACCTTCACAGAAGATAGTGGTAGAAAACAAGAAGAATTAAGAGAAAGACCAACAGAAGCATTCATATCAGAAACCGTTAAGAAAACAGAAGCGGCCTCAGAAAAGCTCTCCGCAAGGACACAAATGTTGGTAGACTTATTATTCCCGCACATAGCCAGAGTGAGGAAACTGCATGAGGAACTGAAAAATAAAACCACAGAGACTGCATTACCCAGCATATATGGTCCAACACAAGGGACAAGTACCAGTTCCACAATACAGCCATATATCAGACCAGTGTCAGGCTGGTTGGCATGGGCATTTGCACGCAGCAGAGAAAAAATGCATGAGGACCAGGAACGAGCTGCCAGACTCTTGTACACTCAAATGGCGCAGATGAAGAGACCTGTACCATGGACCAGGATACCTGAGAACCCTCCAGTAATAAAGAGCCATACAGATGCATTCAGAGATGTAGTAAAAGCAAACTACATGAAAACCTTAAGAATCAAGAGAAGCATGCATGAAGATGACAACAAACTGAACGATTACCTGGATAGCACAGCACACTTAGGTAACAACATTTGGTACCAGCACATGAAGGAAGTTGGAAGACGAAAATCCGAAGGGGAATGCTTCGTTTGTGGACTCCTACCGTACAGCATGGGAAAGTCCAAGATATTCGTGGCTGTAGAAATTGATGTCCCAACAGCACACTGTCTCTCACACATAGCAATGTGCAATACCAGAGGCCAGTTCATGGGAAGTGATGCCTCATTGATATGGGCAACTGAAACAGCTTATCCCGATGAAGATGATTATGTCCTGGACATTAAGACAAGAAACAGAGCCCATACTAAAAATCATGTTATCAGGTATGAAAAGCCTGGAGTTAAAGGAACAGGAATAAGATGGGAAGTGAACCAGAGACTGAACATCCAAGGGAAAGATCCAGAAGAGGCTCAAATTTGGAAAAACAGAGGCCAAATGCAGATTTGGGGAACAGTACTTTCA